>NC_064629.1:622860744-623474744 GCF_023864275.1 Schistocerca cancellata
CCGTCTCTCAATTTCTTGAATTTATTCTTTTAATCCGACCTGGTACGGATCCCAAACACTCGAGCGGTACTCAACAATAGGTCTCCCAAGAGTCCTATAAGCGGTCTCCTTTACAGATGAACCACACTTTCCTAGAATTCTCCCAATAAATCGAAGTCGGCCATTCACCTTCCATACCGTACTCCTCAAATGCTTTCCAACGTTACAACAAGATATTTAAATGACGTGACTGTGTCAAGCAGGACGCTACTAACGCTGTATCCGAACATTACGGGTTTGTTTTTTCTACTCATCTGCATTAACTTAAATTTTTATACATTTTGAGCTATCTGCCATTCATCACACCAACTAGAAATTTTGTCTAAGTCATCTAGTATTTTCCTAGAGTCACTCAGCTTCGACGCCTTACGTACACCACAGCGTCATCAGCAAACAACCGCAGATTGCTGCCCACCCTGTCCGCCGAGTAATTTATGTATATAGAGAATAATGGCAGTCCTATCAATCTTCCCTTCTGACGATAAGCTTGTCTCTGATGAAAACCCGCCGTCGAAGACAACATACTGGGTCCTATAACTTAAAGAAGTCTTCGAGCCACTCACATGTCTGTGAACCTATTCCATATGCTCGTACCTCATTTAACAGCCCGCAGTGGCCCACCGTGTAAAACGCTTTTTGGAAATCTAGAAATACGGAATTTTCCTGTTTCTCTTCGTTCACAGCTCGCAATATATCATGTGAGAAACGGGCAAGCTGAGTTTCTCACGATCGATGCTTTCTAAAACCATTCTGGTTCTTGGACATAAGCTTCTCGATCTCAAGAAAATTTATTGTATCCGAACTGAGAATGTGTTCAAGGATTCTGTAGTAATCCGATGTTAGAGATATTGCTCTGTAATTTCGCGGATCTATTATTTTGCCCTTCTTGTATACAGGAGCCATCTGCGCTTTTTTCAGTCGCTTGGGACTCTGCGCTAGGTGAGAGATTCCCAATAAATGCAAGCTAGGCAACGGGTTAATGCTGTAGAGTACTCTTTGAAAAACCGAACAGGGATTCCATCCGGACCTGGTGACTTATTTATTTTCAATTCTTTCATTTGTTTCTTTACGCCAGGGATGCTTATTACTATGTCGCCCATACGGGTGTCTCTTTGACGTTCAAACGGCGTTATGTTTGTACGATTTTCCTGCGTGAACGATTTCATGAACGTGAAATTTTAAACTTCGACTTTCGTTTTGCTACCTTGAACTCTCACACCAGACTGATCAACAAGTAACAGGAGGCCTCGACCCACTTTCCCATTTTATATAGGACCAGTATTTTGTCGGGTTCTCTGCCAGATCTTTTGCTACGGTATGACGGTGGTAGCTGTTGTATGCTCCGCGCACAGATCTTTTCATAGCCACGAATCTCTACTAACCTTGGCTTGTCGTCATTTGCACGTTCTCTTTTGAACCGAGAGTGCAACAACCTCTGCTTCCTCAGCATTTCTCGGATTTCGTTACTAAACCATCGTGGGTCTTTCCCGTCCTTAATCCACTTACTAGGCACACAACTCTCCAAAACACAGTTTACAATCTGTTTAAAATTTGCCCATAATTCTTCTACGTCCATCCTACTGGAACTAAGTGACGTCAATTCACTATCTAAGTGAGATGCTAACTGCTTTTCTGCTCTTCTAGCAGAAACACTATCCTAGCCTTCTTAATTGTTTTATTAACTTTCGTAACCGTAGTTGCTATAATGACACCATGATCGCTAATACTCGTTTTTATACTGAAGTTGTTGATAAGGTACGGCCTATTTGTAGCTACAAAGATATTTCCAACGAATTTGGGCTGCCGAACAAGCTGCTCAAGACAGTTTCCAGAAAACGTGTTCAAAAGTACTTCGCAAGACTGTCTGTACCTCTGCAATGAATCCATAGATATCCCATCCTATACTCGGTACGTTAAAGTCGCCTGCAACTAGTATTGCGTTATCTGGGTATTTACGCGCCACTGACCGTAAACTTTCTTTGAGTGATTGTAGAGCTGTCACAGTGGAATCGAGTGGCCTGTTAAAACATCCAACAATTATCATGGTTTCAAATGGTTCAAATGGCTCTGAGCACTATGGGACTTAACAGCTATGGTCATCAGTCCCCTAGAACTTAGAACTACTTAAACCTAACTAACCTAAGGACATCACACAACACCCAGTCATCACGAGGCAGAGAAAATCCCTGACCCCGCCGGGAATCGAACCCGGGAACCCGGGCGCGGAAAGCGAGAGCGCTACCACACGACCACGAGCTGCGGACTATCATGGTTTCACCAAGACCTGTTATCACGACCAGGTAATTTCACTGTCAGAGTCAACTCGACCTCAGTAGGGAGAATATTTTTGTCAACTGCAATGAACACTTCCCCTCCTCTGGCCTCTAATCTGTCTTTCTGATGTGCGTTATATGACGCGCTAAATATCTCAGAGCTTTCCACTTCTGGTTTCAGGCAGCTCTCGCTCCCGAAAATAATTGGAACGCGAGAACTTTTTTCGAGGGCAGGAAATTCGAGAACTTAGTTATGAATAAAGCACATGCACGTTTACATGCTTACAGTCAACATTCTGGCGATTACACCGGTTAATAATGTACCAGCGTTTCACATTTCCAACGGCTTACTTGCTCTTACATTAATCTGTGATCTTGCAATATTTACCACTTAAATATTTTACCTACACAAATGTATACCAAAAATGGTTCAAATGGCTCTACGCACTATGGGACTTAACATCTGAGGTCATCAGTCCCTGAGACTTAGAACTACTTAAACCTAACAAACCTAAGGACATCACACACGTCCATGCCAGAGGCAGGATTCGAACCTGCTACCGAAGCAGCAGCGTGGCTCCGGACTGAAGCGCCTAGAACCGCTCGGGCACAGCAGCCGGCAAATGTATTCCCGAAATTCCGTTATTGTACATTACTTGTTGTTGGTGTGGCGATTTTTTCCCGTCAGTGTATTTTCTAGCTGCCTATTTTCCATTTCCACAATCGATTTCAGCCCCCATGTAAACGCACAACTGTTTCTGTAGCTTATTGGGTTTGTCAGGTTATCTATTGTTTCCCATAATATTCGGCTAAAGTAGACGGAGTGATTTATTGTGCAGTGAAGGAGAAGTAGGAGTAGTAGACTAAGCATGAAGCTGTCTAACTGTAATATTTAAATTAAGAGAAATAGCGATCTCGCTGACTAAATCAGAATCTGGAACAGCTGTTTTCCAGACGTCGTGTTTTGGCTGGTCTAGCAAATTCACTTTAGGCATTAACATGTAACACGACAGCGTAAAACCGTCTCCGAAATTTGGTTTTCGTCTTTCGGAAGATGTTTCGCATGTAAACATACTGAATGTGTAGTCATCGGTGGAAGGGCATCCAGTTGTAAACAACGGATGCTGCTTTTGTCCGCACAGTATTGAACTCTGAATCTAGATTCGAAGATGGAATGACACTATGCCAAGTGGATTAGTGAGGAATTCAGAACCCTTCTAGATATGTTCCAGATAATATTACCTGTTTAATGAGATTTAAATGAAATTATGCAAACTTCACTTATTAGGATGGCTACATGAATAAGTATTTGAAGAAAATAACGTTCGCCATCATACTCATAAAATACAGTTCTTGCCTCTCGGTTTCCCTCGAGATGCTATGGCGTTAGCTCTATCTAAATTAATATTCAGTTAAAGTCATCGTGATCAAAAAGAAGCGAATAACGGCTGCTTTTACATAATTGTGTTTTTTTTTACTAGTTACATCTTAACTTCTGAGCACCATATCCTTAAGATGTTTAAAAGATTATTGTATTTTGTCAAATACGTTTCGAAAAAGAGACTGAAACTTCAACTTCAATTAATACGGCAAAATCTTCATAAAGAACAAATACCTGTCTCGCGTGAAGTGACTGATATGTAATTTTGAATGTACGAGTATATTTCTGGATGTAATGAATCATACATGATAACATTTTTCTGAAGGAGAATGTCATCCTCAACCCGCTTGGACACTTAAAAAAGTGACTTGTGTCAATCACTGCGAGAAGTCGTCGGGTTTATATGAGACTGCACGACATCAAATGTCAGTGTGTCAATAGAACTTCAAACGAGACATAAAAGAAATAAGGTGCATTGCTGGTTGGTTCTCGGCAGTAAAGGTGGCTTTCAAGGTCATTATTCCCTACCATTAAACCACCTTATGTTGCCCTACGTTATTATCTACAATAACAAAGAAATATCATATTGTTCTTCGAAAATATGTGAATCTCAAAGACCTTCAAAGTGCAGCCGTATAGTATATTTTGCCATCCAAAAACCTTAGTTTCATCCCTACGTTAGCACCAGTGAAGATCACGACGTTAAGGCCTCCGTGGAAGCAAGTACCCCAGTACTAATGATAAGTAGGTTTATTATCGTTGCTTCGATAGAAGCTGCTAGTTACAAACAACAAAACAAAAAAAGAAAAACTGAGAGATAGAGATAAAGTGGACAGTTTCCTTTTCGAATTACAATGAGACGCAGTTTGCTATGAAGAACAAAACTGAGCTAGAGTGGTGATAAATGTAACGAAGAATACAGCTACATAAACAGCCTGCGTACCAACGCTGCATAGCAAAACTGTAATTGTACAAGTAAAAGGACTTCCTTATTGTGTGCTGTCACCATAAATTCCTAGACAATGCGTACTGCAGTTGAATATGGAAATACAGAAGTTTAAATATAGTTGACACATGATTTGTCGTAGGAAGCAGACGACCATGGTTATAATACAGTACTGTATTGGAGCTGAATAGATCGCTTCCAAAAAAGTCATACAGCCAGTGAAAAATTACTTTATTACTCAAACTTCTCACTTGACGCCTTTACGATTTATTTCCATTAACAGAAATCTATTACTTCAGCGCAATGCTTGGATTTATATGTCAAGCGAACCTCACTTTTTACTTATAAACGTGTTAAGATCAAGCGCAGTCTCCTGCCCAGAGTCAGTAGGAGGCTTACCGTAACACGGATCTTGAGGATCACGAGAAAATCATCGTTGATGTTGTGTGAAAACACCTGTGAGCCTGAGGAGCTTAGTCTTCTATGAGAATCGCAGGATTTTTCTGTTCCGTGTACAGTGAAATTTGTGTGCCCACTGGCAGGAAAGCCGGTGACAATAGTAAACATGACATCTTTGTATTAATTCACAACATGCAGCGATAATTTGCAGTTGCCAACAGGAGTACAGGAAGTTTCTACATCTGCTCCTACTTCTACTACTTCTACAGGGTGTTTCAGAAGTGATAGTTAATAATTCACACATGGAATGTACAGGTCAAAAGTAGGAACCACAAAAAATCAACCGTGGTCGAGATACAACACATTTTCTCTTGTGGTTGACCAGTGTCTAGGAACACATGGCATCTCTAAACGTGAAAGTACGTAGGTGTTCGAAATGTTGTCCATGCGTCTAAATGCAACATTGAACTTGTCTCTGAAATGAGTTGCGAATCCTCTTAGGCAGTCCTGGGGAATTCTGTAAATGCTGGAAGGTTGCATCAATACGCAAGCGCCATTCCTTAACAGAGCTGGCCTCCGTAGCGTAGACCAGGCATTTGAGACGACCCCACACATAGAAATCCATGGGATTTAAATCCGAAAACCTTGGAGACCATGGCACACGTCCTCCTCTACCTATCCAATGTTGGCCATACGTCCGAGTCGGCGCACTCGTAAATAAAAATATGCTGGAGCATCGTCATGTATGAACCACATGTTCAGGCGTTGGTTCAGAGGGACATCTGGATGTATAGGCCGCAGAAACCGCATGTACGCTGTCCAGTTAGTCCCTGTGGTAGGAAGTATGGTCCAATTATGCGGTCTTCGAGCAGTCCTGCCCAAACGTTCAACGAATAAGGCTGCTGATGTCGTGATACATGTGTTGCATTAAGACTGACATCGGCCCAAATGTGACAGTTATGGTTGTTCAAAATACCGCAACGGGTAAATCCTGCTTCATCCGTGGACAGAATACTGCTTACAAACAGGGGATTCAGGGTACAATGTTGCTGCATCCATTGGCAGAAATTCTCTCTAAGAGGGAAATTTGCATTGTTGAGGGCTTGCACTCTCTGGAGATGATATGGATAGACGTAAAATCCGCCACACAGTGCTATGACTCAGGACAAGCTCTTGATTAGCAGTCCTTCTTGTTGAAGTACTCGGCGTTCGTGTACAATGCGTAACACTCTTTCCTCAGCATCGGGTTTTATGGATTTTGGTCGAACTTCTCGTACATGGTGTGCGAAACTCTCGGTTCCTCTGAGGCGCTGATGTAACCGGCTAAATGTACGCCTGTCGGGCTGCCTGCAGAGGGGAAAAGCTTCTTCATACAATCGTGCAGCCTCAAGGACACTGCCATTCGCCATGCCATACATGAAGTGCATGTCAGCGTACTCTTCTGTCCATGGTGCCTTCACATTCGTAACTAACACTGAGGCCTGTACGGCACAGTGCAATCTGTTAACATTCCTATTGAATGTTATTGGTTAAATGCATCTATTCTTTCAACCGTCCTAACAATTAAAATTTCGATGAATTTGTTCTTCTTATATCCAGACAGGGCCAACGGTTTTGCCACAGTGGTAACACCGGTTCCCGTCAGATCACCGAAGTTAAGCGCTGTTGGGCTGGGCTAGAACTTGGATGGGTGACCGTCCGGTCTGCCGAGCGCTGTTGGCAAGCGAGGAGCACTCAGGCTTTGTGAGGAAAACTGAGGAGCTACTTGGTTGAGGAGTAGCAGCTCCGGTTTCGTAAACTGACGTACGGCTGGGAGAGGGTGCTGACCACATGCCCCGCCATGTCCGCATCGAATGACGCCTGTGGGTTGAGGATGACACGGCGGCCGGTCTCTGCCGTCAGGCCTTGATGGCCTGTTCGGGCGGAGTTTAGTTAACTTTAATTTAGTTTACATCCAAAAAGACTCTGACTTTACCAGTGACGCTCCATGTGCGACTGCAAGCTTTCACAGTGGAGTCAGTTCATGATGCATGAACCTTAAAACGAGCTTTCTTATGACAAAGTGAGCTATAATTTTGAAAATGAGCTGGATCTTTGTCGTCGGAATTCTGTTACTATTGCTTTTGCTATTTTCCGTCTGCAGGCACGATTCCTAATCTTCATTAATCATTCTTAAGCCTTGCTGTACTACGTACCAGTACATCGAGACGCATAGCGCTAACGGATGTTATTCTGAATGAAACAGGCGGAGTTCTTTCGCAGTACCTGAAAGACACTCCACTAGAAAAGACTTACATCTCATAGATGACGTCACAGAAACCAGCGGTTCAGTGATTATGTCAGGTGGCTTCAAATATGGAGGCGGCGTTACCATAAATAAAAAATGAGACTGCATTCTGAACCGAAGTGTCTGCCGTGTATTTGTAACTGTCTGTACAGGAATGCCACATGCATACACTCCGTGGCAATAGCTAAAACAGATAAGCAGGAAATCTCCGTAGATTTTCCGTACTATCTCTGCTCCCTTCAATAAATCCATGCTATAGCTTTCGAAGGCTCTATGAGATAGTGCACGGTTTAAACGTTACCTGTACGTAGGATGATGCTACTGAAGCTATAATGCTCTGTAAAACTCAAGGACGAGCTAGATAAAGTGACATAACATAGTAAAATACTGGGTGGAAATGAATGCAAATGCGGGAGCATGTTGCCAGTGGTCTCCCAGTCATGCATAAAAAGTTGGATGGTAGACGGATTGAGGCCAGCGTGACTATAGCACCAAATTGGTCTGGCTTCACAACAGGAGACAGTTGAAGGAACGGGAAAATACAGCGTGTCTCAGTTAGTGAGCAGATGTGATGCATTGTGGTTGTGTTCCTCATTGTAGCATGGCCCGGAGACAGTATTTGAAAGACTTAACACGGGGAAGAATCATTGGAAAAGTGGAAGAAGGAGGAAGTGTGGCGAGGTTAGCCAAGGAGCTTAGTATAGCTCACAGTACTGTTTCCGTGCATGGGAAGCCTTCCGATCCACAAACACTGCTGCCCAAAAGAGGTGAGATGAATAACCAGAGTCAACTACAGCAACAGATGCCATCTACATTGTGCTACAGGCAAGAATGGAACCACATCAAACTGCGGGTGCAATTGCAACTACATTCAACAGGGCTATAAGGCACGCAATCTCACTCTCTACAGTGGCACAAAGACTACATGGGGGTGGTCACTTTTCCCGACGACCAGTACGTCTGGTTCTGGTGACACCCGCACATCGGCGGCGCAGTATGCGGCGGTGCCAAGAGCTTAGGGAGTGTACCAACGAATAGTGGGATCAAATGGTTCAAATGTTTCGGTGCACTTTGGGACTTAATGACAACGTGACGCTCAGATTGCGTGTTTTGTACATGCAAGGTTCTGTGGTTGGACAAAAATATCGAAACACCGCGAGAAAGACATGCTTCAACATAAATGCTGGTACTAGCCAAACTTGGGTAATGTCTTCAACACGCTGCAAGTGTCAGTCGTTTTCCGAACAGTGTTCTGATTAGTTGTGAGTGAATTATGTCGGATCTAAGTGAATTCGAACGTTGGAAAATTGTTGGTGCTATAATGATGGGTGCCTCCTTCAGCAACGTAGCCGTAGAGTTTGGTGTTTCAAGAGACATCGAATGGAAGATTTATACTGGGTATAGGGAAAAAAGACGAAAAACAACAGGGTGACAGCTGTAAAAGTCACTGCAGAGCTGCATGTCGCACTATTGAACCCTGACAGCACGAAATCAAACCGAAGGGAGGTTCATATGCAGGAAATTACAGGGAGAGCTGATATTTCAAAACCACTCATTAGTGGTGCTAACGCCCGTAATATGAAAACTTGGTGATGAAGCCATAAAACCTGGACTATTGATCTACATCTACATCAACATCTACATGGTTACACTGCAGTTCACACTTAAATGACTGGAAGAGGGTTCATTGAACCATTTTCATACTACTTCTCTACCATTCCACTCTCGAATGGCGCGTGGGAAAATGGAAGACCTAAATCTGTCCGTTCGAGCCTGATTTCTCTTATTTTATTATGATGTTCATTGCTCCCTACGTAGGCGGGTGTCAACAAAATATTTTCGCATTCGGAAGAGAAAGTTGGTGATTGAAATTTCGTAAATAGATCTCGCCGCAAAGAAAACCGCGTTTGTTTCAGTGACTGCCACCCCAACTCGCATATGATATCAGTGACACTCTCACCCCCATTGCGCGATAACACGAAACGAGCTGCCCTCCTTTGCACGTTTTCGATGTCCTTCGTCAGTCCTACCTGGTAAGGATCCCACACCGCGCAGCAGTATTCCAGCAGAGGAGGACAAGTGTAATGTAGGCTGTCTCTTGAGTGGATTTGTCGCATCTTCTAAGTGTTCTGCCAACAAAGCGCAGTCTTTGTTTCGCCTTCCCCACGATATTATCTTGCGATCTTTCCAATTTAAGTTGCTCGTAATTGTAATTCCTAGGTATTTAGTCGAATTGACAGCCGTTAGATGTGTGCGGTTTATCGTATACCCAAAACCTATCGGATTTATTTTAGTAACCATGTAGATGACCTCGCACTTTTCTTTGTTTAGTGCCAATTGCCACTTTTCCCACTTTTCACACCATGCAGAAATTCTCTCATTTTGTAATTGGAATTGATGGTATGATGATTTTACTAGACGGTAAATTTCAGCGTCATCCCGCAAACAATCTAAGGGGGCTGCTCAGATTATCACCTAGATCATTTATTTACATCAGGAACAGTAGAGGGCCTATGACTCTACCTTGCGGAACGCCGGATATCACTTCTGTTCTACTCGATGATTCACCGTCTATCACTACGAACGGTGACCTCTCTGAGAGGAAATCACGAATCCAGTTACATAACTGAGACGATACTCCATATGCAATGGAAGAAAGTCATTTGGTCAGATGAGTCTTGTTTCACACTGTTTCCAACTTCTGGCCTAGTTTACGTCCAAAGAATGAAACACGTTAAGAGTTCGTGATAATTCTGGCTGCCGTACCGTGGTAATCAATGGGCCCATTGTTACTTTGCAAACTAGCATTACTGAAAAGGATTATGTGACCATTTTGGATGATCAGATCCATCCCATGGTACAAGTTTTGTTCTCCAATGGTGATGCTGTGTTCTAAGGCGATAGGAACTATGTTCATATAGTTCGCATC
The DNA here is from genome assembly GCF_023864275.1 of Schistocerca cancellata. Classification (NCBI taxonomy): domain Eukaryota; kingdom Metazoa; phylum Arthropoda; class Insecta; order Orthoptera; family Acrididae; genus Schistocerca; species Schistocerca cancellata. The sequence continues at coordinate 622,870,999 of NC_064629.1, forward strand.
GTCCAGGAATTGATTTGTGGGCACGAGGATGAATTGTCGCATCTCCCCAGGCCACCACAGTCATCATATCTCAATATTATTGAGCTTTTGTAATCTGCTCCGGAGAAAAAGGTATGTGATCGATATCTACATCCATAACCGTTACCTGAATCCTCCGGGATTAAAGCTAGAAGATTCCCTTGAAAACCGCACAGGACCTGTATTTAACCATTCCGAGATAACTGGAATCTGTTTCGAGTGCCAACGGGATTCCTACACCGTATTAGGGATGATAATGTGTTGTGTTTTTGGTGATTCCATATTGTTGTCCAACCTTGATATTTATTTACTTCAGTTTTTATAATTTCTGACAATAACAGGAGGCAAAGCTTTAATTAAAAAAGACGTAAGCTTTAGTCCCACACCCGTAGATGAGGTTTCGCTAGTTGTGACAGAATATGGTACTAGGACTGCTTTGAGATAACCCGTGCGTGTGTCTGAATGCTGTGTTGGATGAGCATTACTCGTAAAGGACTGGTAATCAGATCCCAGTACCAGTGAGACAAAGTTATTACTAATGCACGAACTTCATTCTGGGAGCCTATGTAGTCGAGGTCGCCAACGTCACGGCTGTCCGCTAGTGTTCGACACGTTGCACCCGCTGTTTGACGTGGATCCCTTCTTGCCTGTTGCGAAGTGTAGCGGTCATCTGTTGCTGTAGTCGACCGTGATTGACCACCTCCTCACCTTCGGGCATCAGTGCATGTGGTTCCAATCGCTCACTATATACGTAAAACAATTCTGTGAGCAATGCCAAACTCCTGGGCTAGACTCGTCACACTTCGTCCTTATTCCGGTTTCCCTATGACTTTTCTCCGTGTGAAATCGTACAAAAGTTGTCTCTGGGCCATGTTGTAATGAAGGACACCACTACAGTGCACTGTAACTGCGTGCTGGCTGACACACACTGTCTTCTCCTGTTTCTTCAAGTGCCTTTTGTTGCGGCGCCAGCTCCATTCGATGCTATAGTCATGTTTATCTTACGCCATGTAACGATGTAATGTCCAGATTTCTGTGCGAGATTGAGAGACCTCTGGCAACTTGCTCCCGCACTTCCATTTATTTCCCCAAGGTTGTTAATATGTTATGTTAATTCATCTATGTCGTCCTAAATTTTGCAGAGATGCTTATTATGTCTCGATCGTAGTTAGGTTTCTATAACATAACTAAAATAAAAGAAACTTCATTAGATTGCTACCAACAACATGAAATCCACGATACTAAAAACTCTGTCTCCATCTTAATTATAGTAGTCATTAGTCGGATAGGTAAACTGAACTAACGAATGTCGTATGGACATCAATGCGTTGACGATCTGTAAAGCAGGGTTGGATCTATATTTCAATTTTTATTTATTCTTGTAAACATGTATGATTTATTATGGTACGGAGACTGGTTCTCAGCTTACCTATTAAATATTTATGAAGATTCCGGGCAGCCTAACAAGCAGGGTTTAGTGAAAAATCACTAAGTTCTTTGTTTATGACAACAAGTTTCGCTGTTTAGTGCCATCAGCAAGTCATATGCGATGTCATTAAGGTAATGTCCCTTCCCATACGCTCTCTCTCTCTCTCTCTCTCTCTCTCTCTCTCTCACACACACACACACACACACACACACCAATAGACTTCTGGTCTGGGTGTTTCTTACCCTTAGCCTCACGCTTCCTGGTTTACTCTAAATATGACTGTTTGACTACTGATTTACACAGTGTAATACCGGTCTTATGTAGTGGTATTTTTGCTTAAATCATTTTCTTTCGCGTTTTTCAGAATTGATTTAACGCATTTCTTAGTCGTTACTTTCGTGGATATGCACGAATTTACACTTTTTTTGTTATCTTAGATAACGTATATTTTTGTGTTATATTCTTTGACGATGAAAGTCTGGTACATGGTTTAATTGTGCTACCTTGTCTGTGTGTGCGTACTTTGGCATTCAAATCATACGTGGCTATTGTGATTCAACCAAGTAGTCATCCAAAAAGTGGTAACGGATGCCACACGGATTCGCATTAGCGTGTTGAGGGGACGCAAAAAAAAACACTGCAGTCGTTGTCGTAATGCGGAAACGGAGCGATTTGTCTGACGTCCAAATGGACATGATCATTGGCTTTACGGCCAAAGGGGAAAGCATTGCCGAAGCGACTATGTTTGTAAACTGTTCGCATACCGCCGTGGTTGAAGTACACCGTGCGTGGCAAAATATCGCTATCCAAAATTGGCGCAGAGGCAACTGTGATGCACCACAGGCCGTAGACGACAAGGGTGAACGACGGCTGTGGAGACGTGTACGGACTAATAGAATTGCAACTGTTGAGCAACTAACCGCTCAGATGAACCAATGGTCTACCAATAGGGTCCCCTCAACGACCGTTCAGAGAACGTTGCTGCGTATGGGCCTCTGCAGCAGGCGTCTTGTTCATGGATCTATGCTGACTGCTGTTCACTGGCGATGAAGCCTGCAATTTGCATTACAATAACACAACATTACGTCCATATAGCGGCGACAGGTGACACTTGGAAGGGTCTAGGTCGGATGGGGAAGCGTTATGGTCAGGAGAATGCTTTCATGGCATTCCCTGGGTGATCAAATCAGTCTGGAAGACACAATGGATCAAAAGAAGTATCCTTGGGGCCATGTCTGCCCTTAAATGCTGTTTGTTTGTCCCCGGCACGATGGCATCTACCAGCAGGGTAGTGCAACGTGCCACACATCTTGCAGTGTACGCACGTGTTTCGAAGAGCACCAGGAATGAGTTGACCGGCGTCCCCTGGCCAACGAACTCCCCAGACTTACATTCAATCGAGAATCAGTGGAACACCTCGATCGGGCTGTTCGCGCCGCGGATCATCAACCGAGGTAAATAGTGCAGCTGGTCGCGGCACTGCAAATCCCTGTCGGTACCTTTGAGAACATCATTTACTCTCTACACTTTTCGCAGCGGCAGCGCTGCAAGAGGTATTTTTCACGCTTTTGACAGGTGGTCACATTAATGTGAGTGGACTTTATCGAAAAGTGCAAAAGTACATTGTAGCTCACTTGTAAGGAAAGTTTTCAGAAAGTTTTCATGAAGGTTAGATAAATGAAGCTCCTATTAGATAAGATATTAAGGCAGAGTAGACTTTTTTTTCTGTGTCATCAGTCTTCAGAGTGGTTTGATGCGACCCGTCAAGAATTCCTCTCCTGTGCCAACATCTTCATCTTAGAGTAGCACGTCCTCAATTATTTGTTGTATGCATTCTCATCTCTGTCTTCGCCAACAGTTTTAGCCTTGTACAGGTCCCCGTAGTACCACAGAGGTTTGTTCCCTGAAATTGTAATGCATGTCCGATCATCCTGTCCCTTCTTCTCGTCAGTGTCTTCGCCGATTCTGTGATGAACCATCTCATTCTTCATGTTATCAGTCCACCTAATTTTCAACATTCTGCTGTGCCATGTAAACACTTATCGTCTTGGTCAGTCAAATGACAGATAGGTCCCCAAAGGCAAGTTTTTGTACTTTGCGGTTAATTTGGGTTATTCAGGGATTACTTTCATTTATACTCACATACGCTTTCTTTGTTTTGTATGTATGATGTTTTGTAGTTTGCTTTCCCGTTGTGTACTGAAGTTCCATGACATGAGTGATGTCATTGTTGGAACAATATAAACCCATGCTTTTGGATAAACTGTCTGAGTATTAATTGTTCCTTTTACTTCCTGTCAAGACACATGGTCATCTATATTTCTTTGTGCTTTATAATATTTATACTACCGGTGTCGTATGATGGTCTCTCACTGAAACCTGCCTAATAATAAATGTTTTTATTTAACAGCAAAAAATGGCTCTAAGCACTATGGGACTTAACATCTGAGGTCATCAGTCCCCTAGGCTTAGAACTACTTAAACCTAACTAACCTAAGGACATCACACACATCCACGCCCGAGGCAGGATTCGAACCTGCGACCGTAGGAGCAGCGCTGTTCCAGACTGAAGCGCCTAGAACCGCTCGTTCACAGCGGCCGGCTATTTAACAGCAGTTTATGGTGATATCGAGAATACCATGTCCTATGTAATTGAAAATTTGATAACTCATAAACATTATCAAGGTATGAACATGTTATGCCACCAGGACGCAACATTCCACTTCCTCATATAACCCAGAACTATAGGCGGCGTCATGGATGGGTTACAGTGGGCTGGGTAGCCCATCAAAAATTTGTTTGGTCCACCCACTGACCAGCCCCCAAAAGAGACGGGCAACATTCAGGGTCAAAGTCCAAAGTCAAACATTATTTTATAAAATTGAACTAATTTGTATAAAGCGATGGGCACGTGGCGAACCGCTCTGGTAATTTGTTAAATTTTGTATTGCCGCATAAGAAAACAGTGAAATAACAGAAATATATTGGAATTGAACTTTATGGCGACTAAGTCAACATCCATCCATCAATTGATCCGTATTTATTGAACAAAAAGCGAACGAACTATTCGATCTATCTATTGAACCAACGGTTCTTCCCCAGTTTCTGTTTTGGCTTTCTGTGCGTGTTTTATAGCCTGCATTAAATGTTCAGTTTTCGCGATCCAGAAAGTGAAGTAGAAGAAATTGTGTGTGATGATTAAATGGAAGCAGTAAAAGAATTAAAATGGTTGGAAAATGAAAAACGCAGTAAAAATAAAAGTAAATATTTATTTTCTATTCCTAGCCGTGACACTAGGACCTTTAATCCGTCTGCTTCAGTTTGTGATATATTTACGAAACCTACTGTGAATCAAAACAACCTCTATTAAGTTATTTTTCTTTTCGCTTGTTTAGAAACAGAAAAAGAGATTTTCAGGCTGTTACAAAATTCATCCATCTTTGGAACATAGACTCATAAATGATGCTGCATTTTGTTTTGTCTGTCTATTTTTCCGCCCCAAAACTTAAAGAACGAAAAGCGAATCGCTTGGTTTTGTAAGTGAGGGTTTCAGTAATTGGAAAAGTGCAACAGAGTATAATTCCAGCTCTAAGCAGCGTGAGAACAGCTACAGATACAAAAACTCTGTAGTGGTTTGCAAGTCCTTCAAAAATTTATAATATAAGGATAAAGAGAATGAATCAGCTGCTGTTCAGCTAAATAAAACATGTGCTCTGGAAGGTCAAGAAGACAGAAGATGCGTAGAAAACATTGCTGATGTACTTCGATACATAGCGGATCATGGACTAGCTCAAAGAGGTCATAATGATTTCCTTCAGGGCAAAGATTATGATATTGTTGCCGCAATCAACTTAGTAGAATCTACAAGGCACCATTTCAACCAAACGCGTGAATCAGACTCAGGTTCCACTTCTGTTTGGAAAGAAAATGTAGATGTGTCAACAAAAACAGGTGCTAATATTCCCACAGACTCTTTTTCTCTTGCTAGAATTCGAAGATTGCCAAAATATCTTGGGGAATATGTTCGTGATTCGCCGAATAAAGGCAACCTGGAACCAGTAAAAAACAACTTATTTCAAATCTTTTGTAGTTGATAAAGTTTTACATACAATAGACAGCTAACTTGAGAGACGTTTTATTTTAAACTCTGGAGTAATTAAAGGAATCACTTGTCTAAATACAAAAAGCCAAAATTTTATGGATAAGAAAATTTTACAGTCCCTGAGTCATTGGAGGCACAAATGGAGATCCTAAGAATCTTATCGTAATGAACAGCAAAGCGGACTGAAGACAGAGAATTAATTTGGTGCTCTGCCGATAGATTGCTTTTAATGGAAAGAAAATATCTGGCTATGTAGATTTAGTGGAGGGTTGCATAGGAAGTGACTATAGTGAGGTAGCAAAAGAGACCATTGTATTTACGGCCACAGAAATAAAAAAAAAGTGGAAATGTTGTAGAACTGAAATGTTAATTATTTTACTGTCTCTTAAGTAACTATTATTATTATTATTATTACTATCAACTTATGTAAATTAATTGCCACACGTATTTTTTAAAAAAATATTCTCGTCCAACGCGGAGTGGCTTTTGAGTCTACTATTGTTCACTTAAAATACCAGAAAAGACAGAATCAGCCACTGCTTTTATTATATAAGTGCAATGCATTTCGATGGTTACTCCATGATCTTCGCTAGCACAGGATCAAATTACACTTATTTACATTCCGTCTGCAAGCAAGAAGTGAAGTCATCGTTATGTTTTGAATCTTCTCACAATTTTATTTGCATCTGAAAGGTTATCCATATTTTTACTAAAACGTTGCTCATTGCTCCCACTTTATAAGGAAATCAACACTATTTCCTGTTCGCAGGACAAAATGACATTAGCATGAGCTATTTCATATTGCGCCAACGAGAGAGAATTTTCAATGCGGCGAAGGACACAAGACGATGCCCTTGACAAAAATAAAAGATAGAAGCTCAATTCGCTGCAAATATCACGGACGTATTCGTTCTATAAAATTTTATCTCGTTGATGCAGATACATAAATACAGAAAAGAACTACACTGCCAGGTCACATTAATGTGACCAGTTGTAAAAAACCTAAATAGCTACATTTTGCAAAGCGAGCCGCTGCGAGATGTACAGGAATAGAGCGAGTGAGATTCTGGAAGGTATCAACAGGGATGTGCCGACTACAGTGCTATGGCTAACTGCGCTAGGTTTCTCGGCTGAGGATTCGTGCCGCGAACAGCCCGAATGATGTTGGTTTAAATCCAGAGAGTTTGATAGGCAGGGGAGTACGGTAAACTCATCATGGTGCTCTTCGAACAACGCACGTACATTGCGAGCTATGTGACACATGGCATTGTCCTGCTGGTAAATGCCATCATGCAGAGGATAAACAATATGCACGTAGACGTGGACATGGCCCCAAGGATAGATGCATACATGTGTTGTCACGTTATGCCTTCCGGAATGATGATATCACCCATGGAAAGTTACGGAAACATTACTCAGACCATAACTTTCACTCCTCCGGTCTGGATTCTTCCGACGATCGTAGCAGGGTGTTTGATTTCAGACGTTTCACGCCGATGGAGCATAAAACGTGATTCATCTGAAAAGACCACGTGTTTCCACTCAGTGGATATCCGCTTACCGTAGTGGCGTGCAAATTCGAGCCTTCGTCGCCGATGAACAGCATTCAAATAGGGTACACGAAGCAGGCGCCGGGTGCGGAGGCCCATAGGCATCAACGTTCGGTTGTCTTTGAGGAGATACTTGGTTTATCTGGCCGATCAGTTGCTCAACAGTTATTCGTCCGTAGACATCTCCGCAGCCATCGTTCACCCCTGTCATCTATGGCCCGTGTTGCACCACAGTTGCTCTAGCGCCGGTTTTGGAAGTGCCATTTTACCATGCATGGTATACTAAAATACACAGCGGTACACGAACCGCTGACAAACTTATCCGTTACGAAAAGTCTTCCACCCTTGGTCCGAAAGCCAATGATCAAGGCCTTTTGTCAGTAAGATAAATCACTCTGACTCTGCATTACGACTAGGACTACATGACTGCTCTACTTTCCGCGTCCCCTGGACCACTTCTACATTTCCTCCACTACCAGTGCTGCCATCTGTCGTCTGTCAGTGGTTATTACACTTTTGACGTCCAACATAGGTGGTAGTCACATTAATATGACAGGACTGTGTATAAGTTTACGGTGACTATAAAACCACAGTACGCCTACATAAACTTTATCTGCATCGAAACCAAGTTTGGCACTACATGATGTCTATTATAATGAATTTATTGGCGGGATTGAGCAAGGTGGATAAAGTAACCCTTTAAACTATATGTTGCCCTTCATATTTATCCACGTGAACTCGATGTTAGGCCCGCCTGTTTTATAAACTGGCCCATCAATGTGATACATGCTGTAGGCGCCACTGCCTATAACTGACTTGAGGGAGTAAAGACATATCCGCCCACACCCTTGATATTCTGAGGCTTTCTCCAGCGTTATCAGGTGAAACGTAGGCACATAAACATATGATATTCATCACAGCTTAGTACCAATGTAGGAAAAATTACGAAGATTTTATCCTAAAGAAAGTTTTTAGTGGTTTTACTAAATCATTACAGTACGAATGCTGGGATTATTTCTCCAACAGGGCTACGTCCAATTCTGAGCTACGCCCTAGTCTGTCTGAGCTGGAGTTCAATCTCTAACGACCTCTGTGTCGAAAGACGTCAAACAATAATTCTGCTCTTCCGCCACCTAACTTACTATTGGACGTGGACACCGTTTATTAAATTTTCCAAACATTTTGTGCAGTGAATATATGAGCACGCGGTGTGGTTGCGAAACGGTGAGTCTGTTGAGGACGGGACGTCAGGGTCTGGCACCTACGAGTAAGTGGGTGCGCTGGCCTGTTTGCACAGGCGCGCCGCTGATTTCATCGGCTGACAATCTGATTCGTGACTGCCGTTTCTTCGCATGACCGGCTGCTGCGAGATGCTGCTCACCCCGCCAGTATCTCTGGCTGGAGTGTGAAGAAATGCGCCGCAGCACATACTCAGAAGCCGTTAATACTCCAGTTGATGCTATTTCAACAAGCGCGTCTTGTCCGTGAATCGAATCACATCTGGCAATAAAACCAAATTATGGGTTTTGCTAATGCATAACACGCGCTCGTTGAACTTGTGTTATTGGCCTGATGTTCTATGCTTCCGACAATGTCCTTCATAGTTTTTATCAAGAAAGCTAATGACTGTCAAGCACGTGTTGGAATCCAAAGATGATATGGTAGTGAGCACTGCATTTAGGGATATACGAACGATAAAAATTCTGGGTTGCCTACAACGGCCTTGCGCTCATCCGTATCTACAGTACGGAGTACACTTATCTGTAGCCTCTCGATATTAGAGTGTAGGAGTCTTGAATAACCGGTACTGGACTAACATTTTTATGGATAAGCGTGAGGTCACTTTTAACACCGGAGGATTCTAGCCCATTCATTAAACTACTGGGACTTAGTCACCAAGAAGGCGTGGATATTAGAACGCGAATTGACAATTTTAAGTGAGATACAGTCTACACAGCGGTATGCATGGAATTTTACGCTTAACAATAAGAATAGACATTGGGAATTCTTTCTTAATTTACCTTTATTGTACGCTTGACAGTATCGTGCTTGTCGCCTGCAACATTGTATGTAATGACCACAAGACAGAACTCACTGGAGAGTGAAAAGGAGGGGGTATGGTCAATACAGAACTCCCTAGAAAAAGAAAAGGGGGGGTAAGGTCAAGAAAGAACTCTCTGGAGATTGCTTTTTCAGTATTCAATTTTCCCCAGTGAGTGATACAGCACGTTATGCACATGAATCTTCAAGGACAACGAGTCTCACTGACAGCTCCTTCATGGGTCTCTAAAAGTTACTGCCTCACTCTGTCTTTACTTACCGGAAAGAGCATGTAAACTGTATGTGCATGAGCCGATTGGCTCTCAAACACAGCTCTCACATATTAGACTCATATATATCTTGGCCGGAGTAAGCGATTTACCACATCTGAACACTGCTTTTCAGGCCAACAGAGTTATATTTCGAAAACGGCAAATTTTGTTGATTGTTTACATGATAGATACCGTGGGTGGGATACAGGGAAGATCGCTGTTAACTGAGGACATTGCAAAGCTCCCTGAGGTATTATTAACGTACGTCATGAATTTAAGTTGTAAGATTCGCGACTGCAACCTACACGCCAGTGACGAAAATTTTGTCCTCAAAATGAGGAAGGGAAGCACACCACACACCAGCGTTCGTTACCCTACAAAGCTACATATTAAGCTCCAAAGCACATGAAAGGTGTCTGTCCTCACAGCAATGACGGTGAATACAGGACGATGACTTGTATTGGAACAACAATCTCGATAATAACCTGTTACTAATTGCCATAAGCTAACTTTCTACAGTGCGTCACGGTTTTTGCATCCTAAGACGGGTGGACGCAGGTGTGTCCTACGAGAAACAATGAAGAACCAACACTGGGTAATCAAGATAATTAACGTTCTTCTGGGTTTTGTACCGCGTCATTGGATAAACTACTTTAAAATATAAACTGAAAACCGGCGTTTCGGTTGTATTACAACGTTCTTCCTCAGGCAAGATTGGCTTCACAGGAGGAAAGGTGCCTCATTTCTAGATGATCATGATCATGACTAGCTTATTGTAGTCTAGGACCAATAAAGTCCCAGTAATATGACATATTGACACCGACTGTTTGTAGTAAATAGGGCAGATTTCCTCCTGTAAAACTTGTCTTCCCCTGCTGAAGGCCGTTGTTGTAAGACGTCGGTTTAATAGTTTGTATTTTAAAGTATTTTATACAGCGATGGGATATAACACCCAGAAAAATTTTAATCATTTTGACAACTGGCCGTGATAGACTTCGCTGTTATGTCACTGGATAATAATTACTGGAAGAACACGGAGCGGTGGGGGTAGCATTATAATAAACAGATTGTTTTTCATGGAATTCTCTAAGGTCAGTTAATCTGTATGTAAATTGCGCCATTGACCGACTAGGCTACAGATCCATCTTTAAAAGCAGATGCACATGGACATAACTATTACTTTCTCTGTTTAGAGGAGGATATTGTAACAAGAAGATGTGACTTGACATATGATTAAGTGTCCGCAGATAACATAAAAGAATTTCATATTCTTACCTATTGGAGAACTGAACTTCTGCGCTACCGTACCATTATCTCGGTTGTCGTGTTCAGTATATGATATTTCCGGCACGTATATTTCGGTGGTTGTGAGGAGTGCTTCAGAAATTACGGAAACCTATTAGAACCTACTTGTGTCACGTCCACTTCAAAAAAATGGTTCAAATGGCTCTGAGCACTATGGGACTTAACATCTATGGTCATCAGTCCCCTAGAACTTAGAACTACTTAAACCTTACTAACCTAAGGACAGCACACAACACCCAGTCATCACGAGGCAGAGAAAATCCCTGACCCCGCCGGGAATCGAACCTGGGAACCCGGGCGTGGGAAGCGAGAACGTCCACTTCTTCTGGCCACTTTGTGTATATGCTAGTAGACATTCGCCGTAATGACATTCGACCTAGTAGACGTGTCTACTCTGAAAAATTCCGTATGCCGCTGGACAAGAAATATCAGTTGAAACTGCATACTTCAAATAAGGATGACGGAAACAAAAGACGACCGATAACCACCGAGCGACGTGCAGAATGGTTAGCACTGTGGATGCGCATTCGAGAGGACGATGGTTCAAATCCACGTCCAGTGATCAAGGTTTAGGTTTTCCGGTATTTCCATGAACTGTTTAAGGAAAATGGTGGGATGATTCCTTTGAAAAGTGCGCGGCCTATTTCCGTACCCATCCTCCCCTAGTCCGAGCTACTGCTCCGTATCTGATGACCTCTTTATCGATGGGACGTTAAACTCTAATCGTCGTTTCTATTTTCGAGTCATAACCCGCCCCGCGTCGTGCCAAGTACTCCGCCGCACACCAGCATGCGTCGTTAGCGACAAACAGTGACCGGCGCGATATGACGTAGCTGCGCCTACGTGCCGGCGGCCCTCTGTTTCGTCTCGCTTCGCTTGTGAGAGCTTTCGAGGACTTGTAGACTTTCCTTCATTAACTTTCATTTGCGTAAATCTTGTTTGGTCATATGTCAGCCTCTTGGCGTACCATGCTTGCTCAAGGATCGACAGAACACTTCAAACTCTTTTTTTTCTGAGGCGCGGCCGCAAAGCTCGGCTGCACCATTTTAACGAAGGACATGCCTCGCCGTTCAAACAAACTTCCTGCCAGTTCTTTAATATCTTCTACTTCTAATCCTTCCTTTTTCACTTAAAAAAAAAAAGCGGTCCTTCGAAGAGATAGTCGGATACGGACGCTTTGCTGGTGCGCCGCTTACTATAAATGAAAGTTAAATTATTTGATATTTTGGATTATATACGTACATTGTAGTATTACTCAGCATCCGCAAAATTAGTCCTGTTTTAGGTATTCATCTAGTTGTCAGTAAACAGCTACAACAGTTAATCATAGCCTTAGGAATCTGACAAACACACGATTCGCAAAGCGTCGTTAGGATCATTATACGTTCTTCTGGCTTTTTCTACTTCATATATTGAGACTTTCATGATTTATTTATTTTGACATGAAATTTCTGTAACAAGTGTACTAAATGTCTGTAGCTTTCTCCCAACCACGCGTTTCAGTCCCTGCTTTTTGCATTTGTATATGTCGCAAGTTCAATTTATCCTTCATATGCACTGCTCTTTTTTTCAGGAAATGTAGAAACATTTAGTATTGTGCATAAGAATAACAACAGTCAGCACTCAGAAAAACATTCAAATTATCATAATTATAAGAATAAAAAATTCAAGAACGATAATATGTTTTCAGAAGCCACATAGCCGTGTGAAGGTGCTTTATGATATTTCGAAAAACGAATGAGCACCCACCATATACTGAGTCGTACAAATGTTTCACTAAAGACGACTCACATCCTCCTTTCATATCAGGTCGGAGCGATGTTGGTCAGTATCCTTTATGTTTCTTGATATCTCAATAGACCCAGAAACTACTGAAAGACTACGGTATAACGGTGAAATCACAGCGAAAGCAATGTTTGCTATTTCTCACCATTATGGCAGAAGAAATTTTTACTCAAACCTAGGAAATTACACTCTAAAATCATTAAAATGTGACAAATGTGATTTTATCCAAGCTGAACTGAATGAAAAGGTAAATGAAGGTACATCGTGAGGCAGGTCACTAGCATTGGTTGATGAAAGAAACAACTGGTGTATGTGAGATAGCTGAACTTACAAGTTTCCTATTTGAAACGTATTCATGGGTAAACACATGTAAGAGTGCAAGTGCCTTTTTTGGGGCTTTATCTATGATGGGCCTTTAGTTGTAAATGAAAAGAATCATAGAAAATCGCGGTACTCCGGTTATAATGCGAAGACAGAGGAAACGAAGAGTTAAAACACAGCCAAAAGACAATGCTTTTGCGAGAAGAAATCATCGTTCGTTTGTGCTGTGCAAAATCATGAGCCATGCTAACACGTTCAAAAAATGGTTAAAATGGCTCTAAGCGCTATGGGACTTAACATCAGAGGTCACCAGTCCCCTAGAACTGAGGTCTACTTAAACCTAACTAACCTAAGAACATCACACACATCCATGCCCGAGATAGGATTCGAACCTGCGACCGTAGCGGTATCGCGGTTCCTGATTGAAGCGCCTAGAACCGCTCGGCCACACTGGCCGGCCAAACACGTTCAATACGCAACGTTAGTCAGAGTGCAATGAGACCTTATTGTTAGGCTTTTCCAGAACAAGAACTTCAATTTTAGTCGGTCGAAACGGTCAACTAACATTCCATAGTGTACATTTCAAATGTTCATCTAAGCTGATGGTTCATGAACTCCTCTTCGATTTTCCTTCAGTCTGCCACACCCTCGACTCTCCCCGCCTCCTCGCCCCTCTTTCTTTCACACACATACACTCCTGGAAATTGAAATAAGAACACCGTGAATTCATTGTCCCAGGAAGGGGAAACTTTATTGACACATTCCTGGGGTCAGATACATCACATGATCACACTGACAGAACCACAGGCACATAGACACAGGCAACAGAGCATGCACAATGTCGGCACTAGTACAGTGTATATCCACCTTTCGCAGCAATGCAGGCTGCTATTCTCCCATGGAGACGATCGTAGAGATGCTGGATGTAGTCCTGTGGAACGGCTTGCCATGCCATTTCCACCTGGCGCCTCAGTTGGACCAGCGTTCGTGCTGGACGTGCAGACCGCGTGAGACGACGCTTCATCCAGTCCCAAACATGCTCAATGGGGGACAGATCCGGAGATCTTGCTGGCCAGGGTAGTTGACTTACACCTTCTAGAGCACGTTGGGTGGCACGGGATACATGCGGACGTGCGTTGTCCTGTTGGAACAGCAAGTTCCCTTGCCGGTCTAGGAATGGTAGAACGATGGGTTCGATGACGGTTTGGATGTACCGTGCACTATTCAGTGTCCCCTCGACGATCACCAGTGGTGTACGGCCAGTGTAGGAGATCGCTCCCCACACCATGATGCCGGGTGTTGGCCCTGTGTGCCTCGGTCGTATGCAGTCCTGATTGTGGCGCTCACCTGCACGGCGCCAAACACGCATACGACCATCATTGGCACCAAGGCAGAAGCGACTCTCATCGCTGAAGACGACACGTCTCCATTCGTCCCTCCATTCACGCCTGTCGCGACACCACTGGAGGCGGGCTGCACGATGTTGGGGCGTGAGCGGAAGACGGCCTAACGGTGTGCGGGACCGTAGCCCAGCTTCATGGAGACGGTTGCGAATGGTCCTCGCCGATACCCCAGGAGCAACAGTGTCCCTAATTTGCTGGGATAGTGGCGGTGCGGTCCCCTACGGCACTGCGTAGGATCCTACGGTCTTGGCGTGCATCCGTGCGTCGCTGCGGTCCGGTCCCAGGTCGACGGGCACGTGCACCTTCCGCCGACCACTGGCGACAACATCGATGTACTGTGGAGACCTCACGCCCCACGTGTTGAGCAATTCGGCGGTACGTCCACCCGGCCTCCCGCATGCCCACTATACGCCCTCGCTCAAAGTCCGTCAACTGCACATACGGTTCACGTCCACGCTGTCTCGGCATGCTACCAGTGTTAAAGACTGCGATGGAGCTCCGTATGCCACGGCAAACTGGCTGACACTGACGGCGGCGGTGCACAAATGCTGCGCAGCTAGCGCCATTCGACGGCCAACACCGCGGTTCCTGGTGTGTCCGCTGTGCCGTGCGTGTGATCATTGCTTGTACAGCCCTCTCGCAATGTCCGGAGCAAGTATGGTGGGTCTGACACACCGGTGTCAATGTGTTCTTTTTTCCATTTCCAGGAGTGTATCTAGACACATACATAATCAGTTTATAACTTATATTCTAAACCAACCGATTCAGACATGTTTGTTTACTTCGTTCACCGTGAAAATAATAGTTGAAATTCTTTCGTATGAGAGTTAAGATTATAAACATAAATACTGACTTTTCTGTTTCCTCGAGGCGAACCATCGTATTCAGCCATGATTAACAGCGTATAAATTTTGTGAATTTTTAAAAGTGCGCCTGCTTAAGGGGGGTGTAGCCAGTACTTATTTCTGCCACCTTATAGCAACAAAAGATCGATTTCTATAAGTTATCTAAATTTAGCGAACACTACCTACGATAGCTGTACGTGTTGTAGCCCCGCTTCCAGGACGCGTAGGTACGCCGGCCCCGGACTGAATCCACCAGACAGATTAACAACGAGAATAGGTCTGTCAGCCTGGATGTGGTTATTAGTCGATTTTCCACATCCGACTAGCTGAATACGGGCCAATGCCCAGGTCCCGTCGCAGTTACACGATTCATAAACGTTTAGAAAACTTAAGGGACAGGAGGGGGGGGGGGGGAGGCGGGTAACGGAGTGGTGACAGGAAGGGCATCCGGCCACTCCTTAAATTAACAACGCCACACCCGTTAGTAACCACGCCGACTCTACGCTGATGTGGGACATTATTATCTCAGTTATCATTCCATTAAGAATGATACAATGTCCATCACTTCAAGTTCTGATGTTCAAACTTTTCATGCAACCTCAAATATTAAGCATATTCTTTTAACCAGTTTTAATCTTATCTATATTTGGAACTAAATATTTATTTAATTTTTAATCAAACATGGTTCATCTATTATTGTATGGCATCATCACTGGTCTCTAAGTAAAAGAAAACTACTTCCTGGCAGAGAACGACCCGCCAGGGTAGCCGAGCGCGCTGCTTCCTGGACTCGGGTAGGCGCGCCGGCCCCGGATCGAATCCTCCCGGCGGATTAACGACGAGGGCCGGTGTGCCGGCCAGCCTGGATGTGGTTTTAGGCGGTTTTCCACAGCCCGCTAGGTGTATACCGGGCTGTTCCCCACGTTCCGCCTCAGTTACACGCGTCACAGACATTTCAAACACGTCCACATTATTTCACGATTTACACCAGACGCAGACAGTTGGTGTACAGTGATTCTGTACTGGGGGGTACGGTGTGGCGGCAGGAAGGGCATCCAGCCATCCCTAACACTAACACTGCCAAATCCGTTGTAACCACGCTGACCCTGCGATCGCTGCGGGACTATGGTGTAAGTGAAAGAAAGAAAGACAGAAAGATATTTCCTGGCAGGGAACGCTACATCATAACAAAGTATGTATAGTTAAAAAAATTCTTTTCCTTACAGACCAATGATCATACGTAAAATGGATAGGTGAACCATGTTTC
This sequence comes from Schistocerca cancellata, assembly GCF_023864275.1. NCBI lineage: Eukaryota > Metazoa > Arthropoda > Insecta > Orthoptera > Acrididae > Schistocerca > Schistocerca cancellata. The sequence goes on from NC_064629.1 coordinate 622,887,336, forward strand.
GTTCAAAATAAAGCAAACATTGATGGAAAATTATGACAATACTTTCAGTGGTATGTATTAGTTTTTATTAATCTACGACCGGTTTCGGTGGTACAACTCACCGTCTCCAGGTCTCTAGATACAACACACATGTCCTATATCATATTACACATAAAAAGTATTTACTTTTTTAAATGATAAAATGTTGACTGAATCAGTTTTAATTATATATGTATGTGTGACCCATATAGTATTAAAATGTAAGACATCAACTACGGAAACTGTTTCCACTGTAACAAATTTGTAATAAATATTGGAAAACTAAACAGCCTATACTGCAGGTATACATGGTTGTCGAGGACTGCCTTCCTCTTATGCCGATCACACAACGCTGTCAAATACTGTTGTGTCAATGTGTCACTTGCATGGGATGGAACAGAAACGTGTAATAGAACAGTTATATTCAGTCTGGTTAGAACTGAAACGTATGTTAAAATGCTGTTCACGTACGGTAGAATTTTATTTATTATGTAACATGTTACAAGTTTCTATCTACGATGCTCCACATACGTCGTCTAATTAATGTAGGTGGAATTTCTATAAGCAAGGTATATTGTAAGAGTGAGATCCTATTAGTAACAACGCAACACAGAGTAAACTGTATATCCCTCACTGGATACGGACGTTTACGTCAACCTAAAACTACCAACACATGCTGTAATTCTGTCGTACATGATATATTTTTATCATATAGGAGACCTTTCTCGGATTAACACTCTCTTCCAATTATTTACTTCTTTATTACGTTAAGCCAACGGCCTAACCGCAGTGGTAACACAGTTTCCCGTCAGATCACCGAAGGTAAGCACAGTTGGGCACGGTTAACACTTGCATGGGTGACCGTCGAGGTCTGCTGAGCGCTGTTGGCGGGCGGTACGCACTTAGCCTTTGTGGGGCCAATTGAGGAACCACTTGATTGAGAACTAGCGGCTCTGGTCAGGAAAACTGACAACGGCCGGGAGAGCGGTGGGCTGGCAACATGCCCCTCCATATCTGCATCCTGTGATGGCTATCGAATGAGGATGACACGGCGATCGGTCGGTAACATTGGGCCTTATGAGACCTTTTCGGACGGAGTTAGTTATTACGTTACATTTTGTTACATGGACGAGATGGAATAATGCTGTTGCTGAGTAAGTGTTTAAAGAGACCAGACAGCTAAGATCGTGTCTCCTAATAACTCCCCCACCCTCAGGACAGAAGAGTGTACCTAATCTGTCTGTGTGTAGAGCAAATTTTGTGTGCAAGTGTAAGAAGTATTCTAGGTGCGTTGCGTGTATCTGAGGTGGAACATACGAACCACCTCGGTATTTACCTAGTGCAGAGGTCCCTAAACATTTTTGACTCGTAGATTACGTGTTTCGGGTAATTTTTACAAATTCATCAACTTCAAATGTGTTTTTTGACAACTGATGCAGCGCTACTCACTTTGATAGGTTTCAATGTAGAAATGAATAGTAAAAAATGTGAAAAATACTAAGTTCTATACATTTACTCTTGTAAAAGGCGTAAAACGCAAATCTAATGAAATTAATACATACGTGCTTTCAATGGGAGAGATGAGCCTGATACTTTATTAGCAAATTTTCAATTACGTTTAACCTTAAATCACGTTTTCAGTGATTTTCAATTTGTTTTAAGCTATCAAAAACTTACTCGCAATACTTAATAATATAGTATAAGTAACAGGTTTTTGTGACGGAAATCAGAATTTCTGACATCCGCCACTAAACTGTACCTAGATTCTTCTTCCGTGTTTATTCCGATCAATAATTTTTGAAATATGATGTCTGTTTTTTAAACATCACTGTATGGATTTATAACCGAATGTGGTATCTGCATCGTCAAATGAAGTTTCAAAGTCCGTTTGAACGACATTTAAATGTTGAGCGCAAGTTGAAATGTCATCATCCTGACCCTTTGTCTGTGACAGACTGGGAAACTGGGAAAATTCGGACTGTCCAAAGTTTCAGTTCGTTAGTTCAATTATGGCAAGACAAACTCAAATGATGGACTTCGTGCTATTAGTTTCAGACTGCCACATTGTAACTACAAGTTAATTTCGTTAAATTTAGAAAATGTACTTGTTGAGTAAGAAATGTCTGGTTTCCAGTTGATCAAATTTTCTTTTAAACCTTGAGTTTTAGCATCCCTAAACTCTGAAACATGTGAGAAAAATATTGTCAAACATAAGCCTTTTAACACCAGCGCACTTCAGTGCGAAGGAGTAATCGATTAAAGTTTTCGTCATTTTCTTCACATAACAGCGCAAATAACCTAGAATTCAACGCGTTGCTTCGAATTTTGTTTACTGCATTAATGACAAAGAAAAGAGACTAATCCAATCTACCATTCAAATCTTTAGTAACTAAGCGTTGTCAATGCATGCCACAGTGCACTGCAAACAGCCTGGGTATATTTTGTTCTAAATGGCTTATAAATCCACTATAGTTCCGCTGAAATTATATTTAATAAAGGAGTCGATTTCTGCTGAAATAATCATTCAAAACATTAAATATTGAGTCACCTTTAGTACGTGCTGTCACAATTCTTGCGAAGAGATTTCTTCGCGAATATTTCTCGGTCCGTAACAAAACGAATATATGCCAACAATAATCCTACATTACCAGATAAAACTGACTCTTCCAGTTGTGCAGAGAAATGGATCGTTTTGCAAACAATTACACAAGTTGCTTTCAGTGTCACGACCTATTTCATCAACATGTCTTTGAACTGCGTGGTTGCTCAGAAAATTTCTTTTGAGTACATCATAAGCAGGTTTGTGGAGAGCAGTATTCAGAAATTCTTGAATAGTTTGCAAAATTTCCCTGATAGTAAGCGGTTTTTCAGATTTTGCTTGAAGTCGCAAGGTATTGTAAGACGCCAGCGAAGTGCAAGTGAACATTCTGTCCACCGTAGTTATCTTTCTGAGTTTTTCTTTGAGTATTTCAAATTTTTACTAGTTCATCAGGAGGACGCCTTCTCAGATGACCTACGCCTTGGATGGCTTCATAGCGTCATTGCTTAACCCTTTGTTGCATAAAACACACGTAGGTAGTCGTCTGCCCGACAATGATTGACTGAAGCCATCTTCAAATAATCAACACTGTCCTGTCTACATTTCCTTTTAGATTCGGCCATGTTTAGTATCAGTTATCTGTGGGCAAAAAGTAAGCCAATTAGGCAAATACGAGAAGACATAGCATTCAAAATCAGTATTCTCACCCTCAAGTCAAGATCAGCGCGTCTCTACTAAGCCGAAGGTACTACAAAAAGAAAATATGATATAAAATAATTTACTTACTCTTCTCTGCCACTCCCAAACAGTATGACATTGGTCCACTTTAATTTGTGTGGTACCACAAATAGATGAACGAGGGCTCCCTAATCTTGGGCCTGCAGAAGTCGACAGAAGTAAGCCGACTTCGACCAGCTCATGTTTTGTGTTTGGCCTCTACCAACATCAGCGTTGTAACTCAGAATTTTCGTATGTAGCCACTGGGAAGTGATTGTTGTGCTGCGTTATGCTTTGTAGCAAATTAATAATCTCGATATGTAACGAAGCAGTTCTTGGCCCATCACGAGCAGTTGGAGATACTGTTTCCACTGCTCGGAGAAGGACAAGGGGTAGTGCCTTACCGAGTGGAGGTGGAAACATAATTAATAACGTCGCTGAATGGTGCGAGCAGTACAGCGAAACTAAAGAATTGCCTCGCTCTCTCTTAGCCGAAGAGCCAAACAGTGACATTCACAGGAGCAAACTTCAGCCCGGTGAGAAGAATTTGAAATTTTGGTTGCGAGCTACCTAAATGGAATGGACGCCTCCTAAGTTGCGGTAGACCCCTAGGGATCGATATACACCACTTCTGGAATTGCTGACTTGGTAGGATGTTGGAAACCGCCTAAAAATCACAGGCAGGCAGGCCGACACGCCGAACCCTTGTAAATAAAACAGCCGTGCAGATTCGAACCGGGGCCATCATAACTCCCGTTCCGAAAGCGGCTAACCTGGCCTATGGAATAATGCGTATAATCACAACACACTATATACCTACATGTATTGTATAGAGAGAGATACAATTTACTCTATGTTGTCTTGTTACTAATAGGATCTCACTGTTACAATATACCAAGCTTATAAAATTTCCACTCCATATTGCATACCTAACGTAGTCCGATGAAGTGTGTGGAGCATCGTAGGTAGCCACGTGTAACCTGTTACATTATAAATAACATTTCTGCCCAAGGTGGATAGTTTTTTTTAACATTCCAGTTGTGAACAAATTAAATACAGTGTATCCCAAAAGAACACCGACAAACTTAAGGGGCACCTAAGCAAGGACAAAATGTCTGAGAAACATGGGCTCTAAAGCGCATTCCTTAAGAACTGTGAGCACATGTTTAATAGAAGATATACGTTTCACATTAGCGAAGACGAACAAGTGCACATAGCTCTTAAAGTATGTATTTTAGACGTCATGTTTAGTAGACTTTTCTCCTTATTTTGGCCAATACTTCTTCCTCATAAAAGATGGAAAGCAAAGATCTTGCAGTTGAAGAGACCTGTTTCATAGTATAGCAGATGAACAAGTTCTCGTAACTCTTAAGGTATGCATTTTAGAGCCCATATTTACTTAACATTTTTTACTTATTTTTGTATAAGAACCCTTTCGCTGAAGTTTGTTGGCGCTTTTTAGGGACATCCTCTATAAGTGTTCTGCTACACTTTTCTATTTCATCCCCCCTTGTACACCAAAGCATTTAACAGTTGTCTACAGTATTGGCTGTTTATAGTTTTCCAACAATTACTACAAATATGTTACAGTGGAGCCACTTTCTGTAATTGATGTTCCACATTTTTAATACATCGGTCACGCACACATATGTTATGAATATTATGATTTTGCTTCTGTATAGTGTGATAAATTATACGTTTGCTGTATCTAGGGGCTTGAAGATGGTGAACTGTACCACAGAAGTCGGTGTAAATAAATAAAACTTAATAAATACAGCTGAATGTATTGTCATTATTGCTCATAAGCATAGTAGGTAGTATTTTATTCCATCATACTTGGGGCGTCCGTTTCAGTTGACAACTTTGAGTCGCTTGCAAGATTTTTAAATCAATTTACGAAGTGCACATAGCAGCTATTCTGCCAAAAGCCTTCAGATAAAGGAGGTATATAGAAAACATTCAACTGCAATTGCTAGAGACGAATAGCAGTTGTTCCTCTCTATCTGATAGACATAATCGAAGCAAAAAATGGAGAAGAATGGCTATAGATATGAAAAATACTAATTTTCTTCTCGTAGGGAACACACTTTGACTGCAGCCCAAGGTATGATTTACAGTTATCTTCTACAGTTAATGGCAACCAACTTCCCGTACCGAAAGAGACAGTGAGAAAGTATCTTGAGAAATTCAATTACCGGTTTTCTTACCTAAAAGCAAAGAAAAATATGAATTTAGAAATAGGTGTCAGTGAACTGCAATACAGAACGGATATGACCTGCTGAAGTAATATTTGCCACTTCACATTTGACTCTCATTTCTTTCCCTTCCTTCAACAATCCAGTACATTGTAGAATAATGAGAAGAAACGGTGCACTAATGGAGAATCATTGTGGAAATAGTGATGCAAGGAAATCACAGCATACTTGCTCAGTAATGCAATGCATAACAAAGAAAGTAAAAAGAAAGTTACGTTTAACGTCCCATTATTGAGCAAATTTTCATCATGTGTGATCCTTGTAAAAGCGGAAACATGGATAAAGAAGTCCGCAGCTCATGGTCTAGGGGCTAGCGTTGCTGACTCTGGATCACGGGGTCCCGGTTCGCTTCCCGGCCGCGTTTGGGTTTTTCTCTGCCCTTTTCTCGGTTTGTGTCGTCCTCATCGTTTCATGATCATTTGTGTGAGTGACTAGATTGGATTGTGAAAAGAAAATGGACTGTGAAAAACTGGGACTTTGTACAGACGCTGATGACCGCGCCGTTGAGCGTCCCACAAACCAAACATCGTCATCAAGGCCAAAGAAGACCTAAACCACACAGCAGGCAAAACAACTGTCACAGAGGAACACTGGTTGCGGTAACTTTCTTTAGTTCGCTGACTCCAACTCTTTGGGGATTATATGGGATGTAGTTAGTTATCAACGAATCGTTTGTATTTGTATGGTTAAGTTATTACGAATAGAGAGAAGTTTGTCGGTATAGCGTGATGTAGTCTGTGGGTGTATATTTTCCAGACACTTTGATATACCCCGCCCAAGAACTAAATGTACTGGGTATCAGCTTCGTAATGAGGAACTTAAAGAGGAAAATTAGTCTTTCAGTCTTGTAGCTTGGCCGACACTTCGTGTTTTGGATGGCAGCCTGAGCGCTCCCCAGGCTAATCCCATGGGTTGCCGCGAAGGAAAATGACTTTTTGAATTGCGTTGTAGCTCCGGTAAACAAGGGAGCCGTGCAGCGGCGCTAAACCGATTACTGGTTCATCTTCAGAGGACGCCGGCCGCTCTTCTTAACTCGTGCGCCGCTTTTTCCGGCAGCTGTACACACCATTCTACTGATTCTAGCTCCGTTGACATGTATTTTATGTAAACACTAATAACATGGAAATTTTTTCAATATAACTGTTATACATTTTGTCTCCAATGTGTCAAGAATCAATAGGATTTTTCAGAGTAATCATTTTACCGGCCTTGCCAGATTCCTTAGATGAGACACAGACCATATAGGAAAACAGAAATACTTCGGTGATATACAAAATTCGACAGAGAAGTTGTTAACAGACTACTGCTGCACTAAAATAGCATATGAAAACCAACACAACCTCAGTCGACTGTCGCCATAGCGGACGACTGTGGTTTGAGTACAAGACAAATATTTAGAGAACACAGCTCGAATCATCAACAATGTCGAATGGCGTCTAAGCATGATTTATCCTAAAAATTATGATGGCAGTCCATAGGAAAAGCGGCAGGAAATGTGTGCTGATTTGGTAGGAAGAGGAACTCTCGTATCACCCATCTGCAAAACAAATGCTATTGTGTGAAGCAGTGTCTATACGCCACGTTATACGGCGTGATTAAGCTGCCACTACCGATGTATTTTATGCAACCCGCAACGCCTTGTAATACCGAGCTAAAGATTTTCATATTCTCTCGCTCGCTACGAGCAAACTGTTAGTCCTTCAGAAAAAAATGAACGCGACGTTTTTGTAGGAAATTCAATGTAGTTAAATTTTGTACTGTGATACGTTTTGGATAGAGGCCGTAGTTTTCGAATTATTCAAGAAAAACGTAAAAAGGTGACCTTGAAATGTGTTTTTTCTTGAATAACTGGAAAACCGTAGCCTCCAGCGGAAACGTATAATAGTACAGAATTTAAGTACAAAACGGTCTTATTCATTTTTTTCTGTAGGACTAATAGTTCGCACATTGTGAGTGAGAGAGTATAAAAATCTCACGTGTGGTTTTTGAAGGCAATGTGGGTTGCATATTACTCATTACTAAAATGGTTCAAATGGCTCTGAGCACTATGGGACTTAACTGCTGTGGTCATCAGTCCCCTATAACTTAGAATTACTTAAACCTAACTAATCTAAGGACATAACAAACACCCATGGCCGAGGCAGGATTCGAACCTGCGACCGCAGCGGTCGCGCGGTTCCAGACTGTAGCGCCTAGAACCGCTTGGCCACTCCGACCGGCTAACTCATTAGTACGAGCAGCATAACCACTCTGTATATAGTATATTTAGGTGGACGCAGAGATCTCTGTAAGTTGTGGCACAAAACACACAAACTCACCGAACAAGTATCACACCCTTAAACGAGCACACTACTCTCTTTTGAGCGCTGTAGACAGTGTAGAAAGGAGCTATCGTATTAGGAGATGTCCCTGACCGCACCGATAATTAAGTTCCCAGTTTGTAGTTGTAACAACGTGGACTGCCCAAAGTGTCTACAAGATATAGTGTACCACTCACAAAACATGAAACACAATGTGGGAACAGTTGTCGTAGAAAGATCCTAACTGACAGATATCCGGAGACGAGTGACACGCACTGTCAATGACTATCAGTTTCAATCCCTACAAGAGCTGCTACTGTCAGTAACTGCAGCTACATCTCAACTAGCTGCAGAGTGAACACTCAGGAGTAAACTGTATGCAGTGGGTATTTAGAGTGAGATACATCGCGAAAAGCCATTGACCACAATTACACATAAGGCTGCACGTTTGCGACGGGCTGCACAACACATAAACTGGACACTAACTATCTGGAGATGTGGAGTGTGGTCCAATCAGTCGCAACTTTCCCTATTTTCAAATAATGTAAAGCGTCGAGCACACCAACGGCACAACGTGGTGTTAATCCTGGAGTGTGCGAAAGGTGTAGTTTAGGTCAGAGGTGGTTCTGTGGCGTTTTGGTAGTAGTTTCCCTACCATAGCTTGGGCAAACTCATTCTCGTAGGTTACCGTGACAGTAAACCATGATATTTATTTCAACATTCTCGGTCACTAGGTATTGTCCTTTCTTCTACACTTTCATGATAAGTATGATGTGGAAACTCCTGTCTTCTAAACTGACAACGGCTGTGTTTACAGAACTACACACACATGGGATTCAGCTGCACCTATACTTGGGTTTTATGCAACCAACAACGCCTTCAAATACCACTCACAAGATTTTCGTATTCTCTCGCTTGCACACAGAAAAAAGTGAACAGGATAGTTCTGTAGAAAATTTAATATAGGTAAATATTGTACCGGGATACATTTTCGCGAGCGGCCGTAGTTTTTGAATTAGTCAAGAAAAATATACAAAAGCGACCTTCAAGTGCGCTTCCTTTGAGTAACTCGAAAACCGTGCCCTCCAGCGAAAATGCATTCCAGAAAAAAATTAACTGTAATTTTCTACAGAAAGGACCTGTTCATTTTTTCTGTAGGACAGATAGTTCGCAAATAGCGAGCGACAGAAAATGAAAATTTCGCGCATGGTTTTTGAAGGTGTTGCGCGTTGCATAAAACCTGTTAGTAGGGCAGTTCAATAGTTGAAATGGGTCTGAGCACTATGGGACTTAACATTTGAGGTCATCAGTCCCCTAGACTTAGAGCTATTTAAACCTAACTAACCTAAGGACAGCACACACATCCATGCCCGAGGCAGGATTCGAACCTGCGACCGTAGCAGCAGCACGGTTCCGGACTGAAGAGCCGAGAACCGCTCGGCCACAACGGACGGCTGGGCACTGGAAGTACCTTGTTCTATGTTCCTCATTATAGGAACACTCAGGTACACTATCATGCCTCGATTGTACCGCTAAATCAACCAATCTTAATCTCACAAAAAATACCTGGGATTATTTGGAACAGAAGGTGACACCTAGAAATCAACATCCCGCACTTTCGTAGTTCTACGGGATCTAATCATTGTGCAAATACTCTTCTTCGCCAAATACATGTCATTATCAAGGAGTACGACAAGGCTGCTGTCTGTCTCTCAATCTTTTGAATCTATATGATCGACCATTGCCCACTAAATGACAAGGGGGTAAAAATTGGGGGAAGAAGAATGTAATATTTGAGGTTTGGAACCGACAGTTTGGAAACTGCATGTTCCTTCTAGAAACAGGTGAAACAGAATTACAGGGTATTGTGAATATTTCTGAATCTGATGGAAAGGCTTATGGAATGAAAATTAATACAAAGAAAATAAAAGCAATGACACTAGGAGGAAATCAAATGGTAAAGGTAATGCTGAATAGAGAAATACCAGAATATATGCAAAGCTATAAATACCTAGGAACCAGGGCAGACACCACCTGGAAATTCAGCACAAAAATTAAAACCAGTATAGCAATGGCGAAGTAGGCATTTTATAAGAAAAGGACAATTTTCTGCAGCAATATGGAGAAAGATTTGAGGAAAAGACTAATAAAATGTTTTGTATGGGTTTCCTCCTTTATCGTGCTCGATCGTGGACACTGACGAAGAAAGATAGAGCAGTGCTGGATGCCTTTGAGTTGTGGACATGGTGGAGGACAGAAAGAATAAGTTGGATGGATAATGTGATGGATAAAGAGATACTAAGAAGAGTGGGACAGCGAAGCCAATTACCGAATATAATAAAATGGCGGAAAAGAAACTGGATTGGACCTATATTAAAGAGAAGGAGGGGCTAATAAAAATAGTCTTAGAAGGGTATGTGGACGTGAAGATGATGAAGGTAGATATTTGTGATCCTGTATGAGGAGATGGATGGCAGCACATACGGCAGCATTAAGAGGGAAGCAATGGGTTGCAGGAAATGGATACGCAAAGGATCTGCTAAAATAGCAGAAAACTGATGTAGTTCAAAAATGGTTCAAAAGGCTCTGAGCACTATGGCACTTAACTTCTAAGGTCATTAGTCCCCTAGAACTTAGAACTACTTAAACTTAACTAACCTAAGGACGTCACACATCCATGTCCGAGGCAGGATTCGAACCTGCGACCGTAGCGGTCGCGCGGTTCCAGACTGTAGCGCCTAGAACCGCTCGGCCACCTCGGCCGGCAACTGATGTTGTGCTGATGAGCAAGGCTAGAGGCGTAGTTACACGGAAGTAGCGCATCAGCTTCCGGAGATGAATAATTTTTGGTTCGATGTACATATCAACGCTTACCTTGTGTGCAGACACAGTATTTTAATCTCTTGCTTGTTTATGCAGTTCAGCCCCACGTTGACGAAACAATCGCGTATAATTTGGGTTCCGTATCCAACAGACCTATACGTTAGAGACGTCATTTAAATAGTTACTGAGCACTTGTCCACACTGAAATTTTACTTCACTCCCAAAAGAAAACTGATATCAGAATTTTTCAGAATTAGTTATTCACGCTGCAGCGGAATGTGCACTGTATTGAGCCTTCCTAATAGATTCAACTGTGTGCTGAACCTGCCTCCCAACCCCGAACTTAACCTTCCGCGAGGCTTTCTCATACTGACTGACTTATAGAAGTATTAATCAGAACCTATGATCACAGCTTCTTATTCGTGTATATGTGACAGTAATTTGAACAGGTGCGTATAGTATGATTTGCATTAAACATACATGGTTCGCTTTCCTGATGCTTCTGTCTAAATGTGATATTTTAATCACACAGTAATGATACGTTTCCGAAAGCACTTTGTCATGCACCTTATGTTTTAGAAGATGACTGTTGACGACATAACTGGCTACAAATATGCATTGCACACTCTTCCTTAACGCACTGACAACGATGTGTCCACATCTGTTACTATAGATGTTCTTGAAGGGGGACAGTGTCTTAAACTAGTAGTTAAAATAAAGTAATTTAAAGCACAGCCTGGTGGAATCATGTCATTGTTAAAGAACACAGATTCTGTTCTGGCAGTACCTCTCAGTCACGGAACAAACTTCACAGAAGCTCACCTGCATGCCTTGCTGGAGTAGCTACTACTTCTCCATTCCAGCCGTTGTCAGTTTTTAATTAATTCTATGTAACAGATTAGTAGTAATTACTATGGCATGGAGTTAAAGTTTGTGAAACATCATATATGCAAAAACAATGTCCTCATAATGCACCCTTTTTAAATAAAATGCGAATTACAACGTGCAACGATGGCCATGGTACAGGCCTCATGGAGCTCAACACCTAATAAACGGAAAAGTTGATAAAAAAAAAAGGTGGACGCTAATATGAGAACGGCAAGAACTGAGAAACTGAGGAAGTCAATAAAAAAAATAGTTGCGCGATGGTAAGGAACTGAACCCGTATTTGGGAGGGCAGTGGTTAGATCCTCAGTCCGGCTATCTATACTTTCATTTTTCCTGGTTTCACTCAAAAAGTTCTGTGAGACAAATGACGGGATGGCTCCGTTGAAAAAGATACGGCTAATTTATTTCCTCCGTCCAAGCTTGAGCTCTATCTCCAGGACCGAGCGAGGTGGCGCAGTGGTTAGCGCACTGGACTCACATTCGGGAGGACGACGGTTCAAAGCCGTCTCCGGCCAACCTGATTTAGGTTTTCCTTGTTTCCCCAAAATAGTTTGAGGCAAATGCCGGCATGGTTCCTTTGAAAGTGAACGGCCGATTTCCTTCCCAATCCTTCCCTAATCCGAGCTTGTGCTCCGTCTCTAATGATCTCGTTGTCTACGGGACGTTAAACACTAAATCTCCTCCTCTATCTCCAGGGGCCTCGTATTCGAAAAGACATTAATACTCAAGCTTCCTTCCCTTTTCATTTGGCTCATTGGTCCATAATACAAGATGGAGAAAATCGGCGAAAGTTCCAGGGCCCGTTAATTTCAGATTCAAGAAAAAGCAATAATGACATGTAGGGATACTGGCCCTTCCGCAGTCAGAGAACTGGCTCCACCCCAGGACCATATAACCTGCGCATTGGGTGGGCCGAGCTGCCCTCGGTTGAAAGCCATAGCAACAATCTGCATTGCCACCCTCAGTCAAGATGGCTACAAGAACCTTTTCCTCTCGGAAGCAGCACGCTGCAGTGCGGCGTCGGAGGAAATAAAGCTACGGAGATACTAGCACTCACTCTCAGTTAGTTGCAGTTCTTGACAGGCGTCACTTCGTGACTAACGGTAGTGCGGCAGGTGCCGACTCTTTCGCGATACATGTGTTGGTTTCCACATGTTGTAAGCAACCATACACTGTTATGTTCAGTTTTTTTTCCAAACAGTCGCGCTCGTAGCAAATCCGTTCACGATTAAGATGGAAATACGCGGTTTGCACTGCGAGAAATCTGCATTACGGTTCCACCAATGTTACAGCGGTAAGCCTTGGCGCGCTCTCCTTGTCCGTGTGCTCTACGTTACGTGATAAATCATGGCTCATTACTCACGCTCATGATTCTAAATTCCGGATATTCATCTCTAGTTTTCTGACCAGTTCTTTCTCTAGGGACTGCAAAACTTACAACGATGTCCCATGTGTTACTATATCTTTTCATGTACATTTCGCTTGACCTACGGCAAGCCTGCAGATCGCTGTATAATCCAAATTTGTGAGACGAAAAATCCCAGTTGTTTTGAAACTAGACTGTCACGCATTTCTGTGTTTTATCAAGCATGTAACTGATTTAATTACAACTGTCAGTTACTGGTCTGTATTTTCCCCCGTTCCCTTCATGTAACAAGTTATTTAGCTCGGAAATCGCTTCCCTGGTGTAAGAGAAGTTATCCGATGTTTCCACCGTCCAGAGAGCGGACGATTTCCAGGTGAGATCGCTTTCATCTGATTGTTGGGGAAATGGTGGTAGGCGTAACTCCTCGTTTTTCTCAATCCGCCAATCCATTTCATCTACACGTCCACTCAGCATCGCGATGTCAACTAAGGAGTACCTGAATGAGAAGTAGCGGTACCGAGGTCTGCTTTGCAGACAACGGTCGGAAGAGCGGTGTGCTGATCACAGGACCCTCCATACTACATAAAAATGACGTCACTGCTGAGGATGACATGGCGGTCGGGAGGTCCCGACTGGCTAACCTGAAGCCATATCGGAGGAGCTTTACTTTTTTCCGGATTCTTGAATCGTTAACAAATAGAACTTACGTTAACGGTAACTTCAAAAAATTAGAAATTGGTATGAAGCATGGCCAATGTGCACGGTATTTGACAGACACTCTTAAGCTTTCTTCCATCTTTCTGGCACAGTAGCTATAAGATGGCTCCTTAAACCACGATAATCGTAAGAAATGCTCTATCTTGCTTCAAATATGTCTCTTCTTCACGAAACATTTCGTAAATACGAGGCTGTACGGAGTTTTGAAGGGCATTCAGTTATACGATATCACTAACAGTACTGTAAAAAGCGAATGGTATCTGCTATCACTAGTAAATTCAAGCGTTGTTAATCAACACTATGTATGATTTGAAGAGCCAGTAGGTGGAATTTCTTAGACTAAGCCGGCTGCGGTGGCCGTGCGGTTCTGGCGCTGCAGCCCGGAACCGCGGGACTGCTACGGTCGCAGGTTCGAATCCTGCCTCGGGCATGGGTGTGTGTGATGTCCCTAGGTTAGTTAGGTTTAAGTAGTTCTAAGTTCTAGGGGACTTATGACCTATGAGGTTGAGTCCCATAGTGCTCAGAGCCATTTGAACCATTTTTTTCTTAGACTAAATATACCATTCCCACAAATGATGGGCGCGTATCACCAGAAAATTTTGTTCAGAATAGCTACGAATTTAATACTTTTGTCCAAGTACATTAACAAAATTCAACTATACAGTCACAATCATTCTGAAAATGTAAATTTATGTTAGAATGAGAATTTCCCAACAGGTACACTTCAAAAGGTGATGTATATTTGGATTGTTCGCTCATGAGCCATTTGCCCAACATATTTCTTTGTGGACTAGAGGACGGTGATTTCTCTCTTGCAGCAACGATAGACTAGGTTTTCACTTCAAAGCTCTGTCCACGGGAGTTTCACACTCTTTCTGCTGCTCCAAATTCATCCCAACGCAAGCAATACTGCTTCACATCGGCGAATTTTGTTAAATACATACGTTAACGGTATGTTTGTTTCTACGGTGTTCTCGTACTCTCGATACCTTCCGAACAGAATTTCTCCCCCCCCCCCCCCTCCTACATCAAAATTTAGTCGTTACTACGCCATTATATGAAGTTTTCTTGGGCACATAGAAACAGATACATTTCCATGCATGAACACCACTGTACTTCACTACACATGTTCTTGTTACACAAGGCATGCCACTGCCTCCCACCTACATTTGAAGTGCCTAACCCAACCAGTTACGGTGGAACCTATAGTTTAATGTTGATACGGAACCACTTTGCAACAAAACACTGGTGTCTAATGGGGATAAAACCCTTGGTTTTGGATTTTTAGTATATCACATAGGGTTTTGCATAGAAAACTGTAACGTGCGCTTAATCAAATTAATCACTGATGGGTACACATTTTGAATTTCTAAGATGCAATATTTTCATGTGCTGCAGTGATTGATAGCTGTGATATTATATTCAACAGTCTTGTACTTTTAAGCTGAAGAACAAAGTCATAAATGTCTTAGTCTAACAGCAAAACTGAAGAGTCCCTCATTGAAACCCATTAAGGTGTGCAGTGTTGAGACAATCTTCATCATATTCGTGATCTTAAGTTTCGTGCCTGTCTCTGGCTTTCACTACTGAAAGTAAGGAAAGAAGGTTGAGGATTTAACGTCTCATCGACGATCAGTTGTCTTAGAATCAGGAAGGAAATCTAGGAAATCTCCTATGCCTTTTCAAGGGAATCATCCTCGCAATTGATTAAAGCGATTTAGGGGAAACCTAAATCTTGAAGGCAGGACGGAAATCTGAACCATTGTTCTCTCGAAGACGAGTGCAGAGTCTTACCACGGCACCGACTCTCTCATTGTGTTCTCTTCTACGAGTACTGCTGCAGTTGTTGAAAAAACAGCAATTTTGTTGCAACAGAATATGTTACGGAAGTTTGTGAAGAGTCTAAATAAATCAAAATCAGAGGTTTGGAATTAATTAAAATATGGCTGTATGACGTACAGTACAAAAGCTTCTCTCCTGTGAGCCATACACCCAAGAGCTGAGACCAACAATAAAGTTAAGGAGTCCTACCTTCTAGACTCAAATCTGGTATGTGTTTCAAACGTGTTACCGACATGTTAATATTTAGTGATAAGACAACTTCACCTAATTGGAATTACCAAGCATCATAATGGTAGTGTCAGCAAGACAGAAATCGAGCATAGCACAATGGAGCTTGAAAGACACTCGTTTAAAGTAAACGAGTTTTTGCAGTGAACTGACATCGTGTATGTGCCTTTTTTGTTTTGTTTTAAGATCCTTCTGTAATGGTCTTGTCTACCGCGTTGTTTTAGAGTGGCTTTATACGTCAACTAGATGAAGATATTCGTAATTTCGGCTTTCAACGGGATGTTGTTCCTCCACGTTTCCACCAGACTATTCACGGAGATAGAAACGGTATTCTGTTCGAATGGTGACAAAATGGACGAAAACTTTTGACATCTGTTGTGTCTCGCACTATATTTATTGCAAATCCTGAAAGTGAGAGGCCTGCAACTTATGCAGGAGAACTTCTGTGAAATTTTGAAGGGATGACATGATATAATGGCAGAAGTAAAACTGTGAGGACAGGTCGTGAGTAGTGCCTGGATAGCCCAGTCGGCAGAGAACTTGCCCAGGAAAAGCAAAGGTCCCAGTTTCGAGTCCTCGTCCGGCACACAGTTTTCATCTACCAGTAAGTTTCTTATTTGTAATCTGTTTTCACTTAGACGAGCAGTAATCAGGGGCTCTTGAAACGAACATCAATGCGTCCTTACAACGCCATTAATAACCGAGATACAAGAATCAACTTTTATTTGTATTTTTATATGAAACTATACACTTTTTGCCGACAGAATAGCAGATCTTGATGAGAGAAGTTCAATGACATAACTCTTTCGTAGAGGTAACAAGAAATCATGGAGCAAATACACAGTGAATACAAGGATTTTTGTGCTGATGTCGCTGAAATTTACACCATCCCCCAAGGAAACTTTCGTTCGCAGTTAATTGGTACGTGATGTTTATGCCACTCTCGACTGAAACCTGTTGTCTTCGAGCCAAGACAGACGTCAGTTATGTGTTGCCGTGGGGGGAGTAAACTGAAGTACAGTGGAACCACTGTCTACGTAGATAAGGATCGACACGTGGAATGCTGCAGTTCATTTCCCGTGTGCTGTTTGCAAAACGGACACATAGGCGAATCGTTAGTAGCGCATAAACAATTTCAGGAATGCAACGCTGTTTACAAATGAAGAATTGGTCGACATGCTTAAATTTATTTAGAATGTCACCAAACTGTATGCGGAACGGTTTCCAGATAGACGATGTCTAAATCGTCCCACCTTCTTTAGCACCATCCTCTTAAGTGATTTTCCGACAAGTATTTTAACTTTTCGTTCTACAGTTATAACTAACCTCAGAGCGAAAAATCAGATTCCTGTAGGCCTTAAGCAAGACTTTATATGATATATTTTTAGAAATGGCGTTTGTGTAACTGACTGGGTACAGAAGCAGTTCCATCAGGGGGCCTTATAACTTCGACGATAGCGTATTTGACTGTCTTGTCATCACATGTACGTAATTCCTCAACAGTAATGGAGATTATCTTCGGAACAGTACATCCCAGCGAAGGTGTTTTACTAAAGGAACCATTTTCACCTAATGCCCGCTGTAAAAGGCACCCTAGAAACAAACGAGTAGCAGTAAGTAATTATTTCGCGGTGTGTAGTAATGGTGTTGAGGTTATCTTAAGTAGTGCGGCTGCTGAGCTCGCGACGTAACGGCCGTGCAGCGTTGACGTTAGGCTCCTTTCCCGTACGGCACGTGGGAGAAACGAGCAGATTCAGCTGTCGTGCCACTCACTTTATCGTGCACTCTTAAGTACCTGCTGGGCGTAAGTAGAACAGCGTGAGCTTAATGTTGCTCCTTCCAATTTTTACGGTATGCGACACATATACATTCTCATTTTTCAGTGACTGCGGCACGGATCTGTCAGTTTACGTACTGAATTACTAAAAGCTACTACTAAACAGTTTTCGGAGAATTCGTTTCGTTTAGTTATTTTATGTGTGATTTGTAACATTAGGCAGATCCAGCCTATGTTGGTGTCTACCGCGATTCTCTGTACACGTCAAGTGTTGGGCTTTATCCGCCTTCTACATTACAGTTGCACAAATGTATCAAAATGGATTTTTTTTCAAGAAATTGAGCACTACACAGCATTGGCAGCATCGATCACGATCGAATTCGAAAGCTGGAGTACACGGGACACTACTATTTTTGTGGGCAAACGCCTCTACTGTACACAGATTAGACGTGAAATTCTATCGGTATAGGGACCAAATGCAGTATCGTTCCAGACATCGTGAAATTGTTCCAACAATTTTACCAACACCGCATAGACGTTTGTGATGCTGATCAGAAAGTCCAGATCTTGTACCATGTGATATCCATGTTTCTGGGAAGCTGAAAGAACCTCTCGACGGAAAGAGATTTTCCGACGAGGGGACGTCCATACAGAGGTTCACGAATGGCTCCGCGACAAAGAGCAGATTTCTATTATCGAGGAACTGAACGACTGGTAGAACGTTCCGGGCCGGCCGTTGTGGCCGAGCGGCTCTACGCGCTTCAGTCCGGAACCGCGCTGCTGCTACGGTCGCATGTTCGAATCCTGCCTCGGGCAAGGATGTGGGTGATGTCCTTAGGTCAGTTAGGTGTAGGTAGTTCTAAGTCTAGGGGACTGACGACCTCAGATGTTAGGTCCCATAGTGCTTAGAGCCATTTGAACCATTTTGAGAACGTTCCGGCCATTGATTACAGAGACTTGGTAATCATGTTGAAAAATAGTGTCATCTTTGTGTGTCATTTTGAAGTGTAGGGCAGTATACGATAAAAGTTATTTGACCTGTCACAATAATGTGGAATTTCTTCTTTGAAGTTTCCTCGTATTACAGGTAGAAGCATAGGCATTTCATCTCTGTCGTACAAGCATTTAGCGATTCATTGCGTGTGTCGCAAGTAAATCGGTTCAGTTAAAGTCACCACAATCAGTTCAAACTTCTGGGTTTAATTTGGGAGAATTGTGACAGGGAATAGAAAGTTTACTGCATAGCAGATTGCTTATCATTTCGTTGCTGTATGACAGCAGCATAAAGAGTGTTTCCGTGATTTTGATACAAATCTCCCTAAGGTGATGTAGAAGAGTTAAATGTACCAGTCTGAAATTAGGAATCATCATCCAGAAATAACTGAGACGAGAGTTTTTGGGCCGAGCGTGTTGCGGATTAACTTTGCCAATGAAATATGAGAAGCTACGAATCGTTGCTAATAAAATGTTATAAATTTATTTATTATATACGCAGTTACTGGTATTTTGGGGTAGGTAAACCCGATCAAAATGCTGAACATAATGAGAGATGAAGACAAGGCGCTCCACGTATAGTTTGGAGATGGTGTAATGTGGACGCTGACTTGGTCCGTCTTCCTGTTATGGCCTGTTATACTTCAGCCTGAATTTACAAGTTAAAGTGTAAAGTAGACCAGCTGTAGTGTGATGACGCTGTATCTGGTTATGGAATGGGCAGTATGATTATGGAATTAGTAGACATGAAACTGTTGGAAAACGTGACAAGTTGTATAGGGTTAATTAACCATATGTGAGCCATCCAGCGCACATCATGTTTCATAGACCGGTACAATGGTAATCGGAAACAGGAAAGTGGCACTACAATACAACGAACTCTATACACTCCCCATGTGGAGAAAACTGTGGTTGCCCATCCGGATGAGGAGTCTTCAGATGGTGCAGCAGCAACATTCTTACCATTCACAGAAAGTGGAAGCTTTAATTCCTGCCCACTTGGAATTTGTGTTGTGTTGATGCAATGGGTACTCTAACGCTGTATCTTTATTCCTAACTTTTCTGAGAATGTACTTGTCTCGAATGAAGTCTGTTGCAACAGAGACGGGATAGTCAATAGTCATAGGAGTCCCTGCGTGGGCCGTTAAGTATAACCGCGCTGCAGTTAAGACGAGCCATCAACACGGGTTTTTATTGAACCTGTGGGCGGGTACAGCCAATTGGTAGTTAAGGGTCACATCGGCTTTCTCTCTATTTACTCTTTTACATGGCATGAAGTGGCAGATTTCATACGTGAGCTCATCAAAAGAAAGTACCCAGTCCTCTCACGATTCCTGTCGAAGG
Organism: Schistocerca cancellata; assembly: GCF_023864275.1. Taxonomy (NCBI): domain Eukaryota; kingdom Metazoa; phylum Arthropoda; class Insecta; order Orthoptera; family Acrididae; genus Schistocerca; species Schistocerca cancellata. The sequence continues at coordinate 622,907,143 of NC_064629.1, forward strand.
TATATCAAACTTACTGGTGTATACCTGATTCTACGAGATGACAATGAATCGACGGGAAAATACGTACATCCGCAGCATAGTCACAAAAAAGTTATGAATAGATGTCTAAGAAGTCCTCAGCAATACGACCGTTTAGTGCACAAGAAAAACTACGGATATTCAAAGGAGGACAAGGCGCAGTTGTTACAAAAAATGGTGCATGTTTGATACAATTCACAGGATGTGCATGGTAGTAACCTATAACGTTGTGCACGTCAAAATTAAGCTCGACATAGATTACAGTGATATCAAGGGAATCAGTAGATTGTTGCATGATTTCAAATAGTGCTGCAGAACAGGAAGACATAAGACAACGACATTTCAAACAAAGCGTTCTCTTGACGATCCACAGCAGACTGCGGAATCGTCCCAGAAATTTGTAGATGAGATAAACAAACTTATTCCATCGTTCAATAAGTAATTTGTTTTCAAGTCCCGTCGACCTGAATTTGAAGAGGAAATGCATATGAAAGGAAACCTGGAAATTACAGGTACCGAGAGAGTCGTATCAAGATCAACTAACATCAAAGCATTAGCGCATCCGTATACAATTATATCGACTGTTAATCTGGATGGTAAACTGACTGGAAGTCATTTATTGTACTGCGAGTAGTTGGAGGTGCTCTGCCTCCTACGATTCTTTCTGGTGTGCGTAACCTTGCAAGGGCAGTTGGGAATATCTACATCACAGGAATTAAGAGTGGGAAAAATGGGCGGAAGAGAATTACAACTACAGTATAAGCACAGCTTTTGGCCAAGAGCTGGTCAATATAACTAGCTTTTTTTGGTTCCTGGTCTGCGTACATATGTCGTACTCCTATAGAGCAAACTAACCTCCGGGAAAGTGTGTGACATTGCAGTTCATACCACCTGGAACGACTGGACAAATACAGCCTCTGGATGCTAGTTTTTTCCGCGCCTATAAAACATATTATCGCACTATTTGCAGCTAAGTCTCTAAGGACAGCCAGTTGCATGATAAACTCCACGACAGACTATTTCGCATTCTGTTGCATACCATCACATTCCATCACCCCATTACACCAGTATGATTCTATATGCATTTTTTAAGAGTGGATACCTAGCTGAAAGTCCTTCACGGTTTGTAACTCATAAGGAAGTCGTCTTCGATCCTGACAGTGCGAACCTTCGTGAGCACTGCGACGCGCCATTTTGCATTCTATGTTCATGTTGCAAGTTAATGGCTTGTTTTGAACATATCTTGAATGCCGACGATGTCCATTTTGTGAAGTGTAATACACACATCCCTTAGAAGGTTGCTCTCTGCACCTCCTGAAGATTCGTTTTCTGTTGCCCACCTGATGCACATGGTGAGTCATTTGCAGTTGATATTTTTCTTGTCATACTTGTTAACACAACACGTTCAAATGAGCCTTACTAAAGATTGAACTTAAGACCTCGTACTCAAGATGTTTCTTGTCAGTTCTTCTCGAATATCAAGTGGCTACAGTCATTTATTCTGGCGGCTAGAAGGCCGTGGAATGGATGGAATATGCTTTTACATTTCCCACGACTCGGGAACAATATTTGTTGCTGGGATCATGTAGTGATTTTATTGCGGAGCTGATAGCCATTAACAAACACACAGTCTTTATTAATTAGTTTGTAATGACTCGACGAGTTGTCTCGAGCCCACTAACAAATGTTGCTCTTGTCACTCTACTTCACACTATGCGAACAAAAGTATCCGGACACCCCCAAAAACATACGTCTCTCATATTAGGTGCATTGTGCTGCCAGCTACTGCCAGATACTCCATATCAGCGACCTCAGTAGTCATTAGACATCGTGAGAGAGCAGAATGGGGCGCTTCGCGGAACTCACGGACTTCGAACATGCTTAGGTGATTGGGTGTCACTTGTCTCATACGTCAGTACGCGAGATTTCCACACTCCTAAATATCCCTAGGACCACTGTTTCCGATGTGACAGTGAAGTGTAAAAGTGAAGGGATACGTACAGCACAGAAGAGTACAGGCCGTCCTCGCCTGTTGACTGACAGAGACCGCCGACAGCTGAAGACAGCCGTATTGCGTAATAGGCAGACATCTAACCAAACCATAACCCAGGAATTCCCAACTGCATCCGGATCCACTGCAAATACTATGACAGTTAGGCGGGAGGTGAGAAAACTTGTATTTCATGGTCGAGCGGCTGCTCGTAAGCCACAAATCACGCCGGTAAATGCCAAACGACCCCACGCTTGGTGTAGGCAGCTTAAACATTGGACGGTTGAACAGTGGAAAAACGTTGTATGGAGTGAAGAAACCCGGTACACAATGTGGTGATCCGCTGGCAGGGTGTGGGTATGGCGAATGCCCAGTGAATGTCATCTGCCAGCACGTGTAGTGCCAACAGTAAAATTCGGAGGGAGTGGTGTTATGTTGTGGTCGTATTTTTCATGGAGGGGGCTTGCACCCCTTGTTGTTTAGCGTAGCATTATCATAGCACAGGCCTACATTGACGTTTTAAATACCTTCTTGCTTCCCACTGTTGAAGAGCAATTAGGGGATGTCGATTGCATCTTTCAGCACGATCGAGCACCTGCTCATAATGCACGGCCTGTGGCGGAGTGGTAACACGACAATAACATTCCTGTAATGAACTGGCCTGCACAGAGTCCTGACCTGAATCCTATAGAACACCTCTGGGATGTTTTGGAACGCCGACTTCGTGCCAGGCCTCACCGATGGACATAGATACCTCTCCTCAGTGCAGCATTCCCTGAAGAATGGGCTGCCATTCCCCCAGAAACCTCCCAGCATCTGACTGAACGAATGCCTGCGAGTGGAAGCTGTCATCAAGGTTAAGGGTGTGCCAACACCATAATGAATTCCAGCATTACCTGTGGAGGGCGCCGCGGACTTTTAAGTCATTTTCAGCCAGGTGTCCGGATACTTTTGATCACATAGATACCTGCTGCTCACGATATTCTCTCTGAACTTAATGGTACCATCTGTCACCATCTGTCACCTTTCTCCAGATTTCCTCCACCTGGGCGTCTGACATGCATGAGCCCAAAAATTGGCGCAGGATATAGGGTTAAGGCTCAACCCTTCCAAAACCCAGGCGGTACTGGTTGGTCATTTTAGGCTCATTATGGCGAAGTATCAGGAGTCCCTACCATCTTTAACCCTAAATGGCACAAATATTACCTTTTCTCCTACAGCAAAAAGTGTAGGAGTAATAATAGATGAAATCTAGATAGGGCTGAGCACATAACTGCAACACGCAAGAAGGGATAAGCATCTCTCCATGCCCTAAAAAAATATAAAAAAAATTCTTCTTTCTTTACCCGAAAAAGAAGCTTGACAACTCTTCACCTTCCAATCATTGATTACAGCCATGTGATCGTGTAAGTATTTTCTCAGGAAAGTTCGCGGGTCTGGCAGTAGTTATGAAAAACTGCGTTCGTTATATCTGTGATGTTCGACTCTTCGATCATGTTTCACCATCATATATACAGCTATCCTCGCTGCATCAGACAAACGCAGAGATTTCCAGATCCTCCGCCTTCTCTATGGTCTTAACAACGACCACTGTCTCTCATATCTCTCCTGGACCTTAACGCTCATGTCTGAACAACATGGCACAAACTTCATCTACATCTACATTTACATTTATACTCCGCAAGCCACCCAACGGTGTGTGGCGGAGGGCACTTTACGTGCCACTGTCATTCCGTTCCCATTAGAGGAAAATCCTTTCTATCTCACTCTATCGGTCAGCCACCCTCTTGAAACCCTTCTCAGTAGTAGGAAGTCGACTCTTGAACAACCCTCCACAGTGTATTAGAGAACTGATTAACATTTACAGCTTCAGAAGATAGTTAATGACACATCTGTTAAAGCAACAGTTATGATTACCATTGTCCCTATAAGCACTTGCTACCTCTATACATCCTTCTTTCCAACCAGATAATCCTCACTTCCTACTGTTCGTGGCTGGTGGAGTCTCCTTAAATTTCCTTTCTGCAAAACTCGCTGTGTCAGAAAAAATATATTTTGTACACCTATAATTTTTTATATCTGTCGTTAACATTATTGTAGTTATTGGCATTATAATTATCATTACTATTATCACTATTGGTGGCAGCAGAAGCAGTAGTAAAAGTACAGCCAGTATTAACTTCAATAGATCATAGTCGGCGTCACTTATATTGTCATTATAGACACTTAAATCATTTTAATACTATTTTTCATATTAACATTTTTATTTCTTAGGTAACTATGATGTAAAAAAGGTACTAAATGAGTGGAAACATGGTGCGAAGTAAGAGACGGCCTAATGGCCCTAATGAGATCTGCTGCTCCGCAATGGTGGAGATTAACCCATAGTTTTATCTTAAGTAATAAGCCATCACCAAGTTGTGGTTGTAGCGCCTTAAAGACAATAGCTCAGATCATGTTGGAAAGCCCTCTCACTCTAGCTCTGCACACCAGACATGATCTTTCGGGTCCTTTGCCTCTAATTTTAGCGGCAGATGTATGGAAAGCTGAACTGTTACTTCGTTTCCTCCAAGAATGTTTTTTTATTGTCAGATCCTTGATAACAGCCGATTGCGAAAGAGAAGCTGAAAAGATTTTTATGCTTCTTCCGAGGGAGTGGATTCTGTTCGCATATTTAACACGTTGACTATATCGCATAGGGGTTGGTACGGATGTGGAAGAAACGCCTCCGTTGCGTGCTGAGTCCCAAGATACACTTAATTGCACCTGCTTACCTATCAAGCTGAAAGGTGGAAGGAGTATATAGAGGGTCTATACAATATTATAGAAATGGAAGAGAATGTAGATGAAGATGAAATAGGAGATATGATACTGCGTGAAGAGTTTGACAGAGCACTGAAAGACCTAAGTCGAAACAAGGTCCCGGGAGTAGACAACATTCCATTAGAACTACTGACAGCTTGGGAGAGCCAGGCCTAACAAAACTCTACCATCTGGTGAGCAAGATGTATTACACAGGCGAAATACCCTCAGACTTCAAGAAGAATATAATAATTCCAATCCCAAAGAAAGCTGGTGTTGACAGATGTGAAAATTGTCGAATTATCAGTTTAATAAGCCACGGCTGCAAAATACTAACACGAATTCTTTACAGACGAATGGAAAAACTGGTAGAAGCCGACCTCGGGGAAGATTAGTTTGGATTCCGTAGAAATGTAGGAACACGCGAGGCATTACTGACCCTACGACTTATCTTAGGAAATAGATTAAGGGAAGGCAAACATAAGTTCCTAGCATTTGTAGACTTAGGGAAAGCTTTTGACAATGTTGACTGGAATACTCTCTTTCGAATTCTGAAGGTGGCAGGGATAAAATTCAGGGAGCGAAAGTCTATTTACAAATTGTACAGAAACCAGATGGCAGTTATAAGAGTCCAGGGGCATGAAAAGGAAGCAGTGGTTGGCAAGGGAGTGAGACAGGGTTGTAGCCTATCCCAGATGTTATTCAATCTGTATGTTGAGCAAGCAGTGAAGGAAACCAAAGAAATATTCGGAGTAGGAATTAAACTCCATGGAGAAGAAATAAAAACTTTGAGGTTCGCCGATGACATTGTAATTCTGTCAGAGACATCAAAGGACTTGGAAGAGCAGTTGAACGGAATGGACAGTGTCTTGAAAGGAGGATATAAGATGAACATCAACAAAAGCAAAACGAGGATAATTGAATGTAGTCGAATTAAGTCGGGTGATGCTGAGGGAATTAGATTAGGAAATGAGACACTTAAAGTAGGCCGGCCGCGGTGGTCTCGCGGTTCTAGGTGCGCAGTCCGGAACCGCGCGGCTGCTACGGTCGCAGGTTCGAATCCTGCCTCGGGCATGGATGTGTGTGATATCCTTAGGTTAGTTAGGTTTAAGTAGTTCTAAGTTCTAGGGGACTGATGACCACAGCTGTTAAGTCCCATAGTGCTCAGAGCCATTTGAACCATTTTTTTTAACTTAAAGTAGTAAAGGAGTTTTGCTATTTGGGGAGCAAAATAACTGATGATGGTCGAAGTAGGGAGGATATAAAATGCAGACTGACAAGAAAAACGTTTCTGAAGAAGTGAAATGCGTTAACATCGAGTATAGATTTAAGTGTCAGGGAAACATGGAGGATAAACAGGTTAGACAAGAAGAGAATAGAAGCTTTTGAGATATGGTACTATAGAAGAATGCTGAAGATTAGATGGGTAGATCACATAACTAATGAGGTGCTATTGAATAGAATTGGAGAGAAGAGAAATTTGTGGCACACCTTGACTAGAAGAAGGGATCGGTTGGGTGGGCATGTTCTGAGGCATCAAGGGATCACCAATTTAGTATTGGAGGGCAGCTTGGAGGGTAAAAATCGTAGAGGGAGACCAAGAGATGAATACACTAAACAGATTCAGAAGGATGTAGGCTGCAGTAGGTACTGGGAGATGAAGAACCTTGCACAGGATAGAGTAGCTTGGAGAGATGCATCAAACCAGTCCCTGGACTGAATACCACAACAACAACAACCTTCAAGCTCATTACGTTTCTCACTTTATTTCACAATTATCCGTATTACTAGTGTTCATGAAGTTTTTAGCCTTTTTACTTTAACCATTATCGTTCTGCTCTTCACCCGGCAAGAATAAATTATTTGTGCCGTTACTGTCTTACTCCTGAATCGGATTGTTGGACGATCATGCGTTGGGACGTGCGTCACACGACAAATAATCCCTGGGAAAGGTGGAGGGGGTGGTGGGACAAGCTAGCCCTCTCTCTGACTCGCAGGCCGGCCTTCTTTTTATATCCGTAACCTTTCACGTAGTTATTTCTCATCTCTAGCACCAACATTGTTTCAGGAACTCGATTTTACCACTCTTACATGTCCCACCTACCTGCTGAACCAATGGGACTGTATTCTTGAGACGAAAACTGGTACCTGACGCTTACGCACTCTTCGAAGACAGTCTTAAGATGTCAGAGAAAATCCTGCACTCGTCAGTGAACAAAACCCCACGTCAGTGATACAAGTTCATTCCAGGAGTTCCTTTGTCAGCCTTCCTCGCGCACCGTGGTCCTGGGGAGCGGGTTCATACTATTGTTCGTGGTGGACTCCTGGAGGCGAAATACAGTGGTTGGACAAAAATACGCAAATACCAGAAGCACAACACTTACCATGCCTAATTCGGTGTTGTAAATCTGTTGGCATTCAAAACAGCTTCCAGTCGTCTCTGAAGGGATAAATATGGGTCCCGTATGGAATCTGATATCATTTTTCTTGCAAAATAGTGAAACGTTTAGGCAACGATGATGTGGTGGATAGTAATCAAGCGCCCTTTTCTCCAAAGTAGACCACAAAGGCTCAATAATATTCAGGTCTGGCGACTGTGGTGGCCAAGGAAAAGGCGACAATTCATCCTCGTAATTACAAATCCAGACTTGGACGATGTGAGCTGTGTGAATAGGGACCCTGCCGTCTTGAAATACAGCATCCCCACTGGCTCACAAGCATTGTAGCGTAGGATGAACCTGATCAGTCAAAATGTTCACATAATACTTCGCAGTAATACGAATTTGCAGAGAACCTGTATCCTATTGAATATCACGATATGGCTAACCAAATTATCACCGAATGCCCGTCATGTTTCACTCTTGGGATGTAAACGTTGTCAGAAGTTGGCAACAGTATAAAACAAGTTTCATCCGAACAAATTTGCCTTTCATTTCTCCACAGTCGAGGTTTTATGTCCTCAGCATCACCTTTTCCTGTTTCAGGCATTTGAATCACTGTCGAGTGTGTTCTAGAATTGAAGTTTGGCCTGCAATTCCCTGCTTATGGAGCTCCCTACTTGTTATTTTGATACTGACTCGGTTCGCGAGTACGACATTCAGTTCTGTAGTGAGTTCTGCAGCTGTCGTCGTCTTATTTTCGTCACAGTCCTTTTCAGCGACCGTCTGTCACTATCACTCAACACTTACTTTCGTTCGCGTTGTGACTTAGCGTACAATGTTTTTCTGCTTCACCTGTATGAGGTATAAATCATCGATACGCTTCATCTTGAAACACCAAACACTTCCGGTACCTCAGTTACTGAAGCATACACCATACAAGCACTAACAATTTGCACACGTACTCACAACTACACAGAACACTGTTCTGGCCGCGAGTGACACCTGAAACGTGTCGAGGACATTACACACGTGCCGATCATAGTCAGATACACAGTGCCAACTGCAGGTTTGGCTAGCATTTGCATTTATATACGAGTATCCATTTCTCGCGGTTTTTCGATATTTTTTTTCCAACACCTGTATGTAATATGAGGCAGCTGAGTACTGTTTGAGCCGATCCATCCCTCCAAATTACTTGCGAAGAGGCAGCACGGAGTTCTGTTATATTCTCTCCGATGCAGCTATGATGATTGATTTGTAGATAGTGGTCATCAGCAGGTGTTGGTGACCGCGGGTAAATTCAACGAAGCAGGTCTTCAATGTCTCATGTATATCGATAGCTGCTGAATGTTCGAATGACATCAGTGTAGTGTACGTCAATTCAGTAGACATCTTCTGGTGATGACAACCATTTTCCCTTGCAATGACGATACGCAAATGATCCATGCTTGAAATGGCTCTTGTCAGCATGTTGACTGACTGAAGAATGTACACAATGCGCAACGTCGTTTAGAAAATTAAAGGCACAGCGAGATCTACTGAACTGCACCGAGAATTCACGTTTAATTTTACCACCATGAACTGGCGACTATACGAAAAGGTTTCCTCTGGTCAAAAGAATATGGAGGAAACATTTAATATTTAAAATAGAGCTTCAACTGTGTGACCTATGTGAGTGGCATAAAAATACTTTTTGCGCTGTTTGGAAAGATACTACAAGACACAGAGACTTATAAATTATGACGCACGCATCAAATTTATCCTTTATGGAAGAATCAGTTAATGGTAGCCATTAATGTTTCTAGCAGCTTTGATGCAACACCAGTAGTTCTCAGGACGTAACAAATTATTGAAAGATATAAACTGATAGGGATATCGCTACGGATGCGACAGCATACGCTATAATTGTGGATCAAAACGCCGCGAATAAAAACGGGATTCTTCCGGGTACATATCTCGGGTTGTATTGGTGAGAGAAAGATAGGCTCAAGTGTTTTGTGTAGCTCTTGGGCTAGGGACCATTTGTATACCCAGCTGAAGGATCGTCTTACTGTAATTATCCAACAATACAGGGTCAAAGTATGAGTATCAAATGGTTCAAATGGCTCTGAGCACTATGGGACTTAACAGCTATGGTCATCAGTCCCTTAGAACTTAGAACTACTTAAACCTAACTAACCTAAGGACAGCACACAACACCCAGCCATCACGAAGCAGAGAAAATCCCTGACTCCACCGGGAATCGAACCCGGGAACCCGGGCGTGGGAAGCGAGAACGCTACCGCACGACCACGAGATGCGGGCGCGTTTGAGTATCACATACTTCCTCCAGCTTTGGCAGATGGAGCGTATAGGTTGGTTCTTTTTGCATTAGATGTAGTCTACGGTGCCCCGTAAGGGCCACCATTTAGTTGATGGATGATGCCGAAGAAAACCCGAAATAAGCGTTTCTTGCCGTCAGCAGCGGATATTTAAGTACCTAACCGCAGCAAACTGCTCGAATTTTGAAGGTGTATTCTCTAGGCATTTATGTAGGAGTGCCATCCTACCATTTTCAAAAATCTTTATCCGTCAGCGGGAAACAACCCAGAAACATGATTTTTGGGTACCAAAACTAAGCCACCGATTCCAAGATGTTTCTGCACAGAAAATGGCTGTAATTTTTACGATATATTCCTGCCTGCGATCCCGAATTCAAACAACCTCCTAAATTTTCTTGATATCTTTATCTGTTTCCGAGATAAAGAGGTTCAAATCTACACTACTTGTATACGCAAAATACGCACGTAAAATCTGGTGAGAGGCGGAAACGTAATTTACAAAGTGACGTAGTATGGAGAAATATGTGTGTAACCATATTGTCCTGCTTGACACATAACACTCTTTCAACAATTTTCAGTTGAAGTGGACGTGAGTTTAATTTCTAAAGGAACTAGAGCCTGCGCTATACAATAAATCAGTTGGTGTACTACGGCGATATTAAACTCTTCATCACATGAGATTAAATGTCCATACATAAAAAAAAACTTTGCCATGTCATTCGTCACCGTATGTATGACTGTCTCACATGAAGAGAAACAACCACAGGACAAGTAAATTTGAAATTTGAAGCAGTTCACAAATTCATCAAGCAGTAGCTGATCCTGCAGGCAAACTATTTAATCACGGAAATTTCCACTGTTAAAGACAGAAATCACTGACGCCACAATAATAAGTTAGATGAGAAATACCCCGTTTGGGAAACATGAAACGATCATGTCTATGTCTGCGCATACGTTGTTTTCCATACAAAATCTGCAGGATACAAGTTTAGGTCATTATAATAAGCAAATAAAGGACACAAATTCTAAAGCAATAAAGAGGCGGTAATAAATGTTGAAGATGAGGATCAAGCAAGCAATACCTCATGTTGCATCTAGATGTAAATCTCTATAAACCGCAAAATATCGGAAAAGGAATGATGATATCGCCAGATTAGTTCACCATACACACTGGTACGCAAAGGTTAAGGACGAAACTAACTTTCGCAGCTATGTCACTGCCAAGTAACGTAACCAGTTGAAACTTGGACCTTACATAAAAAGAACTGCTACAGTATAGTATAGTACAGTATTTTACATTACTGTACGGTAGATAACTAATAGCCCGACAGATCACCGAAGTTAAGCGCTGTCGGGGTGGGCTAGCACTTGGGGTGGTTGCCCTTCCGGTCTGCCGATCGCTGTTGGCAAGCAGGGTGCACTCAGCTCTTGTGAGGCAAACTGAGAAGCTACTTGATTGAGAAGTAGCGGCTCCGCTCTCGGAAACTGACATACGGCCGGGAGAGCGATGTGCTGACCATATGCCCCTCCATATCCCCATCCAGTGACGCCTATGGTCTGAGGATGACATGGCGGCCGGTCGGTTCCATTTTGCCTTCATGGACTGTTCGGGAGGAGTGTAGTTTTTAGGTAACTGAAAGCAGTACGCGATGAGACGAACAGAAGTGACAATTTTTTTCAAAGGCAATAATTACACTGAAGTCACGGTGATTTATGATGGTCCCATGGACACTTAAAACAGGCGGTATAGGGTTGTTAATAGGATGTATGATGACCACTGACGGCAATTCTCGGCATTGTTATTCCAAGCTTGCCACAAGGTTGGTAAGGAGTTCGTTTTACCTTCATTTGGCGCGAGATGGGGAACATATAATGCACCCAGGAACATTGTCGAACATGGTCGTTTTGGGGGTCCAGGTGTGGGGAGGCATAATACTGCATGGGCGTACTGACCTTCAGTTCTATAAACATGCTACGCTCAGCGGTCAACGTAATTCTGGCACTGTTCTTCTTTCGCAAGTGCGTCTTTTCAGGGGTGCATTCGGCCCTAACTTAATTTTTTATGAATGGCAATGAGTGACTGTATGAACTGCACATGGGAGGGGCTCTTGAAACGAGAGAATGTTCGGTGAATGGACTGACCTGCCAATTCCCCCGACTTAAATCCCATACAGAACTTGTGGGATGCGTTGCGGAGAGGTATTGCAGCGTATCCGCGTGCACCAGCGACCATCCAGCAATTGTCAACTGCGCTGGTGGAAGAATGGAAAGCGCCCTGTCACAAGAACCCCTAACCAACCTTGTGGCTAGCGTGGAGCACGTTGCAGAGCATGCAGTGCCGTCCGTGGTGATTTCATATCCTTCTAAAGATTATGTCCCACCTACTGTAATCACCAAGGACCATCATAATCGCGGTGACCTCTATGTAATAATCTCTTTCAGTTGCCTACTGTACTGTACTGTACTGTATTATAGCAGTTCTTTCTATGTATAGTCCAAATCTCAGCGAGCTATGTAACTTGGCAATGATAGATCATGTCCTCTAAGATTTGCACACCAGTGTACGTGATCCCATCGTGCAGAAAATCATAAATTCAGAATTTATTGGAAGTGAAGTAAAATAACGAACACAGTAATTCTTTACATTCAATCGGATGTAGCCATCATTGGGAAAGACTATCACAAAACCACTTTTCGGAAGATAGCACCCTTCCGAATACACGCAGTCTTAAACCACCTCGAAGGTGACCAAAACGGAGTCGGGTATGGAATAATGTTAGTATTATACAATTACTGACACCAAGTGATTCACAAGAAAATTGAAACTTCCTGGCAGATTAAAACTGTGTGCCGGACCGAGACTCGAACTCGGGAGCAGAAGTTCTCCTGCGAACCTGTAAAGTTTGGAAGGTAGGAGACGAGGTACTGGCAGAAGTAAAGCTCTGAGGAGGGGGCGTGATTCGCGCTTGGGTAGCTCAGTTGGTAGAGCACTTGCCCGTGAAAAGCAAAGGCCCCGAGTTCGAGTCTCGGTGCGGTACACAGTTTTAATCTGCCAGGAAGTTTCAAATCAGCACACACTCCGCTGCAGAGTGAAAATCTCATCCTGCACAAGAAAATTATTATAACCATACATAATCAGAAATTACATGCTTGTCTCTGCTGACATCTGCATGAGGTATTTGTTTCTAAAGCCTCAGAACAGTTTACACATTTCTCATGAAAGAAGGTAAGGATTTTAGGTTAGTGGGAAATCAGTGGCTATTATAGACTTTGTGGTTAAATTGTGCACTCATGCTTAGCTCAGCAGCTTCAGGTGTATGAGTTGTTTGAAAATGGCAGAACCAAGAAATGGTAATTGCGGAAAACGAAGTTTTCTTACAATAAGTTGTGACTCTTGCTGGATAAGTGAAATAGAAATTCCGTAACAGCAGTGTCAGGCAAATCTAAAATTTTTGTAGGTAGCGCTGTCATTAATTAGAGGACTTTTGGCAACTATTTGACTTACGACCGCTATCCAGAACGCTTAAAACGTAAATATTTCCATTAATTCCACGTGACAAATCAGGTGTATGGATAGAAAACATGCACTGTTCGGGGTCGGCGCCAGATAGTGCCTCTATATGCTCTCGTATCTTAGATAAGTGTTGGCGCGTCATACGATAATGTGAGGACGATGTGAACACAGAACGAACCACATAGATCTTATTCCGAGTGTAAACTTGAATGGAACCCACCAAAGGGAATCAAAAATAACACATAAAATCTTAGCCACAGCATATGGGTTTTTTCCACTTCTCCGCGATATCCATACTTCCAAGTCCCCTTAAGGAGCCAGGAGAGTTTCTGCGAAGGTTTGGAAGGAATCAGAGAGGTATTGGCAGAACTGAAGCGGTGTTGGATAGTTTCTGTTCGTATCTGGATAGATCAGTACATAAGACTATTGCCGTCTGTTATATGAACCCACAGTGTGGGACGAAAACACATACAACCAAATTGGTGACGAGTGTAACCGAAAGCACGCATCAGGTTGACCTGGCACTGATAATAGCTTAGTTGTCTTAGCTTGGTGTCTTCCTACTCAGCCTGCATTTCTGTATGGCTCTCAGAAACAGTGCAGTTCAGCAGAAAGAAATTCATATTCGGGGCAGAAGATTTATGTGAATGATACACGAGGGACTCAGTCGTAACAGATAGATGAGGTATACTGTTCTTGGAACACGCCTGAACATTGAAAGTGTAGTCAATATTCTGTTCACAATTAATAGCAGTCATGACAGATATCGCCTGAGTTCCGCAAGTTAGTTCTGGAGAAACTGCCGACTTCACGAGCGACAGAGATTGGTAGAAAAGCATTATTAGTTGCCATCAGCTGTATATATTATATTTATTCCTGGGCGATTTCGGTTATTTCAGCAATCATCAATAACCGTAACTGGTCAAGGATAAATTTAACGTATACAGCTAATGGAAAATAAAAATATTTTTCTATAAATATCTCACAGCTGCAGTTAGTTACACACACACATTTCTAACGACGGAGATTGGCTTGCTAGTTCAGTTTCGCGAAGTGTCGGGAAGCCAGTAATTAACAACTGATTTGTGCACGGATTCCATTCAGTATTGGCCCGAAGCTATTTTGAGATATCACAAAAAGTACGCCTAAGCGAATGGACAGGAATTCAATTCTGTTCCTGCCAAAACCGTGTCTAATATCTTAAGTACTCCATCACAGTGCTAGGTTTAACCTTCAGATGCTTCAATACACAGTCAACGCAAATGTTGAAAGATGTTACTAATTGATCTTTGATATTTGCTATTATAACATTATGATTGACTTACGCAAATATATTGTAAGAAGACAAGTCTCGAATGCGTGGATTTGGAAACTCTGGGTCGCGAGGTACCTGGGAAGCCAATGTGTTTGACAGGAGAAAAAAAAGATATATATATATATATATATATATATATATATATATATATATATATATATATATATGAGATTGTGTGTGTCTTCTGGTGTGCAATGTAATTCGGCTGAGACATGTAAAATTAGTTACACCGCCTGATCAAACCACATAAAATACTGTCTCTTCAGTGCCATATTTTTAAATGAAAGAAGGCGTCTCAACGATATCCTCGCCTGATAGAACGCTACTTCTAAAAGGTCTGCTTCTCGCGTCAAATTCGGCGTTATGAATTAGCTATCTGTAGAAAGCAGAAGCGACGTGCAATGAAGAATATTCATCTTGGGGAACGTGAAGGAGTTATTGGCGGCCGTGAGAGGTGGCTGTGTCGGCGCGGCAGGGATTTGACGCTTTTGATGGATGGCGGGGGTGCGGTAGGTCCGGAAGTGGCCTCCGGCCTCCCTCGCGGCGACCAGCTTGGGTTTTTCCTACACGCTGCTCACAACTGACGCGGCCATTTTCAGTTTCTAGCTCCTACATATACAAATAAAGCTTGCGGTACAAGACCTAGCTCGTTTTCAACAGCAACGAAAGCTGGTAATAAATTTTTCACTTGGAAGAATGACAATTTCAAGGTTGCCAGTCAGATACATGGACATGTCCATAAAAATGAAGGAGAACGCTAGAGGAAAGACCATCCTAGGGTGAAGCAGTCTGCTGCTAGGTACTTGCCCATTCTGAGCGCAATCACTGCTGTTGTAGTCTTTGCCGGTAGACACCTGATCCTTTTCACACATACAGTATCTGATGAAAAGTATCCGGACACCCCTTCGTAATGCGGAATCTAGCACTAGATGTCGTGAGAGATGGACCCAACGTTATAGAAGGAGAGGCTAGGGCAGGGGGGTAGTCCTTGGATGTTAACTGAATAACAAATCCACTAGGGACAATTTCACCCCATTTATAGCTGCTCCAGTCGACTGTTGGTGATGTGATTCTGAAGCGGAAACGCGAAGAACAACCGCAGCTAAACCAAGACCAGGCAGTTCTCAGGTACTGATGGACAGGGGCCGTCGAACATTGTGGAGGGCGGTTTACAAAAATTCGTCTGAAATCAGCGGAAGGAATTGCTAGTAAGTTCCAAAGGGCTACCAGCAGCCCAGCTAACACAGTGACGGTGCTTAACGGAGTTAAGGGGAGTGGCGTACAAACCACACATTTCTGTAGTCAACGGTAAGCGACGCTCGAGGTGCTGTTAAGAACGACGTCACTTGACTGTGGATGACTGTAAACGAATGATTTGGGATGATTAATCACCCTATAACTGTGGCAATCCGATGGAAGAATTTGGGTTAGGCGTATGTCAGGAGAACTTTACCTGCCGTCATGTGTAGAGTCAAGTGGAGGAGGTGGTGTTACAGTACGGGTATGGTTTTTGTGGTTAGGGTGTAGTATCATTACTGCGCTGAAGAAAACGCTATATGTGGCAGGATATGAACACATTTTATAGCGTGTAGCGGCTTTCGCTGCGACGAGAGGACTTGCCTGTAACTGTAGCAATTTGTCTAATACATGGTAGTTTAGTATAGCTTCTGTTTTTTCAAGTACGTCTACGAATAAGTTTATAGTACCTGCGTATTTTACTAGGGTTTACTAACGTACTCTGAGCTTTTTGCGTAAATTGTAGTGCATACTTGTGTGTGAGGTGATTTTCTCGGGTGGTACGGACTAGAGACAGCGTTGCAGCGGAACTTAGACTGCACCCAGCGACTACTTGGGTCAGCGTTACATTACTTATGGTACAGACAAAAATAGGTTAAAGATGGACAGGGACTGTGCCTGTTACGTACGAATGCAGCGAAAATTGACCACTGTGTGTAAACAACTGGAAGCTGTGTTGCGCATTGTCAACAGGCTTCAGCCTGTTGCCGCGGGCTGCGGTAGCATTGGAGCACCTGAGACGAATACTTTGGCAGCTCTGCAGCTTATAACGACGAATAGCATCCGTGATGCCTCTGCGCCTTCCGACTCGCACGTCCCTGGCAATCGACACTTGCTTGACGGTGATTGGCGAACAGTGGTGGGGATCGCGAATCTCGGGGATGAAGGCGAAAGTGATACCATCCGCACGGCTATCCTCTTCCGCTTCGATAACAGGTTTGAGGTATTGCCTACTGCTGAAAGTACATCTGAGCCAGCAAAGGATCCCACGCGTGTTGGGACTGTGACCGATCTTCCTGAGAGGTCCGGAAGACTGCAGTGGGTGATATTGCTTGCCATTGAAAGCTCCAATGTCACGTGGGTGAGTGAGACCCTCAGGTAAATAGTAGGCAGGTCGTGGAAGAAGGCTAGTGTCCACCCTGTTTGCTTCCTGGGAGGGTTTTGTCTGAGATCTGGAGGAGCCTCTGCTGGTAACGATTGAGTGTGCTGGGTGTACCTGGTTTCAAATCGTGGCTCTTGTCGGTAAGAATGACTCCTGCCGCCTGTGTTTAGAGCCCATCCTCGGTTCCGACAGGAAGCTGGGTGATCAGGTGAAGACAGGTAGACTCTCTCATGAGGTGTAAGCAGAGCTATCGTTTTGTAACACCGTTTCTATAACTGGTCACCGTCCTCTGGTTTGGAGCCGAGTGGAAGACTTAAACCTGAGGCTCAGACGATTCTGTGACCATCTTGGATGTGACTTGTCGACCTCCATTATCGGCTGGAGAAATGGTCAATCGTGCTGTACACGCATGAAGCGGCTACCAGGGTAGCGGAGTACTATGGCATGCACATGTGGATTTTTTAGGATAGCGAAATATATGTACAGGCCCGAAAAGACAAATTCTAAGTCCAAATAGTGTATCATTCGTCATAACAAAAAATGGTTCAAATGGCTCTGAGCACTATGGGACTCAACATCTTAGGTCATAAGTCCCCTAGAGCTTAGAACTACTTAAACCTAACTAACCTAAGGACCATCACACACACCCATGCCCGAGGCAGGATTCGAACCTGCGACCGTAGCAGTCCCGCGGTTCCGGACTGCAGCGCCAGAACCGCTAGACCACCGCGGCCGGCTCGTCATAACAGTTCGGAGAAAGAAAATATTAGTACAGTATTACTTAACTGCAGGAGCGTCTATAAAAAGGGCCTGAAACTACTCTCGCTCATAAACGTTAACTATTTCCATACAGTGCTAGGGACACAAAGCTGGCTGAAACCAGATGACAAACACAATGAAATTTTAAACTTCAATCGGAATGTATATCGCAAAGATAGGCTCAACGCTGGTAGTGGAAGCGTGTTTGTAGCAAAAAAAATACTGTGATATGTAGTGACATTGTGCAGATTCAGAATGCGAAATAATTTGGGTAATGTGAGTGTTAAAGGTGGATCAGACATGGTCATTGGCTGCGTTTGTAGACCTCCTGACTCAGCAGCAGTAGTGGTGGATCATCTGGGGGTAAACTTGAAAAATGTTTCGCATAAATTTCCTGGTCATGATATAATTTTAGGTGAAGATTTCAACTTACCAGCTACAGACTGGGAGAATCAAGTTATTAGGGCAGGTAGTAGGGACAGAGAATCGAGTGAAACGATTCTAATTGCTGCATCCCAAAATTAACTTGACCATTCAATCAGAGTACCGACTGGTGCAGATAACATCCTTGATGTACTAATGACTAACACACCAGAACTTTCCTGCTCAGCGTACAACAGGGGATCAGTGACGATAAAGCCGTTACAGCATCACTGAATAAGTCTGTAAACAGTAGTTCAAAGAAACGTAGGAACATCTTTCTGTTTACCGAGGGCGACTAGAGACAGATTTCAGGTCACCGGACAGTTCACCTCCAGCGCTGACAATGCTGAGCATCACTGGACAAAGTTAAACAGCACAATACAATACGCTTTAGACAGGGAAGTGCCGGGGAAAATTGTGAGGGATGGAAAAGACCCACCACGGTTCTAAAACGGTGTTAGGAAGCTGCCACGAAAGCAAAAGGAGCTTAAAGAACTTCACTGCAAATCTAAAGGTAGCCAAAGCCTCACTGATGAACAATCTGTAAAACTCTATCTGTTTAACAAAAATTCTTAGAAGTTTTGGTCTTCTGTTAATACAGTAAACAGATCGAAGCTATTTGTCCAGATATTCTGTGACCATGATGGCACTGGAGCAGATGACGACACAGAAAAGGCCGAAATAATAAACATCTTTTACCAGAAGCTGGGGGGGGGGGGGGGATAGGAGGGGGGGAATGGACTCTATGACTAGCATTGCCAAATCCAATAACTAACATGCCGACCCCGTGAAGATACGGGACAAAGGCCAGGGGAAAGAAGAAGAGACGAACACATGTTACAGCATTGTGTGCAGCGAAAAGCTGTTATACAGCAGCATCTGTGAGGATATGGTTTGCGGGCAATAACACTTTTTAAATGGAGTGACCTGCCCTGAGTCCCGACCTAAAACCACTGGAACCCCTTTGGAATGAGTTGGAACGTTGACATCGTTCCAGACACAAGAGTCTAACGTCACTACTTTCTCTGGTTTCGGCTCTTGATGGTGAATGGGCTTTCATTTCTCCACAGACATTCAGACGCCTTATTGAAAGAGACCCCAGTAAAGTTCAGCTCTCATAAAGGCGAAGGGCAGACACATCCCATATTGATTTCCACTAACATGTTCCTGAAACTTACGATCAGTTAGTGAATAGCAGTCGATGCATTCATGCACACAATACCAGCCACCTAGGAAATGCTGCCTGCCATTTCGTACTGGTAGCCGCTCTACATCGACACTGCATAAGGACCACCTGCCATCTGGTAGTAATATGCAGCAAAACACTCAAGGTTCACCTGCCAATGTTCCATTTATCCCATTGTAATAACTGAATACATAGGAAAGAAATCCACAGATAATTCTTAACATTATGTGGATACTAATGTTTCCTTTTTTGAATTGTACTGTGTGATGAAAAATATTAATTGCGTTTCAATAACCTTTCTAAATGGTAACTGCAGTCCATCTAGCTGAGGTACAAAGCTAAATTTTTTGTAGAAATAAAAGCAGTTACGCTGTATTTAATGTATATTACCGTAACTGGTACACCCAATGTTTATATTTGTTATTCATTACGAATAACACACTCAAGTGCAAAGTTATTTCAAATTAATAGGTACAATTCACATTAAATGACTTCATTATGTGGAGATAAACTAACTGAATACATAAATGCTCCCACTGTGAGGTCTTCACAGAGCCATCTATATGAAGTACCAACACCAACAGAGGATCAAATATATGAATTTGTAGTCTAGAGGTTACCCAAAAAGCTACCAAGCGTTACACAATTCCATTTTATGTTGTATACGTTTTTTATGATGAAAATTTTCTTTTAGACTAAAGACAATTTTCCAGTTCCCTGCTAAAGCCTATCGCTTACTTTCCTCATGACTGCAGCACGATATTCGTTCCATTAATATACACTCCCACAGACATTCCCAGTATGTATGTAAAATTATCATTATTATTATTATTATTATTGTTATAGGCCATTACACAGAGGTTTACACAAGGAGGCGTTGTTATTCAGTTATATAGTTTAGTTCAATAACAATTCAATTAGGTAATTCAATAAGGCAGTGGTTATAAAAAGATTGTTATAATTATAACATATGTTTTTGAGTGGGGTCTGCCTTTAGCAAAACGCAATTTTGTTTTTGTCCCAGACATGTCCCACTGTAGTTGTAGCATCAACAGTGGGTTTTTTGTTGTTATGGCTGTTAAACATAAGGAATGTTCTTTACTGTTTAAATACATACAAATATTAGTTTCTAAATCGTAATTACAGGTTTTTGAGGAGCACATAAAATTGTGTATGCATACCTTCTTACCACATGGTGTGGTTTTCCTGCCGTATTATGTTTTTATAGTGTCTGTTTTTCTTTACAATTTGTCACCTGCAACTATATACAACTTAATGTAGGCAAAAAATTTACGCAAAAGTTACGATTTCTAAACTGTTGTGGCTATGTCTGAGATTAATAATTAATATGAAAGGTTGTGTGTGTGTGTGTGTGTGTGTGTGTATGTATGTGTGTGTGTGTGTGTGTGTGTGTGTGTGTGTGTGTGTGTGTGTGTGTTTTGTGTACGAAAGATTTCCATACTCCTAATCACTCCTAGGTCCACTGTTTCCGACATGATAGTGAAGTGGAAACGTGAAGGGACACGTACAGCACAAGAGAGTACAGGTCGACCTCGTCTGTTGACTGACAGAGACCGCCGACAGTTGAAGAGGACCGTAATCCGTAATAGGCAGACCTCTATCCAGACCATCACACAGGAATTCCAAACTGCATCAGAATCCACTGCAAGTACTATGGCAGTTAGGCGGGAGGTGAGAAAACTTGGATATCACGGTCGAGCGGCTGCTCATAAGCCACACATCACGCCGGTAAATGCCAAAGACGTCTCGCTTGGTGTAAGAAGGGTAAACATTGGACGATTTAACAATGGAAAAATGTTGTATGGAGTGACGAATCACGGTACACAATGTGGCGATCCGATGGCAGGGTGTTGGTATGGCGAATGCCCGGTGAATGTCGTCTGCCAGCATGTGTAGTGCCAACAGTAAAATTCGGAGGCGGTGGTGTTATGGTGGGGTCGTGTTTTTCATGGTGGGGGCTTGCACTCCTTGTTGTTTTGCATGGCACTGTCATAGCACAGGCCTACATTGACGTTTTAAGCACCTTCTTGTTTCCCACTGTTGAAGAGCAATTCGGGGATAACGATTGCATCTTTTAACATGATCAAGCACCTGTTCATAATGGACGGCCTGTGGCGAAGTGATTACACGACAATAACATCCTTGTAATGGACTGGCCTGCACAGGAGTTCTGACCTGAATCCTATAGAACACCTCTGGGATGTTTTGGAACGCCTATTTCGTGCCAGGCGTCACCGACCGACATCGATATCTCTCCTCAGTGCAGTACTCCGTGAAGAATGGTGCCATTCCCCAAGAAACCTTCCAGCACCTGATTGAACGTATACCTGCGAGAGTGGAAGCTGTCATCATGGTTAAGGCTGGCCCAACACCATATTAAATTCCAGCATTACCGATGGAGGGCGCCACGAACTTTTATGTTATATTCAGCCAGGTGTCCAGATACTTTTGATCCCCTACAGTACGTCTCGCGAAGTGACCATTATAGGATAATCAGAACAATTTTATTTCGTGTGGAAACTTATAAAAATTTGTTCTTCCTCCACACAATTCGTGAGTGGAATCTGTTTTTCAGTTCCTACAATTTATTTGATACGCACCTCTTATTTTACAGCAAACGACTTGGTAATGTTGTGTGGTCTAAGTTGCAATAGTGTTGCGGCATTATAAAATTATCTCACGTATATGTGATACATATCTATATTTAAAATGTTTAGGATCATGAGAAACAAAAAATATTGTTTGAGTTCCTAACAATAAGGAAATTTACACTGGTTTCACAACAGAAACTGAACATTTAAGAAGTATGTTTACCAAACCGTTTAGAATTATAGTTTCATCTTCACATAACTTATCATAATATTAAGTGAAATATCAAACAAAGAATACTATAAATTTCTTCGGAGAAGTTAAGGCCTCAGCATATGCAGGGTATTTCACAATTTATGCCACACACTTCTAGAGGTTGTAGAGGGGACTTAGTAGATCATGTTTTACGTAGGAACGCATGTCTGGAAACATCATGCAGTGATGCTACAGAGCCTCAGAGTTATAGGCATCGGCGTCTGTAAGTATTTGTATATACAGGGTGATCCCATGACTATGTTACAAACTTTCTAGGGTGATGGAGAAAGATCAACTTTCCTACCCTACAATCTTAGAATCCTAGAAAGCTTGTAACTTCGTCAGGGAATCGCCGCTTATACACATACATTTACAGATGCCGGCGCCTAAACCTTTGACACTCTGCAGCGTCGATGGATGACGTTTCCGGACATGGTTTCTTGTTAAAAGTGTTAAATACTCACTTCCCTCTACAAGTCCTAGAGTTTTATAACGGGAACTTCCGAACACCCCGTCAGCACCTGCAACTTTGACGCTCTGTAACCTCGTTGGATTACGTTTCCGGACATGAGTTCCTATGTAGAACCTGAAGTACGAAGTCCCCTCTACACTCTCTAGAAGAGTGCAACATGAATTGTGAAATACCCTGTACATCAGATTTTTTTAATTTGTATTACTAAATGGTTTTTAAATGGTGTTCATATAGATACTTGCTGACTCCCTGCACAGCCGATTTTCATTTTATTCCAGATGAGCGCACAACTTAATACTTAATGTGCTACTTCAGTTCCTTCATTCTTCCTACGGCTTGTAATCCTGTATTCCTCCATCGTCCCACATACTTTTAATTTTTTTTCGTTGCTGTTGTTGTTGTTGTTGTTGTTGTTGTGGTCTTCAGTCCAGAGACTGGTTTGAGGCAACTCTCCATGCTACTCTATGCTGTGCAAGCTTCTTCTTCTCCCAGTACCTACTGCAACCTACATCTTTCGGAATCTGTTTTCCTTAGTAGCTCATAAATGGACTCGCATTGCGATATAACAAGTTCAAATCCGCATCCAGCCATTCTGAGTGATACTTTCCGCCGCTCCCCTAAATCATTTCCTGTCCCAGTCTCATATTAATGATTTCTTGCTTTTCCGTCCATCCAAGATTTTTTCACACAGCGCCGTGTGATCGCCCAAAGCTCTCTAGTAAAACTGCTTCCATTACGTGAATACTCTTCTTGATACTACAATGTAACTTAAAGATAGTATTTTAAGGCTGTTATTGGTGACACGTGTTAGGTGTCGCACGATTCCCTCAAGTCCTAACTTAACTACAGTACACTGTGGCTCTGACATTTATTTATTATGTAACAACGTAAATCGTTATGACATTACACCAAAAACTTTGCTGTTATTTTTACAGGAACGAAAACCATCGAATCTCTTCCTGCTTTCAAAGGTGTTTCATATTGCCGTAAGAAAGAAACAAATACTTATACTTATAAACCAGATCATCTTTAGATATCAAGTTTTTTGTCTGTAGCAATTGACGTCATAACTATCAGCTGCTATTTATGATAAATTTGTATGTCACGATTGCCTCTCAGGGGAAAATGGTAAAGGTGTCGTATAAATCACGTCTATCATGGCCCAAGTTTTATTGGGCTCTCAAAACGAGGCGTATAATTAGTGCTCGTGTTTAGCTGTCACACCTGTTTTTATGCAAATGAGATCTTTGAACGATACTATAAAGTGTTGACGGTAATCAAGTGATATGTATATTAAACCGCACGCAAAAGAAAAACTAACCTCTAGAGTGCGTAGCTCTCACATATCAATAAGTACAACAACAAATAATTAAGTGGACTGTTTGTTTCCGTCTGATACATGTCTGAATATCAGTTTGTCATCAGTTTAAGTAAGTAAATCAACCCATTAAAACGATATCTTACTTAAGCTGTCTTTATGCACCATAAATAAGTGCTTAAGTTCATTAAACGCGTGTCATTTTATTTCTAAGTATTGTCAGTGCTCATTATTACAATTAAAATTTCTTTTACAGTTTACTTACAAAAACAAAAAATATAATCGATTTTCAATTTAATGGCTATGCAATAAGGATAAATCATTATCACCATCTTTTTTACTAAATTGTAAACGAAATCGCAATTGTCACAAACACCACTGACGATTCTGTGAACTAAAGCAAAGCACAGTTGGTCAAAGTAAAATCTTGTTGGCGTTGTGAAAGATGCCATAACTACGATAATCTTAAAATTTCTACAGCGAACATAAGATCACAAGAACATACGAGTGGAAAGCTTAAGTCAAGGCTCGGCATTACGTAATGGCCTTTACTTCATACATTATTTAAATTTTAATTAATTGTTACGCATTATATGAAAGGTGAAACAATAACAACCATGTCAATAGCAGACAGGAAGTCTCCAAATCGAAGATGTGGTAAGAAGTTAAAGACATCATATTAGTTGCAATGTACTTCCATTTTTATTTATTCTGAACTCCCGTGAACCAAATTTGAATTAATAACGATAAATCAATCCGTATGTGAAGTAGATTATGTAAAAGTGCAGAATTTGTTTAAATTGTTCTTTACTAATTGAAACTGATCTTCCTTCTTGATGATATTGACGCACGCACTATTCATATAGCATTGCCACTGAATGTAAACAGGCAGATGACGAGAAAGAAACACTAGAAACCGGGCCAGAATTAACCCTGTGGTGCACACATCCACTGCAGTGGACAGCTGCTAATAGTCGCTTCTTTGGCGTTTCAGTCAGTCGTGAGGGTGCAAACGCACGCAGTCCAATGCAGTAGACGCTTCCTACTGGTGCGCTTTGTGTACATTTGCAGCCTCATGACTGATTGAAAACGCCAAAGGCATATCGATTCCTTTTTTATGCTAGACATCACCAAGCTCTTTCATGTATGTCTTATCACAAGCTTCTTTAAGTGGATTGACGATTTTTACGGCCAGGCAATATGTGAATATTAGACTCCTAACATATCTAAGGAATCTGTATATACACTAACGTCATAAATCTGATGTAATTAAAACAACACAGTTAGTCAAACATTATCATTTTAGTGAAAATTATGTATTTATGATAGTTTGATTTTGGACAGGTATTGTTTGACAATGAGTATGTTTCGAAATTGGCAGCGAGACTAATGCAAAAGTAAATTAAAGCTCTAGGAGAACTAATACGTCTTTCACGCAAGAAATAAAAAAAAAGATTGTTAACGATGCATCACCTGTCATAGAAGGCTCTTACTTAGTAAGAGGAGTAAAAGGACCATGGATAACTTGTACCCGTAAAAAGTTTCTTCAAGAATCGTGCCTTATTGTTTAATTCATTTATCTGGAAGTTTCTGAACAGAAAAACTCCGTGGAAGTTGATTTTTTCAAGTTCAAATATTTTGTGTTTAACCATATGAGAAGTATTATAAAAGATTTGTACATTCAAAAGTGACGCATTTATAACAATGTGACACAAGGATGGTCAATCTTCTTCGTGTAGTAGACCTTTTGCACTGGTGGGACGAAAATGTTACACAGTTTCTCACGTCCTCGTCGATTGTGACACAGCGTTCTTGCGATAGTTCCAACAAAAATGACAGAAAAAAAACAGATATTTTACTTGATGGAAAAGATAGTGCCTAAGACGAGTATCTAAGTGAAAGTCTATGGCGCTCTGGAAGTGCACTACTTCTCAACAAGGTAATACCTACATCCAGAGGTCGAAAAAGATTACAGGTACGCTTTACGGTGTAAGTTCGGGAACACTTGACAATCCGCCAGAAACCGAGCGAGGTGGCGCAGTGGTTAGCACACTGGACTCGCATTCGGGAGGACGACGGTTCAATCCCGTCTCCAGCCATCCTGATTTAGGTTTTCCGTGATTTCCCTAAATCGTTTCAGGCAAATGCCGGGATGGTTCCTTTGAAAGGGCACGGCCGATTTCCTTCCCAATCCTTCCCTAACCCGAGCTTGCGCTCCGTCTCTAATGACCTCGTTGTCGACGGGACGTTAAACACTAAGCACCACCACCACCAATCCGCCAGAAACCATAGTTCACTTTTCGTAAGGTGTCCCCCTTGATTGATGACCTGAAGAAAGATATGCTAGAAGAATGATTCTCATTTGACGAGGAATATAAGGAAATGTAGACAACAAGAAAGGTCTGGCGTAAGGATGGAAGATAATTTCAATTGTCTCGCATATGCAGATGATATAGTACTCTTAAGTTAATCAAACCATGAGTTGAAAGAAATTTACCAGAAAATTAACAACTATGCACAGAAGGTTGGGCTACATGTGAATCAAGAGAAATTAGGGTTTATGCAGTTAGGAAGAAGACAAGAGCAGCAAGAATTTCTCGATATAGAAGGCATGAGATACAAGAGAGTTCACCACTTCAGATACTTTGGATCTTGGTTTACTAGCAACAACAGCATACAAATGGACATAAAGGAAAGAATGGCAGTGAGAATGATACCCTCAGCTCAAAATCAATATCAGCGAATACTAAAATGAAAATATTTAAAACAGAGATATAGCCAGCAGTCATGTATGGTACAGTCAGCTGGGGCATGACTCAATTAGGAAAGGAAAAACTATTAATATTTGAAAGAAGAGTAATGAGGAAGATACAGGGACCAATCTTAGATAAAAGAGAACGGAGAAAGAGGAAAAAATGAGGAAATTTACCTCTTGATGCAACAACCAATAAATACTACAGAAGGTGAAGAGCAAAAGCATCCAATGGGCGGGTCATTTGGCCCATATGCCAGAATAATGACAGGTGGATAAAGCACTTGAGGGCAAACCAACCGCGAAACACCCCATAGGATGTGTTGATTGGACGACCCGGCGGGGGTCTGGCAGGCCTGGGAACTGAAAACACTTGGAGGAACCGAGCTCAAAGCAGAAAGGATGGAGGCAGGTTATGGCAGCAGCGCGGAGTCTGCAGGGCCTATGACCGCTAGATATGTATGTATGTATGTATGCACGTACACTGATGAACCAAAACATTATGACCACCGCCCACCGCGACGTTGGATGCCGCCTGGTGTAATAAAAGTATGTAAGCGGCGGTTGGCGGAGATATGGGCTGCAAATGAGGAAATCCATTGCCATTGGCAACTTTGACAAAGGGCAGATTATTATTACGCAGAGCCTGTGAACGGGTATCTCGGGAACGGCGAAGCTGTCGCGATCATCTACGGAAAGAAGTAGAAGGACAGTGATGCTACCACTAGGCTCTAAATGGTTTGACTTCACAGAACGTCGGTGTCGGAGGCTTATTACAAGTAGTTTAGGATATGTGGTGATCTGTGGCATCTCTCCCGAAAGAGCACAATGATGGTGCATGCACAAGCGTTTCGCAGCACACCGGTCATCGTACATTGTTGAAAATGGAGCTCTGCACCAGACCACACCTACATGTTCACATGTTGCTCCAACGGCGTAGTCAGTTATGACTGCAGTGGGGACGGGAACATCGGGATTCGACCGTTGATCAACGGAAACGTGTCGGCTCTTCGGGTGAATCACATTTTTGCTTCAGTAGGTCGATAGTCGTCTCCACAAACGCCGTCATCGAGATGAACTGCACCTCGAAACGTGCAGTCCGTCATGGACGAAGGTGGTGAGTGCACTATTATGCTATGGGAGTTATTCCCCTGCGCTTGCATAGGACCTGTGGTAGTAATCGAAGACACGCTGGCAGCAGCGAACCACCTGCATCACTTCAGGCTTGATATCTTCCCCGACGGCGATGTCATCTTTTAAGCAATGTAATTGTCCGTGGCTCGGAGCCAGAAACGTACAGTGGTTTGAGGAGCATTATAGTGAACTCATGTTGATGTCTCGGCGACGAAATTCGTCTGATGTAAATCCTATGGAACCCATTTGTGTAGCTCTGGGGCTCCATCACCGAGTAAGCAAATCAGCGGGCCGTTATTTACGTGAACTGCATGACCTGTGCGTAGACATCAATACCACATGTGAATTTACCGGAAACCCACTCATACTGATTTGTACCTGCAAGCATCGAGTTGCCATCACCCATCGCAAACCATGAGTTTGCTTAAAACACTTGTTCATAGAGCTCATACTGTCTCAGATGTAGATAGCTTACCTCAAGAACTCGCCCATCTAAAGACAGTATTCAGCGAAAATGGGTATTCCATCTGGCAGATTAACAGGGCACTAACAGTTAAAACTAAGAAGCAAGAAGTGAATTCAGAGGAGAACATGCCGGAACAATCTTTAACTTTTCTTCCTTTCGTTGGCAACACTTCGTTTAAAATAGCAAAAACCCTCCGAAAATTTCAGGTAAAAGTGGTTTTCCGCCCACCATTGAAGACTGCGGACCTTGTGGGATCAGTTAAGGACAATCTGTTACTACGAAAGGCCGGAATTTACAAGATACCGTGCCAATGTGGTATGGCTTACATAGGTCAAACCACACGCACCGTGAAAGAACGCTGCACTGAACATCAACGTTACACCCGCCTTTTGCAGCCAAGCAAGTCCGCTATTGCTGAACATTGTATTTCTACTGGACATTCAATAGCGTATGAGAAAACAATTATTTTGTCCACAGCAACGTCTTTCTGGGACTCCATTATTAAAGAAACCGTAGAAATACGACTGGCGGAAAATCTGTTAAACCGTGACAGCGGCTACCAGCTACGTGCATGGAATCCCATCATCTCCACGATTTGCTCAAATCGAAGATGACAGAGTGCGTCGACGGCCGCGGCAAACAGCAACGCAGAGGGCGACTGAGTTCCGCTATTCCACCAGCGAGGGCGCTGCCGGCGGGCAGTGTGGTTCAACTATCAAGTTTTCGACGCATGCGCAGAATAGTTACAGTACGCTATATATTGCGGAACGGAGGAAGTTTTCGCCTCCCGTCCCCCACGCGGATCCTCTATGATCTCATTCCTTTCCCCCATCTGCTCCTCTTCCTCGAACGTATCCGCATCCTCTACACCTCCCGCCGTCTTGAACCCCCTCACCCCCTGGTTGCTCCTCTCCTCTCCCATCCCCGCCTCCTGCCACGTCTTCACCGTTGTGTCCCCCCTACCCTCCATCCCTACACCCTACATCTCCTTTCCCAAGGTGGCTTCCATCAACTCCCCCTCCCGGATAATGCCCTCTCTCCCTCCATTTACCCTTCCTATCAACTCTGATCCTCACCCCCGTCCTTTCCTCCGTCCTTTCCCTGGGCTCCCTCTTCTTCCCCCCCATCCATCCTGTGTTTTCTCCCCGCCTACCCTCTCCCTATTCTCCTTTCTCCCCACCCCCCCCCCCCGAGTCCTTGTTTACTCCCCTCCTCTGCCTTCCCAACTCCCTGGCACGTCTGCTCAGCACCCCCCCCCCCTCTTACGTATCCTCATCTTCCATTGGCTCCTTTCCCCCCTCCCCCTTCACTTTTCCTCGCCTTCCCCCCCTCCCTTTTTTCCGTCATCTGACCAGTTTCCCCCCACCTGCTCTCGGATGTGGTATGTCATATTTGTGCCAATTTTTTAGTGCAGTGTTTAAGTGAGTGTTCAGTGTTGTGCGTCTTTCCACAGTGTTGCGAACAGAAATTATGCTGTCGCTGGGTGTGCTTTTTATATCTCTTGCGAACAGAACCCAGATTGTCGCTGTGTTTTTTAATTGTCTGTCTATTATTTTTCTGCTTCCTGTGTATTTTATTAGCATCATCCACCCTGTGTTTTATGTTTTAAGCTCCAGAATTTTCTGCCATTTTACCTTTAAGTCACCGATTTTATCGCCAACTGTTATTGTTATTATTATTTTTTATTATCTTCATCTTTTTAAAACAAATTCTGTAGGCTGAAGAGCGGCGTAATCAGCTGCTGCCAGCCCGCCCCCTTTAGGGGGAATCGAAACTCAATAAAGGAAAAAAAAAAAAAACGTTTTCACCAGTCTGCGACGGCTCACGTGATGACTGGCAGGTGCCCAGTTGAAATATCGTGCGAAGTATTGAACAACGACCGGCTGCAAGCCTGAAATTTGTTTGAACAATCAATACCACATACTTCCACAAACCTACCAACAAACTGTCGGGTCCTGACACGCTGAATCAATGAGGTATTTCGTTCCAAAGACAGACAAACTAGATATTAAGCAGGAGGTCATAGTGTTTTGGCTCATCAGTGTGTGTATGTAATTAGTTAAAAACATCATAACATTAAGGAAAGTTGTTGTTACTGTACAGGAGCTATCTCCCATTATATGAAGTGAGACGAGGTAAGCATTTAAACCATATAGCATAATGCTCGGACGGGGAACTGAATCCCATGATTTCCGAAATAAAATCCTTTATTCTCTGTGGAATTTCACTTTATCTTTAACAATGTTGTGGATTCATTAACTGTTCGTAATGTACACGGTCCTATCACACTAATGTGACCATCTGCCAAATGGGTGAATATCCACCCATTTTGTGCTGTTCGGACGTGCAGGAACTGAGTCAGTGAGGTTCTGGGAAGTATCGAGAAGAATGTAGAGCTATGCCGACTCCAGTGTCATGGCCAGCTGCTCTAGGTTTCACGGCTGAGGAGATCCCACACATTCTCCATTTGGTGTAAATCCGTGCTGGCCGGAGTGGCCGAGCGGTTCTAGGTGCTTCAGTCTGACCGCTAAGGTCGCAGGTTCGAATCCTGCCTCGGGCATGGATGTGCGTGATGTTCTTAGGTTAGTTAGGTTTCAGTAGTTCGAACTTCTAGGGGACTTATGACCTCAGATGTTAAGTCCCATAGTGCTCAGAGCCATTTGAACCATTTTGTAAATCCGTGGAGTCTCGTGTTCAGAAGGTATGATAAATGCAGCTGGTGCTCTTCGAACCACGTACGTACGCTATGAACTGTGTGAGATGCTGCATTGTCCTGCTGGTAGACACCATCGTGCCTAGGAAAAACAAATAGTATTTAAGGATGGACATGGTCCCAAATGATAAATTCATACTTTTATTGATACATTGTGCCTTCCAGAATGACCAGATCACTCACGGAGGGCTACGAAAACATTTTCTAGACCATAACGGTCCCTCCTCTAGCCTGGACCCTTCTGACGATTGTTGCAGAGCCACATCCGTCAACGGCCATTTGTCTTATAGAACATAAAACGTGATTCACCTGGAAAGGAAACCTGCCGCCACTCAGTGGACGTACAGTTGCGGTAATGGTGCGCAAATCAGAGCCTTCTGTCACCGATATACAGTTGTCAGCATGGGTACATAAACCAGGCGCCTGTTGTGAGGCACATACGTAGCAACGTTCGCTAAACGGTCGTTGAGGAGACACGTGGTTCATCTCGGCGGTTAGCTACTCAACAGTTGCACGTGTATTCGACCGTACACATCTGTGCAGCTGTCTTTTACCGCTATCATCTGTGCAGCACAGTTAGCTCGGTGTCGGTTTTGGGTAGTACCATTTTGCGATGCACGGTATACTTTAACCACGACTGCAACCGAACAGCTTAGAAATATAGCCGGTTTGGAAATGCTTTCATCCTTGGCCAGAAAGCCAGGGATCATGATCTTCTGGACATAAGATAAATCGCTCAGTTTCCACAATACAACAAGGACTGTAGATTTTTCCGTGGTTTGCCGACACGCTTTATATACCCTCCACTGCTAGTGCTGCCACCTGGCGTTTGTGAGTGGCTATTTCACGTTGACATCAAACGTCTGGGGTGGTCATATTAATGTATTGTGTATTTACATCTATAGCAGTGTGAAAATTTCTTTTCCCGCTACAAATGTTGATCAACAAATGAAGTGTAGGGAAGCCATCTACCAACATATGCGAGTAGAATAGAGATACCATAATATGTGTATTTCCGACTTAATAGAATCCTAACCGACCGACATTAAAAAAAAAAAAAGAAACTCCGCATAAAGACCTAAGGTCCGAGTGTGTAGATTTGTAGTAATTGTTCCGTGCCCCCAGATCTTGTTCATTAAGCGATTAGTGGACATCAGGCTAATAGAGACTACCAGACTCCCATCGCAATAACTGCCCGAATCAGCAGCCCGATATTTGCTTATTAATTAAGCGATGCTGCCGCTGTGATGTCGATAATGGAATCGTTGAGTGAGGTGCCGCCCATGAATTGCGGCTGAATGGAAAGTCGAACAGACGGTGACCAACCGATTAAGAGCAGTGCAAAACGAAAAAGTTGTGCAAAGAGACATTTGAGACTGAAAGAGAACAGTAGTTACATAAAATTTGCGGCATTTAAGTTTATGGTATAATTGTGTGTTTATTTAAAAAGGTTCCGATTCCACCTACAAATTTATTATCGATACGGCTGCGAGTACAGGAGCGCCGTATATGTAACTTTTGTGTAATAATACTAGACAAAATAATCTCCTCATCGTGTATACATGACTAAAATTACAAAATTCGTATCTCTGAGGCAGTCGGCACAGCAGTTTTTTTTTCCCGCTACGAAAATGCTTTGGGTTGCCCTTAAGCGCCGCACGGAATTAGCCGAGCGGTCTCAGGCGCTGTAGTCATGGACTGTCCGGCTGGTCCCGGTGGAGATTCGAGTCCTCCCTCGGGCATGGGTGTGTGTGTGTTTGTCCTTAGGATAATTTAGGTTAAGTAGTGTGTAAGCTTAGGGACTGATGACCTTAGAAGTTAAGTCCCATAAGATTTCACACACATTTGAACATTTTTTTTTTTTTTTTTTTTTTTTTTTGCCCTTAAGTGGTTCCATAAATACCAATACCGAAAGAAATAACTGACTCCCCGAAACAAGTTTCAAGTTTTTGAGTGCAGAATTTTTGCGTCATTTCTGTTACGTCACTTGTTATGAGGTTGTTTGAACGTATGATTACACTACCCTCTATAAAGAGGTATAGTGAAATTGACTTTTTGTTTTCTTTTTACATCCTTTCAAAACTTTGATCACCTTAGATAACACTATTTGTCAACGACACGAAAAAATAACAAAAATTTTAAAAAGTTCCTGCGGTCAAACATGCAGATTGAGGCGAATGATTTAATAATGAATGTATCGGAAGATGATACACTGAAAAAACTCTAAAATGTGCGGTATAAAAAACAAATGAAAACAATAAGCGAGTGATTCATTTATTTATTTCCCTAAAGACCTAGAAATAAACAAAATCTTTATCAGAAAGTAACAATTTTCTTAATAATGGGGAAGTATTACTGATTAAATCACGCAATAGTGGCAGCGTCTTGGAAAATGACAGACGTAGACGAAACGAACAATTGATTAAAAAAGCAAATTATGCCAAAAATAAATAATGTTGCAGATAAGAATAAAGAAAGAGAAAAGAACATCTCAAGTAAATAACAAGTGAACTACTGATCAAACACGTGATAGTTTAAAGCAACTGCTAATACGAACATGACTGAATGGTGGCCTTGAAGCTTTTCCTGATGTAAACATTATGGCCTGGAAGACTTGGAATATAGCCGAGAGGACAGGACTACTAGCGAATATTCCGTATGATACCTTGGTTCCATACATGCCGTTCAACATCTCAACTACAAGAAAGAAGCTGCTTAATTCTGACGAGTATTTGTTTATTCGGGCCAAAGTAGGCAATGGAAATTGTAAGATAAAGATTGTATGAGACTGTATGTTGTATTACAGGCAATAAATGACCTTCAATCTATAAAGTGTTTTATTTATATGACGTTGAACCCTAAAAATACTGTACATTGATCTTGCCAAAAGCCGAGAAGCAATGCTTCTTGGTTTTGTAGCTCTCAGGGGCACTCTGCGATGCATACAGTGTCTCTGGGTACCTCTATGAGTCTCTGTGACCTTGAACACAGTGTTGGGAACGTGGTTTTTTGCTTCTTTATTGGTCGCGTATAAGGCAGGCGAAATGTCTTCAAAAGGACCTAATAAAATAAGGCGCAAATCTGGTAAAAGGATCGTTTGAAAACAGGAAGTGCATGTAGTGAACGAACCGTAAATGTATGTTGAATCGACATAACATTATATCAGGTAAGATGGTAGATGGCTCGGTAACTAACTCCAGAGAGAGAATTTAACGAGTTTTCGAATATTTCATTAAATTAAAGAGATGAATTAGATAGTGAATAATGAAAATGATGTTCTCAAAGAGAAGCAGTGTACAAAGTTATTAGAGATATGAAAAAAGGAAAGATGTCTAGAGATGACAGTGTTTCAGTATATAAAGAGAAGATTTAAGTACAGTAATCCAAAAGAATTTTCAGTCACTTACTGAACGTCTATGGACTACGACAGTTCCCAACTTTGCAAAGATTCTCTGAGTATGTTATTTTATAAGAAATGAGACAGAAAAGATACAAAAAAGCATGGACCTATCAGCCTCCACTCCATGATGTACAAGATATTTACTAAATTTATCACCAAACAGCAAGATGTCGCATTGGATTTCTGTCACGCACAGGCAACATGAGGATTTAGATGTGAATTAGTATATTAGAGCATCTGCAATTTGGGAACGAAACAATGAGACCTTTTTCAATCATTTTCAACGCGGTCTTCAGTCGCAGCTCTTGAGAAACAAGGCAATCATTCAGCCTTTATTGCTATGCTATCTGCAGATATGATAAAGAAAAACACCATTATTTTGTACGCAATACTCACGTTTATAATATAGTAGAACAATACTTGCAATACTTAACATTTCATTTTATTATTGGTGGATCATCAGAATGCGTTTTAGCGGCAGTCTTCTATCACCAGCTGCTTCTATTTTCATGAGGGACATATACACATTTGACTGGGACCTAGCAATAGAAAAGCGTTGTACTGCTTCGTTAATGAGTAACTAATTCTGATGTAGGACTTATACTGGTTGCGTGTTAAAGTCACTGACCAATACAAAACATGACGACAGATGCGGATACTGTTTTATTCTATCCCGTTTATGTATTGAATAGCTTAAAATGACGCACAGGCCCTGGCGAGTCAATTATTTGCATTAAACTCTAACAAAACTTATGGATATTGACCATAATTAAGTTCAAACGAAACTGACTACTGAATTTTTAAATTAACTGGCGCGCCGAATTGTGTTATTTCTCGTTGGTTGCCGTGCCCTGTTCCTCGTTCCATGTCACACATGAAGAAACGGGAATTTCATCCTACTTCAAACAAGAAAGATTACATAGAAGTTTGAGGTTTGAGAAGCATTAACTGGAAAGAGACCTTGTTTTCTCTAAATTAGCGAGAGCATTGAAAATTCCCTACCTTTATTTTGGTGTAACCACAAGTTATGCTCATTAGTGCATCTTGTGGTAGGATATATTACACATAATACTGAGTCAGCGACGTACCTCTCGTTGTTGTGAATAATGAGGTGGACGCAAATGTTTTTAAGCCAACGATCCGAAAGAGTAGTATCATAATGTAGCGAAAGGGTAAAATAGGGAAATGCGTTTCTGGGAACAAATAAAACCGGAACGTTGTACGTAAAACAGTTGAAAGTAATATATGAGTAAAGTTTCAAGTCGTAGAACTTCCATGACAATACGAAATTTCTCAGGGTACCTACATTAATTCCATTTAGAGAGTGTATGCAGAGAAATAACAAAAGAGAGGGACAAATTGTTGTAGTAAATACCGTCTTCTTAACGTGTTCACGTTTATGGTCAATTTTTCGCAGTTATCGTCGTCACTGGGGGCATGTGTGATCTTCAAAAGATACTGAGATAAAAAAAAATTACCATACAAAACGTTTTTGCTATTAAAATTAACCACTTATTTTCTTAAAATAATAGATTTATTCAGTAAGCCAGAGTGTGTCATTTCTATTATTTCTATTTTTTCATTATTTCTATAGTACCGTTATTAGAAATTTCTTACAGTGAAAGTTCGGTTGAGGCCAAGAGCGATAAAAGATAATAACACACTGCATGTGGTCAATTGCTTTGTTGAAGGTGTTGTTGAGATACTCTTTTCTATAGACAAATACTCCTAGTGTTACAACATTCCTCCATCTGAGAGAAACATTTCCATTGTAGAAACTCGCTCACCGAAACTAAAGTCTCAGCGATACAGTGAGCATATAATGCGCCAGAAACACCACAATTAGAAAGACTTTCACAGAAAACATCAGTCCCTGAACTTTGGTTTTGATTGCTCCATTGTTAATCCCAGTCTTGTGAGACTCAGTGCTTTCTGTCTGAAATTACTCTGCTAATGAGAGAAACTAACTAGGTTAGGTGATAATTAGGACCAAATGTGGGGCTCAGAAGGGTGGATGAATGAATGTCGGGGGAGTAGGGCCTCCCGTCGGGTAGACCGGTTGCCGGGTTCAAGTCTTTCGATTTGACGCCACTTCGGCGACTTGCGCGTCGATGGGGATGAAATGATGATGATTAGGGCAACACAACACCCAGTCCCTCAGTGGAGAAAATCTCCGACCCAGCCGGGAATCGAACCCGGGCCCTAAGGATTGACATTCTGTCACGCTGACCACTCAGCTACCGGGGGCGGACAGAAGGGTGGATGAGCTAAGAGGAAGCGAAAAGGCAAGAGCTGCAATCAAAGTACAGTTGTTTGAATGTGCCTTTATTTTACTAGCTTTGTACATTGTTTTAGCTATGTTTATTATTAATGTCGATTTTGTATTTGGAATATTTTTCGATCCTACTGTTGCCTTCTAAAACAGATTTTTTGTGTGTGTATGTTTAGTGTTAGCTTGCTTCTTTCATGGTTTTTTATCGAGAATTTTCATGGCGTTATCAATGTTTGAGCGTGTGCGACTTTACATTGCAACGCTGTCCAGAAAGTTTTGATCGGCTCGTTTCATTACGTTTATCATGTCGGTAAGAACAAATACCTTTTTAAATTAGGCATTATCAGTTTTCTACAAAGTAAAAGATACTGTAAAAGTATGTCCTAACGTGCTCTTTCTCTGTTGGTCTGCCATATGGACAAGTTTTTGCAACTTTAGCAACCTAATTGTGTGTTTCTATTTTCATGTTATTTTATTCCTGAGGATGTTTACGCAAGGTGAGTTATTTGTTCTGTTAATGACATTGAAACTGTTTTTTTTAATATGTTTTCCTCTGTGTGAGTTAATTTGTGTACATAAGTCTCAGTCTGTTATCTATCCTTTAATCATTTTGTCTGTTACATATTGTGTTTCTATTTGTCATTTGTGCTTATCAGATTTTTGCTGCAACTGATTTTTAATTATAGTAAAATAAGCACTCATACACACACACACGCACACGCACGCACGGATGAACGCGCACACAAACACGGGTGAATCTCCAGTGAATTTTGCACTACAGTGTATGAAAACAGCATTTAAGAGTAGTCCTGAACGTTCTAACACTAAACTATGCTGAAATACTGACTAGTACTTATTACTATAAAATTTTCCTCATTATCTAGTAAACTAACAATGACGGCACATTACTTAAAGTAACAACAGATAATGACTGATAAGAACAATAAAAATCAGGTCTCAGGTGCTGCTTTTGGAAATAAAAAGCATCTCTTTGTGTGTGCCTGATTTCTTTTTCATTCTCCGTGGGCAAAAAGAGAGCACAACATACGATTGTGGATGACAGGCAGATAAGAGCTACCTCCATGAAAAATAAAATAAGTTTTGGAAATCTTCTCGTTCATCTAACAAAATACGGAAAAGTCTGCGATTTTCCTGAAATAAGAAATTTCCTTACATGTAATTTGAACTGTAGAATATAACTGCGATGTATTGCGACTAGCATAGTAGAGTTCTGTGTAGGTCGCTGAGAGGGGATACCTTATTTGCGTTTCTTTTTGCTAGTTACGCTGTTTCAAAACCAAGAAAACCAATGCTGATACGTTCTGGAAGAAATGTTCTCACTTCTTCCGGCCATTGGACTTCGTCAGAATTTCTATCGTGGAAGATGAACTAAGACACCTCGAAATGAATTAAGTTCCACAGAAATACATACGACTATTCATTAGCTTCGAATAAGTAAATAATGTTAAGCAGGTGTCTCTGGTGGAGCGGGCACTCAAAAATATCCTAATAGGATAATCTCATTGCTAATATAGAAAGCGACTGTTAATGATAATTTGTGGAACATAAACATAATGAATGACTGAAAACTGTTACCAGACAGGTTCTCATAATAGTTGATACTTCTCACTGATCACGATAATATACCATAGCCAGTGACACCTTTACGATGTTCACAACAAATCCTAAAACCGCCCGTGAAGTGTCACCTTACACACATGACAGTGATTTGATGATTCTGAATGCCTAAACTGCCCTGATGTGAAATGTCATTCCTATGTAGCACTGATTGACTTTTATTTTCTTGGAATTCGGTAAATTCACGTTGTTTTGGAATAACGATTCCAGGCTGTCCACAGCGTCCGCAACATGTTCATTCAGACATACACGTGACTTGGTAATTTGTTGAATAGTACCTGTATATCAGAGTCCCCTTCGCCATAACCATCGATTATCTTTCATCCAGTCAGTGTTTGCTACCTACTGACACAAACGTGATACAGAAACACCTAGCCCTACGGGCTCTACACCACTTCCTGGCTCTCAAACCTCATTTGTTTACGAGTGTCTCAGGGTCTTTTGCACCGGATGTAGGTCAACAAGTACTCCCAATACAATCTACTTTCCTCACACGCTGTCTGTGCCTCAATCCTTTGAATATTTGTAAGTATCCTTAAGAACTTACTATTAGTCATTTCTGTTTCGAAGTATTGTATATTACAACAAGTAAGAGACCGTCGCATTCTTATATATATTATTTCTCAAGTCAACATCTCTCTTTCTCAACACATACTAATCGTACAGGTATGAATGAAGTATCGTTAGAAAGGTTTTATCCAGTTTCTGACATTGCATACCGATTTTGTGGTAAAACTTACTATATGTGGAAATTTTTAACATGAAAGAGACTTTTAACTATCATAGGAAGAAGTTCATCACAGATGCCCAGCTCCGTATCTATATTTTACGATGCTAACTTATTAATCACTGATAAGAGCCTCCTTTCTCATATTACCTTATTACAAGCACCATTTCATTTGTTATAAAATACTTATTAATTGAATGATTTGTGTACAGCATTTTCGTAGATAATAACCGTGATCACTGCGGTAGTCCATTATCTCTGCCCGTCGTGCGAGTAGAGTTTTCTAAACGAATGTACTTTCCGAAATGACAAACATATTTTTCACTGTCGTCTTGAACTGCTACCACGACCTAATGTGCTTACTGCAATAATGGTCTGGGGTGTCATTTCTATTCATAGGAGGACTCCTTTGGTTGTCAGGCGCGTCACCCATACTACACAGTGGTACGTCGACCCTATTCTACGCCCCGTTTTATTGCCCTTCATGGTAAGCCATCCGGGGCTTACATTTCAGCAAGATTTTGCTCGCCCACAGACTGATTATCTTCGTGCTTGCCAAACCCTACCATTATCTGGCCAGCAAGGTCTTTCCCCAACAGAGAACGTTTGGAGCTTTATGGGCAGCACCCTGCAACCAGCTCGGGATTTTGAAGATCCAACGCGCCAGTTGGTCAGAATTTGGCACTATACCACTCGGGAGAACATCCAACAACTCTGTCAATGAGTGCCAAGCCGAAAAACTGCTCACATTAGGGCCACGGGTGGACCAAGAGTGTTATTGCCTTGCTGAGTTTGTAAACCTCTTTCTCTTCAATAAATCATCCAGTCTTTATGAAATTGTAATCATTTATCTGCACATGTACACAATATCTACCAGTTTCTGTACCGTTCGAATAATTCTTTCATGGTGTCTCGCTTTTTTTGGTATGAGTGTGTATTTCCTCCCCGCACCCCCTTCCATGGACCATAGACCTTGCTGTTGGTGGGAAGGCTTGAGTGACTCAGCGATACAGATATCCGTACTGTAGGTGCAGCCACAATGAGGGATATCTGTTGACAGGTCAGACATACGTGTGGTTCCTGAAGAGGGCCAGCAGTCTTTTCCGTTGCAGGGGCAACGGTCTGGATGATTGACTGAACAGGCCTTGTAACATCAACAAAAACAGCATAAAAAATGGTTCAAATGGCTCTGAGCACTATGGGACTTAACATCTATGGTAATCAGTCCCCTAGAACTTAGAACTACTTAAACCTAACTAACCTAAGGACATCACACAACACCCAGTCATCACGAGGCAGAGAAAATCCCTGACCCCGCCGGGAATCGAACCCGGGAACCCAGGCGTGGGAAGCGAGAACGCTACCGCACGACCACGAGCTGCGGACCCAAAACAGCATCGCTGTGCTGCTACTGTGAACGGCTGAAAGCAAGGGGAAACTACAGCCGTAATTTATCCCGATGGCATGAAGCTTTACTGTATAGTCAAATGATGATGGCGTCCTCTTGGGTAAAATATTCGCGAGGTAAAATAGTCCCCCATTCGGATCTCCGGGCGGGTTGCAGATGCACAACAGGATCCGAGTCTCTTGCGGCTGTGCAGGATACGTTGTGAGCAAATAGCTGAATGGACAGTGAACATTACTAGCGATTGACAAGT
Organism: Schistocerca cancellata; assembly: GCF_023864275.1. Classification (NCBI taxonomy): domain Eukaryota; kingdom Metazoa; phylum Arthropoda; class Insecta; order Orthoptera; family Acrididae; genus Schistocerca; species Schistocerca cancellata. Next base: position 622,947,665 of record NC_064629.1, read on the forward strand.
TGAGAACGGGACGGGAAGCATTTCCGACTGGCCGAGGCGCTGCCGGCACTGTAGCTCAGCGTGTTCAGTCAGGGGACTAGTTGCCTTCTGTAGTAAAAGAAAAGAACTGACTAAAGGAATCAACGATGCACTTGAACGGGTGTTAAGTGACGTCCACCCAGACCAAATGCAACGAACAATCACGAACAAAGTGAGGTAAGACAAGAGATATTGAATTAAATTGAGGAAAAGAGAAGATAGAAAAATGCAGTAAATGAAGCAGGCGAAAACGAATTCAAATGTCTCAAGAATGAGATTGGCAGGAAGTGCAAAAAGGCTAAGCGGGAATGTAAGGATGTAGAAGCTTGTATCAGTAGCGGTAAGATAGATGTCACCTACTAGAAAATTAAAGAGACCTTTGGAGGAAGTAGAACCACCTTTATGAATATCAAGAGCTCAGATGGAAACCAGTCCTAAGCAAAGTACAGAAAGCAGAAAGGTGGACGCAGTATATAGAGGGTCTATATAAGGACGATGTACTTGAGGGCAATATTATGGAAACAGAAGAGGACGTAGATGAATATGAGACGGGAAATAAGATACTGCGTGAAGAATTCGTCAGAGCACTGAAAGACCTAGGTCGAAACAAGGCCCCGGTAGTAGACAAAATTCCGTTAGAACTACAGATAGCCTTGGGAGAGCCAGCCATGAAAAAACTGTTCCATCTGGTGACCAAGATGTATGAGACAGGCTGAGGTATCAAGGGTTTACCAATTTAGTATTGGAGGGAAACGTAGAGGGTAAAAATCGTAGAAGGAGGCCAAGAGATGAATAGACTGAGCAGATTCAGAGGGACATGAAGAAGCTTGCACAGGAAGAATGGCATGGAGAGCTGCATCAAACCAGTCTTTGGACTGAAGGCCACAACAACAACAGTAGTGTATATTTATTGATTACAATAACACTGCTCTACATCTAAAGTGAGCCGTGCCAATATTTCGTACACTGACATTTAATTCAGCATTTTTGGGGTTTGAATTACATTGTACATTCATTCTGGCCACTTTTGTTTCGCTAGGCTGATCTGGGGCAATGCTGAATTGAAGTACTGGGCAAGAAACAGCAAAATAGTAGGTTGTATTAACCCCTCACACCTAAACAGTCCTATAATATACTGAATCCATCCTCAACCCGATGATTAGTTTGAACAATATAGTGCCTTAATAGGTATGACTCTACTGGAAATGGTATACCATGGCCCTCTTCCGACCTTTGTACTTAATTACTTAAACAGTTGTAGCGCAACCTGCAATTTAACGAGGACTTTGTAGTGTTCTTCAAAGCAGCAAAGCATTGTCAGTGTTGAAGGATTCAATAAATTCCATAAAATATCCCAGGACCGATTGAGGATCGATCTTCAGATCACTGGATTTGTAACCTGACATTTATACAATTCGCAAGCTAACAAGGCCAAGAAGCACGAGCTTCAAAACGTGCTTTCTTTGCTTTGCTTGACAATGTTCTAAATTCATATTTTTATAATTTTTATTTCATTCTTCTCCATCAGCATCGGCGGTTACAATTCGACGCTCTTCATCCAACCGATTTAATCTTTTCTAAGGAAAGTCCGACGCCAGCCGCACTCGGACATTGCAATAGTTCGATGGTGAAAGCTGAAAATTTCTGCCGAACCGGAACACGAACCGGGATCTCCTGCTTAAAGCGAGCGGTCACCTTAACCGCCTTTTTTCCTCACTTTGTTCGTGATTGTTCGTTGCATTTGGTCTGGGTGGACGTCACTTAACACCCGTTCAAGTGCATCGTTGATTCCTTTAGTCAGTTCTTTTCTTTTACTACAGAAGGCAACTAGTCCCCTGACTGAACACGCTGAGCTACAGTGCCGGCAGCGCCTCGGCCAGTCGGAAATGCTTCCCGTCCCGTTCTCAACTTGTCAATCGCTAGTAATGTTCACTGTCCATTCAGCTATTTGCTCACAACGTATCCTGCAGAGCCGCAAGAGACTCGGATCCTGTTGTGCATCTGCAAAGAAGTCCTCAAGGCAGTCACGCCTAATATATATACGAGGGTTCGAACTTAAATAGTGGCAACTATTTTTTCACAACCGATACAAAAGAGTTACATGTTTGCACCTGTTACTGTCTTTCAAAGTAGTCATCAGCGTTGTGTAGAAACCATTGCGGTCGGTCTAAAGTTTTGGTGATCCTCGTGTACGACTGTGATGGTGTTATCCTAACGCATTATGTTCCTCCACGGCAGACCGTCAATGCACAGTATTACTGTTCGTTTTTGCAGCGTCACCTGCGACCAGCTTTGCGAAAGAAGCGGCGATACTTTCTGCGCAACCCCACCCATCATTTTGCACGACAATGCGCGGGCGCATACAGCGCAAGATGAAGCTGCTCTGTTCGGTCGATGGGACTGGTAAGTACTGTACCATCCACCATACTCCCCGTGCTTAAGTCCTTGTGACTTCGATTTGATTCCGAAGACGAAGGAACCACTTCGTGGCATTCGCTTCAGAACTGTTCCAGAGATTCGACAGGCAGCAGACCGCTCCATTCGCACCATCAACAGAACAGGCTCTGATAACGGTATATTACTCCTTCCACGTCGCTGGCAATGGGTTATACACAACGCTGATGACTACTTTGAAGTAAAGTAACGGGTGAAAACATGTAACTCTTTTGTATCGGTTGTGAATAAATACACTCCTGGAAATTGAAATAAGAACACCATGAATTCATTGTCCCAGGAAGGGGAAACTTTATTGACACATTCCTGGGGTCAGATACATCACATGATCACACTGACAGAACCACAGGCACATAGACACAGGCAACAGAGCATGCACAATGTCGGCACTAGTACAGTGTATATCCACCTTTCGCAGCAATGCAGGCTGCTATTCTCCCATGGAGACGATCGTAGAGACGCTGGATGTAGTCCTGTGGAACGGCTTGCCATGCCATTTCCACCTGGCGCCTCAGTTGGACCAGCGTTCGTGCTGGACGTGCAGACCGCGTGAGACGACGCTTCATCCAGTCCCAAACATGCTCAATGGGGGACAGATCCGGAGATCTTGCTGGCCAGGGTAGTTGACTTACACCTTCTAGAGCACGTTGGGTGGCACGGGATACATGCGGACGTGCATTGTCCTGTTGGAACAGCACGTTCCCTTGCCGGTCTAGGAATGGTAGAACGATGGGTTCGATGACGGTTTGGATGTACCGTGCACTATTCAGTGTCCCCTCGACGATCACCAGTGGTGTACGGCCAGGGCCCTGTGTGCCTCGGTCGTATGCAGTCCTGATTGTGGCGCTCACCTGCACGGCGCCAAACACGCATACGACCATCATTGGCACCAAGGCAGAAGCGACTCTCATCGCTGAAGACGACACGTCTCCATTCGTCCCTCCATTCACGCCTGTCGCGACACCACTGGAGGCGGGCTGCACGATGTTGGGGCGTGAGCGGAAGACGGCCTAACGGTGTGCGGGACCGTAGCCCAGCTTCATGGAGACGGTTGCGAATGGTCCTCGCCGATACCCCAGGAGCAACAGTGTCCCTAATTTGCTGGGAAGTGGCGGTGCGGTCCCCTACGGCACTGCGTAGGATCCTACGGTCTTGGCGTGCATCCGTGTGTCGCTGCGGTCCGGTCCCAGGTCGACGGGCACGTGCACCTTCCGCCGACCACTGGCGACAACATCGATGTACTGTGGAGACCTCACGCCCCACGTGTTGAGCAATTCGGCGGTACGTCCACCCGGCCTCCCGCATGCCCACTATACGCCCTCGCTCAAAGTCCGTCAACTGCACATACGGTTCACGTCCACGCTGTCGCGGCATGCTACCAGTGTTAAAGACTGCGATGGAGCTCCGTATGCCACGGCAAACTGGCTGACACTGACGGCGGCGGTGCACAAATGCTGCGCAGCTAGCGCCATTCGACTGCCAACACCGCGGTTCCTGGTGTGTCCGCTGTGCCGTGCGTGTGATCATTGCTTGTACAGCCCTCTCGCAGTGTCCGGAGCAAGTATGGTGGGTATGACACACCGGTGTCAATGTGTTCTTTTTTCCATTTCCAGGAGTGTAGTTGCCATTGTTTAATGGTTCAAATGGCTCTGAGCACTATGAGACTTAACTGCAGAGGTCATCAGTCCCCTAGACCTTTGAACTACTTAAATCTAACTAACCTAAGGACATCACACACATCCATGCCCGCGGCAGGATTTGAACATGCGACCGTAGCGGTCACGCGGTTCCAGGCTGAAGCGTCTAGAATTGCTCGGCCACACCAGCCGGCTTTAAGATTTTTACTGTGTTCTAAATTTAAATCGTTTGCTACGTATGTGTGTGGTGTCTGTTCTGTCAGACAAACACACACACACACACACACACACACACACACACACACACACACACGTAGCAAACGATTTAAATTTAGAACACAGTAAAAATCTTAAATGGCACTAAACGTTGAATGTTTTCACAAAAATAGAACTCAGATAGTAAGTTGCTTCGGTTAAAAGATAAGAAGTCGATTTGTTGATTGTTTAAACTATTTACACAGACTATAATGGAGTGACGAGTTTATGTAGACTGCGAGGGGCAAGGGTATTATGTAAATTGTTGGTCTTTTGGTGGTATGTAGTATAGGTATTCTCTGGGAGGATGTTTGGTTTAGAGATATGAGAGGATGATGAGGGATAGGTTCCGTAACAAACCCTAGAATGTAGGTGGAGGGCAGTAGGGATGACAGAAGCGCTGACAAGCGGAGGAGTGGTAGGTTGTGCTATATCTGGTAGGACGGGTATATATTTGGGCGGATCTCACGGTCGGATAAGGTGAGGTGATTAACGTCTCGTTAGGGTAGGATGTGGATAGTGTGTAGGTTTAGTTTTGGGGGGATATATGGATACAGACGCCTCAGAGAATTAGCATCGGATGGCAAAGGGGGAATCTGTAGGGTGATTAGCGTCAAGTTTGTGGGTGATATAGGATATTCGTAGGTGTTCAGTATGGAAGAGAAGGGATGAGAATTTTATAAGTTGATAGGAGATTGTTGTAGGGGAAGGTAAACGGATACGAAAGGCTAGGTGAAGTGTGTGGCGTTCTAGTATTTGTAGGACTTGATAGACTTTTTGTGACACAAAAATACATGCTATGTTAGCACATCAGAAGACACGTCGCATCAAGGATTTATGGATGTGGAGGACTGTGGAAGAGAGTAGTCTCCCTGTTTGGCCGGTTATTCGTTTTGGTGTTTTGTGGACTTCCTGCTGAATGGTTAGTAGGTGGACTTTCGATATTAGACAGCGAGCAAGCGTTAGTCCGAGGTGTTCTACCGTATTAGTTGATTGGATAGGGCAGTCAAAAATGGTAAGGTAGAAGTTATGCGGCGGAAGCTGCGTGTGAATCGTCCAGTAATTTTTATCTGGATTTTGGAAGGGTTTGTTCTGAAGATTCATTGGTTGCAACAGGAAGTGAATTGGTAGAGTTGAGTCTGGAGGGGCCGTTGTGGTTTCTAGAGGATATGCTAGAGTGCTAGAGGGCGGTGTCTTTGGCATACAGGAGGAGACGTACAGGAGGTGGCAGCTTACGCATATTGACTGTGCGTAGGACATACAGGAATGGGTAAAAATGGGTCCATAGGGTACACCTGCGGTGAAATGGAAGATACAGGAGTTGGTGTTGATGGTGACACAGGAAGGGCAGCTGGACAGAAAGCATGCAATAAGGCGGACGTTATTAATTGGAAGTACATTATTATTGAGCTTGAAGTGGAACCCAGAATGCTGTACAAGAATATATGCTTTGTCGAGATCAAGGACATACAAAAATGTTAATTTTTGGGGATAGGAAACGGATAACGTACAAGAGTAGGTCATTCGAAGTTAAGTTGGGCTGGATGCCACAATGGTTGACAGGAATGATTAGGTGTTGGTTTAGATGTTCATGAATACGTTGGAAGAAGGTGAACTTGCAGACCTTTCTCTACACCGAGGTGAGGCTGATGGGACGGTAGGAGGAAGTGTTGCTGGCTTGTTTGTTGGGTTTGAGGAAAAGCTGAATTAAAAAGGTTTTCACAGTTCATACAGATACCTTTGTGGAGGATTACATTGTAACGAATGGCCAGGATTTCTAGGCAGGGCAAGGGGCATCCTTTCATATATCTGTAGTTAATACACTCCTGAGAGGAAGCTGTGTTGCGTTTTGTTTGGAGTACTTGTTAAATGTCATATGTTGTAACTGGAGTATTTAGCTTTCGCTGTAATATGTTGTGTAGGTACTGTAAGCTAGTAGCAAGAGATGGGAGAGAGGTATTGCTGCGTTTATGGAGTGTTGGGAATAAGGAGTAATCGAAATGGTAGTAATCTGGGACTGTAAAAGTCTCAGGTGGATGGTGATTGCAAAATGGTTGGCTTTGCGTAAGTTGTCGAGTAAGGGATGATTATTGTGCAGGAGAGCGTAGGAGGGAGTAGGGTTTTTGCCGTAATTTGCCTTTGTAGTGCTTTGAAGAGTTGGTGGGTACTGTGGTATTGAGACTGATTCCAGTTCAGCACCAATCCCGGCGTTTCTTTCCATGTAGCAGATTTCATCGCATTTTTGTAATTGCTGGTGGCGTGTGAATGTGTCTAGGTCATGAGTCTGCAGGGAAGATCGATATAAGCTCCAGGGTCACCGGAGGAGGGACAAAGCTCGTGGAGGAAGTGTGGGGTGGTGAGGATAGTTGGGTTTGGTTAGGATGTAGTGAATTATGTCGTTTGACAAGATGTGTTGCAGGTAGGTGGCCCCGTGGTGTACGTCACTGTTGTGTGGGAGCAATAATTGATGGCTTCGAATTTGGGTATCAATGGAATCTCTGTAGGCAATTCAGTTAGTGCAGGAGTAGTGTCGGATGTGCTTGGGATAGACATTACAAGTGGGTGCACCAGTGGGGTGTGGTCTGTAGGAGATAGTGAGTAGGACAGGTAGCTGCTCACTTCCAGCTGGAGCGAGGGGTAACGACGATGTCACCTTGTCGGGCGTCAGGAAACCGATGCCACCGGTGGAGTTCTGCACGAGGTTGTCAGTTAATGTTCAGGTAAGTGGTAAGTGGCAATAAAATAGGTGGAAACGGTGGGATTTCAGTCAATGAGAAAATCGTAAGGTATGGGATGGTGGGTTCGGGTACAAGGCTAGTTTGGAAACTTCACCGAATCATCACCAGATGTTAGTGCTAGTGCAACGATATTCATGTGTAATAAAGCGTCATCTTTTATAAGTAAACACGTGACGTTCAGTGCTCTGGGTAGAGATCTGTGGTGTGGGCGTCTTGCTGTTGTTGTTACCGTCTAGTGATTTGTCAAGATGGAAAATATCGAAATTCGAAAAGCGGTTAAGTACTTCGTACACAAAGGTATGAAAGCAATGAAAGCCGATTTTGAGAACACACTCAGGGACTCTGCTCCTTCGTACTCAACTGCTGACAGAGGGCAAACGAGTTTAAATTTGATTGGAACAACTTAGCCAAGATATGCCGCTACCCCATAAATTGTTGGAAAAGTTCATAAAATTGTCATGGGGGATCGCAGATTGAAAGTATGAAAAATTACTGAAGTTGTAGGGATGTCATTTGAACAGTCATACCACATTTTAAAAGAAGAATTTGGTATGAGAAAATAATCTATCAGATGTGTTCCGCGGGGCCCTTAACGCAGGATCAGAAACGCATCGGAATGGAAATGTCCGAGCAATGTTTGACCCGTTTTTACAGCAACGAACAAGATATTTTGCGTTGGCCTGTGCCTGCAGATGGAACTTGGGTCTACTGCTATATTACAGAGACGAAAAAACAGTAAACACAGTGGAAACATTTTGATTCACCACCACCAAACGAAGCAAGAGCCATATGGTCGGCCAGAGAGGACATCACATCAGTTTTCTGTGATGGGCAAGGAATCTTCCCACTGGTCAGGCAATTATGAGATAATGATATCTTGGACTAACCACAGTAACAGATATGCGAAAGACGCCAGGTCTGGTAAGGAAGAAAGTCACCTTTCATCAAGACAGTGTACGCCCACACACAAATGTCGTTGGCATGGCAAAAGTATATGAACTAAGATACGAACTGTTGCTACACCCTCCCGCCTGCTTTGGCTCCAACAGACTTCCATTTCCTCCCCAAGCTCAAAATGTTCCTCGGTGGACGGTAATTCTCGTCAAAAGAAGAACTAACGGCCGAAGTTGACGGGTATTTTGCAGGCTTGGAGAAATCTGATTTTCGAGGTGGGATCCTGGCACTGGAACATCGCTATTTTTCTAATGAAACTATAACCTTTTTTCTGTGGCATCTGAAAGAAGCTTCTGAGAGAACTTCAGCGACATAACATGTATGGGACTTCATCAAATAGTATCAAGATAACAACGCCACAAACCGCTGTTACGCCGTAGGGAGAAGAGGGACCACAAACAATGTAAGCAAACACGTAACTCGGGTGTGGTCCTTGCGTTTACCTGTATGCTTAAAGCCCCTCAGCCTGAGTTCTGCTGTTGCTGCAATCAGATAACTTGCTTGAGAAGGTATTGAAACATTCACAATGGATACGACAATTAAAAAAATCGGTGGCGTTTATGGGGAATGTCAAAAAAACTATTACAGCAGCGGTGCGGTTGTATGCTGAAGAGTATCCAGATCGTACCAAGCACTGACGGTCTGTCTTTGCCAACATTATAAAAATTTTCTTGAAACTGGAAGTGTGGAGAATAAAATACGCCAAAGAAAACGAAGAGCAACTGATGAAAGAAATGAAACTATGGTCTTAGCAGCATTAACTTACAACGCAAATGTCACTAAGAGGCATTTCAGAAGTTCGAGAGCGATCAACAGAAAGACTGTTCTGCTAACACTACATTCCATCAAATTTCCTCCTCTCCACATTTTTTTGCATCTGCAGTTTCAGGGCAATGACTTCTAAAATTGGTTACAATCCTCCGAATGTTATTTACGAGAAGTACAAAATGATGTGAGAGATCTATAGAAAAATTGTTTAATGGGGAAGCATCTTTTACGATCCGTGTGCAAGTCAATCTTCGCAATATGCACTAATCTTCAGCTGAAAATCCACGCTGACTCAAAGTAGTGGGTCTCGCGGGAGGCGTGCGCTAGATAGTCGCGCTATCCTCTGTGCCCTCGGTGGCTCATATGGATAGTGCGTCTGCCATGTAAACAGAAGATCTCGGGTTCGAGTCCCGGTCGACGCACACATTTTGACCTGTCCCCGTAGATATATATAAACACCGTTTATCAGCTGAAGGTATTAATATAATTCCAATTGCATAATGATCAAAGTTCTGAGTGTGTGTTAATAATTTCTTGTACATCCGCGGACAGCAAGTCACACTGGAATGAACAACCTGAACACCATCGCTCATCACCATGGGAATTCAAATAGTTTGTAAAAGGCACCAAAAAACTTTAAACAATACTACCCATCGCCAAAAACACATACATTGAATTACGAAGGTCTGACACTGCTGATTGAAAAAACTTAATCAAGAGAAAAGATGTAAATGCACGCTTCAGACTATAAAGAGTACTACTAACGTTAGAAGGAGAATCAGTATGCAAAATTGTGTCCACATAGCTTATGGCTCTGAGCACTATGGGACTTAACATCTGAGGTCATCAGTCCCCTAGAACTTAGAACTACTTAAACCTAACTAACCTAAGGACATCACACGCATCCATGCCCGAGGCAGGATTCGAACCTGCGACCGTAGCAGTCGCGTGGTTCCGGACTGAAGCGTCTAGAACCGCTCGGCCACCGCGGCCGACCCACATAGCTTATAATAATGACTCTGAGCAATATGGGACAACTGCTCAGGTCATCAGTCCCCTAGAACCGAGAACTACTTAAACCTAACTAACCTAAGGACATCCCACACATCCTTGCCCGAGGCAGGATGCGAAACTGCGACCGTTGCGGTCACGCGGTTCCAGACTGTAGCGCCTGGAACCGCTCGGCCACTCTGGCCGACCATAGCTTATAGCATAAAGTAACATTAGGATAGACGTGTTTAAACGGCGTCTTTCGACAACTGTCCCCCGTCGGAGGTTCGAGTCCTCCCTCGAGCATGGTTGTGTGTGTGTTGTCTTTAGCGTAAGTTAGATTAAGTAGTGTGTAAGTTTAGGTACCGATGACCTCAGGAGTTTGGTCCCGTAGTCCTTACCACAAATTTCCAATTTTCATAACTGTACAAAATCTTTTGAAATACTATCCGGATTCTACAATAATGCCTAAAATACATACAAATAATACTCATAATAACATATTAGGATACCAACACGTAAAGAAGAAGAAGATGATGAATGGCATAAAGAAGTTAGAGGCTTTTATGTAAGGGCGGGATGAACAGAAGATGATTAGGATTTCACACAACAGTAAATTCTTGAAATATTAGAACGCACGAAACCCAATAAGACACTAATCGTTGAAATGCCACAGGGGAAAATGCTCGTATACAGATTTCACTGTCCATTCAGACTGGAAATATCTTGAATATGTATATGACAGTTGTTAAGAATTTGTGTGTTCTAATTTTGTATTGAGAAAGTAAGGAATTATTTACAGACGCATGATTTGCTTTGTCTTTGTTCGTAAATTTACAATGTTGTCTTTAAAATCTTAGATTTTAAAAAATATAATATTGCAATTTAATGGAGCATTCTAAATACATAATAAATAAATAAAAATAACGTCCTCGTCCCCGATGGTACGTTAAAATGCTAATATTTCTTCCTCATTTTCTCAGCGCGTAGTACACCACCGAAAGCCTCCATAATTTGAGTTTTGTACCAACTGCTGCAATTCCTTTAGATTTCAATGCTTCGTAAATTCCTCCATCACCAGTTTTCCCGTATGCCTTACACTGACCTTCAGAGATTTACAGGTGCATAAAGTGAAGGTGAGGGAAGTAATCCCTTCGAAAATCTTACCAGCACAACGTATGCAGTTACGTTGTGAATGACACTGAATTAATCTTTCGAATCTTCCAACAAGTATCGGTTTTATTGATCTCGACTCCTTGTTGCGATTTTCAGTAACAAGGATTATTTCTAATATTTACGACGTTCCTTAGCGTCCGGTGATCAAGCTTCCGGACTATGTTACCTATTCGGAAATCATTCTTCGAGGAACGGTTTACGATCCCTGGAACTTTACTCTATCGTTGATAAAAAACACATATACTAATAGAAAATAGGTAAGAAAGAAAATTTAGAGCGCAGCATCCAGTTAATCGTTGAGAACATTAGAGACTGCACTAGCTCAGTTGGATAAGGATATGGCAGAGGTAGAAGGGGAGATCGAATCGAATTTTAACTCAGCATCTTCTGAATGTGATACCAATCTCTTAAACACATCGTGAAAAATAAGAAATAAACTAGATTACCCTGCTGTTATTAATACTATCTTCGATTGAATGCAAGCAAGATCACTAGCGTATTGCGCTGTGTTCCAGGAGAGGGCTCGTCGCTGTTGTTGGTGAGTCGCGAAACGTGCTCTGAGCGCTAGATTTCAATCGAATCCAGCTTAAATGCCAGTCCGCGACAATTATCGCCTGAGGATCGCAAGAGCCCTTGCACGCCTCGCCCAACTGATTGCCTATCTCGCCTTTCTCACTTGCGGTAAATGAATTATCTCTCGCCAGCAACTGACAGTAATTTTAGTTTTATTCACTTCCTAACCTATCGTTCAGTCCTCTCCAGGTCTCTTCTGTGAGCCGACTCCAACGGACTTGAGTACGTACTACTTCGTGGCTGTGCCATTCCTTATCATAATTTACAAGCGGTAATTATTTTCGTGCAGAACGAGATACACTGTGATTCATGAGGCCGCAGTCTAACTTGCGCTGCAAGATACGTTTTATATCTCACCCTGTATGAAAAAAAAGGATGAACGTAAACTGTAAACAGGAACAGGAAAAGTACAGCACGTAGAATTTCAGTGACCAACTTCGTCACCGTAAAGTCATTTTGTTATTTGTTGGAGTATAATTTAGGTTGCTCAGATAAGAATTTTACTGTTTGATAATGAAACCTTATCAGAGGTCGTAGTACTAAAGCAGAATAAATGTTGTGGAAGCTACCATAAAAACCGTGGATCAGCTACGCAATAACGCACGCGAGTAACACTGCAGGGAAAGTCAACTATCAACCTTTGTGTGTAGGCAAGTAACCATTCCCTTAGCGAGAGAGTCGGCGCTACTTCGTTACGGTACAGACGTCATCTTTTGGTGTTAATACCTACTAATGCTTGTAAAAGTTTTAGTTTGTAATTCATACGATAAAAAGGCGATTAGTAACAGGTGCCATATGCGCTCCTGGCATTTATTTGTCTGCTTTAAATATGAACTCCACGTAAATTTCATAATTCATTCGCAATGTTTGCTAGCGACATGAGCAGAACGAATAAATTACCACCAATGACTTGCAACGGCTTCCAAAAATTAGTATACAGAAAAATTATAAAATTATTCACATGAAATTCTTCATTTGTGTGGCCATATTGTCCGTAGTTGATTTACAATTCACGAGGTTAAAAAGATGGAGCGTTTTCTGCCAATCCAATACAGTGCAAGAATTCCACAAGGAAAGCAGACACAACAGCCCACGATTATCAAGTGTTGATGGTAGACAACAGCATGCCTAAGAATACGTAGAAATCGCAGCTGTGAAAGTGGGAGAAGATGTTGCGCAAAGCCAACTTGGTTGAACGGTGTAGAGGAATCGTTCATTTGGTGGACTATGATACATGGCGTACTCTGGATGTAAGTAAATCAGTCAATGTGGTCGCGTACTTGAAACTCTCGTCATTCTGTAGTTCAGTTACTTGTGTAATAACTTGCGACAACCGTTTCGTAGAACACAATAACGGGAAAGAGCTAAGTCACTCTCGATAACCTCAACTGAGTAATATGTCCCGCCATCCCCCTAGTGCACGTCTACATGTACACTGGAATAAGGATTAATATTTCCATTTGCCGAGAAGTCGAAATACAATATCATCGAGTAAATGTTCGTGAAAGGTCTGTCTTTTGACAACGAAGTGCTTGATTGTCGAAAAGTGTACATGTTTTGCTACACGGATGAAATCAATGATACTTATGAACACCGTTTTGGTTGTGTGTGACGTGATGATTTCATTGTACAATACAACTATGTTAGATCACACTGCGCTCCTCTCACAGACAAGAAACAATACTTCAGACTATAAAATCTTTTGCTGTCAGTGCTCGTAGTCATCTCTAGACACTTGCTGTGTCGTGTGTAAGTGGTGTATTGTTAATTGTACACTCGTGGTTTATATTATCACTTTGTTGACCGAACTGACACTTGTAAGTGAAAGATCAAATGTTTTCCATATTCAAGCATAAATTCTTAGTTTAGATAAGTATTCTTATGTTTTACATGCCCACCTCATGTATCGTGCACTCCAGCTATTCTGTATCACATCCAAGGAATAAATCTCATTTCCATAATTTTGCGTTGATTTATGGAAACTTGTGCCATTCTGAATCGTGGTTTTGCATTACAATAACAGCTAGATTCCCAACATTTTCTACATTCAGCACCAAAGCAAGAACAGAAGAAGGTTTCTGAAACTCCTTTAACAGAAATTTTATTCTACCACAGCATTACTATCTCAGATTTTCTCCAAATTCCATTTGTTATTCAAAAGACGAAGACACATTATATTCCGTTTTGTACTGCTGCTTCCCTGCTGCAAATCGATCACTTAATATATTTCGTCGTTTTCTGTTTCATTTTCCATAAAATCTGATCGCTCCTTCCCATATTTTACTACTAGTTGTGGCATATTATTACTCAACTATGTATGCTAAGATACCGTACGTAAATAGCTCTCCCTCAAGACCTTTTTGTCGTTGGGACATTATCTTCCTTCATCCTTTTTCTATGAACCTCCACATACGCACTGACGAAACGCAGTGTAGCACCCATAACAACTACAATTCCCTCATTCATTCATTTCATCACTTCTAGGATACAATTATAATTTAGGATTTTCAGCAATGTTGCAGAAATTTAATGGAGATTCGTCCACAAAAAGATTGTATTTTGAGGGGTGCAGAAGACAAATATAAATTAAATGAATTTTTGTGTCACCCTCTTATTACTCCGTTATCACTTCCGATGGCTGACACCATCATCTTCGGGCACAGAATTACTATATTTCTACATTTACTTCTACATGTATACTCCGCGAACCACTGCGAAGTGCGTGGCAGAGGGGACGCCCCACTGTACCAGTTATCAGGGCTTTATCCCGTTCAGTTCACGTATGGGGAGTGGGAAGAATGATTGTTAAGTGCGTCCGTGCGTTCTGCAATTAATCTCACCTTGTGATCACGATCCATATGGGGGTGATGTGTAGAAGGCTGCTGTATATTCCTAGAGTCATTATTTAAAGCCAGTTCTTGAAACTTTATTCGTAGATGTTCTCGGGATGGTTTCTGTCTATCTTCAAGAGTCTGCCAGTTCAGCTGCTTCAACATCTATGTGACACTCTCCCACGGTCAAACAAACCTGTGACCATCCGTGCTTCCCCCATCTGTATATGTTCAACACTCCCTGCTAGTCTTATTTGGTACTGGTCCTGCACACTTGAGCAATATTCTATAAGAGGCAATGGAAAAGTTTCCGTTCGAAGACCGTACGTTCCAGAATCAGTATGTCAATCAGGCAAAATAGCCATAAGTATAGAGGCAAATATCCCACCAGGCTGAGAGTACGCGTTTGGTAAAATACTGTGTCCTCCTGCGCTAAGAAGTTCGTAACTGCCTGCTGCACATCCTCGTCCGACAAAGATCGTCAGACCTTCAAGGCATTCTTTAAGGGACCGAAGGCGTGATAATCGCAAGGGGGAGGGATCAGGACCATAGATCGGGTACTCGAATGTCTCCCACTTGAATTTGCTTAACGTCTGCTGCCTTCCCAGATCGACCGGCGCCTTGTGTCGAATCACGATCAGCATGGAACTTGGCGCACCATTCTTCAGCTATGGTTATCGTCAGACATGCTACCCCACTCACATTCTCATTATCCGATGGATGTATACCGGTGTTTGCCCTTCGGCCGCCTGTTTGGACACGTTTGACAATAACGTCGCCATATTTCACATTCTTGCATTTACTGCACGCCCATCGGAAATGCACTAATGACACACTAATCTCATTCCTACATGTTGGTGCTTATACATCCGTATAGGAGTCGCGCTTCGTTGCATATACGCTGCAGCAACGCCCTAAAACGGAAACTTTCTGATCATCCCTTTTAGGATTGGTCGCACGATTGATTCGTAAGCTATCTCGTTTGCAAATTGATGGAATTTCCCTAGTATTCTACCAACAAACCAAAGTCTGCTACCTGATTTACCCACGACTGAGCCTATATAGTCGTCGTTCCATTTCATGTCCCTACTAAGTGTTACACCTAGGTATTTGTATGAGTTAACAGATTCCAGTTGTGACTTACTTACATTTTATACGTAGGATATGTTCTTCCATTTTGTGAAGTGCACAATTTTACATTTCTGGGTGTTTAAAGCAAGTTATCAATCTTTGCATCACTTTGAAATCTTATCGAGGGCTGAGTGAATATTTGTGCAGCTTCGTTCGAACTGTACTTCATTGTAGATAACTGCATCATCTGCGAAAAGTATGAGGTTAGAATTAATATTGACCACAAGGTCATAAATATACAAATTGAACAGCAAGGGACCCAACGCACTTCCCTAGGGCACACTCGAAGTTACTTCCACATTTGTCCATGACTCTCCATTCAAATTAACATGCTGCGCCCTTCCTCACAAGAAGTCCTCAATCCAGTCAAAAATTTCGTCTGATACCCGGTACGATCGCAGTTTTGATGATAAGAGTAGATGTGGTACTAAGTCAAAAATTTTCGGAAATCGAGGAATTGGCCGAGCGGTTATAGGCGCTACAGTCTGGAACCGCGCGACCGCTACTGTCGCAGGTTCGAATCCTGCCTGGGGCATGGATGTGTGTGATGTCCTTAGGTTAGTTAGGTTTAAGTAATTCTAAGTTCTAGGGGACTGATGACCTCAGCAGTTAAGTCCCATAGTGCTCAGAGCCATTTGAACCATTTTAAATCGAGGAATACTGCATCTAGCTGACTGCCTTGATCCATGGCTTTTAGGAAAGTGTGAATTGGGATTCACATAACCTATGTGCTCAAAATCCATGCAGGTTGACATAGATGAGGTCGTTATGTTAGAAATACCTCATATTTGAGCTCAGAATATGTTTTAAGGTTTTTCAACAAATGAATGTCAAGCACATTGGACGGCAATTTCATGGATCACTTGTGCTACTTCTTGTAGATTGGTGTCACCTGTGCTTTCTTCCAACTACAGGGCACGTTATTTTGTTCGAGTGAACTACGGTGAATTATAGTTGACAAATGGGGTAACTCAGTCGTAAATTGGGTATAGAATCGGATAGGGATACCATCAGGCCCTGGGCTTTCTCAGTTATAACTATTTCAGCTGTTTTCCAACGCCACTGACACGGATATCTATTTCACTCACCTTTTCAGTGGCGCGACAACTAAATTGGAGAAAAACTCCTGGATTTTTCTTTGTAACGCAAAATTTGGAAACAGAGTTAAGAATTTCTGCTTTTACCTTGCTGCTGTCAATTTCAGTTTCTGCCTTGCCCAAGAGTGACTGGGCACAAACTTTAGCGCCACTGACAGTATTTACATACAAACAGAATTTCGGGGAGTACTGAGGATCCCTAGTGCTTTCATAATAAAGGAGAAACTTTTTTCCTAGGTCAGTCTTCCTCAACTGCAATTCTTCCAGGACTCTCCTCTATTGGCTTCGCAAGATACGTTTGGCGGCCACAGTCACAAGGGGAACTGCTCATCGCACCCCCCCCCCCCCCCCTCACATTTAGTGGTAAGGTGGCCGAGCGGGTAGTCCGACAAAAACTGAAAACAGATCAAGCACGAAAACAGGAAGAAGGTGTACCGAACTACGAAAGGGAAGCAAATTAGAAACACTGAACGGTCCAAGCTCAAGATGTGCGACATCGAGCGAATGTGCTTTGCCACGGCGTCGAAGTTATATGATTACGGTGTTGGACTTGGAAAGGGGAGATCCGTGTTCAAACCTCCCTCGCGCCTCTTCTTTTCTCACAGAATTGTGAACAGTCCCTCCGGTCATTGACAAGCCTGTTCGCTGAATTCAAGTTGGTGTCTGTGTAGTGATGTAACGTCCGTTTGCAACAGCGATGTGTAACGAAGGGACATCCATACGTAGGTACCTCCTACTTATTCCACGTGTAGTGGTGTAACGTCCCTTTGCGACAGCGAGGTGTAACGAAGGGACATCCAGACGTACGTACCTCCATGTTCCGCACAAGTACTACAAGTTATGACTCTTGCGTTCCTTGTTCGAAGTTTCGGCTCTTGAATTCCTTTGTTGTAACATATTTCACACAAGTTTATTTGTTGTTTCCATTTCTGTGAGAGGTCTATACCGCATCTCGCCTGCTCTCGGTATTCATCACATTTACTTGCGACGGTAATACATTGAAGAGCCAAAGAAACTGGTATACCTGCGTAATAACATGTAGGGCCCTCGTGACCACGTAGAAGTGCTGCAACACGACATGGCATGGGCTCGACTAATGTCTGGAGTAGTGCTGGAGGGAACTGGCACCGTGAATCCTGCAGGGCTGTCCATAAATCCGTAAGAATACGAGGGGGTGGAGAACTCTTCTGAACAGCACGTTGCAAGGCATCCCAGGGATATGCTCAATAATGTTCATGTCTGGGGAGTTTGGTGGCCAGCAGAAGTATTTAAACTCAGAAGATTGTCCCTGGAGCCACTCTTTAGCAATTATGGACGTGTGGAGTGTCGCATTGTCCTGCTGGAATTGCCAAGTCCGTCGGAATGCACAATGAACATGATTGGATGCAGGTGATCAGAAAGGATGATTTGTACTTCTCGTCTGTCGGAGTCGTATCTAGACGTATCAGCAATCCCATATCACTCCAACTGCACATGCCCCACACCATTACAGAGCCTCCACCAGCTTGAACAGTCCCCTGCTGACATGCAGTGTCCATGGATTCATGATGTTGTCTCCATACCCGTAGACGTCCATCCACTCGGTACAATGTGAAACGAGACTCGTCCGACCAGGCAATTTGTTTCCAGTAATCAACAATCCATTGTCGGTGTTGAAGGACCCAGGCGAGGTGTAACGCTTTGTGCCGCGCAGTCATCAAGGGTACACGTGTGGGCCCTCGGCTCTGAAATCCCATATCGATGATGCTTCAAATGGTTCAGAGCGGCCAGTGTGGCCACGCGGTTAAAGGCGCTTCAGTCTGGAACCGCGCGACCGCTACGGTCGCAGGTTCGAATCCTGCATCGGGCATGGATGTGTGTGATGTCCTTAGGTTAGTTAGGTTTAAGTAGTTGTAAGTTCTAGGGGACTCATGACCTCAGATGTTAAGTCCCATAGTGCTCAGAGCCATTTTTTTGGTTCAGAGCACTATGGGACATGTATGGTCATCAGTCCCCTAGAACTTAGAACTACTTAAACCTAACTAACCTAAGGAGATCACACAACACCCAGTCATCACAAGGCAGAGAAAAATCCCTGACCCCGCCGGGAATCGAACCCGGGAACCCGGGCGTGGGAAGCGAGAACGCTACCGCGCGACCACGAGCTGCGGACGATGATGTTTCGTTGAATGGGTCGCACGCTGACACTTGTTGATGAGTTGCACTTCTGTCACGTTGAACAATTCTCTTCAGTCGTCGTTGGTCCCGTTCTTGCAGGATCTTATTCCGGCCGCAGCGATATCGGAGATTTGGTGCTTTGTCGGATTCATGAAATTCACGGTACACTCTTGAAATACGGGAAAATCCCCACTTCATCGCTACCTCGGAGATGTTGTGTCCCATCGCTCGTGCGCCGACTATAACACCACGTTCAAACTCACTGAAATCTTGACAACCTGCCGATCTAACAACTGCGCCAGACACGTGTCGTGATTATAGGCGTTGCGCCGGCCGGAGTGGCCATGCGGTTCTAGGCGCTACAGTCTGGAACCGAGCGACCGCTACGGTCGCAGGTTCGAATCCTGCCTCGGGCATGGATGTGTGTGATGTCCTTAGGTTAGTTAGGTTTAATTAGTTCTAAGTTCTAGTCGACTGATGACCTCAGAAGTTAAGTCGCATAGTGCTCAGAGCCATTTTTGATTATAGGCGTTGCCAACCGCAGTGCCGTCTTCTGCCTGTTACATGCATCTGTATCTGAATACGCAGACCTGTAGAAGATTCTTTGGCGCTTCAGTGTATTTTCTTACCACATGACTAATGGTCCATAACCAGTGCATTGCACGACAATTTCCAAGATTACAGAAGGAGAACAGACACGTCGATGACCGGACGGAAAGTTCATAAATTTGTGAAAAACAGAAAGAACTTGGAGCACGAGGAGGATCTGAAACCGTATCTCCCGCTTGGCAGTGCAACAACGTGACCACACAACGACAACGCCGAGGCGCTTTTAATTCGCTCGGTCTTGCACATCTTAAGCTTTGACCGTTCTTCATTTCTTTTTGCTTGTTTCTTCACATTTCAGTACCTCTTCTTCTTGTTTTCATGTTTTATCTGTGTTCACGTTTGACGGGCTACCCACTGGGCCATTTTGTCACTAAATCAGAGGGGGTGCGATGGGGAGTTTCGCTTGTTAGAAGACACGATATACAGGGTGAGTCTTACCAACTTTGAAAAATGCCGGAAGCGACGTAGGTGATGCTCAGACAAGTACTTTAAATAAAAATGCCGCAAATGTCGGAAAATAACCCAGATTTGCGTGACATATGTTGAACATGTGACGTCACCATATGATGTACCTCGCCACACATGCAGCAGTTGGACTTGTCGATCCTACTCTCGCTAGTAGGGGGCAGTGCTACACATCACTTCGCTAGGTTACACCGTTATCGTAAATGTAAACTGATTCACCGTAGTCTTGTATTAACACTACAGCGAGCACTATGATATCACATAGGATAATGCAACAACGAAACAGAGTATCCCAGCGGAGCGATGTGTAGCACTGCCCTCTACCGGCGAGGACAGGATTGACAAGCCCAACCGATGCATGTGCGATGGGTACGTCATCTCGTGACGACACACGTTCAACATTTATCATACACATCTGAGGTATTTTTGGGGTGTTTCCCGATATTTACTACCCGATGTGTCTTATGCGGGGTAATCGGAAATTCCCGTTACAAAACTCTAGGACTTGTATAGGGAAGTGAGTACATAATATTCTGAATAAAAATCTATGTCCGGCGAAGGCATCCAACAACGTTACAGAGCGTCAAAGTTATAGGCGCCGACGTCTGTAAATGTATGTATATACAGGATGATTCCGTGATAATGTTACAAAATTTCATGAATGATGGAAAAGGATACATGCACGAATTTGAGGTATGGTCCCTGAACGGGGAACTAACGAGTCGACAGTTATACGTGAAAACCGTTCTGATACCTCTGATAGTGGAATGCTTGCACTGGTGCTGTTTTGCTAATATTTTAGGGTACGAAACTTTCAGAGGTGGTAACACGGACCAAAACAAGAAAAAATGTCTGGTAAACATGAGCTCTACACTGTATATCTTAACAGCTATTAACACTTTTTCAATAGAGAAAATGTGTTTCACAGTACCGAAGATGAACAAGTGCTCATAGCTCCTCAGGAATGCATTTTGAAGTTCATGTTTTCTGGGCATTTTCTTTTGGTCCATACTACCAGCTCTGAAAGTGGTACACCTCCAAGTCGTGGCAACAGCAGCACCGGTACTTGTATTCCACCGTCAGAGGTATCAGAATGGTTTTCGCTTGTCCCTTTGGACTCGCTCATTTCCGAACTAGGGACCCTTACCTCAAATTGATGCATTTATCCGTCTCCATCTTCTCAGATCGTGTCGGCGCCTATAACTTTGACGCTCTGTAGCGTCGTTGGATGACGTTTCCGGACATGAGTTCCTGTTCAATACATTATGTACTCTCTCCACTGTACAAGTCCTAGAAGTATGTAACGGGAATTTCAGAACACCCAAAATTAAATTACTTGTCTCAGAATCATCTGCTTCTGGATCGCTTCGGTTTTTTTATATTCCTGGGTACATTACGTGTTCCCACCTCTCGCTATATCAGGGTACGTTCAGCATAGTCGAATATGAATGTTTGGTGTTCCAGGTGGGGTGGCATAATGTTGTATGGGCTTACTGATCTCCGAATCTTTATCACTCACCGGTCAACGTTATTGTGACACCGTACAGAGGTGCATTCAGAGCTGACTTCATTTATGTTAAGGACAATATGCGACGGTATTGGAATGCTCATGCTGAGGAGCCCTTGGAATGAGAGGATATTCTGTGAATGGATTGGCCTGCCCGTTTCATCGACGTAAATCCCGTTGAAAATGGTTCAAATGGCTCTGAGCACTATGGGACTTAACATCTCAGGTCATCAGTCCCCTAGAACTTAGAACTACTTAAACCTAACTAACCTATGGACATCACACACATCCATGTCCGAGGCAGGATTCGAACCTGCGACCGTAGCGGTCGCGCGGTTCCAGACTGAAGCGCCTAGAACCGCTCGGCCACCAGCAAATCCCGTTGAACACCTGTGAGATTCGTTGGGGAGATGTAATGCACCACGTCCACATCCACCAACGGCCGTTCAGCAATTGTCAGCCGCACTGTTAGAGGAATGGAACGCTCTACCGCAGCAACTCTTTATCAATTTTAGGCCCAGAATGGGAGCTCGTTGGAAAGCAAGCGTTGCCTTTCGTGGAGATCCCACACCCTATTAAGAACCATTTACCGCCTTTTGTAATGTCCAGGAGAACAGCATCATTCTTCGCGATTTAAGTGTAGTTCGTGTCTGAGAAAAAGGGTCATTTCAGTTTGCGTCATTGTGTATTTCTTTCAGTTACTTTCTGTACTATACTGTAGCAGTTCTTACTATGTATGGTCCAATTTTCATCGAGCTATATTGGTTGGCAGTGACACATCATGCAAAGTTTGCTTTCATGCTTAAATTTTGAACACTACTGTACTTTGTATAGTCACTAGTGCTGAAGAAGTCTACAACCTATAGAGAAAGTGCTTTGTTTCAGAAAAGCAAGGGCTCCAGATCGAATCGTGCTGTTGGTACTTTTTTCTTTCATTCCCACGCAACTCTAGCAACAGGTTTATTTTGACTATGCAAATTATCTATATATAATGTTTAATTTATATTTTCATAATCTTTTTTATGAAAAATGAGAAAAACATTTTCGTAAACAGATTGTAATTAGAAATAACAAGGATACATGGGAACTTTAAATCAAATCAGTATAGTAATTTTATTTATGTTATTGTATCTACATTTGTCACAAGTACAGCGTGTAACGTAAGGAGCATTACAAGAGTCAGGATGGCACTGGTCGTAGAAACATGGGAAAAAATAATTATTGAAACATACAGCACATGTATGGCACGGCGAATTATTGCATGAGCATGGTCTTTCACAATGAGTCTATTCCAGCACAAACTTTGTTTGAATTTATAAACGGTTCTTAGTGCTCATATAATTTCGCGGCCCACCACGCATATCAAAACATAACTGTCAGTGTAAAATTGACTGAATTTTTATACCATCTTCTTTACCAGCTATCCGACTATTCCGTACCTGCAATTTTGTAGTCGTTGTATAAGGTTCTTCAACAGTCTGTAACAACAAACGTCACCAGGCTCCACCAGTGGAATGTATTTTCGAGGAATTACGTTGACATTGAACGTTGGAAAACTCTCTCTATCCAGAAAAGTTTCGACGTACAAACCATGGTCTATTTGTCCTCTCGATGAATCGAGGAGCAAATTTGGAAATTTGTGAAAATTTTTGGTGTGTTCCTATGGGACCACACTGCTGAGGTCATCGGTCCCGAGGCTTACGCACTTCTTTAACTTAAATTAACTGACGCTAAGGACAACACTCACACCTATGCCGGAGGGAGAACTCGAACCTCCGACGTGAGCTGCGTGGAGTGGCCGCGTGGTTAGAGGCGCCACGCACGGATAGCGCGGCTCCTTCCGCCGGAGTTTCGAGTCCTCCCTCGCGCATGGGGGTGTGTGTTGTCCTTAGTAAAAGTTAGTTTAAGCAGTCTGTAAGTCTAGGGACCGATGTCCTCAGCAGTTTGGTCCCTAAGGAATTCACACACACACACACACACACACACACACACACACATACACATACACACACACCGCACGGCGAGGAGCAAGTGAAATTGTTCTTCTCTCATGTATGATTTTACGATATAAATTAGAAAATTCCTGCCTTATGCTGTTATGGGTTTGCCTGACTCTGAAGATGTTATCATAACGTTTTTGCATTTGCTTGCGTACTCATAAACTTATTTTCTTCACCCTGGATGTACGGTCTCTTCCGAGCTTGTTTTCAGGACAAAGAGTATGAAAATAATTAAGGAATCATAAAATATTGATAGTGCAGTCACCATAATTCAGTTCTTAGAATTACTTGGAAATGGAGAAAAAAGTAGCACTAGCATGATTCGATCCCGAGAACTAAGCGCTTGCTCGCTCGTCTACGGTCTCCTTGAATACTATTGACCATACAAAGTATATAAGTACGTGTAAAATTTTCTAACTCGATTTTCTCGAAAAATGGTTGAGAGTTGCGTCTTCTTGTTTACATATGTCGCAGTCGTGTCGTACATGCCCTGTCAAAAAGTATCAAATAGGTGAGCGGAAATTCGTACTGTTCCCTAGTGAACTGTGTATCAATACCAACTGGAGCGTCTGCCTTCTGCGACCGCTGCATACCACTTTGCCCCACTCACGAGGAGAGCACGGCAAGTGTCACAACCCGTTTGCCCAGAAACTTCGTTTATTGGAAGACGGGTTAAAATAAGCGAATACGTGTCTCGGCTTATCCGTAGGTATTGTATTGTATTGTATTGTATGTAAACCGGGGGCCTAGAAACGACGGAGAGGCTCCGTCCTCGCCGCAGCAGCAGTGGTCCACAACCCCATGAAGACTACCGCAGTCCACTTCACCCCTCCGCCGCCCCACACCGAACGGCTCTTTCAGAGTTATTGTGCGGTTCGGCACCCGGTGGACCCCCCAGGGAAAGTCTCACACCAGACGAGTCCAACCCCAATGTTTGCGTGGTAAAGTAATGGTGGTGTACGCGTGCGCAACAATCGCCGACATAGTCTAGCTGAGGCGGAATAAGGGGAACCAGCTCGCATTCGCCGTGGCAGATGGAAAACCGCCTAAGAATCATCCACAGACTGGCCGGCTCATCGGACCTCGACACAAGTCCGCCGCGCGGATTCGTGCCGGGAACCTGGCGCTCCTTCCCGCACAGCTAACAGGGCGGGCTATCTGTAGGTACTCGACAGTTCCTGAAAGACAACAGTCTAAATTTTCGAGGTATTTTCCAGGTACTTTGTGCCTTGTACCGCGTGATCTTTCCACACGAAGACGGCCGGAGTGGCCGAGCGGTTTTAGGCGCTACAGTCTGGAACTGCGCGACCGCTACGGTCGCAAGTTCGAATTCTGCCTCGGCCATGGATGTGTGTGATGTCCTTAGGTTTAAGTAGTTCTAAGTTATAGGGGACTGACGAATTCAGAAGTTAAGTCCCATAGTGCTCAGAGCCATTTGAACCATTTTCTCCACACGAAATGATGGCGCAGTGGTTAGTGTTCTGACTTCTTAATTTAGCTCCCCGTGTTCGAAACTTGATTATTACTTTTATTTTTGTTTTTTATTTATATACCGATGTTTCTAGAAGATTTTCCGGTGTATATTGATATAACTTTGTCCTCATTGGCCTACTAATTTCATGTCAGATGAATGACGTAAGAAAAAGAATAAGAAAATTATTGGAAATTGTTTTCGGTGTAATCACTGTAGTGTGTCTTGATTCATAATCAAATGCGAGAGCCAGTTTTCAGAAAAGTTATCAGTTATACATAGTTTTCCGCTAAATTATAGCCAACACGAAAAATTTTCACCCATGTTAACGACGTTTCTTTCCCGTGTGAAAGTCGTACAATGCAATGTCATTGTGACAAATCTGTCCTCGCGCGATGTTCGTGGTGTTTGGAATATCTGTCTTTCGAATGTTTGTACGATCCGTATCATCCAAGGGAATGCACCAAATCTTCCTGAAGAATAAACATATAAATGAAATGTAAGAATTGACATAAGAAATGATATGAGACCGAAAAGTCAGAATACGAGAATTTAATAAGTTTGTAACCATTCAATATACCATACAAATATATATTATATTATAAATGTGTGAAATCCACTTGCAATTTTGTAATTAATATAATGCCCTTGTATCCCCTAAGTTGATAAGAAACATTCGTGCAATAACCTTCAACAGACATGGATGGATAAACAAAAGACTAAAATAAAAATAAAATAAAATACAATAAATAAAAACAACAATCGCGTTTCGCATACAAGGCGCAAAATATAGAAGCCGCAACGGTAACAACTGAGCCACAGCTGCGTGTGCGGATATAGCCTCGTTTAAGGATAGGAAAAACCTATCCAATTAGGCGGCTGAACTTGCCCTTGAGGTCTCCCACACCTTCATGCCATACAACTTAACTTTTTTTTCCAGCACACTTTACTGATTGAGTGCACCCTTGAGAAAGCTCACTACCGCCTAGCAATTCCACGACTTAAGTAATTTTGGCATGGAATGAACGATTATACGAAATCGCTTTTCTTTGTGACTAGACGCTGGACATCCCTTTGATTTTTACCCACCGCGCTGCTGCAGCCACTCCAAGGGTGGAGAGCTGAAGGCCTTCCCGGCCATTATCTGCTCGGCTCCAACGCCCACCCTAGCGGTCATTCACATCGACTTCTACAGAACTGTAAAGATAGGAATAGGACTCCGAGTATCCTGTCAGTGGAACTTTCCAAGAATGCGTGAAAGAAACATAGCGGGCTTCTCAGGCACGATGAATAAGATGCCTGCAGAGAAATGTTCCCATAATTGCCATAAAATTAGTGGTAAAATAATGTCTTCTTATTCTGCTCCCAAAACGACTATGTGGCTATCTGAACTCCAACATCTACTTAAAGTACAGGGTGAGAAATCTAAAAGTGGCTCGGACAAATTTCATGCACCTTAAGGTAGGCAACCAAAATTAAATCATAACTACCCTGAGCGGATGATGTAAGCTGGTATGCCTATCCTAATGCGCATGAAATATTTTGGTGGCCAGTTTTATTTTGCCTATCCAGTAGTATTGACTGCCCGTTGGGGTTGACATGAACGTTCCAGTAACTATACATAACGGTTTGTATTGCGTAGTGTCGAGTCTTTGGTGCGTGGTGTCTGACAATGATACGTATATGTGTGTCCATATTCGAAGTGTGTCCTTAGCAGACATCGGTATAAAGTCATCTCTGTCCACTAATCACAGCCCCACCATACTCCAGTTGTAGCTCTGATGAGATTGCATGCTTTTTCACATCTAGTAATGAAAAGTCGGGTTGATGAGCCAATCATAGTGTATCATCGATTATCATTCCAAGATAATGTGTTGTTTTCGCAACTGGAAAATTATGTTGACCCATTTGCATTGTTTGGGGAAGTGGAATCAGGTGGCGAGTAAAGATAATCAGAGTATACTTGCTATCAGAGATTCCGAGGCAACTTTCTGTACACCACTCATGCAGACGTATGAGAGCAGTGTGCATTTTCAGTCGGCAAGACTGAAGATTACTGTCTACGGAATAGATGCATACGGCATCTGCGTGTTGTAATATTTGGAAGTCACTGTCAAAGAGGTCATGAAAGTCTGCAGTATAGAGATTGAATAATAAGGGAGTCAAGACATCCCTGTAGGAGTCTTCCGCTGGTTTCTCGGGGTCGCAGTGGCGTTCGGTGTTGCAAAATACTGCTCAGGAAGCTTACAATGTTGCAGACGAGTGGTTTTTGAATCTAAAGTCTCTCCAGTTTTTATTCAAGACTGGTAAGACGGTGTTGTCGTATGCTTTAATCAAGTCTATTAACGCAACATTCATATTATTATTAATTACTTATTTATTAATTCAGTTATATGTCAGTAATTAACGGTAGAAGGATTTCAGTCTTTCCTATTCCTTTGCGAAACCCAAGTTCTTTTTTAGTAACATTTCTTTGTTTTCACAGCACCATTTCAAGCACCGCTTAATAATGTTTTCCATTACCTTTGCCGAACACGGTAGTTAAGTGATAGGTCGATACGAAGGGGTTTAACACATGATGTTCCCGATTTGTGGTTAGAGATGACATGACATATTTTCAGCGAGTCGATTTGGATCTTTTGTGTTCATACACTACTGTAAATTTGGAGCAGTATCAGTTTCCCTTTGAGTGAAAAGTGTCGCAACATTGGGTAGCCATTGTAATCTGGGCCAGGTGCAGTAGCCTTCCCTTGGGAGAGCGCAGTGTACCGTTCTTCCAGCGAAAAGGGTTATGCAATTACATTGTAGTACTCTTCATATTCCGCCTGATCTTCCTTGTCCATTACAAAAGGTGGATCTATCAAACACAAGAACGAATCTAAAAGTTCTTCGGATGGTGGTGGTGTGTGCATGTCCATTGTCAGGCCGTTTTTATATTCCTTTTTACATTCCAAATACTAATTAGTTGTGTTTCTTTGCAGACCGCAGTGCAGAAACTGCTAAGATTTTCTGTTTTTTTACTTGAAAAATTTCTTGGCTGCAACTTGTGCTTTATTAAAGGCAATAAAGTTTGCGTCATTAGAGAGGTTTTTGCAGTGTTTTAATGCCTCCCTGCGTTCCTTGAAGACTGCATCACATTTTGAATTCTACCAACAAGGTGATAGCCTATGAGGAATCCGCTTATGTCCTTCACTGATAAGCGATACCAAGATCATATAGTCTCCTTCCGGATCCCCAGTTTCGACGTTCGATTCCAGTTTTTCTTCCAATAGTGTTTCGTACAGGTTCCAGTTGGCTTTGTTTGTGTTCCAATTCCGGCTGTTTGCATGTTTGGCAGTCTCCGTAGGTTGATCGTTTATTATAATCGGAATTGGCAAGTGATTCGAACCGAAAGTATCCGTTATCACTTCCCATACTGTTCCGATAGTGTGCAGGGGATGGCATGCTCAAGCCCACCGCAGTCGGAACTTCATCAGGTCTGATTATTCGCGCTACTAAGCCACCATCTAGTAGTATGAAGTTTTCCGTATCTACTAAATGCACTAGTATTTTCCCATTGCGCTAACATTTCTGGAGCACCACAGTGCACAATGGATGTTAAAGTCACGTGGTAGCAAAAGACGTTTCCCGATGGAGTTGAGAGAGTTGGCTCTGAGCACTATGGAACTTAACATCTGAGGTCATCAGTCCCCTAGAACTAATAACTACTTAAACCTAACTAACCTAAGGACACCACACACATCCATGCCCGAGGCAGGATTTGAACCTGCGACCGTAGCGGTCGCGCGGTTCCAGATTGAAGCTCCTAGAACCGCTCGGCCACATCGGCCGGCTTTCCCGATGGAGTCAATTATTGTTGTTACTTGTTGTTTGGAGAATCTGTCAGTTAGGTACTTTGCATGCTGAGACCAAATTTAAGTAGAGGTTCTCG
This sequence comes from Schistocerca cancellata, assembly GCF_023864275.1. Lineage (NCBI taxonomy): Eukaryota > Metazoa > Arthropoda > Insecta > Orthoptera > Acrididae > Schistocerca > Schistocerca cancellata. The sequence continues at coordinate 622,976,427 of NC_064629.1, forward strand.
ATCCGGAGGCCAATATCCACCATTTGCAATGGATCGACCTGAGTGCCAGTACGACGACAGAAAAGTGGATACCTTGTTTTTGTAACAATACTGCACCGCCATAGCCATCAGCTCTATCTTCTCTAATGACAAAGTAACCCGGGAGGGCGAACAGGTCGTACGGTTTTAAGCATGTTTCTCTGGTGGCTCGGATGTCTACGTCAGTTTCGAGCAGAAAATGTCGAAGGCTGTCTCTGTTTGCGCCTTGAACGATCTTGTAATCCATGAATGATTTCATTGGCCAATTTGGTGTGCAAGGAGTGGGGCGGATTGAATATGTTTGTAGTACTAGAGTGCTGGTACAAGTTATCATTCATTACATCCATAATTATACTTACCATGTCGTTAACGAGGTAACTCCCGACATCATTCTTTTGGTTGAGTCTGTGAAATTGTGGAAGGTAGTGGTTGGGATCCACTGTAGCAGGATGAAGGCAGAGTTCTGGTTAGTAAAACTGGTCTCTGAGGGCCGCTCTTTGGTGGGGTCCTCTGTCCTAGAGAGTTAACACGTTGCTGGTGGTGTAGCTGGGCATGCTGCATTACAGGAGGAGTCGGTCATATCGGCTATGAATCCACTGGAGCCACCGTTCCTTACGTCTGAGACACTGTCGTCATGGTATGGGTTGGTTGCTGTAGTGACGGTACTGATATTTGCACTAAGACGCTGTTGAGTAGGAAGGGGCGGAATTCTGTACCTTGTCTCGATATGTCTGGGGGAGAAGTAGCTGGATTGATTGGCATAAGGCCTGTCTTCAAACACGGCTGCTGCTTGTTGAAAGAAAATATTATTGAGAGACATAATTTTGTTAATTTCCTTGTGTTTTAGACAGGAGAATTTTGGATACAGGTTGTGGGTGAAAGCGAGAACCCTCATACTTCTCTTTACGAGTGAGTAACATTGTTTTCCGTCAGTTATACAATGAAGGCAGCCGGCAACTTCTATATTGCCACAAGGTTTCGTAGTGTCAGCCGCGTTGTTGTTGCGCAAAATAATTTGTTCGGTTTTTAGGGTTGTGTATCTTACTTTGTCATATTTTGTTTTCAATAAGGCACTTATACAGTCGTATTACAAGCTGAAACTAGTAATGTACTGAACAATACTTTTAACAGTGTTAAGGAACATATGCTATGTTGAAAGATTCTTCACCTTCTTTCTTCTGCAGAAGGAATTTTACTGGTAAGATACAACTGGGGTAAAAGTTGGTAGAAGTAATGAATTAAAACCGGAACTATCCGATACAGAGCGGGGGCAAATGGAAATAGCCTGGAGAACAGAGTTCCAGGGTACAAGGGAACACAGCAGGGGAAAGGAAATACAGTATTACCCTGACTATAACTGATGTTGAAAGTGACCACCATTTATCTCTTGGAATTTTAGGGCACTTTTCAGCAAGTTGCTGAGGGCGGATCCAAAGTAGACTGCTGGAATTGCTGCAGTCTCATTCGAAATGCTCTGTGGCAGTGAAGATTTTGAGGGTTGGTATACACCTTACACTTGACGGCTCCCCACACAAAGTAATCGCACACTGACAGGACAGGTGACGTGGGTGGCCAACTAGAGCCGCGACCAGAATGACCACTGCTAACAACTCTGTCAGGCGTGAAGACTGTATAAATGTGATCCAAGTTTCGGCGGCTGTATGGGCAGTTGCTCCATCCTGTTGGAAGTAACTGTAGGTCATTTCCTCCTCTGTTAATAATGACACAAATGGTTTCAAAATGCTGGCAGTGTAACGGACCGAAGTCAGCGGCCGATGAAAGAATGTGGGGCCAATAATGAGGCGTACAGACACTGCGCACCAAACACCGAACTTCTGATCATGCAATGGTGTCTCGTGGAAGTTATACTGATTCTCCGCTGCCAAGAACCTGTGATTCTGTGAACTAACATAACCACTCAGGTGAAACAAGGCTTCGTCAGACATAAAGAACAGATCCATGTCCAAGCCATTCATTGTTACCTCAGTGAACAACTACTCAGAAAACTGGAGGCGTCGAGGAGCTTCTGCTGGTTTTAATGCATGAACAGCAGATACTCGGTAGGACAGAATGTGCAAGTCCAAGAGGAGTATTCGTCCGCATGATCAACGTGGTATGCCAGTCTCTTGCGACAGGCGTCGAGTTAATTTGGTAGGACTCTGAAGCAATTTCTGGCGAACTGCAGCCACATTGTCTGGCGTGCGAGCGCGTTTCTGAATGTTTTTTGAGTTGTTCATAACAGATTCCGTCCGACGCCATTTTCGGACTAAGCGCGTGGCACTTTTCGCTGCCACTTTGACAACATTAAACTTCCCAGCAGAAAACTGACAACACCGTTTCCAAGACTTTGTTGTTACGTAACATTCCACAACGAATACCCGCTGCTCCATTTTGAGTACCATCGTCCCCTTTTCACTGCTCCACTCACACTGACACAGCCCGCACTACGCTCTGAACCGGTGTGGATGACACGGCGGGCGTACGCGTAGTGTGCGCGTCACGTGGTGCAGGTATATGCATACATTCACATCCAATAGTATCCACTCGTTCGGGCAACATTTATTTGCCACATCCTGAATCGCACCACCAATTCGTTACATAAAGTAATGTATGTTAGACATAAGAATTATATGCTTTTAATGGTACGCTACTTGTGTGTACATTTTTAATGATCACAATTTAATAATTTCCTACAGAATTACCATTATTTTGTGCCAGTTTTTATATTATTTCTGACACTAATTATCCCTTATTGAAGACGTATATTTTCATTCGTGATGGGGGCCATTGAGGGTGAGGAAATGAAGACATGGCTTAACAGTCAGCCGGAAAGAGTGGCAACCCAGTACCTAATAGGTCAGTTGTTCGGACTTGCATATACTAGGACAGCAAAAAATCTAAAATGACCTATCTGTGTTTAAAAAGAAGAATTTTCCCGCTTAATGCAAATGCATCTACATCTACATCTACATTCATACTCCGCAAGTCACACAACGGTGAGGCACTTTACGTGCCACTGTCATTACCTCCCTTTTCTGTTCCAGTCGCGTATGGTTTGCGGGAAGAACGACTGTCGGAAAGCCTCCGTGCGCGCTCGAATCTCTCTAATTTTACATTCGTGATCTCCTCGGGAGGTATAAGTAGGGGGAAGCAATATATTCGATACCTCATCCAGAAACGCACCCTCTCGAAACCTGGACAGCAAGCTACACCGCGATGCAGAGCGTCTCTCTTGCAGAGTCTGCCACTTGAGTTTGCTAAAGATCTCCCTAACGCTATCACGCTTACCAAATAACCCTGTGACGAAACGCGCCGCTCTTCTTTGGTTCTTCTCTATCTCCTCCGTCAACCCGATCTGGCACGGATCCCACACTGATGAGCAATACTCAAGTATAGGTGGAACGAGTGTTTTGTAAGCCACCTCCTTTGTTGATGGACTACATTTTCTAAGGACTCTCCCAATGAATCTCAACCTGGTACGCGCCTTACCAACAATTAATTTTATATGATCATTCCACTTCAAATCGTTCCGTACGCATACTCCCAGATATTTTATAGAAGTAACTGCTACCAGTGTTTGTTCCGCTATCATATAATCATACAATAGAGGGGCCTTCTTTCTATGTATTCGCAATACATTACATTTGTCTATGTTAAGGGTCAGTTGCCACTCCCTGCACCAAGTGCCTATCCGCTGTAGATCTTCCTGCATTTCGCTACAATTTTCTAATGCTGCAACCTCTCTGTATACTACAGCATCATCCGCGAAAAGCCGCATGGAACTTCCGACACAATCTACTAGGTCATTTATATATATTGTGAAAAGCAATGGTCCCATAACACTCCCTTGTGGCACGCCAGAGGTTAATTCAACGTCTGTAGACGTCTCTCCATTGATAACAACATGCTGTGTTCTGTTTGCTAAAAACTCTTCAATCCAGCCACACAGCTGGTCTGATATTCTGTAGGCTCTTACTTTGTTTATCAGGCGACAGTGCGGAACTGTATCGAACGCCTTCCGGAAGTCAAGGAAAATAGCATCTACCTGGGAGCCTGTATCTAATATTTTCTGGGTCTCATGAACAAATAAAGCGAGTTGGGTCTCACACGATCGCTGTTTCCGGAATCCATGTTGGTTCCTACAGAGTAGATTCTGGGTTTCCAAAAACGACATGATACGCGTGCAAAAAACATGTTCTAAAATTCTACAACAGATCGACGTCAGAGATATAGGTCTATAGTTTTGCGCATCTGCTCGACGACCCTTCTTGAGGACTGGGACTACCTGTGCTCTTTTCCAATCATTTGGAACCTTCCGTTCCTCTAGAGACTTGCGGTACACGGCTGTTTGAAGGGGGGCAAGTTCTTTCGCGTACTCTGTGTAGAGTCGAATTGGTATCCCGTCAGGTCCAGTGGACTTTCCTCTGTTGAGTGATTCCAGTAGCTTTCCTATTCCTTGGACACTTATTTCGATGTCAGCCATTTTTTCGTTTGTTCGAGGATTTAGAGTAGGAACTGCAGTGCGGTCTTCCTCTGTGAAACAGCTTTGGTAAAAGGTGTTTAGTATTTCAGCTTTACACGTGTCATCCTCTGTTTTAATGCCATCATCATCCCGGATTGTCTGGATATGCTGTTTCGAGCCACTTACTGATTTAACGTAAGACCAGAACTTCCTAGGATTTTCTGTCAAGTCGGTACATAGAATTTTACTTTCGAATTCACTGAACGCTTCACGCATAGCCCTCCTTACGCTAACTTTGATATCGTTTAGCTTAAGTTAGTCTGAGAGGTTTTGGCTGCGTTTAAACTTGGAGTGAAGCTCTCTTTGCTTTCGCAGTAGTTTACTAACTTTTTTGTTGAACCACTGTGGGTTTTTCCCGTCCCTCGCTGTTTTACTCGGCACGTACGTGTCTAAAACGCATTTTACGATTGCGTTGAGCTTTTTCCATAAACACTTAACATTGTCAGTGTCGGAACAGAAATTTTCGTTTTGATCTGTTAGGTAGTCTGAAATCTGCCTTCTATTACTCTTGCTAAACAGATAAACCTTCCTCCCTTTTTTTTATATTCCTATTTACTTCCATATTCAGGGATGCTGCAACGGCCTTATGATCACTGATTCCCTGTTCAGCACTTACAGAGTCGAAAAGTTCGGGTCTGTTTGTTATCAGTAGGTCCAAGATGTTATCTCCACGAGTCGGTTCTCTATTTAATTGCTCGAGGTAATTTTCGGATAGTGCACTCAGTATAATGTCACTCGATGCTCTGTCGCTACCACCCGTCGTAAACATCTGAGTGTCGCAGTCTATATCTGGTAAATTGAAATCTCCACCTAAGACTATAAAATGCTGAGAATATTTATATGAAATGTATTCCAAATTTTCTCTCAGTTGTTCTGCCACTAATGCTGCTGAGTCGGGAGGTCGGTAAAAGGAGCCAATTATTAACCTAGCTCGGTTGTTGAGTGTAACCTCCACCCATAAAATCATAGGAACTATCCACTTCTACTTCACTACAGGATAAACTACTACTAACAGCGACAAACACGCCACCACCGGTTGCATGCAATCTATCCTTTCTAAACACCGTCTGTACCTTTGTAAAAATTTCGGCAGAATTTATCTCTGGCTTCAGCCAGCTTTCTGTACCTAAGAGGAATTTTCATCAGCTACAACAGAAAAAAATGATTCCAGATCCCCACGACACAACAGAGCCCGCTGTTGCTTCTGTGGGAGCCGCTGTAATCTAAATGTCACAACATAAACTGGTGACGGCGTTGTTACCTTTTGCCCGTGGAGGTTTATAATTTTACTAAATTGGCTGATGGCAAAGCACATCATTTCCGTTAGCGATTCGTTATCCGTAAGGAAGGTTTTCAACATTATTGAGGATGCCTTGTTTAGTACTGAAGTACTTCGAAATACAGACCTCCTTTTCTTGTCTAGGGAAGAATACTGAACCAAGACCTTCGCAAATTTTGGACATTTGTGGTAAGTTCCTATGGGACCAAACTGCTGAGGTCATCAGCCACTAGGCTTACACACTACTTAATCTAACTTAAACTAACTTACGCTATGGACAACGCACACACACCCATGCCCGAGGGAGGACTCGAACCTCCGACGGGAGGAGCCGCGTGAACCGTGGCAAGGCGTCCCAATCCGCACGGCTATCCAGCGCGGCAGAGGCCTTCACAGTTAATCCTGTCACAGTCTCAGTTGTCACACAGTTTTTCCCTGCCGCCGTAATACTGGTTATGTGCTTGAATACTTTATTTCCATCTAATAGGTTTGCCTAGCTCCATAAGGGGGAGCCTGCCTATGTTTATATCGCTACTTTCAACAAATACGATGAAAGATCCGTTGTTGGTAGTTGCGTTTAAGTTATCAATGCAACTTAAATGTTGGTGGATGAAATTTCCTTCTTTGATGGCATCGGCACTTGATACTTCCTCCATTTGGTCTCGTTGGTCGTCGTGTCCTCCTCCTCTGTGCAGTTCCACTGACGCTCCTTCGTGGTCTGAAGGTCTCTTGCTGGAGGTGCATCGAAAGTGGAACAGGTTGGTGTGTGTTCACGTTGTGGGGGGCGATGGTTGCATCGCTGATCACTTCATTGATGGGCTCATGATGTGCATCACTATCCATTGCGAAACTGTGCAGCTGATTTGGTGAAGCTTGGAGAGATGGGAGGGTGAGGGGGCTGCAGTCGCCAACGTCCATGGTGGTGAACGCAGCGTAGCACAAAGTCTAACGATGTGGCAGAGCATATGGAAATATGAGTAAAGCAAAGACCGGTACGAACTATTACGGTGTACACCACGTGAGGACTAGGCGAGTCGGAAATGTTTACACCGTATCAGTGCGCTGATGTTAGCCCTTCTGCGTCGCGGAGCGAACTGCATCTCGAGAGGTCATCGAGAAATTTACGGGTACGTTCAGTTAGACGTAAAATAGCCGTTTCCACCCAAAGCGTCACACTTCTCAACCACTTTATCGATGTTAGGTTTCTTGCAATACATTACAAGGCTTAATTTACAGAAGGCGGCGACACATTTTCGTGCGAATTGTTCTCTGTTTTGCTAATAAAGAAGATATTTTAATGAGTCACTGTCTGGCAATCTCTTGTGCGCTGACACTCTCCGCTGGATACCTAAATCTCTATTTTTGTATGCCTGCTAGTACTTTTCGGGGGCACACTTATTCCGTTGTAGTATCAAGAGTTGTATGTTAAGAACTATAGAATTACTAGCAACAGCTTGAGGGGTACAAGCACCCCTCTCACCTGAGTAAACCTAACCGAGCTGGCTGCTGCGTTAGGAATGGGGATCTTCGCACCCAGAAGAGAAAGGGAAGTAATTGCCAGCAGTGCTCTGACATCCGACGGTCAAGCAGCTACAAAATTGTCTTATTCTGATGCAAACAACTCACGGTAGGTGAAATACAAGGACCTACACATTCCATGTTTTAGAAAGCAATAGGGAATTTCAAGTCGCTTCCAAAGGAAGACATCAGTTGTGTACTTCTAGTATTACCATCATCGTACCTGTGGATATGGGTCTAGTGTAAAAAATTGTCCTGTGATTGACTGTGATGTATAAATCTTCAAGTTGTGTCTGCATTGTCCTTGATAAGATGAGAGCCAAAGTGAAGGAGAGAATTAAATCAATGGATCTATATACATACTCCTTTCGTAAAAAATAACCAACAGAATCACCGAGCATAAAGTCCGCGTCAGACAGATGCATAATCTTCGTGTCGACCATAGGACCTTACTCCGTAATACACTGCGTACAGATATGTCAGCAATGGTAATCTTCTTCCTTCTTCTTCCCCTCCACACAGTTCCCTTTCCCTCCCTCCATTCTTCCCACCTTCTTCCCGCCTTCCTCCCCACTTCCTGCCCCCTTCCTCCATCTCCCCCTCGAACCTTGCTGACTGAGATGAAACGAAGAAAGCGTCTGTAATTTACATAGATCGTGTCGGTTACCTCTTTTTCAAGCACAGCCGCGTTAGCGAGGCTTAATGGCCTCAACTACGGAAACAACAAGGGAGCAATCCCTTACGACAATTCGATATTCTGATGCTTACTGCAAAAGATAATTTTTCTGCAGCAACAAATTAACTTTTAAAATTAATATATGTAGGTATTATACTCAGGTAACTGTTAATTTCATTAGATACAAACTCGTAACTCTCTCTGAATGAAACTGCATCTCCAACAAAAACATTGATACTCTCTCGCGTTAAAGAGAACAGAGGCTTGGAGTGCTTAACATCTTTCGGTTTAAATTAAAGAAGAGTTCATTCATTACAGGAACCATAAATAAACCTTGTCAATGCTAAAACTAATTACGCCAAATCATTCTTACGTATGTCACAAATGTAAGCCTCATGTTATTCAGAACTTTATGAAGTCTGAAGCAGCCCGTAACTTCTATTTGAATGGAACTTTGCTCGCCGACTGTCGAAGTATCTGATTTATGTAACAGCATTCTCGCTTCCCTTTCTTGGAAGCTATCCAATTTCTTTCTTAAGGATTTAGACAACATAGCGGGGAAAGTTTCTATTGCGACAGAAGGCTCTTGAGCTCCGCAAATATCGCTTTCGGAGTGTGCGCTGCCAAGACGAAGACACTCGGAGCAATCTTAGTAGGCACGTTCCCAAGTATCCTTCCTGCCAACAGTCGGATGCGGTTCACCGCACCTTAATGTCCAATTTGTATTGTGGAAAGCGAGCTGGAAGAAGTGTTTCCAGATATTAATCCGGAGTTTTCTGAGATTGCACTTTGTCTCAATAGCCACATTTAACCTCGGATGCAAATTGTGCATCTGATGCAGTTTGAAAATATGATGAAATCCTGTCGCAGTTACTGAATACTGAAGATCACGAAAATAACGAAAATGTTGTGAATTTATTAGCGCCTAATCTTTAGAACTCTCTTTGTTCTGCATACACCTCTACGTGGGCGCTGTATATTGCCCAAGCTCTGTAACTCATCCAGCGTGAAATGAACTTGCAGGATGTTTCAAGAATAAGAAGAAGACTAAAAGACATGCACAGTTTGATCAAAAATATCCGGAACCTCCTATGTAATGCGGAATTGGGCTCTAAATATCACGAGAGGTGAAACTGCCAATATAAAGGAGGCGCCGAGTATCATGTTATCCGTAGAGAAACAGTAACAGAGGAAACGGCCGGTCAGCAGAGTTCTGCGAATTCGAACATGGAGTAGTTGTTGGATGTCACTTGAGAAATCCTTCAGACACATTTCAAACCTTCTAAGTCTGCCAAGATTGACTGTTGACGATGTCACTGTGAAGTGGAAACGCGAAGGAACAACCACAGCTAAGAAAAGACCAGGCAGATTTCATTTACTGATGGACAGGGACTGTTGAACTTTGCGGAGGGTGTAGTAAATAATCGCATGAAATCAGTGGAAGGAAACTCGCGAATTCCCAAGTGCTGCTAGCAGTCCAGTTAGTACAGTGGCTGTGTTTAAGGAGGTAAATGGAATGGATGCGATACTCGAACAGCTCCTCAAAAGCCACACATGTCTGTAATACTAACCTACGCTTGAGGTTGCGTAAAGAGCGACGCCAATTGACAGTGGATGACGGAAAAAAGAGAGATTTCGAGCGATGAATCACGCTATACCCTGTGGCAGTCAAACTGAAGAGTTCAGATTTGGCGAAGGTTTAAAGAACGTTACCTGCCGTTATGCACAGTGCCAATAGTGAAGTACGGAGGAGGTTCTGTTATAGTGTGGGGTGTTTTTCGTGTTTAGGATGTGGTCCCCTTTTAGTGCTTACGCAAACACTGAATGTGGAAGGAGATGAACACATTTTACAGCATTGTGTACAGAAGAACAGTTCCGAGACGATGATTGTATCAGCATGACAATGCTCCTTGTCATAAAGTAGCGTCTGTGCGGGAATGGGGTGAGGATAATAATATTCCTGAAATGAACTGTCCTGCCCAGAGTCCCGATCTGAGACCAGTGGGCCCCTCTGCGGGTCTGGGGGTTATAACAGGCCAGAGATATCACTGCCTGTCGTAAGAGACGACTAAAAGGAGTCTCAAAATTTTCGGCCCTGTAAGTTGAGGTCCCATTTTATGGTTTGACCTGCCACTTTCCAAATCCTACATAAGTGCAGGCCATATTAGGAAGGACGCCTTACGTGGTGCAAGAGTTATCCATAGTGCCCATAGATTCGATCTCTAGAACCTCTTGTCATGGCTTTGCATCTCCATCTGCAAGTCAACTACTTGGGCGAGGAAACTTCGTGGGGTATGTCATATTCTTCTGTCGTCTCCTGTCCTCTTTCACCCCAATGACAATAGTGAATTTCTCTGTGCCCAGTACCCAGCACGGTAGCCACTCTGTTGTGGTGGGGCCGTCATGTACCCAATTGGTGGTAGCCCCCTGACAACACAGGGATCGCACTGCTGATTCCTGAGCTGTAAACTCCCCACGTATGCCAAGGAGTAGATGCCTGTCCTCCTGGAGCATCAGGACTCCTGGGAACAGCCATCATGCGAGGTGGCCTTTGCTGTGGCTGGGTGGCGCCCGTGGGGAAAGCCCCCTGATAGGAGTGGGTGGCATCAGGGCGGACTAAGTCATCTCTTGCTGGTGACCGTACGGCGCCAGCAGTCTCTAAAAAGGGCAAGATTGAGTGCAATGCTGACAGATATGACCCTAAATCGTTTCCCTCCATATTTACACCATGGGAGGAACGTAGGGCTACAGAAAGAGGAGAGGCTTATTTGCCTCAGTAATTAGTCTGCAGCAGAATGTAGCAGAATGGATGGGGACTTCTTTCTACTTATGAAGCCTCAATTTTTTGTTGGATATCTTGAGGATAAGTTCAGAAAAGTGACAGCGCTGTCCAAGATGAGAAGCGGTGCAGTCTTGATTCAGACAGCATCCACAGCCCAATCCTGGGCGTTACTCGCTTGTGATCAGCTGGGTGATACTCCTGTTTCCATCACTCACCATAAAAGCCTCAACATGGTCCAGGGGATTATTTTCATCGTGACCTGCTCTTGCAGTCTGACGACGAGCTCCACACCAATCTAGAACGGCGGGGTGTTCATTTCATGTGGCACGTTTACAGGGGATCCAAAGACAACAGGGTTGCTACCGGTGCCTTCATCTTGGCCTCTGAGGGTGATTCATTACCTGAAAAGGTCAAGGTGATGGTTTACCGCTGTGACGTTAAACCATACGTCCCTTCCCGTATGCAGTGCTTTAAGTGATGGAAATTTGGTAACATGTCTTCCCACTGCACTCCCAACGCCACATGTCGAGACTGCGGACGTCCACTGCATCCAGATACTCCCTGTACGCCTCCTCCCACTTGTATCACATGTGGAGAGCAGCACCCCCTTTCTCACCAGACTGCACAGTACTCCAAAAGGAGCAGAAAATCATGGAGTACAAACGCTGGACCAGTTGACTTACCAAGAGGCTACACATAAATTTGAATGATACACCCCGTTTGGTTGATGTCCACATGCGCTGCAGCTACATTACCATCGCCATCACAAGTACCAGTCATACCACACTCTGTGCCATGAACAGTGGGCCCTCCAGGCCTCCGCCCCCTTGGTGGTAGGGGGAAAATCTCCTTCCATTGCTCCCAAAGTACCTTCTTTGGGAACAAGGCCCCCCCCCCCTCAAAGCAGGGGATATCAGTCCCCTCCCCCCAACCAGAGAAGCAACAGCCTCCTCTGGCTCCTCTTGTGTGGAAGGGGTACCTTTGGACCCTCTCTCCCAAGGTATCCACTAATACCATCGTGGACACTCGCCAGTGGCTAAAGGAGCCAAAACCTGCTGGATGAAGAGCATCACAGTGTTCCTCCATGCCTGAAGCTACTCCAGATAAGTCCTCACATTAAGCCCTTAAAGAGAAGTGAGAGGTTATGCAAACAAAGAAGTCTGCCAAGGAAAAGGCCCCTCTGGTGGCCCCAACACCACCACCCCCTAACAATTCTGCACCTGTGGATGAGGTGGAGATCTCAGCATCCCCTGAGGACCTTGATCTGACTGATGCCTCATCCACAGTAGTAATGGATAAAAATACTCAATCTGTGGCAGCAGGTGACCCTGAGGCATAACCTCCCTCCTTGCATGCTTCATGCCCTCCCAGCCTCATGATAACGTCATCCTCCAGGGGAATTGCTGCAGTTTTTTCCACCACCTGGCTGAGCTACAGCAACTGTTAAGCTTTACACCTGCTTTATGCATTGCCCTCCAGGAAACCTGGTTCCTCTCAATGTGGACCCTTGTCCTTCGTGACTATAGGGGATATTACAAGAACCATAGCGACTGTAGTAGAGTGTCAGATGGGGTTTGTGTCTACGTCCTGAATTCAGTATGCAGTGAACCTGTGCCCCTTCAATCCCCTCTTGAAGCTGTGGCTGTCAGGATAAGGGCGACAAAGGAAATAACTGTCTGCAACGTATATCTTTCTCCAGAAGGCGCAGTATCCCTGAATGCATTGGCTTCACTGAGTCATCAACTCCCTAAATCATTCCTTCTTTTGGGAGATTTTAACACTCATAACCTCTTGTGTGGTGGTACTGTGCTTACTAGCCAACGTAGAGATGTCTAAACTTTTCTGTCTCAATTCGACCTCTGCCTCTTAAATACTGGGGCCCCCACACATTTCAGTGTGACTCATGGCACTTACTCGGCTACTGATTTATCCCTTTGCAGCCCAGGACTTCTCCCATCTGTCCACTGGAGAGCCCACGGTTACTTGTGTGGTACTGACCACTTTCCCATCCTCCTGTCACTCCAGCAGCGCTATTCCCCTGGACGTCTACCAAGATGTGCTTTAAACAAGGCAGAGTGGGACGCTTTCACCTCTTTTGTCACCGTTCTATCTCCCCCACATGGTACAATCGATGTGGTAGTTGAGCAGGTCACTAGAACGATCGTTTCTGCGGCGGAAAACACGATCTCTTGCTCTTTAGGGTGCCCCCGGCGAAAGTCAGTACCTTGGTGGTCGCCGGAAATCACTGAGGCCATTAAAGAGCGTCGGCGAGCTCTACAGCAACATAAGCGGCAGCCTTCCCTAGAACACCTAATAGCTTTTAAATGGCTCCGTGATCGCGTCCGCCAGCTTACAAAAAGACGGAAACAGGGGTGTTGGGAGAGGTAGATCTCGACAATTGGGTGCCATACGCCACCTTCCCAAGGCTAGGCGAAGATCAAACGTGTTTGTGGGTACCAGACCCCGACAGGTGTTACTGGAATTAACATCAATGGCGTGTTAACCACCGACGCAAAGGCAATTGCCGAGCACTTTGCCGAGCACTATGCTCGAGCCTCCACGTCAGAGAATTATCCCCCAGTATTTCGCACCCTCAAACAGGAGATAGAAAGGAAAGCCCTCTCGTTCACTGAGCATCACAGTGAACCCTATAATGCTCCATTTACAGAGTGGGAGGTCCTCAACGTCCTTGTATATTGCCCTGACACAGTCACATGACCAAACTTCTCTCGTCCGACTACAAGCGACATCTCCTCGTCATCTTCAACTGGATCTGTTGCGATGGCGTCTTTCCATCGCAACAGCTGGAGGGCTCCATCATTCCAGTGTTCAAACCCGGTAAAAACCCGCTTGATGTGGATAGCTGTCGGCCCATCAGCCTCACCAAAGATTTTTGTAAGCTGTTAGAACGTATGGTAAGTTGGCGGTTGTGTTGGGACCTAGAGTCACGTGGCCTACTGGCTCCAAGCCAGGGCGGTTTCCACCAGGCTCGCTCTACCACTGATAATCTAGGTGCCCTGGAGCCTGCTATCCAAACAGCCTTTTCCAGACGCCATCACCTGATTGCCGTCTTTTTTGATTTACGACAAGCTTACGACACGACCTGGCCACATCATATGCTTACCACGTTATATGAGTGGGGTGTGCGGGGTCCGCTCCCAATTTTTGTCCGAAATTTCCTATCGCTCGGTACTTCCTGTGTCCAAGTTGGTGCCTCCCATAGTTCCCCCTATATCCAGGAGAATGGGGTCCCGCAGGGCTTTGTACTGAGTGTATCTCTATTTCTAGTGGCCGTTAACGGTCTAGCAGTAGCTGTCGGGACGTCGGTCTCACCTTCTCTGTATGCAGAGGACTTCTGCATTTCGTACTACTCCTCCAGTACTGGTGTTGCTGAGCGGCGCCTACAGGGAGCCATCCATAAGGCGCAGTCATGGGCTCTAGCCCATGGGTTCCAGTTTTCAGCCACGAAGTCGTGTATCATGCACTTCTGTCGGCGTCGCATCCTTCATCCGGAACCAGAACTTTACCTTAATAACGATTCACTCACGGTAGTGGAGACATGTCGATTCTTAGGACTGGTTTTCGACGCCTAAATGACGTGGCTTCTTCATCTTCGTCAGCTGAAGCGTGAGTGCTGGCAGCACCTCAATGCCCTCCGCTGCCTGAGCAGTGGTTTACACTGAAGGCTCGATGGCTGATGGTCGCGTTGGCTTTGCGTATGTTCATGGAGGACATATCGAACAGCACTCCTTGCCAGATGGCTGCAGTGTTTCCACTGCAGAGCTGGCAGCCATTTCTCGTACCCTTGAGTGCAGATCACTCTACGCTGCTGCAGCTCTACAGAGCTCTGCAGTGGAAACACTGCAGCCATCTGGCAAGGAGTGCCTTGACTATGGGAGTCTGGTTTATGGTTCAACGGTGCCCTCAGCGTTGCGTTTACTCGACCCAGTGCACCACTGTGGCGTTCGACTGGCAACAGGAGCTTTTAGGACGACCGGTGAGGAGCATCCTGGTGGAGGCCGAAGTCCCTCCATTGAATGTTAGGCGTGCACAACTGCTCACCATATACGTTGCACACATTCGTAGTCCTCCTGAGTATCCGAATTACTGTCTCCTTTTCCCACCCACTGCGGTTCATCTCCCTCACTGGAGGCCCAGGTCAGGGCTTACGATTGCAATTCGCGTCCGATCTGATCTGTCTGGAATCCTTCCTTGCCTTTACAACCTATACTCGAGGTCCATTCACGCACACCTCCATCGTGTACACCTAGGTCGAAGCTTTGCCTGGACCTTTCACATGGTGCTAAGGATTCAGTTAACTCTGCGACTCTCTGCTGTCACTTCCTCTCGATTCTTGGCATGTACTGGAACCATGAAGTGGTTTACACTGAAGGCTCCATGGCTGATGGTCGCGTTGGCTTTGCGTATGTTCATGGATGACATATCGAACAGCACTCCTTGCCAGATGGCTGCAGTGTTTCCACTGCAGAGCTGGCAGCCATTTCTCGTGCCCTTTAGTGCATCCGCTCATGCCCTGGCGAGTCGTTTCTCCTGTGTACTGACTCATTGAGCAGCCTAGAAGCTATCGACCAGTGCTACCCCCGCTATCCTTTGGTAGCGAACATCCAGGAGTCCATCTATGCTCTGGAATGGTCCAGTCATTCCGTGGTGTTCGTGTGGACCCTAAGCCACGTCGGAATCCCAGGAAATGAACTTGCCGACAGGCTGGCCAAACAGGCTAGACGGAAACCTCTTTTGGAGATCGGCATCTCTGTAACTGACCTGCGATCATTATTACTCCGCTTTGGGAGACGGAATGGCATAATCTCAGTATGCACAACGAACTGCGTGCTCTTAAGGAGACTACGAATGCGTGGAAGACCTCCATGCGGGCCTCTCGGAGGGACTCGGTGGTCCTCTGCCGGCTACGAATTGGCCATATGTGGCTAACACATGGCTACCTTCTCTGTCGCAAGGACCCAACTCGGTGTCGCTGTGGCTCACATATGACTGTCGTCCACATCTTGCTGGACTGCCCACTTTTAGCCGGTCTGCGTCGGACTTTTAACCTTCCCACAACCCTACCTTCGTTGTTGGGCGACAATTCCTCAACAACAGCTTTAGTTTTACGTTTTATTCGTGAGGGAGGTTTTTATCGTACCATCTAAGAGTGGGCATTTAGCCTTCTCTCTGAGGTCACTACACTCCCTCCATTTTAACTCTGTCGCACTTTCTTTGCATTTGTTTGTTTTGTGGTCGTCTTTTCCCTAAACGTGTTCATCTCGCCTTGTCGTTTTGGGGTGGACATTTTAACGTGTTAGACAGTGGCAGGCTCATCCTCTTTTATTATTGTGATCAGCCAGCCCAGACCATCTGCTCTAAGGTTTTAATACCTTCTTTTACTTTTCCTTGTGGTGTATGTTTTCCCCGTTTTTTTGTCATTCCATTCGTTTTCTTTTTAGGTGTGGTGTTGAGTGCTTTTGTACCTTGAGTCTAGCTTGCGTCAGGAAAAAGGGACTGATGACCCAGTAGTTTGGTCCCTTTATACCCCAAACCAACCAACCAACTTAAACCAATGGAACACCTTTGGGATGAGATAGAACGCTGACTTCCCTCCAAACTTCAACGTCCAACCTATCTACCTTCTCTGGTTTCGGTTCTTGGCGAAGAATACGTTGCCATTCCTCCTCAGACAATCAGATACCTGACCGAAAGTTTCCCGAGCCGAGCTCAACCAGTAAACAAGGCGAGATTTCAATGAATTACAGACATCAGCTGCGTCTGGGACGTTGATGGAAATCAAGGGGAGAGTTCAAAATGTGTGCTCTACCGGGATTCGAAACCGGGATCTCCTGCTTATAAGGCTTACTACCATACACATATAATTACGGCGATCACAAGCCAAGGATCATTTCTGAGCGAATGCACAAATACACTCGATCTCATGCGGGAATAGGTCTTGCCACGAGCATTGAGATTAATAGGCATATTGGATCTTGCCCACTCCTCTTGTATAGGGTGTCTTAAGGGATGCAGCGTTCTCGGAATGCTATACAACAATTCATGCAAATAACATTAGTAGTTTTATTTCTATGAGCAGATTAACAATTCTTAACTTTGGAGTTGTATCAGTGTCGTAAGTGACATGTAAACAGTAATATTCTTCTCTATAGACAAAGTCCAACTAAGCACTTGATACGGATCACGACAATCTGACATCGTAGCACTAATGTCCGCATACTGAGCCGATCTGAGCGGCCGAGGCTGGCAGTAGCGGCGTTTATATTCACTTCTTGCAGATGTCACTTCTGGGCGCGCCGAGGTACTTGTCAGGGGGATATTGGCTGACGTTTCCTCACCATCTTCTCTGGTCCTGCGTTCGTCGTCTTCGTTCTGGCGCTTGTGGTTACGCCAGAACAGGGCAGGCAGCACTCCTTCCGTAGTTTGTGGAGTAAGTTGATAATGTGCTGGGGGGGCGTGCTTGAGGTAGGGCCTAAGTCCGCACAGCAGAGCTAATTCCTGTGTCCTCGGTGGCCTAGGGGTTGGAGCGCTTGCCTAATAAGCTGGAGATCTTGGGTTCGAATCCTGGTCCGACACTCATTTCCAAATCTCCCCGTTGATTCCATCAACGTCCCGCGCACTGCTGATGTCTGTAATTAATTGAAATTTCATTCTTCACGGCTGTGACGATCCACCATGGTGTCTGTTCTGTCGGACACGTCTGAAAGAACTGACACCGTAGTTATAGTAATAAAGGCAAATGGTGGACGCGTCCCACAGTAATATCCACTATTAGGTGCCCAGATCAGCTAGTGTACGACACTTCATCAAGTACGACATCGTCGTGTCATAGCGGTAGTAGTGATTTAGGAAGTAATCAAATTACTTTCGCCGGCCGGGGTGGCCGAGCGGTTCTAGGCGCCACAGTCTGGAACCGCGCTACCGCTACGGTCGCAGGTTCGAATCCTGCCTCGGGCATGTATGTGTGTGATGTCCTTAGGTTAGTTAGGTTTAAGTAGTTCTAAGTTCTAGGGGACTGATGACCACAGTAGTTAAGTCCCATAGTGCGCAGAGACATTTGAACCATTTTCAAATTACTTTCATTGCAGTGTCAATTGTCGTCAGTAACCTCAATAGATTATCTACTTCAGCTAATTGTTATCAGTTACAAATCTAGTTTTGTTGTTACGTAAACTGTTGCAAAAACTAACATAAATGCTTAAATTTTTCGAGCAGTTACCAACACCAGTAATGGAATAACATTAGTTATTGTTTTGAGCTCCCATTCAACATGTTTTTCACCAGCAGAGGCACATCATCCGACACTGTCCTTGTTGTCTACGCAACAGCCGCATAACGTGTCACCTCAGGTTCTCAAACCTGCCTTACAGTGACATGAGTGGACAAAAATGTATTTTTATTGAGGGCGTTCAAACTTAAATAATTATTACGATGAAATGTTATACGTAAACCAAATGCTAAAGAAAGACTGCCAAATCACAATGTACTGGATTGAAGCCCGCTACAGCTGGCCACTGTGGCCGAGCGGTTCTAGACGCTTCGGCCCGGAACCGTGCAGCTGCTACGGTCGCATGTTCAAATCCTGCCTCGGGCATGGATGTGTGTGCTGTCCTTAGGTTAGTTAGGTTTAAGTAGTTCTAAGTCTAGGGGACTGATGACCTCAGACGTTAAGTTCAAAAAAATGCCTCTGAGCACTATGGGACTTAACTTCTGAGGTCATCAGTCCCCTAGAACTTAGAACTACTTAAACCTAACTAAACTAAAGACATTAGATGTTAATTCTCATTGCGCTTAGAGCCATTTGAACCATTTGAAGCCCGCTACAGCATATTGGGAAATGAGACAACTGACAGTCTTCCGTAAAAGGCAGTGATCTTAGTTAAGATGATTATATGAAGAGTGTGCAATTAAGAACACAAATTTTGAGTCCATAATAAGATACAAATTTACTGATGAAATTAAGTAATTGAAATATTATAGCAGTTTAAGTTACCTGTGATTAAGTATTAAATATGATATTATCCAAATACTCTCCATGACTCTGTAGCCACACTTTCGTTCTTTTGATGAAACTTTCCATATCTTTCCAGCACACTTGCATCTCTAGTTCTGACATCACTCACTGAATCTCGATCTTTACCTGTGGAGGTGATCGTGGTTTGTTGACATGTTGTTGTTGTTGTCTTCAGTCCTGAGACTGGTTTGATGCAGCTCTCCATGCTCCATGTTGACATTCACACGACATTTCAAATACACCTACAGAAAGATGTCACAGGGAGTCAAATCACAGTAATACAGGGTAGCCAATTGACGTCATTGTTGCAAGAAATCTACAGCCCAGAGAACCTCACTCGCAACAAGTCCATTGTTGGAATCAATCTGTGACAGGTTGAAGCATCTTGTTGACACCATATCTTTTCGTGATTGTTTGGCTTCAGTTCCGGTGTCAGATGGCTTTTATATGCCCAAAGGTGCAGATATTTTTTTCAGAATTCACTTCATGATGGTTCTGGGAATATTCAATTTTTGTGAACGTCGGCGTATAGATTTCATCGGACGTGCAGCAACATTATCACTCACGATTACGAAATTTTCTGCAGAACGGCTAACACGATTACGCCCCGAGGATTTAATGGTCAAACCGTTCTCTCTTTTTTTTCAAATTTAGCAATCAGTTTCATCGCATTATTACAGTTCGACTTATTCGATGCATTGCGTTGATCAAACAAACCGCAGAATTTGCGAACAGTCTCTGCGCAACAGTCACCACAATTTTAATTAGTTTTCTCGATGACAACACGCTGTTCCGTCATGAAGTGCTCCATTACTGACCACAAAGAAAACAGACGATAACCGTACAATGTTCAGTGCTACCAACTTACTACAGGAAAAAGGGCAGGCACTTAAAAAGTGGCGTTATTTATGACACACACTTTACATGTTCAAACAGAGAATTTAGTAGCGATTATCAAGATCAAAATTCGTAATGAATAGGGCCAAGGAAGGCAAGTTTCGCGCGTAACTAAAGGTAAACACTGTTCTCAGATATTGCTACCTACATCTATTAGATTTTGGTATCAGCGACAGGAATATTTACATTATTACAGTGCGGGCCACGTTCATCAATGTTCACCTTGTACAGAATCTACACGTTGTAATCGTTATACTGGCTCCACTTTTTGACTGCGAGATCATGGAAAACATAAATCATTGTTACGTGTAACGTTGGGACCTCGAAACGGCTGCAGAGCGTTGCCTCTACGATACACCAACTAACAACATCTATGGCCATATCTATGGCAATCACATATTTCACTGTATGTGAAGTGAAATGATATGTATGACCCAGCAACTGTAAATAAAAGAAGTTTGTGTTATCCTATCATATTCTTGTTTGTACCGAATTAAATGCTAGAGATATAACCTTGCAGAGTCCAAACAAAAAAGTATACTCTTATTATTTGATATAATTTCCATCTATTTATATTATCCAGGGTAAAGAAGAATCCACTCACTTGGATATTAGAGCGTGATTCCTAGATTATGCCTGCACAAAATGTCGTGCTCTTCATACTTTACCCTGAAAAAAGAAGTCAAAGAATGACGAATAACAAATACTGTAATAATAGGCATGTCCGCCCTCGTGGTCTCGCGGTAGCGTTCTCGCTTCTCGAGCACGGGGTCCCGTGTTCTATTCCGGCGGGGTCAGGGATTTTTCCTGCCTCGGGATGACTGGGTGTTGTTGTGCCGTCTTCATCATCATCATTCATCCCCATTACGGTCGGAGGAAGGCAACGACAAACCACCTCCATTAGGACCTTGCCTAGTAAGGCGGTGCGGGTCTCCCGCATCGTTCCCCTACGCTCTGTAAAGAAGCATGGGACTTCATTTCCATTTTTCAATAATAGGCATGAGAAATATGTCCGTTCTAAAGATATTAGGATAAGAGTTCGAATGTGGTAGGTAGAGTGGTGCGATGTAGTACTCTTTAATGATACGTCTATATAATGCTTACGACTGAACGGAACATGCATAGAGTAAGTATGAACTCAGTAGTGGAAGAGAAGAGAAGCGTCGGTAAGCTAAAAAGGATATGGATGTAATTGGTATTTATTACTTTTGTAAAAGGAGAAGGAGTGAGAAGGGGGAAACAATTGTGAGAATGAATTGGAGAGTGTGAAGGAGTGTATTGCGTGGCGAGAGTACGCAGTGGACCCTTAAAGACAAAAGTTTTTAACAGTGAAGTAGTAGAATACTCCCGTTTCTGTATTACTACTGAGTAATTGTACACATTCTGTAAAAGACATACTAAAATTACTGTTCAATGACTAAGAAACCGTGTATCATAACACATCAACTAAAATTAGCAAGTAAAAACAAAAACACACGTCGCATAAGGTCCTCTGCGTTGAGTATTGTGCAACGCCTGTGACGTCGTGTCGTACAGGCGATCACTGTATTGCGAAAATAAGATTATTCGACGTCCATTTCCTGCATAAAATGTACACAGGACAAAATTTCCTAACAGATAGTTTTGTATGGCTACAAAGCTAAAAATTTCGCTGTGAAGTTCAAGTGCGTGAATGTTTGTTCATAATGTACAGCATTTGTACATGTTTTACCTGCTTTACTTAAGTAGTGCTAAAAGTTTTTTCAGAGCTAACTGTAGGTAAGCATATCTCCTGTTAACTATTTTGCGGTTTTGGCAGAGTTCTCTTGTTTTCTTAATTTAAAAATAAATGTTATTTTTCATTTCCAGAGCGTAATGGATTTTGTGGTTTGGAGTTTGTCACAATGCAAATCATGCATGACTGATTCATCTTTCTTTGTTTACGAAACATGTCCCCATATCTTGATCATGGTTCACTTTTGGAAGCTAGCAATGAAGAGCGGTGTCACTAATAGGTAGTGACGAAGTTCAATGTGTCATGGTGTTCTTCTATCTTTTCTCTACGAGACGTATTTTACTCTTATTTTCATCTGAGCAGCATGCATCGTCTGTCAAATGCGTAGCCGTGTGTTCTTCATAACAAATGCTCGCCTACGACATTTTGTACATGTGTAGTTGCGAGTGAAAATGGTAACTGAAAGAATAGATACAGTGAAATCTGATGGCGAAAATGCCTGTTCCCTCTAGAAAACATCTAGATAGCTAGCACCAAGTGCAAGGTTAAAAAAAAATAATCCGAATTCTTCTACACGAAAGAAGATAGAAACTGGAGGTACCTTTCAACTAGGTACCTTTAAACTAGGACTACAAAGTTTTATATTCAAAAGGACCATCTGATTTTAGAAGGACACATATTCCACGTGCATGCACATACAACCATGTAGCAGTTTTTAGGACCAAAGCTTTCATTTACATTGTACAAATATTCAATGCGACTTCCATTCGACGCACGATAAACATCCATACGATAGTCAGACTCGTCGAATACTTTTGCCAGCATGTCTGAAATTATTTCATTCAGTGCTGTTCCTATGCAAGGACGCTGTTCACCCAAAATTGTTTGTAGTGGAGGCACATTGATGGAATCTTCTTCAAACCCGTCCCCCCAAAAACGCAACATAGCATGAGACCAAGTAACCTGGGGAGCCATTGATGCAATGCAAGATCGGCACGCCTCACACGATGTAGGAGCTGCAGAGCCGTAGTATCGATGAAAGTCATGTTACTCAATTGTAACTGAAATTCCTCTCTTGAAACGTAGAAAAAAAGCCTTTTGTTGCTGTGTTATCGCTATCTCACGTGGATGCCCGTTGGGCAATGGAAGAACGAACTGGCTGCACCATGGAGACCCCTACCGGCAACTACATGAACCGAAAATTTACAACTTGCCCCAAGATAAACTTTTAGTTAGGAAGCGTAAGTTAAAATCCAGCCTCAGTGCTTATCTTCATTTATACATGGTGTTTCAGAAGTGATGGTCAATATTCAGGGATATGACAGGAATGATCATTCGAAACAAGAAAAGTCAAGTAAACATGGGCTCTAAAATGCATGCCTTAAGAGCTGTGAGCTATTCTCGATCTTCGATACTGTAAAACAAATCTCTTCTACTGCAAGATCTTTACTTTCCATGTTTTGGGAATTGGTAGTATGGACCAAAACAAGAAAAAAAGGCAGTAAACATGTGCTCTAAAATGCATACCTTAAGAGCCATGAGCACTTGTTCATCTTCGCTACTTTGAAACATAACTCTCCTAATGAACAAGTGTTCATAATTTTTACGGTACGCATTTTAGAGCACATGTTTACTGTACTTTTTTTGTTTTGGTCCATACTACCACTTCCCAAAATATGGAAAGCAAAGACCTTGCATTAGAAGGGATTTGCTTCACAGTATCAAAGATGAAGAATTGCTCATAGGTCTTAAGGCATGGGTTTTAGAGCCCATGTTTAATAACTTTTTTGTTTCGAATGATCATTCCTGTCATATCCCTGAATATTGGCTATCAATTCTGAAACACGCTTTATAGATGATACAGTCTTTTGAAATCAGATGAATGTCTTCGAAGCGCCCTGTATTATAAAGATTGCTGTACACTGTTAAAACACTGCGGAGAACTATTCAGGCATTCCTGAATACTGATACAGAGTCTATCTAGTGACCATTAAATATAGCCTTTTCCTCCACATTCAAAATGATGGAATTACTTTTTAAAAGGGACAAACCAACCCTGGAACCTTCCGAATGTGTGAAAATTACGAGTCTCGGCTACCGAGAGAGAATTCAGTAATAATAGGACAGAAACATAAATTAAAACTTGTACAGAAACAAATAGTTTCTTACGCATTATTGTTAATGAAATTCTGAGAGAATGCTTGGAAGACTGACCTTTACGTCACACTTGCGGCGATTGTGATATTGGTGTGAAAGTGGGGATTGTCACGGTGGCAACTTCTGAGAAATGTGTGAGAAGAAGTCCAGCATTACCGATAAATTGTGGCGCTGTGTTGTGGGTGGTGGAGCTCGGCGCAGGAGGCGATGTTATGGCCCGAGCGGACCGGTAACGCGTTGCGTGTTTCCCGAGGAACACGCGTGTCTCGGCGTGCCGTGTGCGTTTTCCCGTCTAGGCGTCGTAAAACTGTTCCGGATAGCGCGCCGCCGTCAGTTGCGTGGGGGCCACCCGGGGAGGCGCCAACACCCTTCACAGTCAAATTATTATCACGCACTTTCCTTTTAAAACTGTCGCCACAATCAAATTAGCTGAAATATTTGTCGAAATACCCTATTCGCTCACTGCTACGGAGCCGATAATTTTCTGTTTGCCAAATCTCATATTGATTTCGAATCAGTGGTGACTATTTTGTTTCGACTACCATCAGTTTCTTCTCTTGTTCGACACGTATATTCTCTGTTTCGTTTCTCACTTATATCGCCGCATACCGGTATTCGTGAATGCAGAGCTTCACAGCGTGTTCTGAAGTATCCCCAAATATTTGAAGAGGTGGTAGTATGGGCAACTGCAGCGAAAACGTCACGAAAACACGTGTCTGATCTCCAGCGATGTAGTGTTTCAGCTTCTCGAATATACGAGGCGCAATTCAGAAAGTAAACTACAAATTAATATGGCAGACTTGGTAACAATTATTGAATGCTGCACAGCGCTTCAAATTATCCAGATACATGACACTATTATCTTTCAACATATTCGCCAATCCTCTGTGAGCAACTGCCGGAACGTTTACCAATCGCTAAACTCCTCGACGATAGAAATTCGCTCTTGGTCACGGAGCTATTCGAGAACCGGTGTGCGAACGTCCCCATCGTTGGGAAATCTGCGATTACTACGTATCTGTTCCTCGATTGCCTGGGCATTGTCGTCTGTGGTCGATTCGATTGCTTCTTTCCCGCTCAGTATCACCCACGTCTGTGCGGTCTTGGTGAAATTCTTTGCACTATGGCAGGACGGGTCATTGCATGTGGACCATATACCGCCACAACTGCATGGTGATTCTTTGTGCAATTTAGGCGTTTTGCTCACAACAATCATACTGTTCCGCGTACTTCAACTTTCCCAGTTGCTGCGTCATTTTGCACACACACTCTGATGCACCTGTTACGCGTAACGCAGCAGAACTAGTCTGCAGGTAGCCAATAATACGTATTCTATTCTCACACTGCGTCATTCTTGTTGCGTAGTGGTCTTACAAGGGGAGGCCACGACGTTGGGATCACAGATTTACTTCAGACTTTGTACACCTTTAGTAGGACATTAAAACAACATAATGTTAAAGCAGTAAGGTGCACTTCTCTGGCAATTCTGAGAAAATCGCAAGAGAAATTTTATACTTCTATTGTGTGGCTTATGTATCTGTGGGTAGGGGCTGGACGTTAGAGTACGTGGTAGTCAAATGATTAGCGTTCCAGCTTCATAAGACGAGAGTGTATGGCGCGAAGGTTCGACTCTCGCTCTAACTTAATTAATAATCTTTTTTTCATCACTGGTCATATTATTTAATTTATATGACATTTGAGGGGTAGTATAATGAAAAAAACCACGTGTATGTGCATGAAGTTTCAATTTGTGTTCTCCACGTCTGAATGACAAATACAATCCTGCAAAGTGTGATGTCGAGCCAACATCCGGCGAGTGATTGTACATTAGTCTTGTGGTCTAGCACATTGTGACTTAGTGTATTACTAACTGTGAATAGAGTCAACCCATAATTATTTATCGAGGTTTGACTTGGGGGTTCCAAGCCTGTCCCTCGACCTTGAAAATTTAATTACAAGTAGTAAGTAGTTAAATAACATACGAAATTCACTACAACTCCATGAAAATGCTCGTGGTTTTTTTCTCATTATATTACCTCTCAGATGTCATATAAATTAAATAATGTGACGAGTGAAGAAAATAATATAGATTTAAAAGTAAGTGTTACCGGGATTCGAACCGTCTCCTCGTTCACGACCATCTCTCCAAGTGCTACCGCTAACCACGAGTTCGTCAGAGAAGGTGGAAAATTTCTGTTTTGAAATGGATCGATAATCGTTCTGTAACAGTAGCATCTACATTCTCTGCAGCATTTCCTACTAATGTGGTGAAAAGATGGGACAGAAAAGCAAAAGAGATCATAGAAGTACATCAACCCAACTGTATCAGTGACTACAACAAATCAGTGGGAGGTGTGGATCTTTGTGACAGAATGATTTCCTAGTATCGAATCTCCACAAGCACGAAGAAGTGGCCTGTAAGAGTCTTCTTCCATTTCATTGACATGGCAACTGTGAACTCGTGGATTCAGTACAAAAAGTATCAGCAGGCACTAGGTGTAGGAAAGAAATCAATCATGGATTTATTAGATTTCAAGATTTACATTGGCGAATCGCTGAGTTCGGCTGCAACTGCTGCGAGACAAGACATTTACTCTTCTGACTCTGAATCTGAATTTCATGAAGTGGATCCTACAAAGCGTGCAAAAATAGTTCAAATTCCAAACAAAGATGTTAGGAAAAGTGAGAGCAAACATTTACCTCTCTGCCCAATTACAGACAAAAATAAAGGGATGAGATGCCGAAAGAAGGGCTGCAAAGCTAAAACCAAGTTCATATGCTCAGAATGCCAAGTACAGTTGTGTGTAACTAGTGACAGAAAATGTTTCTTTGACTTTTACAAATGAAATCGATTATGACGTGCTACCACAACTTCAGAAATATCTGTGACAAAACTGTTTTTCTTGTGTCATAATTTTGTAACACTCTGTAAGTATTGTTTCTTAATGATAAATAAATAATATAAAACTTATACTAGTCTTCTTCCTTGGATGACCATGTATCATCAGTAGTTACTCTGAGTCCCAGTGTCCATCCGGCTGGACATAGGAAAATCTCTTCCCAGATGAACGGTAACAAAAAATTACCATTACAATGCTCATTCATGATACCCATATGCAATGTTCTTATTACAAAATATTTGAAAAAATAAAAAAAAATTCCTTGGGACTGAAGAGGATAACAAATGATTGAGGGCATTCCAAATAACTTAATTTTATTCGAATTCCCGCACAGATTCCAATCATATTTACATTCCTTGTCACTGTGGTACGTACACTTTCCATCCTGCACACACACACACACACACACACACACACAAATACACACACACACATAAAAATCAAACAGAAGGTGATCTGTGATATATGGAAGTGACAACTGCATCTTCAGGTGCATACAAAAAGTCCTGGTTTCTAGTAGAGAGACTCTCATCCATAAGCTGAGTTAGTTAATCTTGCGGTAAGGTTCAAATGGCTCTGAGCACTATGGGACTTAACATCTGTGGTCATCAGTCCCCTAGAACTTAAAACTACTTAAACCTAACTAACCTAAGGACATCACACACATCCATGCCCGAGGCAGGATTCGAACCTGCGACCGTAGCAGTCGCGCGGTTCCGGAATGCGCGCCTAGAACCGCTAGACCACCGCAGCCGGCTCTTGCGGTAAGGCATAATATATTACAGTACTGCTAGAATGAAGTAGTACGGAATCGTAACATGTTGCAGGTATTAGATAAATGCACCTTTTCCTTCCACAGGACATTTAATCATCTTAGTTATTCGTCATTTAGTTTTTCATTAAACTTCTATAATTTTTTTTTTGAAAATTACTGACAAGTAGACAAAAATTTATTGATAACGTACATTGAACTTTGCATTAGCATCTCTTTCCATATACAGTATATACACAAACCCATTCCAGCTCTTTTGTCGTACTCTTAAATCATTGTTCCCCGAAATCATTAACAAGCTGCCATTTTTGTATGGAAGTGTCTCACCTGTTTGACGGTACATTGTTTATTTTCGTTTGTTGTGTGTTATGATCAAATGGCGCGTTAACAACGGAAAAAATGTTAATCTTTGCAGTCTGAACAGTGTGAGTAAGGGTCCTACTGTCTCGCAGCACGCTTATTGTTAAATTCATTACTGAAATCAGAGTGTAACAACCAAATTATGTTCCCCGGTCGTTTAACTAACAGATTGATGCCATAAATGAACATTTAAATCTTCACAAATTATTGACTGTTCGACTATGAGCTCAACAGCAAATGTAGATTTCTCATTAATAACTGGAAGTAAAATGTGGATCTGTAGGCTCTAAAAATTATACTAGCACTCTTCGTTTGCAACAGTTTGGAAGCACATGTTTTTACGTTCTGACATATACGTATAGAAAAACTATTCATTTAAGTTACTGTGGCTATGACTTCAGCTTCACCTACATGACTGCTTGCTCTTGGCTCTACATACAACTCAAGATCGCTTATAACGACATATATTCAGGTATCTTTCCTGTAGTTCTTACTTCTACGTAATAAATTTAATGTGAAAGTATGAAGACCCGCCTATAGATGGAAGCTTCCTAATGATGAGATTTTTATGTTCTGTCCTCCAATTAGGTTAATGAGTTCAGTTCAGTAGGTACTTCACGAAACAGGGAGGAGCGTTCACCGTTTAACACCCCCACTAATGTAGATTTTATTGCAGACGGAGCATTAGCTTAGCTGGAAAAGGAAAGGGGAAACGACCGTCGCCTGTTCATGGAACCATTAAAAAAATTAGCCTGCAGCGGTAAAGAAAAATTATATAAAATATAAATGAGAGTGACCAGACGGGGTTTGAACGCCGATACAACTTCACTGGGGCCGAAGGAAGAAAGGTTATATTCTAACATCCAGTTATTTCGAGATGATTGTAATTAGTGTACTTACTTATACCCACTGGAGAAGGAAGCCGGCGGTGACCTTTCTTTTAGGATCCATCGGAACATTTGCCCCAAGTGAATAATGCAATCCATTGGCTGTAAAACTACTACACTTAGGTAGATATACAGATGCTCAGAGTTGCAATGATCTTTGACGGTTTGATTCTCCATCAGTATACGTTTCGTCAACAGGTAGTAGTGTTGTTTTCAGGTCTGTTAGGGTACATAAAGGTCTTCTGAGCAGCGTCAAACGATTCGTGAGCACGGTGAGATACGCCATGGAATGACGCGTGCTGGTGGACGACACCAATACCAAAATCTGAGAGAGATAGAAAGCCGCTTCGTTGAGGTCATAAACGCAGCCAGTTAGCCGTATCAAGCAGTATCTAGTCATACGTGAGATTTGGACGCAACATTGGCGCCATGGTGTACTGAATGCGGAGAAACGAAAAACCATACGAGTCCTAACGACTGTGCTCGGCCAAGCATGACCACACCAAAAAAGGGTTCGCCGTGTTGTCCGTAACCCCTTAAAGCGTGCGTCTGCCTTCCGGAAGTAAGCGATGAATTCACTACAACACCCCACGTTTTTACACGTCATTTTCCGGAAACTAACAGCAGCCAGACTTCGGACTTGCAGTCCAATGAGTAGGCTACCGTTAACAACGCCACAAAGACGACTCCGATTGGGGAAACATCTAATGAGTGCCACCGCATCAATTACAACCATTAATCTCGGTTCCGCATTGCTACTGTCTTCGAGAACGGCGGCGTCAATGTAAGAAGACACATTCTGTCAATGTTTTGGGGAGAAACACCGGTCTTACCTACAGTCATGATGCGGAGAGCCATCGAGTATGTCTACAAATTCTGAGTTACTCCCCTGAGCAGCAAATTCCACTATCCGTGCCCGAAAAATAATTTATGGGACCTACTTGGACCTCAGCTCTTTCCCAGCACCAAAATTCAGGGTGTAGAATGCCATTTATGACAGTTGTGTAACAGTTCCCTTCCAAATCAGTGCACACACACAGACCCAACTGGATGGAAAATCCTGTTGACAGGTTGGTTCTGTGTTCCACGTGATTTTGTGATCACTCAAACAACCTCTCGACGTTCGAAATTCCATTTCATTGCCTTATCTCCTTGTCGATCCTACTTTTCTAAATAAGAAAGGATATTTTGTCAAAAACTAATCACCAAGAGAACTAGCTGCTCTTTGACGACTTACTGTATTTGAATATTTTGCTCACCCCATTTTTACTTTAACTTAGATTAATACTCTCGTCATTGAATGTTCACGCCAGATCAATAGTAAATACACAGTTCAATGACATAAGTGAGATCTCCCTAAAATGATGAGACTGAAGCATCGTCCCCAATGTAGTGTTATATGCCCTTTGCTATTCCTTATCTATGTAAACGATTCCCGAGACAATCTGAGCAGCCGACTTAGGATGTTTGAGGATGAAACTGCCGTTTATCGACTAATAAAGTCATAACAAGGTCAAAACAAATTGCAAGACGATTTAGAAAAGATATTTAAATTGTGCGAAAATTGGCAATTGACCCTAAATAACGAAAAGTGTGAGGTCATCCACATGAGTGCTAAAAGGAATTCATTAAACTTCGGTTACACGATAAATCACTCAAATCTAAAGGCCGTAATTCAGTTATATACTTAGGAATTACATTCACAAACAGCTTAAATTGGAAAGAACACATAGAAAATATTTTGGGGAAGGCAAACCAAAGGCTCCGTTTTATTGGCAGAACACTTAGAAAATGTAACAGATTTATTAAGGAGACTGCCTACACTACGCTTGTCCGTCCTCTTTTGGAGTACTGCTGCACGGTGTGGGATCCTTACCAGATAGGACTGACGGAATGCACCGAAAAAGTTCAAAGAAGGGCAGCATGTTTTGTATCATGGCAAAGTATTGGAGAGAGTGTCACTGAAATCATACAGGATTTGGGCAGCACATCATTAAAAGAAAGGCGTTTTTCGTTGCGATGGAATCTTCTCACGAAATTCCAAACACCAACTTTCTCCTCCGAATGTGAAAATATTTTGTTGACACCGACCTACTTAGGGAGAAACGATCAACACGATAAAATAAGGTAAATCAGAGCTCGTACGAAAGATACAGGTGTTCGTTCTTTCCGCGAGCTATACGAGACTGGAATAATAGAGAATTGTGAAGGTGGTTCAATGAACGCTCTGCCAGGCACTTAAATGTGATTTGCAGAGTATCCATGTAGATGCAGATGTAGATGTAGAAGACGTGGTCTAAGGTTTGCCCTAACATGTACAGTACCTTGTCTGTGGACGTGAATTCTATTCACGCCTTATTTTATAAAATATGCAGACTTACGATTAACAAAACCCAAAGAAAAACATACGAAAAAATTAATCACAAAATATTAATATTTGTTCTATACATCTAAATAGTCATAATAAGCAGTATATTTTCCATGGATAGAGACTTTGTCATCAGTGTGCTTCCGTTCGTTTTACTCATTTGTTGCAAGCGAACACGTCCTGTTAATAACTTAAAAGTTTCACGGATAAACAATCGATGACTTCCAAAACCAACCATATAGTCTAGTAGTATAATGACCCCCGTCAATAGTTTCCCTCCCGAAAAATTGATCTCTGTGGAGTTATGGCAACATCAAACAGGTTAATATGATTGCAACTGATTTCCTTGATTAAGCGTTAGCTGTTCTATTTTTAACATTCTTGGGAGCAATGGATTTTCATTAAAAACATACGGAGTAATAAGTGGTGCAGGTAATACTGTCAACGATTTTCTTAGCCGAAAACCTCACATACAGTCTGCGACGACTATCAAAATAATGTTAACAGAATCTGATTAAGTGATAAAATAATAAAGTCGGGGATTATCCTCAATCATTATGAGTGTGATAAAGGAATTTTCCACAAGATTGAATTATCATGAACGAAGGAGGCAATTTAGCTTGACATTTCAGAACATCACTAATACCAGCTTTACTGCTGCCTACGGCAGCCACATAGGATGTACTGAAACTTATGTAATGTTAGCACTGTATCATCGAACGGCGCCGTGACGTTAGTAACATTACGTGTATGAACTGTGATATACTGAAGCTCGTAGTAATATGGAGGTACTATAACTGAATTACTTATTTTTCCTCATCTGCGTTTTATTCATTACAATACAGGCTTCTCTTTAAAAAGTATTACTTCTCTTAGGGGCTCATTGCCCTGCGCGTACGTGCATTTACATACCAAAATTCGGCTCCTCTCTTCCTAATTGTGTGAATTCTCCCAGTGAGGCTTATACTGCACTTCGGAAGTAGTACCAGACATCTTATTTCCCCCTGATTACGACTTGAAAATTCAACTTTTTGCAGTGAACTAACATCCAATTTGTTTTATCCTTTATTTGATATTATGTATTTGTTATGATAGACAGCCATCCTTAAGGATATAAGAATAGAACACTGTATCAACTGAAATGACATACTTCCTTTCATCATTATCATTAGCACCGTAAATTCTATTCAATTATAGTTGACAGTTAAATGTACATACATGTCCTGAAAAAAATGGTTCAAATGACTCTGAGCACAATGGGACTTAACATCGGTGGTCATCAGTCCCCTAGAACTTAGAACTACTTAAACCTAACTAACCTAAGGACATCACACACATCCATGCCCGAGGCAGGATTCGAACCTGCGACCGTAGCGGTCACGCGGTTCCAGACTGAAGCGCCTAGAACGGCACGGCCACACCGGCCGGCCATGTTTCGAAAACCGCTACAAAGTGTGTGGAAGAGCGTTCGCCCTAGCGTACCGTTCGTTATGCTTTTTGTACGTTGTAGTCACTGTTGGAAGATTTGAACAATGATTGCTACCATTTTTCTTTGTGGAACGTAGTTAGTCTCATTTGATCTTCACGGTATCCACATTTAGGATATGGAGAGCAGGAGATTATTTGTAGCTTTTGCCCTCAAAACTGATTCTTTCGAAGATTCTTTCCCAGTGACATTACAAAACTTTCTTCAGCTGTTGATGAGCTAAAATTACGCAGCTGAAGTTACGCAGCTAAAGTTACACTGGTGATGTTATTCAGCTGAGATTACTCTGTTGTATGGCTCGCCCTTTTAACAAATCTGTAACCAAACGTATTATCCTTCCCAGTAAAAAAATTTCAAATTTCAGTCTGCAGATAGCTTTTATTTATTTTCACACAACCGGTTTCTGGCGAGCTGCCCTTCTTCAGATCATTTGTTACTCTTACGGAGTAACCTATCAGTACATAACTGCAAGTTCACTGTTATTTATTTGAAAATAAATAAAAGCGATATTGAGAATGAAATTGGACATTTTTGTGCAAATAAAGATTGCAGACAGTCCTTAATGACGAACAAGTCTAGTTTTGATACCCCTTCCAGTGTTTTGCAAGCTGTCTCTCTCGAAGGCAAGCTGCTCATTCCCATATCATCTCATTTAATTAACTCCTCCCATTTGATTTACCTACAACAGAGCATAAGTGATCACCATGATTCATTTCCATAACTATGTATCGGTACACTAACCTAACCTAACCTAGCCGTAACGATACACCAATTTCAGTTGTGAATCACTGATCGAATTGTCAAAGCTGTAATTTATTTTGAATTTCGATAATTGCAAAACTAAGCCTTGATCTACATATGCTGTCTGTTGCCTATGTTTAAATCAGACTGACTTTTGTTTCGTGTGTGACTTTATATTATTCTTATTTTAGGTCATAGCAGATCCTCATATCAGATGTCGACACCATATAAATGGGGAGTTTAATGTCCTGTGGACGTCGAGATCATTAGAGTTTCAAATAATTGAAATTGCAACTAATAACCCTGTGGGCCAAAATGAATATCATATTATTAATAATGACTTCCATTTGTTCCTTGACCTGTGTGCTTTGGCGGGATGCAGTGGTGGCGACGCCGAAACAAAAGTCGCTGCGACCCGAGGGTAGGCTGCCGTGATGAGGCAACGGCCACGTTGAATGGAGGCGCTCTGCCACCCCGCCCACAAGGGCAGCCGCTGCTAATCTGATATTAATGCGGGCGCCAGATGGGCGCCTAAGCTATGCGTATATTGAAGTTCAGCCTACCGCTCGCTGAATTATTGAAGAGTTTCCAATAACGGCAGACGGCCCGTGTTCCGCATGTGCGTTTGCTGTTTTCTTTGGCCGGAAGCAACTCTTTGAAAGAATAACGCCGGCCGATTGGTTGTCCCTCGAAAGGTAAAGCCGGGAAAAGTAGCGGAGTGATGGAGACACTGAACTCACTTTCTGAGGATTGTGGTTTCAAATCACAGTCGCCACCTAGATTTAGATTTTCCTTGTTTTCTTAAATCACTCAAGGTAAAAGCCTTAAAATTGTAAATCCAGATTCCTTCCTAAACATTGGTCCCATCCGAGCTTATGATCTATTTTTTAACTTTCCTTGTCAACGGTATGTGTAATCCTCAGGTTTCTTCCTACTTTCGAAATAATAATTTTCAATGTAGTTTCTCCTCCATAGTTTTTATTCCAACATCTAGTCTCTGATATTGCTTACTGTCGGCCTTTCCTTACCGCTGATCATAAAAACGTCACTGAGGGGCATTCGTGAGGAAACGCTACCTCAGTGGGTACCACAGAACTACTAATACTGGATGGCCGGATGGAGATTAGAAACTCCATCTTGTCGACTGCGCCAGTGCGTTAACCTTAATCGCAGTCACAACCTATATGTGGTCAGCAGCCATCATTGGTAGTTTTTGATTGTACCTGATGCTACAGCAGAGTGGAGACTATATAGGCGATGATTTATTAACTGAACTAAGAATGCCACAGAGGTCGCATGCACGCCACATCATGTTAACTATGAGGTGTATCATCATGTATAGCAGGATATATTTTAGTACTGTGTTTCGATATCATATCATGTTATACTGTGTCATTACGCGTTATTCCTGTTGCAAATTCATTTTTCAGGGCCCCATTGTTATGAACTGCAGCTGAAATGACCCACTATTTGTATGAGGAACAATCAGGGAGAATATTTACCTATGAACCATCAGTTGGAACTCTAGTATCACAAGTTGGAAATGTAAAATTTTGCACTTAACAAAAAATAAATAAATAAATAAAAAATAAAATAAAATAAAATAAAACGTGTTATCTACCGGCTGCAACACCATTAGTCTCAACTGGTATCAGTCAACTTATAAAAATACGTGGTTGTATGAATTTGTAGGAGTATGAAAAGAAACAACAACTACAAAGGCTCAGTCATTGGTAAAGCAAATTACAGACTTCGATTCGTTGGCAGAATACTGGAAAAATGCGGTGAGTCTACAAAGGAGACTATTTACAAATCACTCGTGTGCCGCATATTAAAATACTGTACACGCCTGTGGGGTCAGTATCAGATAGAACTAATAGCGGATATTGAAGATCTACAAAGAAGGGCGGTACGAATTGTTAGAGGTTTGACTGATCGACGAGAAAGTGTCATGGGAATATTGAGAATATTTAATTGACACACACTTGAGTATAGACATCAGTGAGCCTGTGATAGCCTGCTTATGAAATCTGATGAACCAGTATTAAGTGAAGTCTCTAAGGCTATTCTTCAACCCGCCGCCCCCTTCCCCTCCTCGCAATGTATAGTTCCCATAGGGACAGAGAACACAAGGCTTGGCTGACTACAGCGCGCACAGCATCATTTAGGCAATCGTTCTATCTCCACTTCACACGCAGTTACAGTGAGGAGAAACTCTAACATGGTGCACCATGCTAAATACTATACGACTTACATTTCAAAGTTGTTTCCAAAGTGTATACGTAGATGCAGATGGTCGTCGAATCACTAAATTATCTGATTTGAGGTATCACGTCGTTTCCACTGCTCCTCTGCATTAAAATGCACTCTACGGCAACCTAGATAAAACATAGACAAATTAAAAGTCATTGGTAGCTGAATTGAGCGTTAGAATTGTCAT
The DNA here is from genome assembly GCF_023864275.1 of Schistocerca cancellata. Lineage (NCBI taxonomy): Eukaryota > Metazoa > Arthropoda > Insecta > Orthoptera > Acrididae > Schistocerca > Schistocerca cancellata. Next base: position 623,011,979 of record NC_064629.1, read on the forward strand.
TGAGCATGAAGTATGACTATATGAGCTTAACTGTTGCTTTTCCTGTCTGTAATCATCACCGAAAGTACGTACTGTTACTGAAAATCAGTTTTCGCTATGAAACAGCACCTATCTATGGACACAACCGTACAAAGTGTTGCAAGAGAAAAAAAAGGGAATGTATGGACGGGAAAATAAATCAGTTGCAGATTAGTGTGGAAAAAACTATAAATATACTCCAACTGGTGCAACTGCTTCTGCAAGATGCCCGCACTGTATTACTGTGCTCTAAATTTACATAATGAATTCTTTTTTCAAATAATAAATCTAACAAGGCAACGTTATCATAGAAAAAAAGGAAAAAAAGATTGAGTTATAACATGTGAAGAGTAAACTAGCTGTTCGCGAAATGCCAACAGTAACGCCGTTGCTTGGAATACGAAAGCCGTTGTAAAACTCAGCCGTAGCATGCGTTACTGCTGATTTTAAACGGCGCTACATGAGATTAGATATTTTTATTCATCGGAGTATCAATATTACCGATTAATATTCGTAGCAAGTTCAACTGTGTGCCCGACCTGGTCTTGAATACGGATACTAGCTTTTTACGGGCAGTTCTCTAACAGTTGGGCGATTCAAGTAGGTCTCACAGACCGATTCAAGGCTTATAAATGTTAAAAATTCCTTTGTAATATTCCAAACTCCATGCATTAATTTCACTGACAGAGCTGTCAGGAAAAAGTAAACGCTACCAGTAGTGTATGTGTGTGTAGCTATAGGGAAGCGAAAAGAGGACAGAGAAGCGAAGCTGGGAGCTGATGGAGCGTCTGACGCCGGACACATGTCATCGATAATCCATCCGACAACCGCAATTCACTTAGGCAGCTGGCTGGCGTCACCCTGGCAGTAGAGGTGTAGGTCTGGACACCAGAGACCATAGTGAAAAGCTGCTTGGCTATTTACTCCATGTATTGCGTGCTCCACGCTGCCAGAGAGTGTTCTGCGTAAAGCAGTCAGCACATTCAGAGATTATCTACATACTGATACGCACGGTTCGCTACATGAATTTTTCCAAATTGTACTGCACCTGTCAGAAAAAAGCACCATGTAGGAAATTTCTCTCTGCCGCGGAAATGTCGACATCAATGTAATTTTGGAATTTATGTATTGGTAGATATTACACAATGACGTAAGCATGGCCTAAGATAGACCACAGCTCATTTTACATGAATAACTTACTATTGGCATGTTTTGTGGACGATAGATGCCACCTTGGTTGAAATCTTATCAAACAGGAAAGCGAAAACGAATTCCCAATTTGAGCCAATACAAAATATTCCAACCAACTTCACGGCTTAGTGAAATGTGCTAGTTAAAAACCACTGATATTATGTCAGTATGTGCATTGTTTACGTATCTAATATTACCATATGAAGAGACTAAACTAAAATGAAATCATAGGAATTTCCTAATAGACATCTGAAAAATTCTGTGCGATATTGAAACGTTTAAAATTTCTGAAACTTACAAGTCTCGAAAGTTGGACACTGGTATATGATACCGAGCGAACGTTTTCGGTCATGTTGTGCTGTGGAGTACTTGTGCTTGCAGGTACTTTGCCACATGTGGCACTGAGAGGGTCAAAAATCGTGTTTGCAGTCCAGAACTGCTGAATACATATAATGAAAATGCCAAGTTTTGAGTCATACTTTCAAGAGTGTGCAGTGTGTATTGTCAGCAGCCAGCAGACTTGCAGAGATCATAAAATAATTTCAGTTTATCTCAAAATTCAACTTAAACTGAGAGTCAAATATATCATTTAGTATCTTCAGGCTTGTAAAAGTGCAATCAAATAAACCTTTTATCCAGAAAATGCCATCATATACTTGATAAGAGAATGCCCTATACACGAATGAACTCCCTTCGTTTTATGGTGTCACTGCACAGAGCTTATTTGAACTAAATCACTTTCCATGCATTTTGAAAGTTTTAACTATAATTACTTTTCACACACGCCGCCACCGAGCGAGGTGGCGCAGTGGTTAGCACACTGGACTCGCATTCGGGAGGACGACGGTTCAATTCCGCGTCCGGCCATCCTGATTTTGGTTTTCCATGATTTCCCTAAATCGCTCCAGGCAAATGCCGGGATGGTTCCTTTCAAAGGGCACGGCTGACTTCCTTCCCTGTCCTTCCCTAATCCGATGAGACCGATGACCTCGCTGTTTGGTTTCTTCCCCCAAAATAACATCAACAACAACAACAACACGCGCCGATAGTGCCAAGGTCGCTAAATCACCGTTGTGTGACGGACTCTTAGAATTTTAGTACTGTGTGATGTGCTGCAGTAGTTACAGCACAGAATATGCGTTCTGCAAAAGTAAAGTTCCAATTTATGTGCATAAAGTACGCAGGTACTTGCTCTCCAGCCTTGTATCATATACAGGGAGTCGGGGGTATAATTGCAGATATTTCTTGTGAAGACTGGCGAGAGTGTACTGAACAACATTGGTTCAGTATCTGCAGACTAACAATTATAGCTATAACGAGTATATGTTTATAGGTTAGTTAGTAGTTATGGCACAAGCAACTCATTTAAGTTAATTTACCCCTGGGCAGTAGGTCAGGTATTGAAGTTAGGATGCATGGAGGCAGAAGGACAGTCTAGAGTGACAGGTGTAGTCCACTTTGCGGTGCAGTTAAGACCGTGCACAAAACATCAGTTACTACATTAAGTGATGTGTTTGCGGGGAGACTGTTAGACGCAGAGATAAAACAGCTTACACGCTGAAGTTGGTACATATTAAGGTCCCACTGATTACAATATCTGTGCCTATATCCCTTGCACTCATTACACTCAGTATTCAGTATCGTTTGTCAAAATATGTTCTTCCAATAGGAAACATGTGACTGAAATGAACTTTGTAGACAGATTAGGCGCATGATCACGCACAAGTGTTTAGCACTGTAGAACTGGAAATGATGCATATCTTCGAAGGTACAGTGTGTGTGAACGCGCATGTTGCAAGAAAATGTCGTTGCATGGGATCAAAGATCATCATATTATAGTGGAAACTCTACTTTTGAGTTGTTCGTACACAATTCGACAAATCTTCAGCAGTGGTCAAGGCACAAAACAATTACAGCCATTAGTTGTCAGTTGACACTGATTTATATCAATAGAGTAAGCTGAAAATTTGTGCTAGAGAAGGATTTGAACCATGGTGTTCTGATTACTGGCAAATGCGCTGACCACTATATCATCTAGACACAGTGGTCGCCACAGCAGCACGCCTCCTGTCGGACCTACAAGCTCAACTTATATCACATACTACTGCTGTAAGGCCCCTGCTCATTTGCCTCATTACTCGCGGCATCTCGTCAATTCCTGCAAGATTTCAAGCTCGGTGTGCATCAGCACTGAAGGGATCATTGGCTGTCACCGCCTTCTTTACATTTGTAGTGTCTGTTCTTTCAGACGTGTTGAAAAGACCAGACAACAAATTAACCTGCAGCCGCTATAAATCAAGACACGAAAGAATTAAAGACATTAGCTGCCAGTAGGCATTGATTTATATCAACGGGACAAACTGAAAATTTGTGCCTGACATGGATTCAACCTGGGCCTCCTGCTTACTAAGCAGATGTGCTGACCATTATGCCATCTGGCCATACTGGTCCCACAACCGCTGAAGGATGAAATTGGCGTCTGTTCTTTCAGACATGCCCGGAAGAATAGACGCGAAAGAAGAGACGCCACACACACCGAAGGGTCTAACAAACTGATACAGGCATGCGTATTCAAATACAGAGACATGTAAAGAGGCAGAATACGGCGCTGCTATCGCAACGTGTATATAGGACAACAACTGTCTGGCGCATTTGTTACATCGGTTACTGCTGCTACAATGGCAGTTATAAAGATTTAAGTGAGTTTGAACGTGCTGTTATAGTCGACGTACGAGCGATTGGACACCGCATCTCCGAGGTAGCGATGAAGTGGGGATTTTCCCGTACGAGCATTTCACGACTGTATCAAGAATATCAGGAATCCGACAAAACATCAAATCTCCGACATTGCTGCTGCCGGATAAAGATCCTGCAAGAATTGGACTAACGACGACCGAAGTGAATCGTTCAACGTGACAGAAGTGCAACCTTCCCGCGAAATGCTGGCCCCTCAACAAGTGACAGCGTGCGAACCATTCAACGAAACATCATCGACATGTGCATGTTGCCTGGTCAGACAAGTCTCGTTTCAAATTGTATCGAGCGGACGAACGTGTAGGGGCATGGAGACCACCTCATGAATCCATGGAACTTGCATGTTAGCAGGGGACTGTTCAAGTTGGTGGAAGCTGTGTTGCCCTCCGCCACACACCGTTGGGTGGCTTGCGGAGTAAAAAAATAAAAAAAATTGTGGGGGAGTGTGCAGTTGGAGGGATGTCAGACCTCTGGTACGTCTAGATACAATTATGACAGCTAACACGTACGTATACATCCTGTCTGATCACCTGAGTCCATTCATGCCCATTGTGCATTCGGACGGACTTTTGGCAATTCCAGGAGGGCAATGCGACACCCTACACGTCCAGAATTGCTACAGAGTGGCTCCAGGAACACTCTTCTTAGTTTAAACACTTCCGCTGGCCACCAAATTCCCCAGACATGAAGATATTGGGCACATCTGGGATACCTTGCAACGTGCTGTTCAGAAGAGATCTCCACCCCCTCGCACTCTTACGGATTTATGGGAAGCCTTGCAGGATTCGTGATGTCAATTCTCTCCAGCACTACTTCAGATTCTAGTCAAGTCCATGCCACATCGTATTGCACCATTTCTGCGTGCTCGCGGGGGCCCTACATGATATTAGTCAGGTGTATCAGCTTCTTTGGCTCTTCGGTGTATATGCACTGAGATGATGATAGTCATGGGATGCTTCCTAACATCGTGTCGGAAATACTTCTGCCTGGTGAGCGACTCAACGTGGCATGGACTCAACAAGTCATTGTAAGTCCCATGGAGAAATATTGAGCCAGGTTGCCTGTGTAGGATACATACGTGGAGACATGGTACTGGCGGAATTGAAGCTGTGAAGACGGGGCGTGAATCGTGCTTGAGTAGCTCAGTCGGTAGAGCATTTGCCCACGAAAGCCAAAAGTTTGAGTCGTGGTCCGGCAAACAGTTTTAATCTGCCAGGAAGTTTCCTTTTTTTCTTGATTCGTAGTGGCTGCAGTGTCAAATTGGTGTCTGTTCTTTCGGACGTGTCCAAAAAAAGAGACATCACTCATATCAATATTGATGATTGCTGCACACCAGTCACGTACAAGATGTCAACAAGTCATATCCTACACGTTAACGTAAGGTAACATGTGGAATGGCCGCATATTCCAGGAAGACAATGGTGCCATTTGACCTTCGAAGAAGGCTTGTAAATTTCTCAGTGCATGTGGCAGGTAATTATTGTCCTGCTCCAACGTCGTATCAACACCCAGTGACGCTCTACATTCGATCATTTCTATGGAGTAATTCACTGCTGTGATCGAACTGCGTTGATGTTGCATTCAAACTTCTCCTATCTATCGGTTTCATACAGGCATGGCTGCCGTAGCAGCATGCCGTCTACGAGGGGAAATGTCACGTTAGGAAAAATCCATTTCTCACTGACAGAGCATTTTATCCCTTTCGAATTCACCGACCAAGACATTCACATTCACATTCGTAGAGCGTAGGTTTCAAATCCTCGTCTTTCCACTCAGATTTAAGTTTTCCGTAGTTTTTCTAAATCATTTAAAGGAAATACAGGGATAATTACACTGAAAAGGACACGACCGATTTCCTTTCCCATCCTCCTTCCGTTTTTCGAAACTGGGATCTACAAGTATGTATTCAACGACGTTAACGTTAGAGTGTGGAAAGTCAGACCACGTGCTCATACTACGTTAACTGACGACGATGGGCATAGTAGCCCTTGCTTTTACTTTTCCATTTCGTTCGCAGGTTCTTCCGCCTAGGCTTGTCGTATCACGAGAATTTCCGATCACCTAAGATCTGCTGGTACTAGGTATATGCCATCCCGTCCACTGTTAGTATCCTATTGCTGGTGCAGTGTCATGCAGATCATTCGAATCAGCTTTCATTGTGACTTTTGTTTCTATGTGCTGCAGTTTTCAGGAACATTAGTATATGTACTTTCTTAAGCCTCATAATATGATTTTAGCCTCATTATGGTCCTAATTTTAGGTTCATCTCAGCATAGCTACTTGTTTTGCGCAGTATTTTTGAAATTGTAAGGATGATATGCAAGTGAGGGCAATGACAAGTAATTTTCTAAGGATGAAATTTTTCGATGGATTACTATGAACTAGAAATATCACATTTCAAGCTGCATAAAGGATTGTGTATATTGCCACGTATTTTGACAGCTTCCTCAGTATTTATTTACGTAACCGTACTGTAAAAAAAAATATATTTTCGATGGAGCCGTAGATTAGAATTAGTGTGACATCCATGCAGCGTAGAGTAGTAGTCATGGTATATACACAATATTATCAAGAGTATCCGGACATTAACAAGGAGTATGAGCACCTTTCACCAGTATATTGGCTTGAACTCGTCTGGGGATACTTCCACTGAGATGTCAGAATGTCTGTGGAGGACTGGAAGTCTATTCCGACTGGATAATTGAAACCAGGGACGGTTGGACGCTGGGGCCAGGAGTAAAGTCGACGTTCTGATACAGCCCAAAGGCGTCCCACTGAGTTCACGTAGGGATCCTTGGGAGATCAGTCCGTTTCAGAAATGTTATTGTCCAGAAACCATTCCCTCATAGATGCTGCATCATGACAGGGTGCATCGCACACTGATACAACTAACGTATTTTCGAAATGTTTCTCTGCCGTACGCAGTACACTATGCTGTATAATGTATTCATATCATTTCGACCTAAGTATTTTCTTTAATGTATAATGGGACCCCAACGTACTCACGAGAAAGATCCCCATAGCCTAACACAACCACTTCGGTGCTTCACAGTAGGCAGCACACATGATGGCAGCCAACTTTCTCCAGGCGTTCGCCGTATCCAAATCCTTTCATCGGATTAGGACAGGTTCAGCTTGATTCAACAATCTAAAATAAGCGTTTCCAGTCATCTACCGTCCAACTGTGTCGTTCTTTACACCATCTCAAACATCACTTAGCACTGACTACTGAAATGTGTGGCATATGAGGAGCTGCTCCATCATGGTAACCTATTATTTTCAACTTCCAACACACAGTCGCTAAGCTTGCTGGGCTACTAGTAGCGCTTTGGAACTCACGAGCCGGCCGGAGTGGCCGAGCGGTTCTAGGAGCTACAGTCTCGAAACGCGAGACCGCTGCGGTCGCAGGTTCGTATCCTGCCTCGGGCATGGATGTGTGAGATGTCCTTAGGTTAGTTAGGTTTAAGTAGTTCTAAGTTCTAGGGGACTGATGACCTCAGAAGTTAAGTCCCATGGTGCTCAGAGCCATTTGAACCACTTTTGTTGGGCAACTGACAACGCAGATGAACCAAGGGGCTACTAATAGTGCTTAGAGCCATTTGAACCATTTGAACTCACGAGTGATTCCTTCCACTGTTTTCATGCCATTTTCGACAATCACTCTCCGAAACGTTCGATGGTCCATGTCCGACAGTAATTGATGTCTGCCTTGTTTTGATTTAGCTGTTATTGTTCCTTAGCGTTTCCATTCACAATCACATCACCAACAGTTGACTGTTACACCTATAGATGGATTTAAGTATCGATGATGGATTTGTTACTCAGGAGACATCCAATTACTGGTCCGTGTTTGAAGTTACTAAGCTCCCCTGACCGACCCATACTACTTGTTTACCGCTTGTTTACTGACATCAGAGCGCTACCCGCCTCCTCTCATGTTGGCAGGTCGACTTCTCGTGACATCTGGTGTTCAATTCTGTATTTCATAAGGTGTCCGGATACTTCTGAAAAGATAATTTATGTAGATTTTCCTCAACGCTTCACTGGTATACGTTTCCGACTCATTTATTACTTAATCTATAAAGTGTTTTTATGATCATTGTTCGCGAATGAGTTTGTTCCGTCAAACGACACTAATGAAAGTTTCGTTTTTTATCAGAGGCTAAATATTTTATTTTTTCAAAGACTTCTACAGTTACTAATTAATATCTTCTGCACCAGTACCTACTTTTATGTTTTATACGTAGAGTTGTCAACAGGTGTAACGGATGGCGTGAGTCTGCTTGTGATTAAAAGCTGAAACTTTGCAGTTTGTTCTTCGATCACTCATGTATTTTTTTCTCAGTGTAACAGAAACGTTTCTATTTTTTGACTTCGGTAATTCGAGCCATACGTTTTTTGGTAAGCAGTCGATGGACGTCATGTTGTTGCAACTGCTAATAAAGAGTTTCATATGACTCACCCTGCCTAAGCGATCTATATACTATTATCAATCTTTCATCTGTTAAAAACCCACGGTATTGCCACAGGTGTTGTGTCGAAAGTTCCTCGCTTTTGCTTCGTTGGTTGTCAATTATTTATGCCGTCGACAGTTTTTTAGAAGCAAAATTAAAGACAAAAAATGTGTGTTGCACGAGTATCTTGGCTGCATTTTAAAAAACGGCGATGATCACCACCAAATGCACACAGACCTTTTTCATTGATCCCATTACTCTTTCAGCTTCTTTCAAGATATCCTTCTGTCTTCTCACCTTCTAGAAGGTAATTTCTAAAAGTCTTAAATCAAATTCGTTAGTCATCTACACTTTTCGACATTTTCCTCGTCCTTTTCTTCGGTGGTTATGATGCCAGCTCAGCTAACAACTTGCAAACGAAAAAAAAAAAAAAATGTTCAAATGGCTCTAAGCACTATGAGGCTTAACATCTGAGGTCATCAGTCCCCTAGACTTATTACTACTTAAACCTAACTATAAGGACAGCACACACATCCATGCCCGAGGCAGTACCATATTAGCCTATATTTACCTTACTGAAAATCTAGGCACTCTTACCGACTCCTCCGTGTGGGTAAAGATTTTAAGGATACGAAGCTCTGTAATGAAGACAGTTGTTGGTAATTATCTCTATACGTGAATGAGAAGTTCTTATTCAAAAACAGGAAGTAAATGTAAACTCTGCCATTAACCAAGCTTCAGAGTAGAGCGGTCCGCCCTGAAATCAATCCGTGTATACAACACCGTGTGTGAACGACTGCTCCTTCGTTCCCATTATCACAACGACAATACTACGCTGTCTCCGCAAATCAAAATGTGTGCTCAGCTTGGTGATAGCTCGTGCTTCTACCTTAACACGAACTCAAAACGGCTGAAACTTTTCGCTTCACATCGGATGTACATATACTACGAACTAAAATCTAGTGACATTTCTCGCATTAGCACCGGACTCACCGTAGTTTCACGCTGTGAGGTGGCGAGTTCCACACAAATGCTCCTGATGATCTTTCGCTCTGTAACGGTGGTTCGTACATTCCTGGTGGCGGATATTGTACATATCTCCCGCTAAAGACGAAATATCTGCACTATTTTCAAAATTAACACAATTTTTCCGTGTCACCTGTATCTCATTGAAGTGCAGTTTTGTCACGGTTTATAGGCTTTTATCTCAGAATTCCATTATTTTCAATTTTCTGAATTTATCTGCTTGAAATTTTGAAGATCCTTGTTCTGAAGTGACTGTCATCATGTTTTTTCTTGGGCACTTTTGGGAGTCTGCGATCTGCAATTTCCGTAGTTTCAACAAATAAAGTTAAACCTGTCACGTGCGTAACCAAGTCCTTACGTAATATTCCCTCAATTTTTCTTTATTTCTCACCATCACAAATAACTGCCTTAGTTATAAAAAGTCTTTGATAAAAACTAACGATATGTCTTAACTCAAATGCTTTTCAGTTTTTCCTCAGTCACATTAGAAGTGATTTCGCCATTTGTTGATAAGTATCCTTCTAGGGCAATCGGAGATGATATTCCTTTCAAGGACTATCAGTCCTTTCGAAAATAAGGTTATATTCTCCGTATGAATATGTTTCCCTTCGTTAATGCTTGTGCAGTGCACAATCGAAAGCTATTCCTGGATCAGTTAACACTATCTGTAAGTTTACTTTCATTTATGACGTTTACGATATAACATTTGAAAAGAAAAACGCCTGTTGTGTTCAATGACACATTAATGTGACCACCTGTCCCTCAAAAGCCTGAATAACCACCTTTTGCAGTGCGGACCGCTGCGAGACGTGCAAGAGTGTCAGTGAGGTTGTGGAAGGGACCGACATGGATGTAGAGCCATGACAACTTCAATGCCATGGCGAGCTGCGCGAAGTCTCTCGGTTGAAGACCCATGGAGCGAACAGCCCGATCGAGGTGGTCCCACAAATTTTTGATTGGGTTTAAATCCGGAGAGTTTGGTGACCAGGGAGTACGGTAACCTCATCCTGGTGCTGTTCGAACCTTCGAACTACGCATATACACTGAGAACTGTGACATGTTGCATTGTCCTGCTCGTAGAACCATCGAGCAGAGGAAAATCAAACTGCATGTAGGGGTGGACATGGTCCCAAAGATAGTGCATACTTATATCGATCCAGTCTGCATTCCAGAATGACGAGATCACCAACGGATGGCCCCCGACCTGGGCCCATCCGACCACTGTTGCAGGGTGTTTGCTTTTAGACGTTCCACGCTGTACACACCAACAGCCATCTGTCGGATGGAGCTAAAAACGTGATTCGTCAGAAAATACCAATTGTCGCTACTCAGTGGACGTCTGGTTACTGTGATGGCGTGCAAATTATAGTCTTCGTCGCCGATGGACAGCAAGCATGAATGCATCGATCAAGCGCCTGCTGTTGAGGCCCATACACAACAACGTTCGCTGAACAGTTATTGAGGAGACACTGTTGGTAACTCCTTGGTTCATCTGGGCGGTCAGTTGCTCAACAGTTGCACATCTATTTGCCCGTACACATCTCAGCCGTCGTTCACCCCTGTCATCTATGGCCCGTGGTGTACCACAGTTACCTCGGCGCCGGTTGTGGATAGCTTCATTTTCCCATGTACAATATACTGTAACCACGGCGTCACGCCAACAGTTTACAAACCTAGCCATTTATGAGATACTAACACCCTTGCCCCGAAAGCCTATGATCATACCCTTTTGGACGTCAGATAAATCTCTCAGTTCCCGCATTACGCCAACGACTGCAGTGTTTTCCGCGTTCTCGCGACACCCTATTTTACATATCCTCCACTGATAGTGCTGCCACCTTCCGTCTATGAGTGGTTATTGCATGATGATGTCGAAAATAGGCGTTGGCCACATTAAGGTGACTGCACCGTGTGTAAAAAATGAAAAACTGCTTGCTTGATGTTCTGTGTCTGTACTCCACAGGCTATCGAACAGTTTCTGGTGGTATCCCACTTTCCGCCTCAGAAGATACGATACGCAAATTATTATAACACGATCAAACACAGAACCAAGTTTACATATTCGCAGGCACACGACTTCCCTCTACTAAATAAGTGACGACTTAGGTATCGGTCTTCGAAAATTTAAGCACAGCATAGCCTGTACATGGTGGGATAAACTCTGATGAAAAGTAGAAAAATTTTTTCTGGACAAATTTAGTAATTTTTTGTCATATACATGCAAAGGGAAAGGTGTGATGACGATCAAAATATGTTTCGAGTATGTTAAATTACAGTTAAATAAATAATGTGACTGGTAACATTACAAAACAATTAATTGAATGATAAGTGTCACGGTACATACGAGTACAATTACCCGCTTACGACAGTCCACATCTGTCAAACACTTCTGATGCAGTAAAAGTTGACGGACTCCTGACTCTCCTTAGCTAGTCGCTGTAGTAATTATTAGTAACTCTACTGAAGGAGCAATTCAACAACTTGTGCATAAAACACTATTTAACCTCCACTCTTTATACGACGACTCACTCTCACTGTCTTTTACAGACAAGCTCTTAACATGAACATACAAAAAAGCCTTAATGCCGTCCGTCGAACGTTCGGGTCATCGGTATTCTTTGGAGCAGCGTACGGCGCAGACATCTCTTTGCTGCACTTATGCGTGACGTCAGGCGCAGCTCGACCAAAGTCGGCAGCGGAGGAAGGTCGAAACGAATATCTCAGACAGACAAACCGCAACAACAATAAAACACACTGGAAGAAACTGTCATCTCAACTAGGGATAACTTTAATCCTCGAGCTCCTCTTCCCATTAACGCGGAACATGTCACGCTCGTTCGTTTATACGCTACTGCAGCATGTGATTCTCCCACCAGTCCATTAGATACATCAGAATTATAACTCAGGAAATACTGGGAAAATCTCGAACCCTTACACGCTATTCCCATAGATCATAATGCGTGTACAGTGTAGCAATATCATTTAACTACGAACGTTTAGAGGCTGTTCTGTAGGCGTCCTCATAGTTCTCAACTCTCCTGTGTCACACGATAAGCACACCTGCATACAAAAGTCCCGATACGTGCCAATCGTAGTTCAGCCTACTGGAGTTAAGTCGCATTTAACGCAGCGGAAGCAGTGGTGTAAGATTTCGTTTCGTAACGGAAGCCTCTGATGCCACATTTAAAGCTTGGGGTTGCGATCCGCCGCTCCAGGAAGAGAACGGGGCTCGCTGAGGCTGCGGCGGCAGCCACGGCAATAACTCAGACCACTAATGAAGTTACCGGCCGCGGCGCCGCGCCGCAAATCTGCCAAACTTGGCTGTGAGCCCTTATGCTTCCCTGGCCTGCGTCTTCGGAATCTGGAAGCGAGACACGACGAAATACGAAACTATTCCGTTTATTGTGGTGGTGAACGCCAGGTGTATGAATGAAGGTCTCACTGGTGCTGTCATTTTGTATCGACGGCCAATTATCAGCGAAAGTATGTGAAAGTCCGCTCACCTTTTATGAACGCCGTGCCTGTCCAGTCCTCAGTCGGTGTAATTCATTCACCATTTCAGTTTCACAGCACCTGATCACGTAAGCACTCGAAGGGCTATTGTTGAGCGATTCTGGTTGAAAATCAAACAAACCGACAAACTGTAAGAATGGATTCCTGGTTGGAATTGGAGAAAAAAGTTGCTATGAACACATGTCCGGAAATGTGTCGTTGCCACGGTTGACGGCGCTGACAAACGACAGTTCCTCTGACCACTTGCAGTGTGTTCCTTATGTGTTGCACGCCGTTTGATTGACGCAGCGTACTGTAAGCAGCAGAATGGCCAGTACTCATGTCGGTAAGAAGCCAAGACGATGTCTGTGTACGGCAAAACAGATAGAAACGGTTGAGAGGCAACATGGCTATAACAAAATAAATACCAACCATATCACACAACGCCTTTGTGTGATCATAGGTCCTTTCAGACAGACGAAAGTCCAGGAAGGCGGCGGACTGTGCGTACACGAGACTTGGAGGACCAGGTTCTACAAAATATCGAGAAGAACACTAGTCCAAGCTCTAGGCAAGTGGCCCGGGAACATGGTGTGAGCCAAAGTATGCTTATGTGTAGCTTCCATGATGACCATACTATCCGTATCACCAGCAATCCCATGGAGACCACTGGACATCAGTGTCTGTTCGATGCAGTTCTGTACTATGTTCCAGGACGATTTGTTGTCGTTGCAAGCACATCGTCCATTTCCAGACACATCTTCATTGGACTTGCTTCCTCGACTTCCAGTCAGGATTTCGTCGCTCGAGAGAAATACGTATAAGGCGCACAAAGGCCGGTAACCAAAATGACAACCATAGTCTATGACTTCTCCTTGTCTAGATGCTAAGACCTGCACGGGAATCACGAGAAGTGCGAGTGTGGTAAATGAATTAATAATCTATGAGAAGAAGTAGACAGGTGTGTGACATATGGAGTCGGTCCAGGAAGTTTCCTCGGACAGCCTATGTAGGACACCGCTCGCGATAAGCGGGAAATCTGTGTTCGAGGCCCGGTGCGGCACAAATTTTCGTTAGTCACTTTAGGTTGTACATATATACCTATTACAGACAACTTAAATTTTAGAAATAAATTTCAGTTTTAATTTTGATTATGCACAGTGAGGTGACAAAAACCGTAGAATACCTCCAAGTATCGTGTCGGACCTTCCCCAGCTTAGTGCAGCAACTGGAAATTACATGGACTCAACAAGTCACTGGAAGTCCGCTAGAGAAATACTGACCCATGCTGCCTCTATAGCCGTCCAAAATAGAGAAAGTGTTGTCGGTGCGGGATTTGGTGCACGAATTGACGTCTCGATTGTATCCGATATATCATCGATGGGATTCATGTCGGGTGATGCGGGGGGCCAAATCATTCACTCTAATTGTCCAGAATGTTCTTCAAACCAGTCACAAACAATAGCTGCCCAGCGACATGGCGCATTTTTACACCTAAAAGTTCCATCATTGTTTGGCTGCAAATGGTCTCCTAGTAGCCGAACATGACCATTTCCAGTCATTTACAGGTTCAGTTGGACAAGAGGACACAGTCCATTCCATGTAAACATAGCCCACACCATTAAAGCCACCTCGAGGTTGCATGGTGCCATATTAACAACATGGGTCCACGGCTTCGTGGGGTCTCCACCACACTCGAACCCTACCATCAGCTCTTACCAACTGAAATCGGCATTTATCTGACCATGCCACGGTTTTCTATTCGGCTAGGGTTCAACATAAATGGTCTCGAGTCCAGCAGAGGCGCTGCAGGCGATGTCGTGCTGCTAGCAAAAGTACTCGCATTGGTCGACTGCTGCCATAGCACATTAACGCTAAATTTCGCCGCACTGTCCTAACGGATACGTTCGTCGCACGTTCCAAATTGATTTCTGCTGTTATATCATGCAATATTGCTCGTCTGTGAACACTGACAACTCAACGGAAAAGATGTTGCTCTCTGTCGTTACCTACGGCCGTCGGCCACTGTGTAGCACGTGTTAAGAGCTAATGCTTCAGATTTGGTATTCTCGGCAGACTATTGACACGGTGGATCTCGGAATATTAAATTCCCTAACGGTTTCAGAAATGGAATGTCCCGTATGTCTAGCTCCGACTATCATTCGGCGTTCAAATTCTATTAATTCCCGTCGTGCGGCCATAATCACGTCGAAAACATTTTCATAAGCATCACCTCAGTAAAAATGACAGTTCCCCCGACGCACTGCCCTTTTGTATATTGTGTACGTGATACCACTGCCATCTGGGCATGTGGATATCGGTAGCCAACGACTTTTGTCACCTCACTGTGTATTAGTGAAAACCGACATTGATGATGAATCAATATAGAGGAATATGTTAATTTATATTCGACTATGTTAATATATAAAGCAGTTTCAATCTCGATTCTCTGCAGAGTGAAGTGCTCACTGCTTCTACATTCCTTCCCAGCAGAATATCATTAGAAGACGGAGTGATTCTCCTCACCATAGGCAGATTATTGAAATGCAGTGTACGGAAATCGTTACAGCTGACGTCAAACTGGCCAGAAAGAGCCAATTTGCGACCTATGGTGCGGTTCAAGCGAGATATACAACACTGTTCAGTACTTTATAAGTAAAATAATTTTACAGTTACTTACGTTAATTGACTATTCCGTTGGTTCTTGATAGAAAATTTATAATTATAAATGAAGCGCACAAGGTTATGTATTTAGCGCATGCAAAATATTGTGCTTTTAATTGGTAACTATGAAGTTATTCTATCGGAAAGCAATGGAAGAATAAGTTAACATGAATATCATATAGATTATCAAATGAAAAACACAATTGTATAATAGTCTAAAATATTGATTATTTAGCTAACAGATTTCCGCTTTCGGCTGTTAGACCATCATAAAGTACAAAGATTAATCTCATTTTTGCATCCCATGATGATTCAAAGCTGAAAACTTGTTACTTAAATAATAAGTATTTTTACACATAACGCTTCTAACTACTCATTTCCACTCCATAGTAACTTTTGGTTTAAAAGGCTATAATCGGATGACAACTAGTGACAGTTAACGTAAATGGATAAGAAGTGGAACATTCAAACTTTCCCATTTAGTTCAGAATAGTAAATTGTGCATTTTGCCAGCTGGGCAACTTGACCTTAATGTTCTTCGAAGTATGTCGGCTGAATGTCAATATATCATATTGTATCAATATCGATGTCATAGGAGGATAAAAAAAGTGTGTGAAATCTTATGGGACTTAACTGCTAAGGTGATTAGTCCATAAGCTTACACACTACTTAACCTACATTATCCTTAGGACAAACCCAGACACCCATGCCCGAGGGAGGACTCGAACCTCCGCCGGGACCAGCCGCACAGTCCATGACTGCAGCGCCCCAAACCGCTCGGCTAATCTCGCGCGGCTCGTAGGAGGATAAATATGCACTTAAAAATCCAATAGTCTCGCGAATTTCAGCGAAACTGATCTCTTAAAGGAGCTGAAAAAAGCGAAGCTTCACGGTTGTGCACAGGGAACTCATCGTTTTTCACCGATTGCTATAGAAATAACCTTTTGTCAAAATATCAGTCTAGTTTCATTTGACGTGTTGTTGTCTACTGCAACAGTGCAATTATAAGAACGGCCATATAATCCTTATATAAGACTTTTTTATACTCAGTTGAAGCAAACAACGCCATGTATGTGCTCGTAGTGCATTTGTCTGACATAGCTGTTTATTCATGGAAATTCATTTACTCTCATGTTTACTCCCTATTTTGACGCACTGGGATAGCTATTAGCACGAGCTCTTGCCCAGGCATATGGAAAAGCATGTTCCGAGAGTCGAGAATAGTAGTTACCCACTCTAAATCAGTTATTCATTAAAAGAATTTCACAAAAGTGATATGTTTCGACAATTACGAGAGGCGTTCAGTAAGTAAGGCAACACTTTTCTCTGAAAGCAGGTTGGTTTTATTCAAGAACAATAAATCATATTATTCCCCACTCATTGGCTTCAAAACCCTATTTTTCAACATAATCTCTGTCCAATGCGACGGCCTTGCGCCACCTTACTGGGACGGCCAGTATGCTCGCATGGTACCGTTCTACTGGCCGACGTCGGTGCCAAAATTTTGCTGCATCAATAACCTCCCCGTCATCGACGTACTGCTTCTTCAAATGGCTCTGAGCACTATGGGACTCAACTGCTGTGGTCATTAGTCCCCTAGAACTTAGAACTAGTTAAACCTAACTAACCTAAGGACGTCACAAACATCCATGCCCGAGGCAGGATTTGAACCTGCGACCGTAGCGGTCTTGCGGTTCCAGACTGCAGCGCCTTTAACCGCACGGCCACTGCGGCCTGCACGTACTGCTTCCCGCAGAGTGCATCCATCATTGGGCCAAACAGATGGAAGTCGAAAGGTACGAGATCCGGGCTGTAGGATGGAAGAGGCAAAAAAGGCCAGTGAAATTCTGTGAGCTCCTCTTGGGTTCAAATGGCTCTGAGCACTATGGGACTCAACTGCTGAGGTCATTAGTCCCCTAGAACTTAGAACTAGTTAAACCTAACTAACCTAAGGACATCACAAACATCCATGCCCGAGGCAGGATTCGAACCTGCGACCGTAGCGGCCTTGCGGTTCCAGACTGCAGCGCCTTTAACCGCACGGCCACTTCGGCCGGCGCTCCTCTTGGGTGTGAAGACTTGTGTGAGGCCTTGCGTTATCGTGGAAAGGGAGAAGTTCCTTTACATTTTTGTGGTGATGAACACGCTGAAGTCGCTTCTTCAGTTTACTGAGGGTAGACCAATACACCTCAGAGTTGATCGTTGGACCATGAGGGAGGACTTCAAACGGAATAACCCCTTCAGAGTTCCAGAGTATCGTCGTCCTGACTTTACCACCTGAGGGTGCTGCTTTGAAATGTTTCTTCGGAGGAGAATTAGTGACGCGCCACTCCATGGATTGCTGTTTTGTTTCCCCTTCGCAGTGCAGACTCCATGCTTAATCGCTGTGACGATGTTCGACAAAAGACTGCCACGGTTAACCTCGAAACCTGCAAGCAATTCCGCCAGGTCGTCCTTCGTTACTCCTTATGGTCTTCTGTTAGGCGGCAGGGAACTCAGCCGGCACACACTGTTGAGTACCCCAATTGGTGGACGAGTGTGTCAGCACTGCCATTAGAGACGTCCAGTTGAGCAGTGAGGTATCTGACTGTGATCCGCCGATCACCTCGAATTAAAGTGTCTGCACGTTCCAAAAGTGCATGTTATCTGTGTACAGCCGGGCAGCGCGCGGGATATCGGAGAGGTCTGCGCGACATTGTTGCATTGGTGACAGACGCCTCGCCCAACAAGTACCGTACTATTGTTCACTTCCAGGTCTCCACAGACGTTCTGCAAGCCCCTATGAATATCTACCATACTCTGGTTTTCCGCCAGACTAAACTCAATGACAACTCTCTGCTTGGGACTCGCCTTCGTTAGAGACGCCGTTTTGAAGTCTACGTATTGCGCCGCCACCTATCGGAACTTCATGAAACTATAGGGGTTGAAGCGGGAATATTCCACGATGGCCTACAACAAATTCCGCATATTTTCAATGGAAATTGGCTGAGAAAAAATGTGTTGCATTGCTTATTCAGCGGGCCCGGCCTTTGTGACCGAGCGGTTCTAGGCGCTTCAGTCCGGAACCGCGCTGCTGCTAAGATCGCAGGCTAGAATCCTGCCTCGGGCATGGATGTGTGTGATGTCCTCAGGTTAGTTAGGTTTAGGTAGTTCTAAATCTAGTGGACTGTTGACGTCAGATGTTAAGTCCTATAGTGCTTAGAGCCATTTGAACATATTCAACGCCCCTCGTATATTAATTCCTAAAATTTCATTTTACAGTACAATAGGCTCATAGTGAATACAAGTAGCTTATTCAAGTAATTATTAATCAAGAACGAGCGTTATATTATTATTTTAGATGATGACACTTGATTTTATGAATTTCATATTGGCCGTGGCTGTTCCCACAGTCAAGGAGATACGATCTGCCTGTCACTGAAACATGTGATGTAGCTGTTTACAACGCCGAGATAGGGGAGCTGTATCCCGTGTGAGATGGTGAGTTTATGACTGCATACAGTTAAGGGAGGTATTTGAAGTTAGACGTTTAAAACATTTCGTAATTTTAATGCCAAACGGACACTAATAGGAACTTATAGGTTAACTTGGAAGTATCCTGGTGATAATTGTTGACTGTTTCGTCACTTACTCTGTTAAAATTGTTAAATTCATGCTCTCTAATTTATGTGAAACTGTCAATATAAGCACAAAAGTAATTTTTCATGTTATAAACGAACTTCACTGAGAAAGATAAATATGTTTATGTCATTCCTTCTTTCTATGAAAAATTTTACCCATTGCTATCAGTGTTCTTTTAGGTCTACGGTTATGGAAAGATTTGCTGTTATAACCTGTCCTTTAAGAGCTGAAATAGAGAGAATCATGGAGACGGTGGTGCTGGGCTCAGCACTACCTGGAAGGAGTAATGTAAGAGATACGATCGTCCAGTGCAGGTTCTTCTAATATGCAGTCGCGCTGGTTGACTTCACGTGGCGTAACAAAAGAGTCATTAGGAGCAGAGAAGCTTGAGGAATGAAGTGGCTCATGATTTTACCAAAGTTATGGTTTCAGTATTCAGCCGAAGTCTTTTCTGGCAACCTAGGGAAACTTAATCAGGAGGGTGGCATGGGAATTAGGCCTCCAATAAGTGCCTTGTTCACTATTCACTTACCATCTGCTCGGCACGTACCACAGATTTATCTACGTGGATAACGCGCAATTCATAAAAGTTCCAGTAAATGGAAGCCGGTCTACTTGAGCTGCCATATATTGATAAAGTTCGTTCCAAACTCTGAAACCACGTGTTTCTAGTTTATAAGCATACTATTAAAGCTATAAATATTACACACGTTTGAAATTTTTATATGGCATGTAACGTTACATTTACTATTCAGACATTTTACATTATGTGATAACTGAATACAAAACGAATAGCAATAGCTCAGCTATTGGTACAGTTGTGCCTATCCTGTTTGGAAGGTAAGTAAAGCGATTTGGTGCTGTAGTGATTTCATTAGCTTATGCTGGTTAATTGTAATTATTGTATTTTTAGCAGTGGTTCGTTCTACAAGAATAACTTACACGTTTCAGGGATTGTCTTCCGGCAACGCTTCCTCTAGATGCAACCGTTAGTATATCACAACAACTTAAAATTCAGCTTAAGGGAATATTACGTTCTTACATAGTAAATATTTGTTAACGTATTCGCTTTAACTCCCAAAAATTGCGCATAAACAAGGCAACCACTGTATTATTCCATCCGTAACTACAGACCGATTTCGAAGTACATCTAAATCTACGTGACTACTCTGCAATTCATACTCAAGTGCCTGACAGAGGATTCATCGAACCACTTTCACTCTATTCTCTACCGCTCCACTCCCTAACATAATTGCTACCCCAACTCGTGTAACATATCCGTGACACTCTCTCCCCTACTTCGCTATAAAACGAAACAAGCTGCCCTTCTTTGAACTTTTTCGATGTCATCCGTCAATCCAGACGTGTAAGAATCCCATACGAACAGAAATACAATACAGTTACACACCTGAGATGATACTCCAAGGGCAAGCAAATTGATTAAGAAGACCCTTGTGAGGAACGGTCTTTTGGAAATCTAGAAGTATGTCCATGGATTCAATTACGATAGCACTCGGTAACACTGATTCATGTCATAAGAACCCTGATTCTACTGGATGGAAAGCCCAAGTGCACCCACTAAGACATGGAAACTATCTAGATATGGAAGAGGAAGGTAAGATTAATGCCCTTTGTATATTTTTGGTCGGAAAACTGACGCAAAATTCGCTCCTAAATACGTAATTAATCACAAAGATTGGGCCTAATTACATAACTATATGCATAGCGCTAAACAACGACGACATAAAAGCACAATAAAGCTAAAAAACTGACGATACCATACAACTGGTGTTATCCTGCAGGGAACAGATTTCGCAGTACCACTCGAAACTAGTGGCAGACACACTCAGACTTTACCCTACACCTACAAGCTGGCGGGAAAACGGCAGGGGTGTAAGGTAATATCTTTCTTCTTTTTGATGGGAAGTACATTCAACTAAGAAGATGCTGTTGTTGGACAGATAGGTGTTTAAAAAGTGTGTTACCTGTAAGCATTACAGTATCTATCAGTGTTTGACGTCATATTTAGCTACAAATTCCTGCTAAAAAACCATCCTGCAGCCCAGATAATCGAAGCCAATATACGCTACCACAACTGATGGAAAAAAATGTGCCACAGTTCTAATTAACTTCGAAATTGTCGTGAAAAAACCGGCACTCGTAATGAACGGGTCATAATGCAGCACATGTACTGGGTGAAAATCGTCGTCCTACAAGACTGAGGAGTGCAGAGGGGGTGGTAGTTGAACGTGCGTTCTTCACGATGTAGAATCACAAACTGCCAAAAGCAATGCCTTCTCACTTCCCCTCACGACTCTTCCTCCCCCTCTCAACGATGCTCCGCCAAGCATCTCAAGAACTGCTACCACACTCCAAGGTGGCTGCTACCACTCGTCTTTCAACTCTTTGGCCGCTGCCTTAATGCGATGTTGGCAGCAGGCTTAATGCGATGCTCCTACTCCTGCACCTAGTCAACTAAAAAACAGGAGATAAAAGGACAGCCACCTCAAGTGCGACTTGTTCGTCTAAAATGTAGCGACAGAGCCCCCACGCACCGCAGACATGCTCCCCCCCCCCCCCCCCCCCACTTCCACTCCCTTTGCGCCACTCAAGATAAATGGCATGCCCTCATACGACGGTCCCAGACAACACAAAAGGGAAATTAAGGAGCATAACCCACCCATTTGGAGAATGGTCCAGTTGGTCCGCAAAACTCGGCTTTCCACCATCTGGCCGGATGCTGCCTTAAGGTGATGCTCGTACGCCAACACAGTAGTAGATAAAAGACGACTGCCTCAAGTGCAACTTGTTTGTCTAAAATATAGCGACAGAGCCCCCACATGCAGCCCCCCCCCCTCCCGGACAGAGAGTGGCTGTGTCCAGCGTCCGCCACAACAGACACGCCCCACGAGCCCTAGCCCACAGCAGCCCACAGTTCGGCGATGGAGAACAATTACATTTGATGTCAACGCATCTATAATCAAGCATCTATTTAAAAAAGCAAAACACATTTGCGACCATAATAAATGTCCTCTTTCCAAAAAAATATGTGAAGTCCATTTTCTTTTAGTTTTATTAACAAAATCAATACAGTTTTTACGTTCAACTGCAGTCGCATCTCATTGTTTTGTGATGTCAAGGGAAGTGTACCGCCACGTATCACAAATGATCAGCAGAGACACGCCCACCCTGCGTAAAATCAGGAAAAAAAACTACTTCTCTTTTGATTCGAGAACTATCAATCACCACACAATCTCCTTGTTATTTCAAAACCGTCCTCAGAGAAAAGAAACAGAGAGAATTTAAACCAAAAAATATCCATATTAAGCAATTACTTCCAGCTTGTTAAACAAATTACACGACCTGAGAGCATCTCTCGCATTCAGTGTCTGTAGATAAACTGTCATGCACGTGTGTATTACAAACATTTCAGACAATCTTTCATGTCATTGGCACATATGTAGGAAAAACAATTCATTTTATGTTTGACCACAAGAAGTTATAATTCAAGAGAACGGAGCTGTTTTGTACATTATGGTTCAAATGGCTCTGAGCACTATGGGACTTAATATAGGATGTCATCAGTCCCCTAGTACTTAAACCTACCTAACCTAAGGACATGACATACATTCATGCCCGAGGCAGGATTCGAACCTGCGACCGTAGTGGTTGCGCGGTTCCAGACTGTAGCGCCTACAACCGCTCGGCCACCCCTGCCGGCTGTTCATTATGACATGGCTCCTTTTACCAGTGGGATGCTATATCATACTAGATCTTACGAAACATATCGTGGGAGCCTGTCTCGCCCTGTGTAGGTGGGAGATTGAAATTTCGTTAAAAGATATCGCCGCAACGAAAAAAAAGGCTTGTCAAGGATCATTCTATGGTGCCCTAGCCATCTCTTCCACCCATCAGCGGCACGTCATTAATATCAATTTGATAGACTAATTAATTAAATAGATCGTGAGAGTCACTTTGTATGGTGAGTAACATTTTTTTTTCAGCAGTCGGATTACACTCGCCAAGTAGGACAACTGGGAACCCATGGAGGAAACACGATGTTCTTTTCGAGGAACACTATTGAGGAATGACATCTGATGCTGACCACAGAGGGATTCTACAACCCACAACATACATTTCGCGTCAGGACCGCGCTATTTAAAAACACGATCATAACCCCTATGTTACCATCACCCTGCATTAAAAGTGGTCTTGAGTCTACAGGCACAGATGGTCGCTGATAGTGTTACGTTTTCAGGCAGAAATGCCGTCCGAAATGCTGTCAACAATTTGGAATCAAGTCTATCCATTCAACCACATATTTGCGTTGGATCCTGTAGACACATCTTTTAATGATTACAGTCACTGGTGAACCATATTCGTGCGACTCTCTATCTCGAAACGAGTCACCTTTATTCTTTTTTTCGAACCTATCTGCTAAGGATCCCATACACCAAGAACCCCAGCGCTGTTTTTAGACAGTCCCTCTGCATCTTATAATTGCTCCTAAGTCTCTGCCCCGCTCTCGCTGCAGCTTAGACCATGTGATCGTCCCAGTTTAAGTTTGCCCTCTACGGAAGTCGGAGAATGCTATATCTAAGACCTTCTGCATCCTGTGGGGAAACAGGATGAGCCGAGTTAATGCCACAGGAGTGTGTTTTGACCACTCGGTTGAAATGGGAACACATTGTCGTAGCTCCGCCAACCGTGTGCAGTGTGTAAGGTCAACGCCAAACAAAGCTTTGCCCTGCAACACGAGGTAGCAGGAGAGATAGTACGAGCAGTTATGGTGGTGTTTCTTGTGGGGAATATTAGGAAGAGTACACATCATACATGGCATGGAGGAAGGACACAGATTTTGCAACACATCTCCAAACTACATACAGGTAGCCCGAAGGAGATCTGTATCTCTCAGGGTGCATTCATGACTATCACCCAAACATATGTGGCGATCCTATTAAATATACTGGTATTGGTTCATTGGAGCAGGTGGTTCGTGATCGAAGTCGCTTCCACAGACCGGTGTAAAGTTTCATTACCTGTACTCAAAAAATGGTTCAAATGGCTCCGAGCACTATGGGACTCAACATCTTAGGTCATAAGTCCCCTAGATCTTAGAACTACTTAAACCTAACTAACCTAAGGACAGCACACACACCCATGCCCGAGGCAGGATTCGAACCTGCGACCGTAGCAGTCCCGCGGTTCCGGACTGCAGCGCCAGAACCGCTAGACCACCGCGGCCGGCCATTATTACGTGTACTGTAGGATGACCATATCCAATAGACTATCAATCGCACGAGAAGGTTACTGTATTGCTCCTTCATAAGAAGTTTAATACATAGTTTTTATCAGTTGTAACGCCTCCAATCAGTGTACACCACCATACACTTTTTTCTACAATGACTTATAGAACCGTGTCAGCTGCTGCTAAACTGACATTAACATGCTTTGACCCTCTGGCTCTCACAGAAAACTGAACACTGCATGGCATAAACTGTACAGCTACCATACCACAGGCTGGTAGAAATTAAACAGAGACGTGATGTTTCTCATTGCCAAAAATTTGGAAGACATCGCAATATATGGAAACTGGAAGAGTTTGCGGTATTGTAGAGCGCTTCCAACAGCTATTCGAAGGTGATTACCTGTACAGTTACTCTCATTTTCCCATCGAAAGGGTAGCGTATGTCTCGGTACTCCGTTTCGAAAAGCATAGTTCCTTCATTTTGCAGTCATGTACATGATTACCGTTCCGGTGTTGACCATCACCGGAAGGTGCTGTTCACAACACATGAGAGATAGCACAAATAAAAGGAGGTACTGTTATCTTATTCGTGCGAAAAAAAAAATTAAAAACATGTAGGGTATCCCAGCATATGTAAATAGGACGAGTCTGTAGCAATGAGGAACGCTTCCAAACAATTGTATTAAGGTGACGACCTCTAGATTTAATCCCATGTTCTACAGGGACAAGTAGCAGGTATCCAGTTTTCTGTCAAGGTTCCCTCCATCTCAACGGAATGGTGTCAGTCAGTCATTATGCGGTAATCAACGGCGTACCCAGTGGATGTTCGGGATTGGAAAGATGCCATTGTTGTGGAGCAATGTACTGTAATACACACCGCAGTTGATAATGAGATCAATTTTAGCAATTTTACCCAGAAGTCGGAGAGAGCAATGTCCACCACATTTCACAACCTGTTTAGGAAAAGAGTGAGCTGAGTTAATGCTATAGGAGTGTGTTTTGACCACTCGGTGGAAGTGAGAACATGTTATCGTAGATCCGCCACTCGTGTTCAATGTGTAATATAAGGCCAGCATCAAATGAAGCCTGCTCCTGCAACACGACGATAGTACGAACAGTTACGGTGGCGCTTCTTACTGGGAAAATTGGGAAGAATCAACATCGAAGAAGATCCGCGTCCGTTATGATCCATTCACATCTATCACCCAAACATTTTATCATCGTTATTCTGCACCATCCAGCAGAGAAAAATTACTAATCATAAAAGTTCCGTTAATTTCATCCGATAGACTTTTATCACATCTCTCTCTTCCAATATATCGGAAACCAATACCGTTTATGTGCCAGCATCGAGAATATGCGGCGATCCTATTAAATATACAGGTATTTATCCATTGGAGCAAGTGGCCAGTGATTGACGTCTCTTGCGCGGACCGAGGTGGTACTGTACGAGAACCGCTCCCACATGTTATCAGTCGCAGGAGAGGGACTCTGTTTCGTTGTTTGAAACACCGCTTTTTCTGCTGTAACACACTTTGTACATTGTCATACTTTTTTTTTTCCGCCACGACTTCAAGGTCGGTGTCATTTTCTAAACTGACATTAACACATTTGGTCCATTTACTCCCCCAGGAAACTGGACATCGCACAGTGTAAATCACATTATGTGGTAATCGACAGCGTGCCTGGACTGTTGGAATGGAAAAAGACACCATCGATGTACTGTAATAATAAGCATCATAGTTGATAGTGCGATCGTAATTTCAACTCCGACCAATGATGTGGCAGCATGCTTACCAGTTTCTGTATCATCGCTAAACAGCCCCTCCACTACTTTGTGAGTACCATCGCGAATTTAAGCAGATGACTGTGCAGTATCTTCATTCATAGTTAGCTCTCGAACATATACACCGAAGTATACCAGACAGCGACCGACATGTCTCTAGCACTTCGATCATAGAGCGTAACTTACGATTTCTCTCTTTGTGTGTGGGAGTCACAGGGCATTCTCGCATTCTTAGGATAATGTTAGATACCGAAAGATCTCCTCGCATTGTCTTTGACCAACGCTCCATGCCGCTGACCAGAAGTAGACCGTTACAGTCCACGTTTCGTGTAGGAACAATGCGAACCGAGGCTGTAACTGCTGTCCCGCATCCATCCAAGAGCACAAGATTTCTCCACATGCGCGAATGTCAAGGAGGTTAGCACCTTTATCACTGAACAGTATATATGAAACTGTTTTGATGATATAACAGAGAGTTAAGAACAAGAAACGGGTAGTTTTTATACATGATGGAGCTCCACACAGACGGAGCTTGCAGCATTTTACATAAATCAACTGCACTAGCAATTGTAAAGCATTGCTCTAGTGTCTGGGGTCAGTACCAAGAAGGTATTGGTAAGATAGAACATAAACACATGCACTCCTAAGGCTACAATGTTCTCCACTTAAAACACGCTATAATGTTAGACCGTTGCGGTTTCCGACCTATTATTCATATGGAATGCAACACCGCTACTATCCCAATGTAAGAAATATATTTCCAGCGCATAACATACATTCTCCTGGCCGGTCAGAAATTGTACTATGCTCGCAGCAGTACTATAGAAAATGATCGTTAGTAACGGGGAATGTCTCTTACAAAGAAAGGGACAAACGCATAGCAGCGGTGTTTGACATGTGAAATTACATGTCATTCCACCAATAACTCCGTAAACAGGATATCTGTCAAGAAGATGTATACACGGAGATTGTAGTACCTCACAAACACCTGTCGATAACCTGAAATAGTGATGGAGTACTTTGGATATATCTTGGTGCGTCTGAGCAATGTGTCGAAACAGGATGGAAGTCGTCTGATGACCGAGAGGTTTGCTGTTTACGATCACAAGTAGAGAGTGCTTTACGTCACACACAGAACACACAGTTGTATGCGAGTCGAAGGAAGGTTATGTCACACAATTGATGCATCCTGACATCAAATGACATGCAGCAACTTGTCCCTCTCTCTCCAGAATGCATCGTCAGTCTACCATTAAATCCTACATCCTACCTCGTTACAGTCCCATCTCACCCTATCACTCCATCCACGATCTGTCATCTTTTAACGCATATGCAAGTAAGTTTAGAGGCAGATGGCTCTCTTTTTTCCAGAAAACATCGAAGACAGTAGTCAACTCGCGCGTGTCACTATTACCTCAATAGCCATACTGTAGAATGCTGCATAGACGAAAAATAAAAGATTGTATCCCCGGTTCCCAGTGCTTCCATCTCACCGTTTTCCCGCATTCCTCTTGCTGTCGTATACTCGGTCCTAGGTACAAGGATTGTTCTGCACCAGAAGACATGCAGGTACTCCCCCAATAAAATGACGGAAAATACGTATAAATTGAGAGAAAACACGACGAAATGATGGGGAGAAAGACGCTCTCAGGAGGTGTAATTTTTCTTCAACATGCTGGAAGAAATTGCTTAATATAGATTTTCTTTTCTTTGGAATTTAAATTCTCTATTTTTCTTTTCTCTGATGATGGATTTGAAATAATGAGGATATTCTGTGGTGATCGGTAGTACACGCATCAAAATAGTCGAAGTTCTTTTTCTTGACTTTACACAGGGTGGACGTGGCTTTGCTGATCATTTGTGACCGGTGGCGGTACACATCCTGTACATCACAAAATAATGAGATACAACTGCAGTCGAATGTAAAAACTATCCGATTTTGTTCATAAAACTAAAAGAAAATGGACTTTACCTATTTTCGTGGGAAGAGGACGTTTATTATGGTCGCGAATGTGTTTTGCTTATTTTAATAGATGCTTGATTATAGATGCATTGACATCAAATGCAATTGTTCTCCGACGCCGAACGGTGGGCTGCTACGGGCGAGGGTTCATGGGTGGGGAGCGGGGGGGGGGGGGGGGGAATGAACAAGTTGCACTTGAAGCAGTTGTCTTTTATCTCCTACTGTGTTGGCGTAAGAGCGTCGCCTTAAGGTGGCGGCCAGATGATGAAAAGCCGAGTGTGGGAAGCTACCTTAGAGTGTGGCAGCAGTGTATAAGACGGTCGGCAGAGCATCGTTGATGGGATTAGGGAGAGGCATGAGGAGAAGTGAGATGCCCTTGGTTTTCGGAAGTTCGTGATTCTACAGCGAGAAGAATGCACGTTCAACTACCACCCCTTCTGCACCCTGCAGTCTTTTAGGACTATTTTCCTCTCAGTACATTTGCTGCATTATGACCCGTTCATTACAAGTGCTGCTTTTTTCACGACAATTTCGAAGTCTAATTAGAACTGTGACGCATTCATTTTCCCGTTGTGATAGCGTGTATTGGCTTCGATTATCTGGGCTGCAGGATGGTTTTTGAACAGGAATCTGTAGCGAACTCTGACGTCAAACAGTGACAGATTATGTACGTTTACAGGTAATACACTTTTTAAACTCCTCTCTATGCAACACCAGCATCTCGTCAGTTGAACGTATTTCCCACCAAAAAGAATAAAGATATTATTTACAACCCTGCCGTTTTCCCGCCAACTTGTAGGTGTAGGGTAAAGTTTGAGTGTGTCTGTCGCTAGTTTCAATTGGTATTGCGAAATTTGTTTCCTGCAGGATAACACCAGTTGTATGGTATCAGCAGTTTTTTAGCTGTATTGCGCTTTTATGCCGTCCTTGTTTAGCGCTATGCATATAGTTATGTAATTAGGCCTGACCTTAGTGATTAATTATGTAATTAGGATCGAACTTTGCGTCAGTTTCCCGACAAAAATAAAGCACACTAACCTAGACTTTCTCTCCCGTATCTGGACAGTTTCCATTTGTTAGTTGGTACACTTGTGCTTTCCATCCAGTAGAATCAGGGTTCGAGTCCCGGAAAGGGTACTGCCAATCTTAATTTCCCGTCAATTCCTGGGTAGGGGGTGGGGTGGGACGTCAGCACAGCCCTGAGACTAAGAAATTCCCGCCAAAATTCGAAATTAACGCCAAAATTCGAAATTCCGGCCAATAGGGTAGGTTGGGGCGAGTGGGCCCGGGTGTGGGGGGAGGGGGAAGGGGGAATAGGGGCTTGGGCACATGTGCAGCTGAGAAAGCACGTGATGTCATCTGGGGGCGGGGGTGGGCGTGGTCGGGGTGGGGGTAGGGTTGGTTAAATGATCAATTTAACTAATTTGCATATCAGTTTGATTTAAAAAATGCGCTACGAACGCCAGCTCCCTACTACTTATACAGACGGCGGTAATATCGCCTACACAATGTATAGAAGGGTAGTGCATTGGCGGAGCTGTCATTTGTACTCAGGTGATTCATGAGAAAATATTTCCGACGTGATAGTGGCCGCGAGACGGGAGTTAAGGGACTTCTAACGCGGAATTTTAGGTGGAGCTAAGGGGTGTTCCACTTTGGAAATCGTTAGGGAATACAGTATTCCGAGGCCCACAGTGTCAAGAGTGTGCCGAGAATACTAAATTTTAGGCATTAACTCTCACCTTGACAATGCAGTGGCCGACACTCTTCACTTACCGACCAAGAGTGCAAAAAGGGCAGCTCGTTTTGTATTATCACGTAATAGGGGAGAGAGTGTGGCAGATATGATACGCGAATTGGGATGGAAGTCATTACAGCAAAGACGTTTTTCGTCGCGGCGAGATCTATTTACGAAATTTCAGTCACCAACTTTCTCTTCCGATCGCGAAAATATTTTGTTGAGCCCAACCTACATAGGTAGGAGTGATCATCAAAATAAAATAAGAGAAATCAGAGCTCGAACAGAAAGGTTTAGGTGTTCGTTTTTCCCGCGCGCTGTTCGGGAGTGGAATGGTAGAGAGATGGTATGATTGTGGTTCGATGAACCCTCTGCCAAGCATTTAAATGTGAATTGCAGAGTAGTCATGTAGATGTAGATGTAGAAGAGCAGCGGCTTTTACGTACGATCGTTATTGCTAACAGACAAGCAACACTGCGTGAACTAACCGCTGAAAACAACCTGGAACGTACGACCAACGTATCCGTCAGGACAATGCGGCGAAATTTGCCGTTAATGGGCTATGTCAGCAGGCGAACAACGTATTCTTTTGCTAACAGCATGATATCGGCAGCAGCGCCTCTCCTGGTGTCGTTGCTATGTTGGTTGGCCCCTTGACGACCCGATTTCAGTTGATTACAGTTGATAGTAGGGTTCGAGCTTGGCGCAGGCTACATAAAGCCATGGACCCAAGTTGTCTACAAGGTACTGCTGTACAAGCTGGTGGTGGCTCCATAAGGGGGTAGACTGTGTTTACATGCAATGGGTCCTTTGGCCGAGCTGGGCCGATAGTTGACTGGAAATGGTTATGATCCACTATTTGGAGACCCTTTGGATCTACTCATAGGCTTCATGTTCCCGAACAACTATGTAATGTCGCTAGGCCATAGCCGTTCGCGATTAGTTTGAAGAACATTCTGAAAAATTCGAGCGAATGATTCGCCAGACATGAATCCCATCGAACGCTTATGGGACATAATCAAGGGTCCAGTTCATGCACATAACGCTGCACCGGCAGCACTACCGCAGTTATGGATGGCTGTAGAGACAGCATGGCTCAGTATTTCTGCAGGGGACTTACAACGACTTGTCGTGTTGAGTCCATGCCATGTCGAGTTGCTGCAGTACTCCGGAAAAAAGGAGGTCCGACACGATATTAGGTGGTATCCCATGACTTTTTGTCACCTCAGTGTGTGTGAATTTGTAAGGTAACCATACGGAAAATGACAAGAAGGTAAATACATCATCAAGTAAATACTGACCCACGCTTGTTAGTACGCCACTCTTTCTAGGTGTCGGGTTGTGTTCTTGCTCTGCAATAAATTTCATAAAAATGGCAGTGAATGAACAGCGGATAATATTTACATTCGTGCCCTCTGCAAGAAAATACCGCGCTCGACAATGGCACAAACGAATGAAATTGATGAAAATTTGTGTATGTGCCGAAGTGAAACCTGACGAATTGAGACAAAGAAGAGTTCTGTTTAATGTGGAAGGGTTAGGGGATATTGAGAAACATTTTCTGGCCAGGTAGAAGCAAGTGTCAGTTTTGTTAACAGGTAAATGTAAGTATGTGGAATGTGTCTGTATCCGAGCAACTGGGTTAGAATTAGTCAGAACACTTGGTTGGTTACAGTGGTGGCATTAGCTCTATGGTATGAGGAGATAATAGCAACACCTTCTTGAATAAATGATTCATGAGGGATTTGTTTAACTAGCTATCGATAAAGCTCGGAGCCTGCTAATTTACGAAGCCACCGCGTGACTTCGCTGTCATTTTCATAAATGTGGCCCAATTTTCTGCGTAAACACTCGAAAACGGCTTTTTAAATTGGAACTAGTGTTGAAATTGCGAAAATGTTACCCTCATACAATAAATTTTTGGCTGCGGTGCCCACTATGACGAAGACGTAAGACTGCTGATTCATATACTTTCGATTGGAGTTTCTAACGTACGTATTTTACCTCACCGTCAAAGTAATGGGAAATAATTGGAAAGCAATGAGTAGAGCACCGTCGTGCACGTTTAGTTTGTAACTTCGTATGTACAGCTAGTACATTATGACTTTCGGGAAATTTAGGCAGAGATTTAAAAATAATAGCACCTTAACAATTGGATGTACGATCACATAAACGAATTTTTTGCTTGGATTTAGAATAGAGCAGAGCAACCAAAATTTGCACGAGAGCATCTAGTTGTCAATGACACAAAGTATCACAAAATGTAGATGAGAATTTTTTGTGTGGAGTGTTGCAGATAGCGGCGGTGGACTGGGACGCGTGCCCTGGAGCCGAGCGAAGGCCGCAACACGCCCGCCAGATTCGAAAATAATTGCCGGCGCTGCAGCCGTTGTGTGCACAGCCACTCGAGAAACCGCCGACTCACGCCCTAATGGACTAACAGCTCTTTAACCTTCTTCCAATACGCAATTATTCCACTCCTGTTCAAAATCGGCCGGGCTTGGTGCGCTATTGCGGACAAGTTGTCCCCAATACAAGTGCCGTAGCGAATGTGACATCGTTTGCTAACTAACGAGGCAGCGCAGTTGTCACGCGTACAAGAATTGAATTCCATGAAGGTTAACGATTCACATCGTCGTTACGTTAATGCAGGTGGTGCAATTGCGAACCGTTGTAAAAAATTCGATGTTCGTACATAGAGGAAATTACATCGTTCGGCTAACAATGCTTAATTTGTGGTTTTCCCGAGCAGGAGTTTGTTGCAGCTCCACGTACGTCAGATAATAAGACCGGAGTTAGAGCGGTAGCTCATAATGATGAATAAAGAACCACTGGCGAAGGCCTCATCTGAGCTGTCATACCGAAATTTGCCTAACGCTGTACACAGAAGTGAATAATAAACTTCAGGAGTCATTCAGGATTATTTGAGAACGTTTGTTTTTTGTGCAGTGCGGACAGGTGGCTTCAGGTATGAGCAAATGAAGTATAAACCACAAAATTAATAGAAAATCTTCTCTGTTGTTTAATTGTGGCATATGTGGTAAATTTTATAACATACTTTTTGAGTTCTTCCACTAGTGTACATCAGCATGTTTCTTTTAGTTACTTACTGTTCTTGCACATACTGAGCATCGCCCTTTGGGATCGATGTACGGAATATGGATACATTTTATTGCTAAAGAACAGGGCCATTACATTAATAGGTAAAAATAGTAAACAGACTAACTGCAGTAATCTGTTTTTGCAATTGGGACCGATAACTGAACCGAATATATCCACTGATACGTCAGGTACGCTGTCTAAAGCGTTAGTATCACAAAAGTAACGAAAGGAGGAGTATTAGGGCGTAACATCCCGTCAACCACTAGTACGTCAGAGACGCATCAGAAACTCGAATAGGATAAGAAAGGGTTACGGAAATCAGCGGCTTCATTTTTCAAAGAAATTGTCACGGCCTTTGCATCATAAGTTTTAAGAAAATTACGGAATACTTACTATCTTGATGGCCAGATACAAATTTTAACACTATACCTTCCGAATGCGAGTCCACTGTTCACGGCCGGCCGCTGTGACCGAGCGGTTCTAGGCTCTTCACTCCAGAACCGCGCTGCTGCTAGCGTCGCAGGTTCGAATCCTGCCTCGGGCCTGGATATGTGTTATGTCCTTAGGTTAGTTAGGTTTAAGGGGTTCTAAGTCTAGGGGACTCATGGCCTCAGATGTTAAGTCCCATAGTGCTTACAGCCATTTGAACCATCCAGTGTTCACACGAATTTAATTATCATTAAACGAGTTGGCAGACAGAAGACACTTATATGAAAATAATAATAAAAGAAGAAAAAAACAAAATTGCATTTTATTTAATGAAATACTGTAGACTATTCGATTTGCCTAAGCTACATGAGCCCGAAATAATGTTCGTCAGCATGTTCATCGTGGAGAGGTAAGCTTCTACATGCTCCTCTCCACAGCTAAATGTTTCGAGTTCCTTACTGAATTACGAAAGTACTGCCTCTTTCCACAGTTTGTTGAACATATAAATCCTCTTTCTCCTTTTAGTTGCCCTTTGTACTTTGGTAATCATTGTTGATACAAATCCCTCACTGTCACAAATACCAATTTCATTGTGAACACCCTCAAATGAGTCAGGTCTGTTTGTTGCTATTACATTCAACATATTTCTATCAAGAGTGGGGTTCCGAACCCGAAGTGTCTGTTCTAAGTAGTTTTTAGAGAAGTCATTTAGTAATGTTTCGCTGGACGTCTTGTCACGCTCACCACTTACCATACAACTGACTGTTGGATGATGAAAATCTCTTCCAACAATGACATTACGACTAGGGAACTTATTAGTGAACATAAATTTTCTCTAAGGAGTTCAGTTCGATCTGGAGGTGACTCTGGTGGTCGATAGTAGGGTCCGATTGTTAGTTTATACATTCTTGATACTGAGTACTGCCCAGACAATTTCGTATTCATTTTGAATGTATGTCTCGGTGGATTTGAGGTTCTTGTCTACTGCGACAAATACACCACCCCAATTTACCATTAGCTTATTCTTTCGACATACCACTAAATTTTCCCGAAAATCGCACTACTTTCAATTTCTGGATTTAATCATTTTTCTGTATCTGGTATTATGCCAGTTCCAGTGCACTTTAGGAGCTGTTCAAACTCTGGCACTTTTTTGCGAATGATTCAGCTGGTAATCACTATGGTTTTAAAATACGTGCCTATAGGGGGAATTTAGGATCTTATACTGACACTTCCGGATCCCCTACAGCAATCGTTAGCTGGACTGGTTGGAGAGTAGCCTAATCTGAAAACAAAATCTTGTGTGCACCCCATACAGTTAACAACCTGGGTAGCTCCTTCTGATGCCTAGTGCACACTTGGCTCATTTACCGGAACCGTACAGTTCTCAGCCTTATGGTGCAAATCAAGGAAGTCGAAGCCTAGGTTGCCACGGAACCTTCGAAGTCCTTGCTTCAGTTCTTTCACTCTACTCCAGGGGCCACGTTCAGTTCGGGAAAGAATGCTGCACTCTGTGAGCTTCGTTGAAACTCCACAGGCAGTCTACTCTTCTGAACTCTCTCTGCCAGTTACTGGAATGATACAAGTGTGATCTCGGAGACCCGACGACAGGCATCGTTTGTTCCAACATACGCCACAATCTTTAACTGGTTATACCCTGTTTCCTCAATGGCTACCAGAATAGCCTCCTCAACATGCAGAATTAGGCTCCCTTGCATGCACACTTAGTGTACCTGGTTTCCTTCCCATTCCTTGCTGCCATCTCCTTAAGGTATTCCATCACCATACGTTTGAACTGCTAACGGTTAATAGGTTTCTACCCTTTTGTGTTTACCACCTCCTAACACAGAAAGGAGTAGGCTTCTCAACATGTGAAGCGAGTCTCATTGACTCAGTTTATGTTTCAGTGGAAGAGGCACCTCGAAGTTGTTGCTTAGGGGAATGGCTATAACTCCCTGAGTTGTCCTTCATCCCTGTCTCCCTCGTACATGCGCCTAGCCCTACCACTAACAAGCCACTCGCAATCAGGTGGGCGAGAAGTGATAGACCTCACACTTCCTATATAGGAGACAGAATTCGCAGTAGCTGTTCAAATGGCTCTGAACACTATGGGACTTAACATCTGAGGTCATCAGTCCCCTAGACTTTTAACTACTTAAACCTAACTAACCTAAGGACATCACACACATCCATGCCCGAGGCAGGATGCGAACCTGCGACCGTAGCAGCAGCGCGGTTTCGGACTGAAGCGCCTAGAACCGCTCGGCCACAACGGCCGGCAAATTCGCAGTAGCTGATAGTACTTGAGATACCTTTGGTGCCTCCAGTACATGACTACTGGGAGCTCTCCCAACACACCCATCCCCATAGCTTCCAATCGTTTGACACTAGTCAGAGTGAACTCCAGCTGCTTACGAACGTCAACTAATTCATCGCATGTCTGGGAACAGCATTCACACTGTGGATGATGCAATGTCTCACAAATAAATCAAATGGCTCCAAGCACTATGGGACTTACCATCTGAGGTCATCAGTCCCCTAGACTTAGAACTACGTAAACATAACTAACCTAAGGACATCAGACACATCCATGCCCGAGGCAGAATTCGAACCTGCGACCGCAGCAAATGTTTCACAGAGTAGTAAACATTTAACTTAACACTGTGGAGACAAACGCCCTTTGCTCAGCGTAGCGCAGCTACACGACATGACATGGACTCAACATATCACTGGAAGACACTTCTAGAAATATTGTGCCATACTGCCCCTATAGCCCTCTATAATTGCTGAAGCGTTGCCGGGCCAGGACTGTGTGCATGAACTGAACTCTCGCCTAAGTCTCATAAATGTTCGTTGGGATTACGTCGGACGATCTGGGAGCCAAACCATCCGCCCAAATTGTCAGGAATTTCTTCAAACCAATCGCGAACAGTTGTTGTCCGATGACATGGTGCATTGCCATCCACAAAAATTCCATAGTTGTTTGGGAACATGAAGTCCATGAATAGATGCAAGTTGTCTTCAAGCAACGGAACATAACCATTTACAGTCAATGGTCGGTTCACATGGACCAGAGGATCCATTCTACTGCATGTAAACACAGTCCACACTGTTATGGAGACACCACCAGCTTGGACAGTGCGTTGTTGTCAACTTTGGTCCGTGGCTTCGTGGAGTCTGCGCCACACGCGAACTCTACCATCAGCTCTCACCAACTGAAATCGGGAGTCATCTGATCAGGCCACGGTTTTCCATTCGTCTAGGGCCCAACCGATATGGTCACGAGCCCTGGTGATGTGCTGTAGGCGATGTCGTGTTGTGAACAAAGGCATTCGCGTTGGTCGTTGCTGCCATGTCCCAATGACGCCAAATTTCGCAGCACTTTCCTAACGTATACATACGTCGTACGTCCCAGATTGATTTCTTCGGTTACTGCACGCGGTGTTGCTTGTCTGTTAGCAGTGAAAACTTTACGCAAACGCCGCTGCTCTCGGTCGTTAAGTGAAGACCTTCGGCAACTGCGTTGTCTGTGGTGAGAGGGAATGCCTGAGATGCGGCATTCTCGACACACTCTAGGCACTGCGGATCTCGGAAAATAGAATTCTCTTGTGATTTCCGAAGTGTTATGTCCCATGCGTTTATCTCCAACTACCATTCCGCGTTCAGAGTCTATTAAATCCCGTGGTGCAGCTTTAATCGCATCAGAAGCGTTCAGAGTCTGTTAAATCCCGTGGTGCAGCTTTAATCACATCAGAAACTTTTTACATGAATCACCTGAGTACAAATGACAGCTCCACCAATGCGTTGCTCTTTTACATCTTGTGTACGCGATACTAAAGTCATCTGTATTTGTACATGTCGGTATTTCACGACTTTTGTCTTTTAACTTTTGGATCTATTAAGCGAAAGGTATTACTAATTTTCTTTAAGAAGAGAAACAGTTAGTGCATGAAACGTGTTTTCTATTAGGACAACGCAGAATAACGGTATGTGAGTTAAGAAAGGTGATCTTTCAATACATAGCAACTGTTTTGCCAGTCTTCTCTTCAACCTGTACAGCCTAGGTGAATTTCAAATATAAATCTGTTGCTATCAAAATTCACTTGAAACCACGTTAACTGAATCTTCCGTCGGTTCTTCGTAGAACTATATTGGTTACACAAGTGTTATATAGTATCTTACTGCTTACCTTACAAAGCCTCATCATGGGAACGTCTTGCGAACTGCTTTGTGTAGTTCTTTTGCAGCTGTCGATATGATTATGATTGAATGTTGGAGTAGTTATGACATATTGGAAATTAACACATATGTGCAATGCTAACGCTGACTGCGAAGAAATGAGGAGCTTCAGATATTCTACCAATACATTAGGAATGGAATAATATTTTCACACTGAATGCTTTGATTTATCTAACTTCTAGAGTCCTGTTGTAGCATACATGATTAGCACAGTTTATATTATGCTTTTATGCTATTTATTGTATACGTTTCCTGCATTATCGGTCAGTAGTAAACGACTGTCATGTTGAGAAGGAAGACTGGGGTTTAAAGTCACATCATTAGAGATAGAGTTTAAGCTCAGATTGCGGAAGAATGGCGAAGGAAATCGACCAAGACCTTTCAAAGAAGCAGTTCCATAATTAGCCTTAAGAAATTACGGGAAGACTAAATCTGGACGACCGGAAGAGAATTTGAACCACCGTCCTCCAAAATACAAGTTTAATGTCTTATCACTGTAACACCTCGCTCGGCTGTCATGTTAAATATTTCACTAGATGTGTTTTAATCTTTCAGTACACGAATATAATGTTTCCCTACAGGACAATTTTGTAGGACTGTGAGTTCTGGCAAACCTTTTGCTTGATCCAATCCACTATCTTTCATATGTGCAATATATTCATTTAGATTTAGATTTTATGGAGTGATTCTAGAGTCCGAAAATCGGGAAATTGGCCTAATGGTCCTGGAAACTACCATCCGTATTTCTCCTCCCCCACGGCTGTAAAATTTATGAGAGAATGCTAAAATACCGACTTCCAGATGCAATGGAATCCATCCTCAGACTTCAATACGCCAGTTTCCGCCAATGAGAAAGTCGAGTCGTCCCCTGTTCAGGTGTGTCTGATGCGCGATTACAGACGCACCAGTGAAAAACGATGTATTCAGTTACGTTTAAAGAACCAAGCGAGGTGGCGCAGTGGTTATCACACTAGACTCGCTTCGGGAGGACGACAGTTCGAACCCGAGTCCCGCCATCCTGATTTAGATTTACCGTGATTTCCCCAAATCGCTTCAGGCAAATGCCGGGATGGATCCGTTGATACGACACGGCCGCATTTCTTTCCTCTCCTTCCCTAATCAGATAGGATCGACGACCTCGCTGTTTGGCTCCTTCCAAGCAATCAACACCAAACGAGTGCCACTGGACAGACGCACGACTATTGACTCGCGACATTTGTCGCCTCACCCGCCAGAAAGGAATCGAGTGTCAACCGTCCATTTCCAAATCAAGCATGCATCAAGATGACTGCGGGCTATGTCGAGAGGAACACTGTTGGACCGCTGTCACTATGCAACATATTTGGGTGCTACCCCAGATAGAGCTCCCACATATAAGCAATGCTGGACCAACAGAAAAATGATAGTCAGTGGCGTGGCCAAATCAGTATCATCTGCAAAATTGTAGGTTCAAATTAGTGTTTTAGAAAGCACATTTTAACCATCATTTTATTAAGTCATATCATTTTCTTGTACACTGTATTTTTCAAATTTTTGCACTTTCGATGTTGACAGTCATCAATTTATGGTGGTCTATAACCGAAACCGGTACATGATATATAGTTCAAATAAAACAGCTGGTGATTAAAATACGTTGTCTAAAGTACTTAACGGCTGTTTGTTCTCACCTGATGATAACATAAAATTAGTGTGTTAATCCAAAATTGCTCAACAGCACTGGCATTTTGCTATTCCGCCAAAGGGTATACCTCTCATTGTCTGGTAGAAATCTGCTCTTGCTAAGCAAGTTTATGTCACACACAAATAGATCTACAGACTGATCAATGGCTGCCTGGAGCATACTCCCATACATAAGATCTACCACCTAGCTGGATTCTCTCCATCGACAATTCGACGGGAAGTAACAACTGCCTGCAAAAAGAGAGTGAGGTTCTCCATGTCCGTACACAACGTACTGTATGGCAATCGACCAACTACGTAACCCTTTTATTACTACTGGGACATATGTGTACCACGATAGGTTATCAGAGGACCAGTGGGAATTTGCTTCATGCTACTGCTATGTATCAGTATTCCACTAGTAAAGGGAAGCCTGTTAAATGTTTGTAGGATTATTCGAATTACAGATTTTGCCTGCCGTTTGTGCTATCTTCGAATTCCTTTGTTAATCTACTCCCCCGCTCCGCTCTGTGTAGTCGTATGGAATTAGTATGCGCCTGCGAATAGGCAATCCAATGAAGAAATGTGCAAAGTGGCTGATGCCGCGCCTTCCTGGACAAATTCTGTCAATGAACTGCAAGCATATATTGAAGTTCGCAGCGTCACGAACAGTGTCCGTACTGAGCTCCTCTAATGTGAGTTAAAAACTGGGTGTGTGTGTTGTCCTTAGCCTAAGTTAGTTTAAGTTAGGTTAAGTAGTGCGTAAGCCTAGGGACCGATAACCTTAGCAGTTTGGTCCCACAGGTACTTACCACAAATTTCCAAATTTATCCACTGATTGTCTGTTTTCTACAGTGTATCCCAGAAATGTTGCGTCAAACTTCATCACGTTGTAGAGGGTGTTCAGAGGAATAAATCGAGGACAGGAACCCATGTCCGGAAACGTCATCCAGCGACGCTACAGAGCGTCGAATTTATTGGTGCCGGGCACCCCTTCAGTACCAAACGTGACTTTTTATGCCGACGGACCACAGGTGGAACGTCTTGTATGTTGTTTGTTACTCAGTGATCGCGACTGAGTGCATGCTCGCCAGTGAAGAAGATTGGGCCAGCTGCTGTGTAGACAGGCCTTGAATCCTAAGAACGTGATGCTCTGTTGCATTGGTAGATGACGGTTTCGGACGCGGGTATCCATTCACCTTTTATTTTCCTCCCGTACAACTAAAATCATCGGAGATTTTGGAGGGTACCAGCAGAGAAATAAGCTGCGAATGGAAACTCGTGTTCGAAACCGTCATCCAACGAGGCAACAGAGTATAATATTCAGCGCAGACAAGGCCTGTTTAAGGCGGTAGGTAATTCCCCCTTCTCCACTGGTGATCGTGGCAACTAATCACGAGCCGGCACTGAAAAACAACTTTTAGGGGTGATTTTCTCAAAAATGGGAGGGTGTTGAGCCAAAATATCTTAAAGCCCTTCTTTTTAGGTTGTACAAAAGCGACCTGCCAAATTTGAGCCGAGTCGGTTGGGCGTGTCTGAGGCCATCTCCTTGTCAGCCCGCACTGTACTGCCCAGGGCAGCGATGACGACCTTATGTCATCATTTCCCAATTCAGTCTTCGTTTTTTTCGATCGTTGGGTCGAGGCTAAACTAGCATAACTAATGCGTTCTGTTTTGTGATATATAATTTGCAGTATGTAATTTGTGTTACAGGTGTGGAACAATTCTATTTTCGTAACTTGTGCTGTCTCTTTCTGTCCTTAGTTTGTGATCTGATGCTTCTGATAGAAATAAAAAATAGCTTAGAGTTAGTCGTATTTTACCTAGCATTAAATACCCATAAGCAATTTAATGTAGCCCATAAATTTGATCGAAATCAGTAGTACTCCGATCTGAAAGAAATCTTGAACGTTGTCCAGTCATCAAAAACTGTCGGTCATGGTCACAGTTCTGTGATTAGATGAGCAAGTTTCTCAGATATGTGTTTGAAAATTGTACAAAGCGAACGCGTTCATTCTATCTTTCCCATCTGAAATTGTTGATGCTATTGACAAACGGTACTCCTAGCTGTGATAAGGGTACGCTTTGTCATTCCCCCTGCGCCTAATATTATCACTAGCAAAATAAAGAGAATGTATTTGATTTATATCTTTTATACTCAATGAATGCGACTTTTTTCCTTTCGGAAGGTGATAATCTAACAAGAGCGTATTTATTTATTTATTTATTCCACTCCATTCCATTGTAGCCTGTTACCTATAATTGAAAGAGGGGCTGTACTGATTGTTACGCAAACTATTCAGCATACAGTAATATTTAGTTGTAACCCAATCTAGCAAGAGTGTAATTGCTGTACGCATACAGGTTTCAATTTTCGTTATTAGATCATTTACTGTAGCACTGTCACATTGGAGTTTAGTGTCACATTCACGACTATTGTCCCTTCTTTTAAGAACCTATGGGGTTCGCACCACGTCCTTACCAGTAAACTGTGAACCCGACAATTGATTTTTATGAGCAGAATTTTATATTGTACAAGGCGAATAATACGTTATTCTGGAATCGTTATTCCCACTGAGGTAATGCTATGCCCTTCTTTCAAGTGTATGCTTCGTAGAATGAGTAAATTACATCGCTGGTAGATGTTAATGTAAGTGTGCGGAGTATTTGAATATTAGACTTGACCCACCCTCATTCACATTTTGTGTTTTATCCATTATCAGAGCCGGCCGAAGTGGCCGTGCGGTTAAAGGCGCTGCAGTCTGGAACCGCAAGACCGCTACGGTCGCAGGTTCGAATCCTGCCTCGGGCATGGATGTTTGTGATGTCCTTAGGTTAGTTAGGTTTAACTAGTTCTAAGGGACTAATGACCTCAGCAGTTGAGTCCCATAGTGCTCAGAGCCATTTGAACCATCCATTATCAGAAATTAGCGCATGCAGGTAAGATAGACGGCATAGTGCGGCGTTGGAGTTGTCAGATAATGAGACGACAATGAGGCCATTGCTACTGGCAGGATGTACCAACCACGAAATAAACCACGGCAGGAGGGCAGCAACTAAACTAAAAGGTTACTGCGTGTCGAATTCCCCGGTGATTGGCCGTTTCAAGGCGATGTATGGCGTGAAGGACCTGCATTGCAAGAAACGAAGAGGCCCGCGAATTATTTCACGGCCGTCGTAAGAATAAAACCAGTACCAATAAAGCTACGTAATTGGCAGTAGCACCACGTGAGAGAGCAAAAAGGAGACGAGGAAGCACGTTTAAGTCTCACTCTGTAGGTGAAACTGTATATTAGCTTGAGACGATGAAAAAGGTGGACCTATCAATATTCTTTAAAAATTAATAACTATAAATAATCTCCGTCGATTATGCTAAAGCTGGTAGCATTTGCCCAGCGCTACTGAAATAGGATACCAGAATCTTTATTACATGGAAATAATTTGAATAATAAGCTGGAACAATGACTGTGATGATTAAAAATTAAATTAAGATACATTACAAACGATCAAGTATAACGACAGTATGTCACAAGAAAGCAATATTAAGATATTTAGATATATAATTGTTCGTAGGTGTAAATAGTTCATTCAGAGTAAACACAAGCTTAAACTGATTAATCATAATAATTTAGGAACACGTCCTAATTTCCATAGCAGAACACCAAGGCCACAATGTAACAGCTGGTTGATACTGACTGTGGTGAAACAGATCATGTAATGCCTCCTAATATCGTGTCGGACCTCCTTTTGCCGGCATAGTGCAGCAGCTTAGCCTAGCATGAACTCATAAAGTAACTGGAAGTTCCCTGCAAAAAATCAAGCCATGCTGCCTCCATAGCCGTCCATAATTGCGAAAGTGTTGCCGGTCCAGGATTTTGTGCACGAAATGACCCCCTTGAATAAGTCCCATAAATGTTCGATGGGTAACGATATCATTGGTTCGAATTGTCTAGAATATTCACCAAACCAATCGCGAACAATTGTGGACGGTGGCATGGCGCATTGTCATCCACAAAAATTCCATCACTGAATGGCTGCAAATGGTCTCCAAGTAGCCGAACATAACCATTTCCAGTCAATTATTATCAGTTCAGTTGGACGAGAGGACCCAATCCATTTCATGCAAACACAACCCATATCATTATGCTTGCACAGTGCCTTATTGAAAACCTGGGTCCATGGCTTCGTGGGCTCTACGCCTCACTCGGACCCTGTAGTCAGCTCTTACCAACTGAAATTAAGACTCATCTGACCATGCCACGATTACATGGTCACTAGCCCAGGAGAGTCGTTGCAGGCGATGTCCTTTTAGCAACGACACTCACATCGGTCATTTGATGCCATAGCCCATTAACATCAAATTTCACGGAACTGATCTAACGAATACCTTGAGCGTACGTGTCACACCGATATATGTGGTTCTTTCACGCAGCGTTGGTTGTCTATTAGCAATGACAGTTCTACGCAAACGCCACTGTTCTCGGCCGTCAAGTGAAGGCCACCGGGCACTGCGTTGTCCGTGGTGAGAAGTATAGCCTGCAATTTGATATCTGCGACATATTCTTGACACTGTGGATCTCGGAATATCGAATTCCCTAACGGTTTCCGAAACGGAAAGTCCCATACGTCTAGCTCCAACTACTATTCCGCGTTCAAAGTCTGTTAACTCCGGTCGGGTGGCCATCGTCACGTCGGAAACATTTTCACAAGACTCACTTGGGCAGGAATGACAGCTCCGCCAATACAGTGCCCTTTTATACCTTGTGTACGCGATACTACCGTCATCTGTATACGTGATTATCGTTAACCTATGACTCTTGACACTATATATAACTCATGCTAACGATAACTTGTATAAAATTAAAATGTTCGCGCTTAAAAAGCGAGAGATAATTCGTATGATTTATCTGTGAATTTCAATGAAATTGGTATTTTCTAATATCCCAGAGGAATCAACGCGTATCCGTGGCTTGTGTGTTGTATTTAGGTGCATAGTTTTAAGAGTAATATGTACAAAAATGGACTATTGTGAGCTTTCCAAAGTCAGATTGACTTCTACATTAGGGACACGGCCATATTCGTCTGGGTCAATCAGTTGTATGGGGTGAATATTCTGTGTGAACACGTTAAGAAACAAGATGGTTTATACGTAAAAGGAAAAAAAAAACAGATTGATACAGTTCATTATTTTATGCAGATATTTCTTACGCTTCCGTGCGGAAAGACAAGAAAAAAATGGTTCAAATGGCTCTGAGTACAATGGGACTTAACTTCTAAGGTCATCAGTCC
Source organism: Schistocerca cancellata (assembly GCF_023864275.1). NCBI lineage: Eukaryota > Metazoa > Arthropoda > Insecta > Orthoptera > Acrididae > Schistocerca > Schistocerca cancellata. The sequence goes on from NC_064629.1 coordinate 623,056,652, forward strand.
CCTAGAACTTAGAACTACTTAAACCTAACTAACCTAAGGACATCACACACATCCATGCCCGAGGCATGATTCGAACCTGCGACCGTAGCGGTCCCGCGGTTCCAGACTGTAGCGCCTTTAGAAAGAGAAGACAAAAGAGAAGTTATGTACAGTTGTAGTTGAGTGGCTACATAAAAGAAATTTCTTATTGGCTCTTATGCAGTTCGGTACATCAGTATACAATAGCAAGCTTACATACTATCATAGTTTTGTAGCTATATTGGACTGTACCAGAGAGCTTATTTATACTATGCGTTTGAAGGCAGCACATAACAAATGTCCGAAACACAGATGCTTCTGTTGGTTGGGAACGCTATTTTCACAAAAAATATATAAAATTCCTCTAAATGTTCCTCTACTCTCTCCAACTGCCTATCTGTCTCCATCTCTTCCTATCCCCTCTCTGTTAGTCCGTCTCCTCCTCTCCCCTCTCTCTCCAAATTATCGCTCTCACCCCAATAGATGGCTTCTGGTTATTACCACCACAGTATGTCCTTCCAAATAGTAAGTAACATGTATAGCAAGACTGGTTGAAACGGATCCAGGGGTTCAGGAGGAGCTTCTTACCCTTAGCTTTGCCCACGTACGCACGTCTCACATACAGTATATTGAAGATATTTCACTCAAATTTGTACACGTATATCACCTGCATTTCTATCGAATTTCACCCTGCAGTTTTGTTTTCAAGAAGTTCAATGTTTATGACGTCATATATCCGGAACTAAGTGTCGTAGAATAATCTAGTTTTGTAGGTACATTCAGAGGCACATGTCGGTCCGAAAAATTTGTTGCAAATACAGTTATTAGTATAGAAGTAATTAAAACGTCACGCCTGATGCGGTAGTTTTAGTGCACGGACAGCAAAAACGCAGTAAGCGATAAACTTTTTTTCTTTCATCATTCGCCGGCCGGGGTGGCCGTGCGGTTCTAGGCGCTGCAGTCTGGAACCGCGTGACCGCTACGGTCGCACGTTCGAATCCTGCCTCGGGCATGGATGTGGGTGATGTCCTTAGGTTAGTTAGGTTTAAGTAGTTCTAAGTTCTAGGGGACTGATGACCATAGATGTTGTCCGCCGCTCGTGGTCTCGCGGTAGCGTTCTCGCTTCCCGAGCACGGGGTCCCGGGTTCGATTCCCGGCGGGGTAAGGGATTTTCCCTGCCTCGAGATGACTGGGTGTTTGTGTTGTCCTCATCATTTCATCATCATCCAGGAAAAGTGGCGAAATTGGACTGAGCAAAGATTGGATAATTGTACGGGCGCTGATAACCACGCAGTTGAGTGCCCCACAAACCAAACATCATCATGATCATCACCATAGATGTTAAGTCCCATAGTGCTCAGAGCCATTTGAACTACTGCTTACAGTGTAATAAGCAACAGGATGACGTTATTGACAACTTTTGACACTGCCGGCAGGCCCCAGACGATTTAACCTTCTCTAAGGACATAGTGGATGAAAGCGTATTGGACACGATCGCCCTCCCTCTGGAGTGCAGCGTCTCTCCACTTTTTGCTCTGGTATACATGATATATACCATTCTGTACAGTTCAAAGCCATTCGACAAAATTTTAACGTGATCCGTAGCAGCGAACTGTGTTCATACTTTTTCGGTCCTCCTATTTCGCTCCTCTGATATCCGTCAGTCTGGCAACACACTCTATGCAAACCTCGCGCCTTTTTTCAGCACTTTAAAAACGTACCTGTACAGAGACAGCCATTCGATAATTACTAGGCGCCGGTGTGACGGGAATCCCTTGAGACATTCGACACCCACGGATTTCACATGAAGCCAGCAAGCGCTAGTTCAGTTATACAGCGCCACCCACCTCAGGGGTGTCGAAATGGCTGTCTGTCCCTTCAGCGTCTAGTAATCACTACCTGGCTGTCTCTGTACAGGTACATTTTTAAGGTGCTCAACAAATGTGCGTGGGTAGCACTGAGGGTGTTGCCAATCTGATGGGGTCTTAGAGGGATCATTTGTCATTTTATTCACACTCGTGTCAGTGTCACACTCCCTCTGATCATGTTACAAGAGGCACAAAACAGGGACGCTGAAAAATCATAAATATCCTTTGCTGGTTTGAATCGCCTCAGATTCCCTTTAATGGTTTCAAACAGTCCATACTGGTTCCGCTCTGCATACCAGAGAAAAAACTGCCATCGCGCTACACTCCGAAGAAGTGTGCTCACGTTCAATGGGATGACAAGCCCATGATGTCCTTGAAGAATTGATGAATCGTCCAAAGTGTGGCAGCAGTGTCAAACGTTTTTAAGAATGTCGTCCTGTTACTCATAGCACTGCGAACTGTCGTTTCCGACTGCGAAATGTGTGGGAATCAACTCCCCAACCGAAGGGTTGGATTCATCGACGCTCTTTATGACACCCTCCCTCCACTCTGAGTCCTTGTTGTGTCAATACTTAGCGGTAGTGTCGAAAATGCTTTTCTCGGCCACACGTAAGTAAACCCCGTAGTTTCAACGCTGGGCGTCTCGGTACTGGTCTCCATCGAAGAGGGATCAAAAGTGGGGGTGCAATATTGGTAATAGGGGCTGTGACGACTGCACATGAACTTCTGAGCTCTGGCCATTTTTTGCATGTATCGACACCTTTTAGTTTGAAGCATCACTGAGACCGAGTGTGACGTCGCAGTCCGCCACGCTTTAAGGATGTAACAGAGGAATGTTGTTGGCACATTTGAGCCAAATATCAAACTCCTGCGTCGCAATTAGAGTCAATTACGAGGTCTCGAAAATGTGACCTATTAATCGTGTTGCTCAGGTACACTGAAGAGCCAAAGAAACTGGTACACCAGCCTAATACCGTGTAGGTCAGCACGCAGCAGCAGCAAGACGTGGCATGGACTCGACTAATATCTGAAGTAGTGCTGGAGGGATTGACACCATGAATCCTGCAGGGCTGTCCACAAATCCGTAACAGTACGAGGGGGTGGAGATCTATCCTGAACAGCACGTTGCTAGACATCCAAGATATGCTCAATAGTGTTCATGTTTATGGAGTTTGGTGGCCAGTGGAAGTGTTTAAACTCAGAAGAGTGTTCCTGGGGTCACTCTGCAGCAATTCTGGTCGTGTGTGGTGTCGCATTGTCCTGCTGGAATTGTCAAGTGCGTCGGAATGCACAATGGACATGAATGGATGCAGGTGATCAGACAGGACGCTTACGTACGTGTCACCTGTCAGAGACGTATCTAGACTTATCAGGGGTCCCATATCACTCCAACTGCACACGCCCCATACCATTACAGAGCCTCCACCAGCTTGAACAGTGCCCTACTGACATGCGGGGTCCATGGATTCATCAGGTTGTCTGCGCACCCGTACATGTCCATCCACTCGATACAATTTGAAACAACACCCGTCCGACCAGGCAACATGGCAATGTCGGTGTTGTTTCGTTGAATGGTTTGCACGCTGTCACTTGTTGAGGGGCCAGCATTGAAATCTGCAGCAGTTCGCGGAAAGGTTGCACTTCTGTCACGTTGAACGATTCTCTCCGGTCTTTGTTAGTCCCGTTCTTGTAGGATTTTTTCCGCCAGCAACAATGTCGGAGGTTTGATGTTTTGTAGGATTCCTGATATTCTCGAAACACTCGTGAAATGGTCGTATGGGAAAATCCCCACATCATCGCTACCTCGGAAATGCTGTGTACCATCGCTCTTGCGCCGACTATAAAACCACGTTCAACCTCACTTAAATCTTGATAACCTACCACTGTAGCAGCAGCAACCGATCTAACAATGCACCACAACCTTGTGGTCATATATAGGCGTTGCCGACTACAAGGCGGTATTCTACCTGTTTACATATATCTATGTTTCCGTACTCATGCCTATACCACTTTCTTTGGCACTTCGGTGTACACGCGAAGCATTGCAATCCTATCAGCATTAGGCGTGAATTACACATACTTTGACTATAGTCCTGAAACACAAGTTGGATGACGATTACTTGATAAGGGAGGTTGCAGTGGTTTATACCGCGACTGACGATGCCAAAGATACTGTCCGTTTTATGAACAAAACTGGTGCCGTGAATTCGATACAGACAAGCTTGAAGCAAAAAACGGAGAATAGCTGAAACAGCTTGTTTAGGATGCTACAGTCTGTAATTAGGCAGTACGATAAAACCGTGGAAACGCTTCTGAACAGAGGTGTCTCAAAAAAAACTTTCAGGTTACGACAATAACATTGCAAAAGAACTGGTGGCACTTTTAGATCCATTCAAAGGTGCAACAGGAATGCTGGGAATGCTGCAAGGCGAGAAGATTCCAACGATGCAGTTTGTTTTGTTAACGGTACACAAACTGAAAGGCCATTATAAAACAAAGCCCATAGATATAAAGATACGTTTAAATTACTGTAGACCCAGTTTCCTTCTTTAATACACGCAGCTTGTGCAGAAAAAGATAACTGCGCTTAATTGCAAAACGCCGGTATCACAGTCACCGGTATTTTGGCTGTAGAGTACAACTGTCGTATTATGGTCTATTAACTGTAGATACTATGAGTTCTGAAAGATCGCTGTCTCTGTCTCACAGATGAGAATGTCAAAATTCTGAGATTTCACAGAGCAGTAACATTTCTGTGGTCGCCCTTTCAGTTGCAGCATAGAACATTATCTCGGACTTGCAAAGCAAAATTAATCCGTAACGCGTCTGTTCCTTGTAATTACGCAAACAGTGAAAAATTTGGAGAAAATTTTGTTATTCATGGGTTCCTAATTTCATATGCCGTCAGGTACACATATGTAGATTTGACTCAGTAAAGCAGACGGTGTTATAAATAACAAAATAAAAAACAGCAATGTGGTTTTTCGTTACGAGACAGGCAAAAGTTGACAGTAACATAGTTGTCCTGCGAAACTCCGAACTGTTTCCTAATTTTCCTTATTGCATAAAGCAAGCTATTTTCTCTTATAGATCACAATTATGTCACGATTGGACGCTACCACCCAGGAATATACATCTACAGCATAACTAAAGTGAAGTGAGTGTAGTTACATCAATTGGTATGAGTATGTCAGGAGCGACACCAGCCTGCATACACACACACCTGGTATTAAATCGGTCGCTGCGCACACAATCAAAGGATCACTATTCTGAAACGCCGCAATTTTCTCCCACTGCAGCGAAGAAGTGTGAAATTTGGCTCAAAGGCACCTACAACATTTCGCTGCGACGGCGTAAAATCATGGCGCTCTGCGATATAACACTCGGGCTCGGAGACGCTTCAAATAACCAAGTGTCCACATATGCGAAAAATGGCCTGGCCTTAGAAGTTCACGTGAGGTGTAAGGTGGGTTAATCACATCACATTGGCACCAAATTTTACCAAAATTCTGCCCAACGCCACCGTGAACGTGTTATACGATGGGAAGATCTTCGCACCCCATCGTACCCACATTTCACATCTTTTGAGACCTCTGCCATGGAGGTAATAACCGGACGCCGAACGTTGGTATCACACGGTTTTCTAAATGGTGACCGAACAAAACATTTCGCAAACTTTGCCACTCAGAATCGACATAAAAAGACCTCACGTGGTGACATAAAGGGCGTCAATGCTACCACCCCTTCCCTTGGGACGTTGATTCCCACATTTTTTACGGTCGGAAACGACTGATTATACGGCGTCGAGCGACACAACGACGTTATTGTCAACATTTGACACTGATGACACGCCCCGGGTTATTCAGCTTTCTCTGAGGACATCGTGGGACTGTAATCCCACTGAAAGTGACCTGACCCGTTTAGAGTGTAGTCCGCAATAAAACGAAGAGTGAGCAGGTGAAACATAGACATGCGTGAATAAAATGGCAGAGTGTCACTCTAATCCCCTTCCCCCCCCCCCCCCCCCGCCGCTCCCTCCCGAGTTCGGCAACACCCTTTATACCACCCGCACACGTTGGACTAACACTATAGGAGTATATCTGTACTGACACTTCGACACCCATGCAGCTGAGTGACTCCGCGACGCTGCTCTAGCACCTACAAGCACGCAACCCGTTTGACACGCCGTAGGTTCCGCATGTCGGGAAGCAGGCGCTAGAGCAGTGCAGTGCCACTCAGCTGAATGAGTGTCGAAGTCTCTGTACATGTACATTTTTCAAGTGTTCAGCGGTGTGCGCATGGCACCAACGATGCTGCCGAACTCTAAGCGTCTTAGAGTGGACCTTTGCCGTTTTATTCACGTATGTGTCAATATTGCACCCGGGCCTCTGTCCTCCCCTCCCGCCCCCCACTCACCCTCACATGATCTCGCCATAGGAGGGTGAAAGAGCAGAAACATTGAACGCTTGCAGATTTCGTTGAATGGTTTTGGAAGTCCCTTCCTCTCTGTATACCAGAGCAAAAATTGCGATCGCGCTACACTCCAAAGAAGTGCGATCACGTTCAGTGGGTTGCAAGCCCACGATCTCCTTCGAGAATGGTTGAATCGTCCGGAGGGTGGCAGCAGTGTCAAATGTTCTCAAAGCTGTCGGCCTGTTGTTCATCGCACTGAGAACTGCCGTTTTCGACCGCGAAATGGGCGGGAATCAAAGCTCCAAAGAAAGAGGTGGTTCCTCTGACTCTCTGTATGCCACCTTCTGAGGGCATTTCGTGTCGATACTGAGCGTCGGTACGTCTGAAATCATTTCCTCTGGCACCTATAAGAAAACCGCTTAATATCGAGGCTAGGCGTCGCGGTACCCGTCTCCATTGAAGGAGTGTCAAAAGAGGGTGTAAAATATGGGTAGGAGGGGCTATGACGAGTTTACCGTCGTGTGATACAACCACTGTGGCATTGGGTAGAATTGTTATGAAATTTCGTGCTAAAGTTACGTCATTAACCTACCTTACATCTCACTTGAAATTCTAAGCTCTGGTCTTTTTGGTCGCGTGTCGACACCTTGTTGTTTAAAGACTCGTCGAGGTCGATTGTGACGCCGCAGGGCGCCGCGGTTTTGCAACATTACAAAGGAAGGTTGTGGGCACCTTTGAGCCTAATTTTAAACGTCTGAGTTGCAATGAGAGACAATTACGGTGTTAAAAAGATGTGATCCTCTAATTGTGCGGCACAGAGTAGTATCATTCAGATACTACATTCACAACAAAGGAGAAGGGTGGACATATCCGATACTAATGTCCAGTAAAATGAGTGCGGATCCATTTGATCATATAGGGAACTTCCGCCAGTACCTCTCTCGTACAGACCATACTTCAGAGAAGTTCTCCTGCATCCTTCTCGAGAATAGCGCTCTTGGAGGAAAGGAAGTTTCAAAACAGCGCACACTCTTCTGCAGAATGAAAGTTACATTCTGGAAACAGTTCTCGAGGCCATTTCTCCTCAATATTCTTTCTTCTAGGATTGCTATTACCGCAACTCATGAAGAAGAACTTCTTTGAAATGTCTAATGCATAAGACAGGCATTGGCGGAATTAAAACTGTGATGACGGATAGTGAGTCGTGCTGGATGTTACAGTCGATAAGAACATTGCGAGAGAAAGGTAAGGTTCCGGGTCCACCACACAGTTGTAATCTGTCAAGAAATTTATATGCTTACGCTACAATGTTCACCTATCGAGCAGCTATGACATGTGTTTTGAAGACTTCTGAGAAAAAAAATATTTCTGCATCCACATTAAGTCCCATTCTAAAAGAGGTCTGTCAGTATCACATCGAAGGAAAATTTGTTGCAACCAGCAGAGAATTCAGTACCTAAATAATATGAACTTAATATTGCGATGATACCTCTCACTGAATAATAAGTTCTAAAAACCGCTTTTTGCAACAGAAATAATTCATACAACAGCCTCTCGACTCGAGTTTCTGCAATAAAAGCTGAATAAATTACAAAGCTTTTCAGGTACTATTTTGGACGGTTCACACCATTTGTCTTACTGACTTAAATTTCTTCTATGGAGAGTTAACCATATTGAATTTATGCATTACTATAATACCACCAGTACGATAACGTTTAGATCTGCAGACTTCTTTATCTGTAAGTTACGTTTTTTTCGCAGTTTTCCAGCTCTAGCAACAGAACCAGTATAAAATTAGTAGAGGCGTTAGAAGATGTACAACACAGCAAAAAAGAATCGTTTCGTTAAGTTTTGAGTACTGCTGCTTTATTAATTTGTTGGAAGTTCTAATAAAATTAAGTCGAATTACTCCTACTTGTGTTCGTCGTCCTGAAATCATCTTGCAGAAGTAGCACTACCTTTTAGTACGAACGTGTTTATTAGTTTTATCTATATTGATTTGAACAGGACGTGTGAACTATACTCGAGAAATGCCTCCTCATCTGTATGCTTACTTGGAGCAGAAATGAGTCGCGTCATCGACTTTTCTGTTTGTTCTTCTCTTATGCGCGCGGCATTTCAAGTCCCGTTTGTAAATATTGCGGGAAAAACTAATTGCGGCAACTCAGCGAACATTTTACAACCTCACTTATGACAGCGCCTCCTCTCGTCCATTGAAAGCTGCATAGAGCACACACGAGTGCGTCAACACTTCACCCTGCAGCCACGCAGCAAATCCGCAGTGACTCATGGCGTGCGCTTTGAAAAAGGAATGTCGATATTACAGCGAAAGTACGGCTACATCCAGCATTTATAGACACATTTTGCCGTATACAAATTTATCACCAGGAAAACTTGGATTAAAGTAACGTTCGAAAAATTCTCACATTTTGTAGACTCTTCCCGAAGGAGTAGAGAGCGACGTCCCTAGTACGGCTGACCTTCCATTCACGGATGCCGCTGCCTTTACGGTGCTGATATGCCCTAACGTCTGTTTTTTATAATTGTGATCACTACAAGGTAATGACACACATCTTCTTCTCTTTAAATGCGATGTCTTGTGGAATTAAAAGCAATCTTCGACTTATCACCAAAGCCTTTCATTTAACTTTATGTAATCATTCCGCCTGGAGTTTCCTAAGTATCTGTGAAACGCCCATATGCTGGAACGAAACTACTCCAACCATTTGTTCCTTTCGTTTAATTACTCCAAATATTTCAGAACCAATTTTTCAGATACGCACACAGCATCTTGTTTTCAGCTTTGTCGCTTTGACTTTATAAGGACCACAGACAGACAAAAGCAAGCAAAAGTCATATGAGAGTGTTGTAACCTTCTTCCGTCATAGTCTAGTTAAAATTTCCTTTTAACATCCATGAGGAATTCAGTCCTCAGTTTTCATGAAGTACGGACCGCGAGAGGAAGTTGCGTACTAGCTGACAACAGCCTACAACACCATGCGTAGAGCTATACCACAAAGCGATTACTGTGTAATGTGTCGTGTTGAATATTACAACTACTACAGAGGGCTGATAGAGAAGAAATTGTCAGAACCTAGAAAACTGTTCAGGTCATCATTGCGTACTATGGCCGTGTGACGATGGGCATTAAGCAACGATAACAGAAATTAATACAGTTGCATCAATAACTAAAACGAGGAGGATAGTAGCTTACACATAGGAATTCTTATTCTTACTACAGAAAATACAATAAATATTCAGCCGGACCAACAGGAGTAACCACAACCTTTATAACAGCTGACACTTGCACGTGAGCATCATCAGCACCTACAATCACAATAACAACAGTCCTAATAAATTTACAGAAACAGTGACACCTCTTATAAAAATAGCAGCAGTAACATAAAGAATATGTCTCAGTTAACTAGTGTACGGAAATGACTTAGAGGTAGGTAACTTATTTTAATTAAGAAATCTGAAGCAAATGCTGATGGTGAGCTCAAATACATGTAGGGAAATATTCACTAGACACGACGTTGGAAAATGTTGGTCGAGGACGTGCCCAACGAATATATCATTCAAAATGACCCAAAAGCAGACCCTTCTGCATGGAGAGTAGTTCTCATAACATCAAACATCTTCACCATATGGCAGTTGGTAAACTACTCCATAGTTCACTTCCCAACGCGAGAGAAAGTGTAATCACTGTTCGTTAGATTGCTAAAAATCTCATTAATATATCAGACGAGGAATCCAAACGTGTTAGCAAATTTGGGACGGAAAAAATTGCAACAGAAAGATTTGCAAGTGTACTTTCCTTCTGTTTTATTGTAAAAACAAGGAATCATAAAGGGCGTATCTTCTCTGAATATAAAGAAATCAATCAGAATATGAGAAGCCACTATAAAATAAATTATTCAACATACCCTACTTTGGCAATGATATAAGCATTAACCAGCCGTCGCACTTCAACTGTGAAACTTGCTGATGAATCCCCGGAGTGATGTGCATGATTTCGCAGCTTTCCACAGTTTGGACGAAAACACTGTGTTTATCTTGTTCCTGGATTCAACACATGATAGCTTTCCAATATATCCGTGAATAGAAGTTCAAATGGTTCAAATGACTCTGAGCACTATGGGACTTAACTTCTGAGGTCATCAGTCCCCTAGAACTTAGAACTACTTAAACCTAACTAACCTAAGGACAGCACACACATCCATGCCCGAGGCAGGATTGTAACCTGCGACCGTAGCAGGTGAGACATCTTACTCGAAAGTCGCTCATCCAGTGTCAACGGGATGAATACGAATTTGCAGTGTCTGTGTTATTCCGATGTACGATGGAAAGTTCCTTTGGACATGGATGCCTATTTGTAAAATTTGGCCAGCCGGAGTGGCCGAGCGGTTCTAGGCGCTACAGTCTGGAACCGCGCGACCGCTACTGTCACAGGTTCGAATCCTGCCTCGGGCCTCGATGTGTGTGATGTCCTTAGGTTAGTTAGGTTTAAGTAGTTCGAAGTTCTAGGGGACTGATGACCTCAGAAGTTAAGTCCCATAGTGCTCAGAACCATTTGAACCATTTTTGTAAAATTTGTTGTTGTTTTAAATATAGTTCTGATTTCAATATGATGGTATACTGACCTACAAATTAGGCGAAAATTTAGCATCTTGACTTACATAGCTTTCAAGTATATAGTCTAGAATAAATTTTAACTTATGGTGAGTGGAAGAAATTCTACGCAACTCTGCGAAAGCATCCCCGATTGTGCTTGGTGGTAGAAATTTTAAACCAAACGTGTATTTCAGAAACTTTCCGACTTCTGACTGAGAACCGATATATTCATAACAAAGTCATATTTCCACTATCTTCTCATACAATGCCGAACGTTAAGTGGAAACTGCAGCCGTTAATGTTAACACTTCGAAAAACTTTTTGTACTGCTGCATGAACTGCAACTTCAGAATCTAAAATAATTGTTTCACAGATAATATTCTAAAACACAAACTACAAATACTGGTCCAGGTGCATTCGTACGCTGGTACAGCTTTTGATAACACAGGAATAACATAGCAATCATGAAAATTTACCTTTTGCGTCAGTGAAAATTTTCTTTTTTCAGTAATGAAAATTAATTTCTACGGAATTTCTTTTACGTTTTTGCGCATTTGCTATCCAGTCAGGTTTAAAGAAGGAAGAATAGGATGTAACGTTTCGTCGACATGGAGCTCATTAGAGACGGTAAAGTTTTAGGCGATTCACCCTGTATAACATATTTTCTTTCCTTACGTGTGGGAAATTTATCGCGAAAGTATGACCATACTTTTCTGGCTATAACCTGTAGAAGATAAAGCTAAACAGGCGAATGCTGCCCTGAATCACGTCAGATATTGGAGAATGTCTTTCGCGAATTGTTAAGTATAAGTAGTCACGTTCTTACACCTCTCCTTTAGTTGACGTTTGCTTTCATCCCTCCTAAATAACCGCCACTGGGTAGTGTTACCCTAAGCCACAGAGCTGAAAATAAGTCAACTTGATATAGCTTAAGTCTGAACACATTTTAGCCATGATTGTTCGACCAAGTACTTCAGATACGTATTGTAGGATGCGAATTATATGTATTACTAGCGACCCCGGCGATGCTTCACAACTGTTAAACATGTGTGAGAAATTTATATACCTCCTAAACCGCCTTCCTCATCTCTTTGCCAATCTCCTCTTCTCCTCTCTCTTTGTCCATCTCCTCTCCCTCCCTCTCTCTGCCCATCTCCTCTTCTCCCGTTTCTATCTCCATTTCCTGCCCCCTGCCCCCCCCCCCCCCTCATGTCCTCTTAACCCACTCCTTGACCTTGAGCCTTGTTTATTGTCATTGCAAACGAAACCCTGATTGGGAATTCAAGTCGCTTAAAACGAATGGATAAATTGGTTGAGAACATTGGTATACGTGGTATGAGAGACAACTCTCCAGCTGCTGGATCTCTAAGGATAATAGCTTCAATGACAATATTTCGCCTATTTTTAATCTGCGTATGGGTAGTACTACATAGTTCCAAAAGATTCAGATTAGTAACCTAAACATAAGCCAATACGCCGTAAATACAACTTTTCTGTTTCTTGTAAAACCGACGGCGAACAGTGTTTGTTCGAAATTATTTATAAGGAGGAAAAATGCATGTGGTGAAAACAATTTGTCTAATGGTTTGCATGCTCTACTATCGTAGTTGAAACTAACAGCCAGAAAGCAAAATAAACCATAAATTTTCACAGCACGGTACAACATTTTCCTTCTCGTAGTCCGGTTTAACAGAAAAACGTGTAAATTATCATGTATATACAGCCTATAGTCGCTTGAATATTTATAAGTGCATCATGTAAAAACCTGAAGTAAATTGGTTAAGAGCTCTCTGAGGTTTTTGGTAATAAACGCTTCCACTTTATGTATTACATATATGTTTATAATTATACAGGGTGAGTCAAAAATGACTTTAAAACTTTGGAACGATATAGAAATTTATTGAGATGACTTCCAGAATCGGTAGCAGACAACCTAAAGTTTGATTCACGTAGGGCAGCAAGATCCCATTCAGTCACAAGGAGCGCCAACGTAGTGTACAGTTACAGCGGTTACTTTCACTGGTGCGGAGAGTGCTCACTGTGTGTTTTGGTTTCATGAAACGAACTCCGCGACAGCTTTTTGGTGTAAATTTCGCACCGAATACGCTAAAGAACCCCCAAGTGGGCCTACAATTTACTCCTGGAACAAGAACTTTGTAGACTGCGACATTATAAATCATCAGGTGGCGTGCGTGTTGATGGCCATTTCGCTCCACAGATTTGACACCTCTGTATTTATTTTCTGGGGTTTCATAAATGACCGTGTTTAAGTTCTTCCGCTAACAAACAGTTTAGCCGACATGAAAAATCGAATCTAAATTGCCGCTGCAAAAGTTACGCCCGATTTACTGCTACGAGTGTGGGAACAAATTGATTACCGGTGGGATGTTTGTCACATCGAATCAAAATGACACTTGACATTTTTTTGTGAAACTTCAGGTTGTTTGCTACAAAATGACACATCTACCGATTCTGTAAGTTATCTCAATAAATTTCTACATCATTCCAAAGTTGTAAAGTCCTTTTTGACTCACCCCGTATATATTAAAAAATATACAGCTTATGTACGTTTGAATATTCATTAAAGTATCGAGTAAAAATTTTAAGTAAATCGGTGAAATACGTTTCTAGATTTTCGTCAACTACGTTGAACAACGACTTGTCTATATGCAGCAGTATAGATAGACAGGTTATAGATTTGTCATTTCCCAATGGAGACAGAGCTCGCACCAGAGGGATTTCGTTAGTCAGGCGAACGAACGGCGATTACAGGAGCGAATGAAACGTAAGCAAGAAACCAGTGGGCTGTAATTTGTGTAATTGAAAGTAGCGTGGGAAGGCCGGCCGTAGACAAAGCACGTGGCTCATTAGTGCGACTGCCGACTACCTGGCCCTCTCGCGCTGCCGCCTTTTCATAATGCCCTTCGCTGCGCGCGTTATTAAGGAAACCGACTCGACTCGTTGAAAGATTATGCCAGCGCCGGCGGCATGCCCACTGGACAGCTGAACCTTACATATCCATCAGAGGTTTCCGATTGCCGTTCCTGGCTCGCGGCTGCTGCCCATTAACATCCCGCCAGCAAACACGAGCCGTAAATCTTGTGGTGCTGGTCATTAGTAGGCGCAATTCACCGAGTGCCATCTATGGGAAGGTGTAGAACCGCCACCGTTATAAGGAGGCTAATATTCATTTCTACACATTTTGTTTGCAAATAAGTCTCTCCTGGAAATTCTGTATATGCATTAATTACTGTAACACCACGCATCTTAATTTTATGGCACATAAAAGTTGTATTTCAGGTAGTATGGGTCATTTAGCTTGTAGTAAAATATTTAATTGATTTTCCAACATCAAAATAAATTTCCTTGCCTTCAGTATTTAATTTGATAATGCAGTTACTACCCTCGAAATGATTGCACAAATTTCGTAGCGAGAAATGTACGGTCTAGTGATATTAATGTGACCACATCCCATGTCCGACTTCAACGTGCAATAACCATTCACAACCATCAAATGGCAGCACTGGTACTGGAGGTTATATAAAGCGTGTCTGGGCGACGCGGAAAACAGTGAAATTGCTGTTTTAATGCGGAAACGGAGCGATTTATATGACGTCCTGAAGGGCACGATCATTAGCTTTCTGGCCAAGGGCGGAAGTATTCCCAAAACGGCTAAGTTGGTTAACTGTTCGTGTGCTGACGTGGTTAAATTATACCGTACATGGCAAAATGGCGCTATCCAAAACTACAGCCAAGGTAACTATGGTGCACGGTTAGCCAAAGGCGACAGGGATGAACGAAGGCTGTAGAGATGTGTATGGGCGAATAGACGTACAGCTGTTGACCAACTGACAGCACAGATGAACCAACGTGTTACCGACAGTGTCTCCTCAACGACCGTCCAGCAAACGTTGCTGCGTATGGGCCTCGGCAACAGGAGCCTGGTTCATGCACTCATACTGACTGCTGTTCATCGGCGACGAAGGCTGGAATTTGAAGGCCAATACCGCAAGTAGATGTCAAAAGAATGGTTCAAATGGCTCTGAGCACTATGGGACTTAACATCTTAGGTCATCAGTCCCCTAGAACTTAGAACTACTTAAACCTAACTAACCTAAGGACATCACACACATCCATGCCCGAGGCAGGATTCGAACCTGCGACCGTAGCAGTCCCGCGGTTCCGGACTGAAGCGCCTAGAACCGCACGGCCACCGCGGCCGGCAAGTAGATGTCCACTGGGTGACGACAGCTGGCCTTTTCTGATGAAACACGTTTTATGCTCAAACGTCGTGAAGCGTGTGAAAGCAAACACCCTACATCAAGGGCCGGGGGGCATTTCCGGGGTGTTCTCGTCATTCTGGAAGGCGCAATGGATCAACGAAAGTCTGAATCTATCCGTGCGGACCACGTAAAAGCCTACCTGCAGCAGTTTGTATTTTTTTGTTTCTTCCTTCGCGCGATTGCGTCTGCCAGCAGGACAACGCAACCTGTCAAACAATTCGAATTACACGTACGTGGTGCGAAAAGCACCAGGATGAGTTTGTCGTTCTCCCTTGGCCAACAGACTTTTAGGATTTATATCCAATCAAGAATCTGTTGAACCACCTCTAAGAGTGCTGCTCTCACGATGGATTGTCACTTGAGAAACCTAGCGCAGCTGGCAACGCCACTGGAATCGGCGTGCCTGCACATCTGTGTGGGTACCTCAAAGAACCTCATTGACTCGCTTCCTGCACCTCTCACAGCCGTCTGCGCTGTGAAAGGTGGTTATTTAGGCTTCTGACAGATGATCGCATAAACGTGGATGGAAAATGTTCATCCATTAGAGCTCTAGAGCAGAACCGCTTTGCGCTATGTGTCAGACGTCGTTTCTTGCTGTGGACGCTATATGCACATGATGACAATTCCACACCAGTATTTAAGTTTTTATATTTTGTAATATTGAATGCAAAGAACGCTGATAGTCCGGAACATACGAAACGATTTACAAAAAGCAACTGTACTATAACATGTTTTAACCACATGAACCATGGACCTTGCTGTTGGTGGAGTGGCTTGCGTGCCTCAGCGATAGACATAGCTGTAGGATACTGTAGGTGCAACCATAACGGAGGGGTATCTGGTGAAACGCAAGACAAACGTGTGGTTCATGAAGAGGGGCAACCTTTCAGTAACTGCAAGGGCAACTGTCTGGATGACTGACTGATCTGTCCTTGTAAGATCAACCAAAACAGTTCTGCTGTGCTTGTACTGCGAACAACTTAAAGCAAGTGCAAACTTCAGCCCTAATTGTTCCCGAGGGCATGCAGCTCTACTGTGTGGTTAAATGATGATGGCGCCTTCTTGAGTGAAATATTCTGGAGGTAAAACCGAACTCCTATTAGAATCTGCGGGCGGGGACTACTCAGAAGGATGACACCATCAGGAGAAACAAAGGCGGCGTTCTATGGATCGGAAAGTGGAATGTTAGATCCCTTAATCGGGGAGGTAGGTTAGAAAATTTAAAAATCGAAATGGATAGGTGTAGTGGAAATTAGTGACGCTCAGTGGCAGGAGGAACAGGGCTCCTGGTCAGGTGAAGACAGGGTTATAAGTACAAAAGCACATAGGGGTAATGCAGCAGTGTGTTTAATAATAAATAAGAAAACAGTCAGGTAGTTAAGCCACTATGAAGAGCTTAGTGAACGCATTGTCGTAGCCAAGACAAACACGAATGTAGTAGGAGTAATCCACTAAATTACAGGCCCATATCATTAACGTCGATATGCAGCAGGATTTTAGAACATACGTTGTGTTCGAACATTATGAATTACATCGAAGGAAACGGTCTATTGACACACAGTCAGCATGGATTTAGAAAACATCGTTCCTGTGAAACACAACTAGCTCTTTATTCACATGAAGTGCTGAGTGCTATTCACAAGGGATTTTAGATTGATTCCGTATTCCTGCATTTCCGGAAGGCTTTTGACACTGTACCACACAAGCGGCTCGTAGTAAAATTGCGTGCGTATGGAATATTGTCTCAGTTATGTGACTGGATTTGCGATTTCCCGCCGGCCGCGGTGGCCGAGCGGTTGTAGGCGCTCAGTCCGGAACCGCACGACTGCTACGGTCGCAGGTTCGCATTCTGCCTCGGTCATGGATGTGTGTGATGTCCTTAGGTTAGTTAGGTTTAAGTAGTTCTAAGTTCTAGGGGACTGATGACCACAGATGTTAAGTCCCATAGTGCTCAGAGCCATTTGAACCATTTTTTTGCGATTTCCTGTCAGAGAGGTCACAGTTCGTAGTAATTGACGGAAAGTCATCGAGTAAAACAGAAGTGATTTCAGGCTTTCCACAAGGTACTGTTATAAGCCCTTTGCTGTTCCTTATCTATATAAAAGATTTGGGAGACAATCTGAGCAGCCGTCTTCGGTTGTTTGCAGATGACGCTGTCGTTTATCGACTAATAAAGTCATCAGAAGATCAAAACAAACTGCGAAACGATTTGGAAAAAATATCTGAATGGTGCGAAAAGTGGGAGTTGACCTTAAATAACGAAAAGTGTGAGGTCATCCACATGAGTGCTAAAAGGAACTCGTTAAACTTCGGCTACACGATAAATCAGTCTAATCTAAAAGCCGTAAATTCAACTAAATACCTAGGTATTACAATTACGAACTTAAATTGGAAAGAACACATAGAAAATGTAACAGACCTACTAAGGAGACTGCCTACACTACGCTTGTCCGTCCTCTTTTAGAATACTGCTGTGCGGTATGGGATACTTCCCAGGTAGTACTGACGGAGTACATCGAAAAAGTTCAAAGAAAGGCAGCACGTTTTGTATTATCGCGAAATATGGGAGAGAGTGTCACAGAAATGATACAGGATTTGGGCTGGAAATCATTAAATGAAAAGCGTTTTTCGTTGCGACGGAATCTTCTCACGAAATTCCACTCACCAACTTTCTCCTCCGAATGCGAAAATATTTTGTTGACGCCGACCTACATAGGGCGGAACGATAACCACGATAAAATAAGGACAATCAGACCCCGTACGGAAAGATATAGGTGTTCATTCTTTCCGCCCGCTATACGAGTTGGAATAATAGAGAATTGTGAAGGTGGTTCGATAAACCCTCTGCCAGGCACTTTAAATGTGATTTGCAGAGTATCCATGTAGATTTAGATGATTTAGATGTAGAAGCCAACACCCACCACAGTAGTACAAGTTTATATGCCAACTAGCTCTAAAGATGATGATGAGATTGAAGGAATGTATAATGACGTAAAAGAAATTATTCTGATAGTTAAGAGATCCGAAAATTTAATAGTCATGGAGGACTAGAATTCAATAGTAGGGAAACGGAAGAGAGGAAAAGTAATAGGTGAATATGGACTGGGGGAAAGGAACGAAAAAAGAAGTCGGCTGGTAGAATTTTGCATTGAACATAATTAAATCATAGTTAACAGTTGGTTTAAGAATCATGAAAGGAGGTTGTGTACGTTGGACACACCTGTAGAAGCCGGAAGGCTTCAGAATGATTATGTAATTGCGAGACAGAGATTTCAGAATCCGATTTTATATTGTGAGACACTTCCAGAGCAATATATGAACTTGACCACAATTTACTGAATAAATTGCAAAGAGATAGAAAATTAAGGAGATGGGACCTGGATAAGCTGACAGAACCAGAAGTTGATGAGAGTTTCAGAGCGGCATTAGGCAACGGCTGACTGGAACAGACGATAGGAATACAGTAAAGACGAATGGTTAGCTTTAAGAGATGAAATAGTGAAGGCAGCAGAGGGTCAAACAGGTAAACAAGACAAGGGCTAGTAGAAATACTTGGATAACACAGGAGATTTTGAATTTAAATGATGAAAGGGGAAAATAATAATATGCAACAAATGAAGCAAGCGAAAGGGAATAAAAACGTCTAAAAAATGAGAGTGACAGGAAGTGCGAAAAGGCTAAGCAGGAATGGCTAGAAGACGAATGTAAGGATTTAGAAACCTATTTCACTAGGGAAAAAATAGATATCGTCTACAGGATATTAAAAAGAGTTTCGAAAAAAGAGAAGGTGCTGTACGAATACCAACAGCTCAAATGGGAACCAGTACTACGCAAAGAAGGGAAAGCTGAAAGGTTGAAGGTGTATATGGAGGATCTATACAAAGCAGATGAACTTGAAGGCTGTCATAGAAATGGAAGAGGACTTAGATGAAGATGAGATTGGTGGATATGATACCGCGAGAAGAATTTGACTGAGCACTGTAGGTCCTAAGTTACAACAAGGCCCCGAAAGTAGACGACATTCAGTCAGAGCTACCGACAACCTTGGGAGAGACAGCCATGACAAAACTCTTCCAGCTACTGTGCAAGATGTGTGAGACCAGCTAAATGCCCTCAGACTTCAAGAAGAATGTAATGATTCCAATTTCAAGGAAAGCAGATGCTGGCAGGTGTGAAAATTAGCGGACTATCAGATTTATAAGTCATGGCTGCAAAATACTAACACGAATTCTATACAGAAAATGGGAAAATTGTTAGAAGACCACCTCGGGTAAGATCACATTGGATTTCGGAGAAATGTAGGAACACGCGAGGCAATACTGATCCTACGAGTTATCTTAGAAGATGGATTAAGGAAAGGCAAACCTACGTTTCTAGACTTAGAGAAACCTTTTATCAATGTTGACTGGAATACTCTCCTTGAAATTCTGAAGGTAGCAGGGGAAAAATACAGGGAATTAAAGGTTCTATACAACTTACATACAAACCACGCTGCAGTGAAGAGTCGAGGAGCATGAAAGGGAAGCAGTGGTTGAGAAGGGAGTGAGACAGGCTTATAGCCTATTCCGATTTTATTCAATCTGTACACTGAGCAAGCAGGAAAGGAAACCAAATAAAAACTTAGATGAGAAATTAAAGTTCATGGAGATGAAATAAAAACCTTCAGGTTTGGCGATGACATTGTAATTCTGTCAGAGACCGACGGAGAAGAGCAGTTGAATGGATGAACATTGTCTTGAAAGGAGGACATATAATGAGTGTCAACAACAGCAAGACAACGACGAAGGTCTGGAAGTGAATTAAATCAGGTGACGCTGAGGGTATTAGATCAGGAAACGATACGTTTAAAGTAGTAAATAAGTTTTGCTATTTGCGCAGCAAATCAACTGATGATGGCTGAAGAACAAGAGAAATTTGTTAAAGTCGAATGTAGACTTCAGTGCTAGGAAGTATTTTCTGAAGGTGTTTGTGTGGAGTGAAGTCATGTATGGAAGTGAAATGTGGACGATAAATACATTGTACAGGAATAGAATAGAAACTTTTGAAATGTGGTGCTACAGAAGAATGCTAAAGATTAGATTGGTAGATCACATAACTAATGATGAGATACCAAATAGTATTGGGAGACAAGAAATTTGTGGCACAGCTTGACTAACAGAAGGAATCAGTTGATAGGACACATTCTGAGACATCAAGGGATCACCAGTTTAGTTTCGGAGGGACGTGTGATGGGTACAAATTGTAGAGTGAAACCAAGAGATGAATACTATAAGCAGATTCAGAAGGATGTAGGTTTCAATAGTTACTTGGAGATTAAGAGCCTTGCACGGGATAAAGTAGCATGGAAAGCTGCATGAAACCAGTCTTTGAACTGAAGACCGCAACACCAACTAGACTTTCTACGTTTATTTGCTCTTCGAAAAATCTTACAGCTTTCAGACCTGTTACAGCAACAAACGGATAATTTTATGACGGCGGACAACTTTGATACAACTAAATCTTTGTTATTGATTTCAAGTACGTTCTGAACACTTTTTCCTGTCGTTACAATCTCTTTTGCGGTTCCCGAATAATATATCGTTAACGCCGTGAAACAATCTGTATGACATAGAGTTGTGTCCGCGAAACAATAAGTGCGGATTTGTTTGAGACTCTTGCGAGTTTTGTGGTCTGATCATACGCGAAAATATTGACCTTGCCCCGTGCTTAGAATTTAGATACAGGAAACAGATACATCCAGGGTCCACCAAGTAACAACGTTATAGGGAAATGATATTTCGCAGGACACCCTCCTACGCCGCTTCCGGGATTCGGGGAGCCGCGTCATCCTCAGAGTCCTCCTGGCGGATTAATGGCCATGGGCCAGCCTGGATATGGCTTTTAGGCGGTTTTCCACAACTGAATAGTTGAATTCTTGGCTGGTACCCACGTCCCACTTCATTTACACGATTCACAAACATTTCGAAAATGTTCACCCACTTTCACATGGGATAACAATAGACGAAGCCAATGAGGTACTACACAAAATTGTGTCCCAAGGGGGAAGGGAAACCGACACGAAGGGCAACCGGCTACCCTCTACCACAAGAACTGTCAAATGCAGATTAACATGCCGTCTCCATGAAGAAACAGGATTTAGCATTTGGCACAGAAAGAGAAGAAAAAAATATACAGAATCGCGACTTTATATTTGTTTGAAGCTCGTAAATATTTGGCTAATGAATCATTAAAATAACACAACAGAACGATGCACTTTTTTGGCAGCATTGGCTACTTGGATACTATCTTTGAAGCAGGTCAAAAGTGACATAACATCAGTTACGGTATTGATTGCGATGCTTCTCAACTATGGCTGGGAAACTGGTTAAATGCGAGCGAAATATGCATGCACAGTACAGTTTCCGCCTCATCATCCGTGAATTATTTGGAAATTGGAAATGAAAGTTCACTAGTCCAGCGTTCATAAGTTTCACAGGTAGTACGATTACCGCCTAAGCTTAGGAGAAGTTTAACTTTACAAGTCGTCATAGCACCGTGCGTATCTCTTCAAAAATTATGTAATGCTACTGAAAACGCACACAGTTACATCACATAAATTAAATTTGATAACATGTCAGCATCAATACTTCGATGCACAAAAGTATATAGCATTCGAAATGCTACATAGTAATTGCTACTTTGAATGGTATAAATTGCATAAAATTTTATTTCGATGTATTCGAATCGTTTACGAAATGTAAAGAATTTCCACGATACGTGAAGCAACCTGCATTATTTACGTTGTCTATCGGATTTATTAAATACTAGTGATCCCGCCAATGCTTCACAATTGCTAAAAATGTATGGGAATAGGATATACGTCCTAACGTCCCACCCGCTCCCTGTACGTCTCTTATCCCTCACTCTGTATATATATCTCCTCCACCCTCATCTCTCCATGTATATCCTCTTTTCCCTTCTTTATATCCATTTCTTCCCCTCCTCCTCTGTCCATTTCCTCCACCTTTTTTTCTAATCTTTTTTATTCTTATTGCAAACGGAACCGTGACTGAGAATGGAATTCAAAATGAATAGCTAAAACCGTTGGAGTCGTTAGTACACGGGGTATGAGAGAGAGATATATCTCGACCCCTCTCTATCCCTCTCCTCCTCCCCTACCCTTTTTCCATCTCCTCTTCTTTCCCGCTAGATGTAATAAAGATGGCCTCTTCACTCTTTTAGCACGACGCTTGGTCAGTTAGTTTGTCTTTGGTCATGTTCTGTGGTTTTACACCTCATATTCTGGAGCATTATGATTAGAATTTTGGCGTTATTTAGTAGTTGTTTATGTAAATACAGTTTGTGAACGTTTTAGAGTGGCTTTGCACCATAGTTCCGATCGATAAATTTCGGGCCATTCTTGAAATTCGTTTTTGTTTCTGGCCTTGAATAGGCCTTTATCGAATGTAATAAAAAGTAAAATTAGCGTCTCGACAGATATTTAAAGTGAAATTAGCATGACACATGATATATACACTGTGTATACTGTTACCTTCTTCCACCCTAATATTGTATTTTTTCTGGTTTTTATTCACACTCTCGCTTAGACCTAGGATAACAATAACTGCAATCCAGTATTACCTGACAGTAGTTCCCACTATGTATTTGTTTGTGTGTTTGCCTGCTCGATGTAATATTTTAGTCAACATGTGTTTTGTGCCATTACAGGCTTGGTCAGGTTCGTTTTGATACATCACCCCATTTACACCTAAAACTGGAATGTAAACTACCTGCTTAGAATGTTATTGTTTTCGTCACATGTTATTTGCAACAATTTATAAGTTAAAATGGGATTAGGGCACTTGGTTTGAGAGTCGACAGCTTTCTTTAAGGGTCAATTTTGACATACTGCCAGTTACACCCTTTATGTAATTTTTTGGAGAAATACTTCTGAACATAACGCAAAAGTCCAGATTATTTGGATTCTTTTGAACATAATGCTTGGTTGGTTGGTTGGTTGATTTGGAGCGAGGTCATCGATCCCATCGGATTAGGGAAGGATTAGGAAGGAAGACGGTCGCGCCCTTTCAAAAAGAACCATCCCGGCAATTGCTTGAAGCGCTTTGAAGAAATCACGAAAAACTTAAATTTGAACAGTCGTCCTCCCGATTCCAAGTCCAGTGCCCTAACCATAGCGCCACCTCACTCGGTGAACATAGTACAAAAGTCATATCATTCAAATTGTGTGGTACAAGTCATCAGATAGTTCGGATACATTTGAATGTGGCACAGATTTCAGATCGTTCGGAAGTTTTCGAACACAGTGCCAATTTCAGATCGTTCAAATATTTTTGAATGTGACAGAAAACGTTCAGACTGCTCAGATGTTTCTGAACAAGGTTCAAAAGACTGATTGTTCGGATACTTTTGAGCATTATGTTAATTTCAATTCTTTTGGATATTTTTGAATATGAGACCATAACGGCCACTAGGACATATGAGGTAGTTCCTCCATATTGGATTTTTAATATTTCTTAAATATTTAATTTTTTTAATTTACCCGATTTGTCATCCAGCATTTTTAAATTTCCCACCAGCGCCTTCTCGGGTTTTTCAATTTGTGCCACCGCTATCTCTGATTTTTTAATTTTTCGCTTCCGTCAGCGACTGTAGCGCAGTCACTGCATAGTTGCCTACCAGACGACGCTTGAACTATGTGCCAAAATCTCCATAGATATACTATTCTCTACGATAACGTTTCTCAAGGGTACATTTTTTGTGGCGTATTAGCTGCGCTGTCTAAGTGTAATACTGCGACGTGTCTCTTATACATGCTTTCCTTTTGAATAAGTGAGATCTCGCAATGTCTTCTGCAACGTATTAATAAACGATTAACACTGAAATACTTAAATGAATTTCGTAGTTTTTACACTTAAAATACTTAGCAGAAGTATTTTCGTCTCGTTATTGTACGAATTAAAGTTGAAACCAAACCCATTACGATAAATGCTGCTTTCCTCACATCCATGTTAGCGGCAGTCGATGTTGATGCCACAACTTTGTTCCCTGGTGTTCAATATGCCGTAATGAAGCCCTGATCTGTTGTCAGTACCTCAGTATTCGCAAACAGACAGTTGAACGTCTGTCCAGGTTCATTAATATCCACATTTATAGGTTCACGGTATTAAATGGAACGAGGCACATACGCTTCTTCTAGTCTTCAAGAGTAATGTAGTTATATCGAATGCAGAAGGTTGTCAAACTTGATAAGGCACAATGTGCTGAGCGGCCCAGATACACTGAAGAGCCAAATAAACTGGCACACCTGCCTAATATCGTGTAGGGCCCCCGACAGCACGCAGAAGTGCCGCAACACGACGTGGCATGGACTCGACTAATGTCGGAAGGTTCAAAGGTGTTCAGTTTGACATCCTCTATCGAACAGCCGAGTTCATCTTTTTAGAGATGGACATAAGGAGACAATTTCGGAAGTAGTGGTGGAGGCAATTGACACCATGAATCCTGTAGGGCTGTCCATAACTCCGTAGGAATACGACGGGGTGGAGATCTCTTCTGAAGAGCGATTTGAAAGGCCCCAGTTATAGTTAATAATGTTCCTGTCTGGGGAGTTTGGTGGCCAGCGAACTGTTTAAACTCAGGAGAATATTCCTGGAGTCAGTCTGTAGCATTGCTGGACGTTTGGAGTGTCACGTTGTCCTGCTGGAACCTCCCAAGTCAATCGGAATGCACAATGGACATGAATGGATTCAGGTGTTCATACAAGATGCTTAAGTACATGTCACCTGTCAGATTCATATCTAGACTTATGAGGGGTCCTATATAACTCTAACTGAACAAGGCCCACATCATTACAAAGCCTCAACTACCTTCAGCAGTCCACTGCTCACATGCAGGGTCCATGGATTCATGAGGTTGTCTCCATACCTGTACACGTCCATCCGCTCAGTACAATTTAAAACGATTCTCCTCCGTTCAGGCAACATGTTTGCAAGCATCAACAGTCCAATGTCGGTGCTGACGGCCCAGGCGAGGCGTGATGCTGTGTGTATTGCAGTTACCACGGGTACACGAATGGGCCTTTGGGTGCGGAAGCCCATATCTATGATGTTTCGTTGAGTGGTTCGCACGCTGACACTTATTGATGACCCTACATTGAAATCTGTAGCAATTTGCGGAAGGCCTGCACTTCTGTCACGTTGAAAGATTCTCTTCAGTCGTCGTTGGTCCCGTTCTTGCAGAATCTTTTTCCGGCCGCAGCGCTGTCGGAGGTTTGATGTTTCACCGGATTCCTGATATTCACGGTAATGGTCGTACGGAACAATCTCCAATTCATCGCTACCTCGGAAATGCTGTGTCCCATCGCTCGTGCACCGACTATAACACAACGTTCAAACTCACTTAAATCTTGACAACCTGCCATTGTAGGAATAGTAACCGATCTAACAACTATGCCAGACATTTGTTGTCTTTTATAGGCGTTGTCGACCGCAGCGCCGTATTCTGCCTGTTTACATATCGGTGTATTTGAATACGCCAGTTTCTTTGGCGCTTCACTGAGTAAAAGGCTTACTGTAGAAATAGAAAATGCCGTTATGTAAAAGGAACTTTGATATAGGGACATAACAGCAAACATTTCACTTACATTTTGGGGGAGGAACAAAAGAGGACTGATCGTCGACTGACGGGTTGTCGACGTAGATCTCAGGATCAGGGATGATTATGGCTTAACGTTCCGAAGACGACGCGCTCGCTGGAGACTGAACAGAAGCTCGGAATCGGAAAGAAGGGTAAGGAAGTCGACATTGACCCTTTACATAGTATTTTGGAATTAGGTTTCAGCAATTTAGGAAACACGCAAAACGTAAACGACAATGGACGACCAGGAATTTGAATCCAGGTCTACAGTGTTTTAAACATTGCGCCGTTGCGCTAGAGTCTAAGATGAAGCACTAGCTGAATTGGAGGCGGTTCGAGGAAGGAATCAACCTTGTCATGTCGAAATAACAATCATAGAATCTTATGAAATGATTTAACCAAACCACATGCTATTAACCTTTTTCTTTCCACATACGAGCCATTTTCGTTAAACACTCCACCACCATGTTACCCTATCTTTTCTTTTCTTCTTATTGTTCTTGGTAAATCGTCTTAAACGGTACATCACCAACGCATTTTAAATGGCAAAATGGTTCAAATTGCTCTGAGCGCTATGGGACTTAACATCTGAGGTCATCAGTCCCCTAGAACTTAGAACTACTTAAACCTAACTGACCTAAGGACATCACACACATCCATGCCCGAGGCAGGATTCGAACCTGCGACCGTAGTGGTCACGCGGTTCCAGACCGAAGCGCCTACAACCGCTCTGCCACTCCGACCGGCGCATTTTAAATTATAAATTGTTTTAATACACGCAAACTAGAAGTGCCACACAGTTTATACACACTTACTACAGTGACTTAATTATTCTACACACCACCCGGTTTCGATATTCACTGATGCTTTGTCTGCTGGTGTTACCCCATGGACCGCCTCCTGTTTTAATCATGTGTTAATTTTTCTCTTCATAAATCTCTTTCGCTTTATTTTAAACACAATCCACAGTTGCTCTAACTTCCAGTTTTGTTGTTTTTGCGTAAACTATGCATTTGAGAATTTTTGAGGATGTGCATATGTATTTCTGTCTGAGGCGACGCGAGTACTTTGTTACGTTCATACACCTATAAACGAAAAGAGATAAGTCAGTGGTCACCAGGTAACTACACTGAAGCACCAACGAAACTGGTATAGTCATGCGCATTCAACTACACAGATATGTAAACAGCAGAATACGGCGCAGTTGTTAGATCGGTTACTGCTGCTACAGTGGCAGGTTATCAAGATTTAAGTGAGTTTGAACGTTGTGTTACAGTCGGCGCACGAGCGATGGGGCACAGCATCTCCCAGGTAGCGATGAAGTGGGGAATTTCCAGTACCACCATTTCACGAGTGTACCGTGAATATCAGGAATCCTGTAAAACATCAAATCTCCGACATCTCTGCGGCCGGGAAAAGATCCTGCAAGAACGGGACCAACGACGACTGAAGAGAATCGTTCATCGTGACAGAAGTGCAGTTCTTCCGCAAATTTCTGCAGATTTCAGTGTTGGGTCATCAACAAATGTCAGCGTGCGAACCACTCAACGAAACATCAACGATATGAGTTTTCGGAGCCGAAGGATCACTCGTGTACCCTTGATGAGTGCAAAACACGAAGCTTTACTCCTCTCCTGTGGCCGTTAATCCCGATATTGGACTGGTGACTGGAAACATGTTGCCTGATCGGATGAGTACCGTTTCAAATTGTATCGAGCGGATGGACGTGTATGGGTATGGAGACAACCTCACGAAACCATGGACCTTGCATGTCAGCAGGAGACTGTTGGTGAAGGCTCTGTAATAATGTAGAGCGTATGCTTTGTAATGATGTGGGTCGTGTTCAGTTGGAGCTATATGGGACCCCTCATACGTCTAACGTCTAGATACGAATCTGACAGGTGACATGTACATAAGCATCTTGTCTGAACACCTGCGCCCATTCATGTCCATTGTGCATTCCGACGGACTTGGGCAATTGCAGCAGGACAATGCGACACCCTGCATGTCCAGAATTTCTACAGAGTGGCTCCAGGAACACTCTTCTGAGTTTAAACACTTCCACACTGGCCACCAAACTCCCCAGTCAAGAACATTATTAAGCATATCTGGGATGCCTAGCAACGTGCTATTCAGAAAAGATCCCTACGCTGTCGTACTCTTAGGGATTTATGGACAGCCCTACAGGATTCATATTGTCAATTCCTTCCAACACTACTTTAGACGTTAGTCGAGTCCATGCCACGTCAATGTGGCGGCACTTCTGCGTGCTCGCATGGGTCCTACGCGATATTAGGCAGGTGTAGCAATTTCTTTGGCTCTTCGGTGTAGGAATGATGCTCAGGTGCAGAGTTGGCAAAGATGGGATAGGTACTGAGCAATGGCCTTCTCAAAGGAATAGGCCCGATCTTTGCCTGAAGTGATTTAGGAAATTCACTGGAAACCTAAATTTATGTGGAAGTACAGACTTTGGAAGAATGAGATTGTGAGTCAATGAAGCGTGATAAAGCTTCCAGAAGCGACCAGAACGGTGTGTAGGAATGAAGTTGGACCTGCACACAGCCTTTCATGAACTATGTGGAGATATATTGCAATTTTGAAGATTGGTGTGAGGTATGCATACGTAGTTTAGTAGAAAGAACACTACATGAGAAACACAAGTATCCAGTTTTCATTTCCTTCGTGATGCGAAGTTCTAATTGGCAGGAATTTCCAGCACAATTCGACTGCAGACTTAGAGATTTACTCTTTATGTCAGTTATTCCTTTCGTCTTGTTAGTCTAAATAATATACGATACTCCATGTGTGCTTACTGCTTTTACCATCCCGCCTCCGAAAAGATTATTAGAACCGGAGCAAATTCTAGAATTGGGATAGGATGAGGAAGAAAACCGAGCGTGTATTTGTAGGAAGAACGAGCCTGGCATTTGTCTCTAGGGAATTAGGTAATCAACGGGAAACCTACATCTGTATGACCGGACCGTGATCTAACCCGTTGTCAGGCCGTTGAGCTACGTTACTGTGAGAGTATATGTTCCCTTAATGAGGAGCAAATTACGAACTGTTTCCTCGAACATCAGCGATACAAACAATCAGCCCAAAGCTTTATGAAATGAATCTGCTTCTCTTATAATGCATGTCTTTGTCAAACAACATTGGAGGCCACGCTGCAAGCGAATCAAATGTCTCAGATGGCTCTAAGCACTATGGGACTTAACATCTGAGGTCATCAGTCCCCTAGACTTAGAACTACTTAAGCCTAACTAACCTTAGGACATCACACACATCCATGCCCGAGGCAGGATTCGAACCTGCGACCGTAGCAGCAGCGCGCATCCGGACTGAAGCGCCTAGAACAGCTCGGCAGCGGCCTTAATAAAAGGTAACGAAACGAAACATAAAACAAAACATGTTTTAGAGAAACTGTGCCTTATGTTATATGTATGTCAATGAACTTGGGAAACCTGTAAAGTATTCTTCAAGAAAAAATTAAAAACATATTCATGAATTGCCCAGTAATTTTTAGATCCCAGTTCATTAAGTTAGGAGACGCAATTAGTCACGTGAAAACATTGCTTGTATCTCCATTTTCGGACCCGAAATGAAACTAAGCTTACTACAGTAAGTAGCCCACATAACCTCATATCAATTATTTCGACTAAAAGACTTTGTGGTCAAACAAAACCTTACGTTGAGGACAATAAAGACCCATAGCCAATTCGTATTTGACTAGGTAAACAAAGGAGTAATATCTGTATATTAGACATGTGATTGGATTTGCCTACATCCTCTAACTATATAATTCTGCGGATGAAGAGGAGTGAGTGCTATTACGTGGTCCTGGACAACGAAAAGATTTTGATCGTCTTCGGCACAATGGCCTCATTCGCAGACTCAACGACGCTGATTTCCCTAACAGACTCGTACGTCTCATACACCCGCAACTCACCAAAACGCAGTGCTACTATACTGACGTGCAAGGCAAACAATCAACACGATACGGTATGCAATCTCGAATACCCCAAGGCAGCATCATGGGGTCCTATTGTCTAATCTCTACATTAATGATATCCCAACTACGAGATGCTATTTCTATCCTATCGGATGAGGTGCCTATACAGGTAGGTCAGCTCCAGCTCACTTTGATGCACGTCTTTTCAAATACAGATAAAGCAAAATAATATCTATAACAAAGAGAAGTAATACAATAGCATCTGATTACCAGATTTATGGCAAAGATCCGGAGCACCTCATGTAATGTAAGCACAGCACTGGTCGTGAAAATTGTATCACCATAAAGACAGCATACACCAAGGTAAAATTAGCATTTACTGCATGCGTAGATATGAAAATGATTAACATTAGCGCGCAGTCGTACAGAGAAGGAAGGCGTATGACCATCTTCATTCTGTATATAAGTAGTAATTACACAACGGTTTTCTCGTTCATAAATCCATAAATCGCATTTGAATGTTGTTTGTTTGTGAGAAGATCGCTTTATGCCTCTTGTAAGAAGAAGAAACGTCTACCACCGTCTCGATATTCGAAAGTGGCTGCATAGTTGCATATGGAGACTATAGCTTATCGTTCCGTGCTGTTCAAAAATGGTTCAAATGGCTCTGAGCACTATGGGACTTAACATCTGAGGTCATCAGTCCCCTAGAACTTAGAACTACTTAAACCTAACTAACCTAAGGACATCACACACATCCATGCCCGAGGCAGGATTCGGACCTGCGACCGTAGCAGTCGCGCGGTTCCGGACTGCAGCGCCTAGAACAATTCAAATGATCGTACCTACAATACATCAAACAGTCCAGCATGAAATACGGCACAACGTGGAGCACATGCACGGTTGACCACTACAATTACAACAACAATGTCCCAATGGGGCACTGTTAAATGGGGCGTTCCCCAAGGATCGGTGCTGGGGCCACTGCTGTTTCTTATTTATATAAATGATATGCCTTCTAGTATTACAGGTGATTCAAAAATATTTCTGTTTGCTGATGACACCAGCTTGGTAGTGGAGGATGTTGTGTGTAATATTGAAACATTATCAAATAATGTAGTTCATGAAATAAGTTCGTGGCTTGTGGAAAATAATTTGATGCTAAATCACAGTAAGACTCAGTTTTTACAGTTTCTAACTCACAATTCAACGAGAACTGATATTTTAATCAGACAGAATGGGCATGTTATAAGCGAGACGGAACAGTTCAAGTTCCTAGGCGTACGGATAGATAGTAAGCTGTTGTGGAAAGCAATGTCCAGGATCTTGTTCAGAAACTAAATGCCGCTTTATTTACCATTAGAACAGTATCTAAAATAAGTGACATTTCAACACGAAAAGTAGTCTACTTCGCATATTTTCATACGCTTATGTCATATGGTATTATTTTTTGGGGTAATTCTTCTGATTCAAAAAGGGTATTTTTGGCTCAAAAACGGGCTGTTCGAGCTATGTGTGGTGTAAGTTCTAGAACCTCTTGTCGACCCCTATTCAATAGTCTGGGAATTCTGACATTGCCCTCACAGTATATATTTTCTTTAATGTCGTTTGCTGTTAGCAATATTAGCTTATTCCCAAGAGTTAGCAGCTTTCACTCAGTTAATACTAGGCAGAAATCAAACCTGCATGTGGAATGCACTTCCTTGACTCTTGTGCAGAAAGGAGTGCAGTATTCTGCTGCATCCATTTTCAATAAGCTACCACAAGAACTCAAAAATGTTAGCAGTAGCCGAAACGCTTTTAAGTCTAATCTGAAGAGTTTCCTCATGGCTCACTCCTTCTATTCTGTCGAGGAGCTCCTGGAAGAGCTAAAAAATTAATCAAATTCCAGTGTTACATTCTTGATTTTCTTTATTTAAACTAATGACGTGTCACCTGAACATGTTTCTTATATTTCATTTTATCTGTTTCTACAATCGTGTTATAATTTCATGTATTGACTCGTTCCATGACCATGGAGACTTCTCCTTAATGTGGTCCCACGGAACAATAAATAAATAAATAAATAAATAAAAAACAAGAAGGTGGAATGCTACAAATGTGTGTGTGAATTCCTAAGGGACCAAACTGCTGAGGTTGTCGGTCCCTAGACTTTCACACTAGTTAAACTAACTTAAACTAACTTATGTTAAGAACAACACACGCACACACCCATGCCCGAGGGCGGACTGGAACCTCCGGCGGGAGGGGGCCCGCGCAATCCGTGACATAGCGCCTCAAACTGCGCGGCCAGCAGGAATGCTGCAATCGTCAAACAGACATAAAGTGTTCCACATGCCTGGATATGTAAATCATAGAAAGTCAGCGCAACCACAAAAAGAGGTATTATTATTATTATTATTATTATTATTATTATTATTGTGAATAGTTCTGTAATATTTCTGACATGTTGTTCCTAGTCAGATATAAGAGAAGGGTTTAAGGCGCAAATCTGGTCAGGCTAAAAAGCAATAAGTAAATAAATAAATAATGTTAAAGCTTTTGGTGAACTGGGGTAAATAATAGTTGTTTAAACGAGGTGATTCAGCTAATCTGGCCGCCCTACAGTCTGGAACCGGGCGACCGCTACGGTCGCAGGTTCGAATCCTACCTCCGGCATGGATGTGTGTGATGCCCTTAGGTTAGTTAGGTTTAATTAGTTCTGAGTTCTAGGCGACTGATGACCTCAGAAGTTAAGTCGCATAGTGCTCAGAGCCATTTTCGAACTAATCTGTTCAACTCATCTCTTTCTTGAACAGTATAAGATTTTGTAATTCTAATTTTCCCCCAAATGAATTGTGAAAAACTGCTCAATAAATGACTTATGGTCTCTTTACATAGCTATATTACTTCCAAGGACATCAATATCAACTTCGGTTTTAAAGTGGAAATACAGTAATAGCTGCTATTAGTATCCTACGTTAAAGGAAACAAATTGAACGGCGATCCACTTACTCCAATTACTAATTTCTGTGAAATTACGATATTTGGAACTGAGGATTTCTGTTTTGAACATGAAACCCATTTCTATCTTCTGCGTGAATTGATGTTATAGAGATCTGTCGCATCAGGCTGATAGACCGTTCCAACTTAACGCAGCTACGAGAGTCTACTTGGACAACGGAATAGCGAAGATAAGTTTAAGTTATAACTGATATTAATTATACTTGGCCATATGTAGCCGGTCTGACACACCAACCGTAAGGCAAAGGACGTGGCATCCAAGGATGATTGACCAGTTAACTACAGCAACAGTGTAGCTCTTGTTCTTGCCAGAGCCTTGAAGAACAGGTGTACGTCAAAAAATGAATGGATTTGTATAGCAGGGAACTGATTAATAAATATTGTTAAATAATAACTGCGTGTCATAAGTTTAATATAAAGTTAAACACTTACATTGCAAATTTACATGAGCAACAGCAACAAAATGGAAATAAAAAAGAATGTGGTCATAGACACTTTCTTAATATTCCTTTTATGTCATCAAGTATCGAAATGCCTACCATCTAGTACAGTACACTTTGTTTTGATGTCGCATCAGAACTGAGAGAGTAAGTAACACATGATACAGATCGAAGCTGTTTGTGCGCAAAATGAGAACAACGCTGGGCTGACTTATTCCAGAAGAACTCGCAGTTTGTCTGCATCTAACATGTGGATTATAAGCAACAGTTGCCAGAATATCTACTTCGTTCGCTCCGCTTGTTTCAGACTTGATTTTTTTTTGCGTACTATTGCAGTGACCTTCCAGTTGCAATTTTTCGCGCATTCGCTGAACTGCCATTGATGTTGTACACCGTCTGTCGGGATACCTCTGTTTGTACAATTCAAATATTTTCTTCGCGCTCTTCTGTATTCCTCGTAACGAAATAGCATACCTGGTTTCTCTTGGTTTGTGAAAGATATTTATGCTTCCAAACTAGAGGCACTCGACACACTTGAGCAACACAAACAGAGTGAAAGCTAGATTTCCTCTGTTCACCTTTTATACCGGTATAGTGGCGGTGCAACACTGCTTTCCCTCATGAAACGACTTCACTTTTAGGCACGGAAACGACCGACTTCCGCAGAAGACAGCAGTCAGTTTCATGTTCAAAACAGGTAAATCCTAAGTTATAAATATTCTTTTAGAAGCACCATACTAGCAACAGAAATTACTGTAGTTTTATTTTAAAAAGCGAAGCTGATACCGATATTGGTGTAATTTATACAGCTATGAAAAGAGCCTACACGTCGTTCAGTGAGGACTTGCTCACAGTTTCTCTGAGCGAAAACAAAACTACGATGGGTTTGGAAACATTTGAGGTGAGCAGATGAGCTGAAACACAAACTATACAAACGCAAATGATCGTAGATAACATAAAACAGGCATAATGTGTCGTATATTGTGTTCCGTGAATGTGCGATACAATGGAACGACTTGAAATAAAATGCGACCTTACAATGGAATTGGCAACGGCCTTGCCCCAGTGGATACAACGGTTCCCGTGAGATCACCGAAATTAAGCGCTGTTGGGCGTGGCCGGCACTTGAATGGGTGACCATCCAGCCACCATGCGCTGTTGCCATTTTTCGGGGTGCACTCAGCCTCGTGATGCCAATTGAGGAGCTACTCGACCGAATACTAGCGGTTTCGGTCCAGAATACCATCATAACGACCGGGAGAGCAGTGTGCTGACTCCATGCCCCTACTATCCGCATCCTCCCTGAGGATGACACGGCGGTCGGACGGTCCCGGTAGGCCACTCGTGGCCTGACGACGGAGTGATTTACAATGGAATTCATAGTGTATGAACAAAACAATAAAAGAAATGTAGGCACCACAATGATTTGCCAACTGTACAGAACAGACAGTGCTAATCTTAGTGTATGTTATGGTAGTGTCGCATCTACCTTTAATTAAAGTTATTGTGTAAACAATATTTTTTGGGAGAACATAGCATCTTTCATAAAAAAAGTGTCACAAGTAGAAAAGTAAGGCTTCGACCATACTGGAGTCTTTTCTTCAATTTCACAAAAATTGGCTGTGATTGTAGCGTCACTGGAAATGACGTCATTGGTGATGGACTTTGGAACAACTGCCGTAGTACCTGCATAGACACACTACTTTCCTGAGCCGCTTAATGAATATGATCATTTATAATTATTCGTAGATATCGGAAGCCACCTTCCCTTCAGTGTGGCTGTAACGTACGATATGGTTGTCTTCGTTCATCTATGAGGCACTTCTGTAAACGATTTCAGGCATGGGTGTGTGTGATGTCCTTATGTTAGTTAGGTTTAAGTAGTTCTAAGTTCTAGGGGACTGATGACCTCAGAAGTTAAGTCCCATAGTGCTCAGAGCCATTTTTGTAAACGATTTAGTCAGTCTCGATAGTATACTTTCTATCCTCGTCGTACATCCCGTTGCCAAGAATATTCGAGTATAACATTCGGTCGTCAGCTCCACAACTAGTTTTTACAAGTTTCAACCGATTAATCTGTCTTCTTCAGGATCCTAAAAAAAATTGGCTATTATTAGTCATTAGATCTTGGTCATACATTTATGTGAAGTATAAGAAGTGTAATAAAACTATTTGTGCAACTGATGACTGGATTTTTTTCTGAAATACATACTACAGTCTCTGAGAAAATTACAGCTATTCATAAAATCATTACCAAGAGTAACTTGTGTCGTATGTACACTAAATGTAGAATTACGTCCGTGTTTTTCATCGTGATCGATCAATGTATAGGTACGTAGAAATATTTTATAAAGAACAATGCTCATGAATAATTTGCTGAAAGTAAACGACTGAAGAACAGATGTTCTACTGGACTAGAAGCTACCCTTATATTTTTGTATGACTTGACATAATCAAGTATGTGGAATAGCGATCTTAACTTTCAGTAGAAAGTTTTTTTATTTATCTCGACTGGAAGTTTTTAAAATGATGACTTTACTAGCAGATTTAGAGAAATGATTCCCAGTCGCCCTGAGACCATTACCCGCTCCCCCCCCCCCCTCTCATCTTATACCACCATCATAAACATTAGCGCATCACTAACTTCAAAATGAAAAGAGTTTTCTTCGAACACTTTTATTTTTAAAATAATTTAGTTTTTCTAAATGTTTTATTAAACCACGAACTAATGATTCCATGACACGAGTGGTACTTTTTATTTCTAATTATCTTCTTTTTTAACATAGAATGATGAAGCTACGCTCAGTTCATGGAGACTGATACCTACACATCTTTCTCGGAAAAGAAAGTTAACTATCTACATCGAGGAAAGAGACTTGTTACAAAACATTCTCTCTCTTCATCACTCCTCTCTCTGCCGACACTTGATTCACCCACACCCTTCACCCCCATTTAAAATCAACCAAATTAAAAACTTAGGTCGACTTCTTACTTCTGAAGTGGCAACAATTGAAGACTTTAGGCTACCAGTGCTTTGTGTCTCACCACTCTCAGTAATAATAATAATAATAATAATAATAATACCGTGCAAGCCATACAGCAGTGTAGTAACCATTACGTAGTTATTATTGTGTTGCGCTGTCAGTTAGTCCGTTTATTGTTGCGAAGTGAATAACGAAGGATTCTTTGGTCTATTGCGGGAACTACCTACAACTCTGAGAAGGCAATTTAATGAGATACTGAAGTATGTGTGATGTTTGTGTTTCAGTTTTAGGCATAGATACATTGTGCAATGTATACATGTAGTGGTTGGACTATGTGAGGAAGAGTTTGTCTGTGAATTCGTTTCACAAGCTGTAGCCTGTACCGCAATATGCCACGCATTAATGCTAGTATCAAATGGTCGAAGTGGCTCTGAGCACTATGGGACTTAACATCTTAGGTCATCAGTCCCCTAGAACTTAGAACTACTTAAACCTAACTAACCTAAGGACATCACACACATCCATGCCCGAGGCAAGATTCGAACCTGCGACCGTAGCGGTCGCGCGGTTCCAGACTGAAGCGCCTAGAACCGCTCGGCCACTTCGGCCGGCAATGCTAGTATCCGAAAAATATGTAACTTTTGGGTACTTCTGTAATCTCGGTTACAGTATTACTAAATTGCGAGAATAGTAATGATCATTTAAAAGGAATTTAGTTTCGTGACTGAAATACAATTCAACTGTTTTGTTTTTACCCCTCAGAAAATTACCTTCTACCCCTCAAGGGTTCATTACGTCCACGCTGGGAATCACTGAAGTAGAGCATTGTTTCGGCTTCGTGATGCTAGTGAAAAAAGAAATAGGACGGCTCTCGATACCGGTATATATTTTACAGCTTTCGGCTTATACTAAGCTGACACCAAGCTTAATGGTCCCATGAGACGGAGAAATCATTACCAACAATGACGTACGGATTCATACCATGGGCTATTGTCGAGAGATTTGAAAGGTTTTCCAAGACAGCGACAAATAGTCTGACAGTTAGAAACTGTACATAAGCTATTCTTCTTTCATTGGCCAAACGCAAAAAATTTTCTCCATTTTGGAAGCAGCTGCTTCAGGGTTTCACGTCCCGAAATATGTGTGTTAGTAACCTTGGCTGCGGGGGGAAAAGTGGAACACTTGAAGTCGGTTCGTCGAAAAATTAGACCAAATGTAAGCTAAGAGCAGGAATTTTTTGAAAATAGTTTGCCTAGAAATAAAATAACCAGGAACAGTGATGAATGCTATAAGCACTCTTCCTCAGATGTTATGCCATTAAAATATTCTTTTCTTTTCCCTAATGTCAGTAGCCGCAAACTTATCTTAATGGGAATACACACTGACTGTAATTTATACACGAGGTTAGAGTCACAGTATTTTATAGAGTGCCACTACATACCAGCAGTGACACATCATCAACTACACCCAATGCCAATTACCGCAAAAAAATGCTGTCCACTTGGGGCGGACTACAGAGGGTTTCTCAAGCTTTTAGTGAGACGAATGCTGAACCGGAATTTCTGCGGAATGTCAGAACTCCGGATTCACATTTTAGCAAACATCCGGTTTTATACAGACACTTCGTTTTATACGGGCACCGTCAGTTTACTTGGAAGACTCATCAGTTCCACATGTCACAGGATCTGTTGTGTTGTACAGAAAAACGAAGAGGAAACAATAATGAAACGAGTAGCTGGAAATTTGAAAATGAAATATTGATGGAATATTGTATTGATGATGCTAGTGCATTATCAACCTCTGTTGTTCCTGTTAAGCATCCGTATGGAAAATTAGTCGAAACACCCAAATAAAAAGAATTAACAATATTTAGAAGTGGAAGGGCACAAAAAGTCATAAAACATTACATCTACATTAACAGCGTAAGAAGTGTAGGTGGCATACTATGGTTCAGTTTCTGTTTGCTATAAATCCTGGAAGAAGAAAATTTCATCGTCTCACATCTATTATATTCGTCGAGCACATCATCTCATATACAGACACGCTGACGTGGCATGTATGACTGCAAAAATTACATAACGGAAAATTGTATTACGGACTCGTGTTTTTTCCCACAGATACGTTACCACAACATTCTCGTTGAGTATTTACTCCTTGTGTAGTTCAGTGGGAAGATGAAGCTAAATGAATCATCGAAAATGCTTACAAAAGCCTACGTTGGCATCTGTACTCTGAAAAAATCCACAACATTTGTTGTATGTGAGG
Organism: Schistocerca cancellata; assembly: GCF_023864275.1. Taxonomy (NCBI): domain Eukaryota; kingdom Metazoa; phylum Arthropoda; class Insecta; order Orthoptera; family Acrididae; genus Schistocerca; species Schistocerca cancellata. Next base: position 623,095,127 of record NC_064629.1, read on the forward strand.
TGCCAGAACTGATTATTGTCCGTATATTCCATTTTGTTCATTAGGTGAGATTTGTGTTGGAGGAGAGAATATATTTCTCTGTTAGTATTGCCATGCAGATTTTCGGAATTTTAAAGCCATAGCGTTCCTCGTTGCACATTGGTTTTGATCTATTGTCATTCACTGGATTCTACTGAGCATTTCTGTGACGATCACAAACCTGGCACAAAGCGCATTGCTCTTCTTCTAATTGTTTTTATCTCTTACATCAGTCAGGTTTGGTAAGGGCCAGACACATCAATAATACTCAAGAACTGTAAGAACAGTGAGCTTTCTAACAACCTTCTCACTTCAAAATCTTCCATTTAATGTCAGTGTGGCATCTAATACCCCACTGCTAGATTTTGTCCTTAAATTTCTCTAGTCAGACGTTTATGGCTGATTCCAGAGATTTGCCGCTGCTCGTAAAATCGAAGTGCTCAGTTTATTTCCTCGCATTATATTACACTTTCTTTTGTTGGGAGTCAGCTGGCAGCCTCCACACAAAGCTCTTCAAATCTCCCCACAAATTATAAAAGTATGCGAAGGACAACACCATAAAACTCTGTATCACCTCTGAAGAGCGTTTATACGGGAGTAACTGGTATAAATGCAGAGATTTCTATTGGTGACAGAGGACAGTGTACCGAATAACATTACAGGAGTATTTACGTAATTTGTAGATTAACAATTATAGCTATTACAAGTCCTGTATTTTTATGCTGTGTACCTCCAAGTACATATTTCAAGAGCAATCATTAATACAGGGTTATTACAAATGATTGAAGCGATTTCACAGCTCTACAATAACTTTATTATTTGAGATATTTTCACAATGCTTTGCACACACATACAAAAACTCAAGAAGTTTTTTAAGGCATTCACAAATGTTCGATATGTGCCCCTTTAGTGATTCGGCAGACATCAAGCCGATAATCAAGTTCCTCCCACACTCGGCGCAGTATGTCCCCATCAATGAGTTCGAAAGCATCGTTGATGCGAGCTCGCAGTTCTGGCACGTTTCTTGGTAGAGGAGGTTTAAACACCGAATCTTTCACATAACCCCACAGAAAGAAATCGCATGGGGTTAAGTCGGGAGAGCGTGGAGGCCATGACATGAATTGCTGATCATGATCTCCACCACGACCGATCCATCGGATTTCCAATCTCCTGTCTAAGAAATGCCGAACATCATGATGGAAGTGCGGTGGAACACCATCCTGTTGAAAGATGAAGTCGGCACTGTCGGTCTCCAGTTGTGGCATGAGCCAATTTTCCGCGGGCTACGCGTGAAACTTGCCCGCACGCGTTCAACCGTTTCTTCGCTCACTGCAGGCCGACCCGTCGATTTCCCCTTACAGAGGCATCCAGAAGCTTTAAACTGCGCATACCATCGCCGAATGGAGTTAGCAGTTGGTGGATCTTTGTTGAACTTCGTCCTAAAGTGTCGTTGCACTGTTATGACTGACTGATGTGAGTGCATTTCAAGCACGACATACACTTTCTCGGCTCCTGTCGACATTTTGTCTCACTGCGCTCTCGAGCGCTCTGGCGGCAGAAACCTGAAGTGCGGCTTCAGCCGAACAAAACTTTATGAGTTTTCTTACGTATCTGTAGTGTGTCGTGACCATATGTCAATGAATGGAGCTACAGTGAATTTATGAAATCGCTTCAATCATTTGTAGTAGCCCTGTACTTGTTTTCCCCTGGGCAGCAGGTCAAATGTTCAAGTGTGGGCACGTGGACGCAAAGCGGTTAGTCTACACGGACATGCTTCCCGATTAAAAATGACGCACTGGTTCTGTTTCCCTGGAACTTTTCATTTTGATCGAGTATCTGTTTCAATAATTTATAAGTATATTTGTTTCTGGAACCACATGCTCCTCCTTCCAATCACATGAAACACTCCGTTGTACTAGTTGTTTACTCACATCGTATCAGTCATTTTCGCATCAATATGGCGGTCGAATTTGATTATTGTAACCTTCTTTGGTGAAACAATCTCTGAAGACAGAATTTACAATTTCGACCTTCATTTTATCGTCCTCAGATTAGGTACCATTTTGATAATCAATGCCGGCCGGGGTGGCCGAGCGGTTCTAGGCGCTACAGTCTGGAACCGCGCGACCGCTACGGTCGCAGGTTCGAATCCTGCCTCGGGCATGGATGTGTGTGCTGTCCTTAGGTTAGTTAGGTTTAAGTAGTTCTAAGTTCTAGGGGACTGATGACCTCAGAAGTTAAGTCCCATAGTGCTCAGAGCCATTTGAACCATTTTTGATAATCGATGTCTATATAGATAGGTTCCAATCAGTTGGCTGATATTAGAAGTACCAAAATTTGATGCTGGCCGGAGGGGCGGAGCGGTTCTAGGCGCTACAGTCTGGAACCGCGCGACCGCTATGGTCGCAGGTTCGAATCCTGCCTCAGGCATGGATGTGTGTGATCTCCTTAAGTTAGTTAGGTTTAAGTAGTTCTAGGTTCTAGGGGACTGATGACCTCAGAAGTTAAGTCCCATAGTGTTCAGAGCCATTTGTACCATTTTAACCAAAACTTGCTAATGTTTTGTAAAGACTCGACTTGTAATATCTTGTTTCGAAACTGAATGAATACTTCTCGCATACCCGTTCTTACGCTTGATTTGATGTTGTTCAGTCACTGTTTGTCTGCAAGGACTCGGCTTTGTTTGAATCTCCTGTGCATCTCTTCATGTTTTCGTAATAATGTACCAAAATTGTTTATGAACCATGATGGGTCTTCCCCATCTTTCACTACCGTCCACAGAACAAACTTATTCAGCACGTAGCGTACAATGCTTCCGAGTTTGTGCCGTTTGTTACCCACATTCTCGTGCAAGAGCTGAATGCTTGCTGTTGGCTGCTAAGCTTTGTTTTTTATCATTTACTTGACGCCGTTCTACATCTTCAACTACATGGATACTCTGCAAATCACACTTAAGTGCCTGGCAGAGAGTTCATTGCCACAATAATTCTCAGTTATTCCAATCTCGGAAAGCGCGCAAAAAAAACAACGAATACCTATATCTTTACGTGCGAGCTCTGATTTCCATTATTTTATTACGACGATCGTTTCTTCCTACGTAGGTCGGCGTCAACCAACTGTTTTCGCACTCTAAGAAGAAAGTTGGTGATCGAAATTTCGCGAAAGATTCCACCGCAGCGAAAAACGCCTTTGTTTTAATTATGTCCATTCCAAATTCCTGTATCATGTTAATGATACTCTCTCCCCTATTTCTCGATAATACGAAACGTGCTGCTCTTCTTTGAACTTTCTCGATGTACTCCGTTAATATATCTGGTAAGGATCTAATACCGCCCAGCAGTACTCCAAATGAGGACGCACTAGTGTAGTGCAGGCAGTTTCTTTAGTACATCTTGGTAATCACATATTATCTTCCTAACTTTACAGACTTTTGATTCAACACTATGATTAATTATGGTATGACAACCTTGTTTTCGCTCACTCATGTCTCTACGACCTGGGTTCCCTAAGTGCCGGAACGGTTTCTTTGGAAACCTCCTTTCGCATCCTTCCCAAACACCGAGTTTAAGGTCTGTCTCTAACGATCACGTTGTCGACTAATCATTAAGTCCTTTTCTTCCTTTTATCCTTCCTTCCTTTCTCCACAATCACTTAGTGGAACAATATGGGCAGAATTAATATAATATCTATGAGCGTGAACTGTCTAATCAACCGTTCAATGCCATTTCCATAAAATAAGTTTAGTGCAAAATAAAAATAACCTTTGTCCCCTAGCACTCGTTCTAAACGCGTACGTCTGCCAATCCATATGGCTTGAATGAAATCTTACCTTATCAGTATAGCATGACTGGCTACTTTACGCGACATTGTTGTGACTTTGTACGGCAAGTTTGCTCTTCTCATCACCCAGAAAAGATCACTGACCCTGAGGGAATTCTCGTCAAGTTGTACACAAAGGTTTTGCAGACTACAAATTAGCACACTGCCCTTGTCATGATCGTTATATCGTTTAAGATGGTTCACAGGCGTTGGGAAGAGGAAAATAGGGAAATTAATAGGCTGAAGCCTTTTCGAAGGAACTATCTTGGAATTTCATTATATGATTTATGGAAAACACGAAACCAATATACAGATGGCTGGACGAGGATTTGAACCTCACACCTCTCAGAATGCTTGTCCCGTGCTTCAACTACAGCGCCACGTCATTCGGTGAGAGCTTCTCAAGTGTCTGGAAAGCGGGAGAGTGGAGCTGAGAGATGAAAGCTGTAAGGCGCGCCATTACTCGTGCCTGGATACCTCAGTCCATACGACTGCAGCGTGGGAAACACATTGGTCCAGTTTTGAGTCCTGGTCCATTCTCAAGTTTTAACCTGTCACAATTTTATGTCTTCTATTCTTAATTAATAAAGGTTAGATAAAATAATTTACATTAAAACTAAGATTATGGTGGTTAATATATGATTATGGACTTGCAGGGGTTTTCCGACAATAATGTATTGAGTCACGACAACGGCTAAACGCAGTTTCAAGGGAAGTCGACTTGGGGCTATACAGGGTGTTTAAAAAAGTATTTCATATTTTGGGAGGTGGTAGTATGGACCAAACCGAGAAAAAGTATCCAGTAAACATGGATAATAAAATATATACCTCCAGGTCTATGAGCAGTTGTTCATTTTCGCTGCTGTGAAACAAATCTCTTCTACTGCACGCTCTTTGCTGCTGCGAACGGCATACAGACTGTAGTAAACTAATGAGAACACATTATTCTGCTACTGCGAAACAACAGAGCTTTTAATGTAATCTGCTTGGTATTAGATATGACCTGCACGTGTGAGCTATCGCTAAAGGAGATGGTCAATATGGTGTTCGTTCGTAGTAAGGCATGTTCAACGTTGTACAGGATGCAGTGGCAGAATGTGATGACTCGTTCCTGTAGAGTGTGTACATCAATAATGGGGCTTGCATACACTAAAGATTTCAAGTGCCGTACAACAAAAAACCCAATAGATTAAAATTAGGGAACGAGCTGGTCAATTTACTGGACCCCCAGACCAATGTATATGTCTTTCTGAGATGTTCTCGGACATTTCAGAGAAAATTGGCTGGTGGTCCATAACACATGAGTCACATATCCAGTCGATATTTGAACGGTACCTCCCCAGCAGGATAGGCAAATCATTTGATAGGAACTGACCGTACCTTGCACCAGTCAGCCTGTTTGGTAGCCAGTAATTTCCTTTTAGTCTATCGCCAATAATTCGTGCAGGTACATTAATTGTAAATCTGCGCTGATACCTTGCTTCTTCAACTGCGTGGCCGTTTGCATCAATCCATACACATATTGGTCATGAAAACTGTCAGTCCCATCTCGCGTGAAACCAGCCTCGTCTGGAATACAAGCTGGTTCCATTAGAATTGATGTACGCGCTGCACTTATCCAAAACTGTAAATGCGGTTTACAGTACCACACTAACACATGCATGGATGCTGTAGCCGTCGAAAATAAAAGAGGAATGTGTCCCCATTTGTGGCCAAGCGGTTCTAGGCGCTTCAGTCTGGAACCGCGTGACCGCTACGGTTGCAGGTTCGAATCCTACCTCGGGCATGGATGTGTGTGATATCCTTAGGTTAGTTAGGTTTAAGTAGTTCTAAGTTCTAGAGGACTGATGACCTCAGAAGTTAAGTCCCATAGTGCTCAGAGCCATTTGAACCACTTTTTTGTGTCCTCATTTGTTTGCTGCATTTTGTAGTTCGTTCGTAACAGAAAAGAGCTTGCAGTAGAAGAGAGGTGTTTCACAGTAGCCAAGATGAACAAGTGCTCATAACTCTTATGGTATGCATTTTAGAGCCCATATTTACTGGACAATTTGTCTTGTTTTGGTCCATACTACCATCTCTCAAGATAAGGGATACTTAAAAAAAAAGAAAAAAAGAGAAAAAAAAGAAAAAGAAACCTGTATACAGGATGGTCGGAAACAGTCTGAAAAACTTCTGAGGGTGCTCCGCCGTTTCCGATTTAATTAGCGTTCAAGTTACCCAATCATGCCGTTGCGAGAGCCAGTTCAAGCAGCCCGTCACAGACAATTATTGTCAGTTGTTCAAATGGTGTAGATGATAGTGCACGACCCAGCTCGAACTTTGGCTTGGGTTCGATCGCTACTGCCATCCCATGTCCAATTTCTGCGTCGATCTCTTTTTCGGATTTATGACGCCAAATGAAGAATACGTTTCACAACGCCGTCACACAATGGCCTGATTGGTTAACTTCAGTGCTAATTAACTCGGAAACGCGCAAAGTATCAAACTTTTTCTTAAGAATTATTTCTCTGCACAATCTACCCTGCAACAGCCCTTCATGCTTTCAGGCTGTTTCAAAAAACGACGATAATACCGACATCCATCTAATTAATATAGCTTTGAAAAGAGTCTATATCTCATTTAGTGGAGATTTCTTCGCGATTCATTTCTGTGAATAAAGAATTAAAATACCTTGAACGCTTCTGGATATATCTGAGGTGAATTGGTTAGGTGAAGCATCCATATACAGACAGGTCTCTTCACACAAATAAATCGCGAAGAAATCTCCATTAAATGATGTACAGACTCTTTCAAAAGCTATATTAATTACATGGATGTCGGTATCATCTTCGTTTTTTTTTCAAATGGAACTATAGCAATTTATGATATTAATCACATTGATATCGGTATCATTTTCGTTTCTTTTCAAATGCAACTATAGCAACTTCTGCTACTAGTATCATTGTTAGAAAAGTGACAAATTCATTAGCGTTTCATTTTTCAAAATCCGATTACTAGTTTCGCATAAAATTGAGGTATTTACAATTTAGGACGTATCGTTTTAACACGAACCCGATTGCTGCCTCATGCTGAAGTTCGTGTTGTTATACAGAATTGTGACATCAGGCTGATGGGGCAATCCAGCTTGAAGGAGCTGACAAGGGAATTGTCAGACTTGTCACGTTCGAAACGTGCCTTGAGTTTTTTTGCCACTCGTAAGTGACGTCAGTTAAAATCTCTTGCTAAACGTCGACTGCTGATATGAACTGGAAGTTACGTAAAAAAAGGAATCACGTAAATAGTTATTTCCTTTCTTGGCGCTTGCAGCTAACGAATGAATACTCCTAGATTGCGCCAGCGTTACGGTGAGCGTTATGCGTGTGATATGGAAAGTGCAGCCACTTGTTAACGCCGCGTGCGGTAGCGTTCTCGCTTCCCACGCCCGGGTTCCCGGGTTCGATTCCCGGCGGGGTCAGGGATTTTCTCTGCATCGTGATGGCTGGGTGTTGTGTGCTGTCCTTAGGTTAGTTAGGTTTAAGTAGTTCTAAGTTCTAGGGGACTGTTGACCATAGATGTTAAGTCCCATAGTGCTCAGAGCCATTGGAACCATTTTGTTAACGCCGCAGCGTTCGTCGAAGAAGAATGACGCTTCAAAGTTTCGTTAAAAAGAAAGCTAACATACATTTTTTGGGGAGGGGGGAGGAGGCTCTGTCTTTTAATTTATGGTAAGTATTTAGAAACACACATTTCTCCCCCTACTTTGAGTTTTTCAGTCTTTGCCCATGAGTGATGGGGAAACTTGTGAATGTTTTACCAACTGAAGCCATCAACAGAAAACACATGTGAAGATTTTATGATGTATGAAACGACGTAAAAAATTACGTACGTAATAATCATGAAGAATTTTAGAGCGATAGTGCCACGTTTAATAATCAATTGTCTCCGAAAGGAACGCCAGGAATTAACGTACCTTACCAGACAAAGAAAAAGCGGTAGTGTATTGAGCGAAAGGAAGTAGTAAGAATCACCTAGGTGTGAATGCTGTTCAAAGGAAATTCCGATTTGGTCACTCTGAACACGAATTGTTTCGACCGACGTAAGAATCCCTCAGATATAATTGCTGCGTTAAATGAGCGTATTCTTAAATAACTTTTTCTGAAGCCATACAAAAATAATTTAGTTTCAGTGAAACCGTCTTGCGCGACTGGCCATTAGGTATTCCTATCGATACAGGCGCAAAAGAATTTTCAGCTCATCATAGCTGTATTTTTCGTGTAAATAAATCACATGAAGTAGCACCAAGAAAAATAACAAAATTAGTATCGAGAAATAGGTTGGTAATTGGAATAATTCAAACAGGTGAGATCGACGAAAGAAATGTTTTAGAAAATGCATATTTAGTTCAATCAAATGTTCGGTAAAAAGACCCTATGCCTTGCAAATATGGGGTAGAAGATTCTACTTTTTAAGACGTTCGTATGGTTGGAAAGATTGAGAAACAAAGTTTTTCGTACAAAATTTGTGCTGGCAAAAAATTCAACAGTCAAGAAACGTCGAAAATTTCGGACTTTTTCAGTTTTTTCATAAATGTCAGATTGTTGTGCTCCTACGGTTTGGTGTCTATTTCCTTTTTTTAAAGAGCACAAAATTCTATGAAAATCTGATACAACAACTTTTTTCTGCACCCATTACCAAGGATGGCTTAATTCAGGATATTTTGGTCATATTGTGATTCTGAAAATGAACGCTTCTAACGTACATTTGTGTTACATCTGGGAAAAAATGTGAAGAGTGATGAACGTGCTGTGAAGAAGAAAGGCGTGAGCACACTAATTCATTGTAGTATTAAATGTAGGTAGTACGCTCACAGACGTTGTTTTGAAAAGGCTCAGTGAAGAGATAGCGCATGAAATATGCTACAAGAAGTATGGAGAAGTTCGTCATCCTAAGGAACCAACAGGCGTGACACGTCGGTCGCAGAAAAGGGGTCAGTTCCTTTGCAAAGAGAAGTGCTTATTACCTGAAGAAGCAAATTCTCATGACTTTCGAATCAAGTAATAAAATTTACCTATGCCATACGACATTTTATTTAAAAAGTAATGGTATTGCAAGTGCGATCGACAGTATCAGAACAAACTAAACGAGATGGCGATAAATTTGGCCAACAAGTGGTGGAGCGGATTCAAAACGTAAAAGACCTGGTAAATGCAAATGGGTGGTACCACAGATTTTGCTGCAGAAAACTGTTTCAACGTGTTTCAGCTAGCGGAGAGAAACGAGGGTACCGACCTGCGATAAAAATAGATGAAGGGTGGAGGCTATATTTGCCTACCTAGAGAGCCCAATACGGAAGAATGTCAGCTTCTAACGGCTGATCTCTTAGGACAAATATCAACTTCACATCGTCCTCACGTGCGAACTGTTAACGCTCGCCTTTTCCAGATATATAGTGGCGATGTGATGATAGCTGAAACAGCTTCAAAGGTAGCAACTGTTTGTTTCAAAAACATTGGGCACCAAGTACTGAGCGAAAACTGCTACTCTAAAAAAACCACAGAATGTCAGTAGGAAAGACTCCGAATCGACAAAACAGCTGCAAATACCGTATTAGACGATGTAAGAACAGTAGGATACGATGTAAAACAGCACCCTCCGCTGTTAACTTTTTATGTGATATGGGCTCTGTTATATCACAATATATAAAACAGCTCTTTAAAACAATATTATGCATTCAGAAGTGATAACAGTAAATGTTAGTAGATGTTAATGGCTTTTTAAATATAATAAATTACATAATAATTATCAAAAAGCTATCTATGTTTCAGTTGTATTGCATCGTTTCTTTATGCAAGTATAACTAGCTACTTATTTCGATTTGCCTCTTTCAGCAATTTTCAGTCACTGGTTATTTAATATTCAGGGTGGTCAGAAACAGCCTGAAAAACTTGTAAGAGCTTTGCAGGGCAGGTAATGCTGATAAATAACTGTGAAGGAAGAAGCTAAGTACTTCTTTGTAAAGATACAAGGATTCTATACAAAGGAATCCTCAGGACACGCGTGACGGTGCGAGTGACCAGTTCAGGTATCAATATTAATGTAGTTGGCGTAATCCCAGTCTTTTTGGGAAATCTGACAAGTTTTCCTTGATAAACAATGCTAATTAAAGAGTACTTTGAGAACAGCTTATTTCGAGGTAGATCTTAAAACAGGACGTTATGAGAGTGCTCTATGTTCCCTAAATATTACAATTCCTGATGTTCCGCTGCCCGAAGTTCGCCAACAGAACTATGGCATTAATGAAACCTGTGTTCATACAATAGCTACTGGAGTATTGAAACTATCTGTAGTTGTTCATTAATCGTATGTTTAATAATGTTGCATTATACCACTTAGGCAGCCGCTTTCGCCCTACAAGCAGTTTCATTTCAATTCTATCAGTTCTACAGCTGAATACTGAGATTCGGAATGAAATTGAATGGTTTTCGACATGTTAACGGTAATGCTATGCAGCATTAGTTACCAGGCATGGAAGTGCTGAATTTTCAGAAATGAAGTTTTAATATCACACACGGAGCCACGCTTAAATAGAATTACGAACGTACGGGAGTGATGTCTCAATCTTTCCAAGTGATTATATGTGCTGACTGTAACATTATTCAGGTCAGTCATACAATCTATTCCTCACAATCGACCAAGCGGTATCCTGCAAGAGCAAAATGCCACTGATCACAATGACATTTTAGACAGACGTAAGAAACATTGAAATCCGTTCCACTATGAACCACTTGTGAAAACTTGATACGTAAGTACTATGCTATTCGGTTTATAATGACGACTGTAGACTTGCATAACGCTGCCGAATCCTCAGAACAGTGACTAAGCTTCAAGCTTCAACTAGATTAGAACTCTGGGAAAATAGTATTCATTAGTTTAAAAATCACGGGATGCTTGATCTTTACTTCAGAGCTCTACACTACGAATTTTACCCCAGTAGGTGAATTATTCAAAACTCTTGTTAGAGGAATGGTTAGCAGTCGTAGCACATACAGGTAAATACAGCCTAATGAGGTATAATGACGCGAAATTAAACTATTTACGGTTAATGCATTCGCTGTAAATCATGAACTAATTCTTTTGGAGATTTATCACGGCGAATATGTGGCGTAGTCAAACGAGTGGGAGGACCTTCTGGGTTCGTTTGGTAAATTATTGTCGCCCAACCTTATGGAGCTTAAGAAGAGAATATTATGATCCTTGAGTCTCGACCACGGAACTTCAGGGTCTTCGAGCGAAGTACTACTACTGGCCGCGGTCTGAATTCGTTCTGTGTACAACACTCGAGAAAATTTAGACAACGTAACGCTTCATAGATATACTCGGGAACGTTTATTAGCGGATAAATTCTCAGCAGGTAAATTCTCAGCACTAATACGCTATTAAAATCAGTCTAACACTTTGACGTTGGCGCTCAGAACTCCGTTTCTCACCGTGGGGTGGCGCGCATATTCATACTTTCCACCGCCCGGCGGCGCTGCTTTTCCTGTTTTACGCTGCGGGACGGAGGTTGTATCCTAACGCCCGAGGCTACTATTTTGCTATACTGAACCTTTTTTGGTAAAGCAACGAGAGATCACATAAAATTATTTTACTGTAAATTAATCACAAATTATATGACAACACATATTCAGAAAGCTCTTTCGTTGAGGGGCCACACACAATTGTATTCAGAGCTGTTTGTTGCGCCTGGCTGATCAGTAATACAGCACACGTTATTATATTGCTTGGAGCATAATTCGTAGAGTCCTGCGTGAACAGCTTGTGGTACACCCAGTACGATGGTTGGGAGTAACGTAAGCCACCGGTGGTGCACGCCGGCGTGAACGTGTTAAGTAAGAGGCGGGGGCTTCACTTTGACCCGAGAGAAACAGTTAAAATGAGGACTACTCCCATAACACTAACATATTCCCTGTAGCAATCCAACTACTTTCAGAGAGACTCTGCGATCCGCCCGTTGTATTGTGTAAGGTACATCGCTAATAGCCGGTAGACCGATTCCGAGTGGTTCCCAGCAACTTGCGCCGACAGTCTGCATAGTGACGAAACAGGAATAAAACTCAGTCAGCTGGTCGAAAAGCGCATAAGAAACATCAGACTTCGCCGCGCGGGATAGCCGTGCGGTCTTAGGCGCCTTGTCACGGTTCGCTCCGCTCCCCCCGTCGGAGGTTCGAGTCCTCCTTCCAGCATGGGTGTGTGTGTTGTCCTTAGTGTAAGTTAGTTTAAGTTAGATTAAGTAGTGTGTAAGCTCAGAGACCGATGACCCCAGCAGTTTGGTCTCATAAGATCTTACACAAATTTACAATTTCCAAACATCAATCTTCAAGTTTCCGCGAAAAAAAAAAGTGGTTCAAATGGCTCTGAGTACTATGGGACTCAACATCTGAGGTCACCAGTCCCCTAGAACTTAGAAGTACTTAAACTTAACTAACCTAAGGACATCACACACATCCATGCCCGAAGCAGGATTCGAACCTGCGACCGTAGCGGTCGCGCGGTTCCAGACTGTAGCGCCTAGAACCGCTCGGCCACCGCAACTGGCTTTCCGTGAAAATAAATATAATTCTTTGCCTTCTATTGACTTCGCCTAGTCTGCTCTTTTCATTAAACACCACCTCTAGCTAGCTAATTGCTTCACTCTCTCGTAAGGTCTCTCTTTCTAATGAGCATTTTCACGCTTCCTAAACCATAACGCTCTCCTAGAAAATCGTAGAAGATCTAAAAATAATTCCACGGTTGCGCACAGATATGGACTTCCGATTCATGTAGCCGTTCCTATTGAGAAAGTAACTGTGTCGATCGCCAATGATAACAAACTCCCAACTTCAAGAAGTTAAACACTTCAAAACACGAATTCCGGCACATAGAGCTCAAAATTTGACTCGGACACCGCGCGAGCGCTGCCGACAGACTCATCTCTATACCGCGAGCTCCAAACACAAACTGCTCCACGAAATTGTTCCAACATTGAGACCTTATAGGTGTACAGCCCCCGGAGGAGAATGTGGGCTCACCCATTAGTTAGTTCATGCTCCTGCTAGTAGAAGATTTATTTATTTATTTGATATTTTCTTTTAGTCTGTTATGTATATAAAAGAACAGACCACCGAATGTTCCACATGAATTGTCATGAATATAGCACATACTATTTGTAACATAGTTTATAATGTACTGGTAATAACTAAGCATTATGCTGTTTAACTGGGGTTAACTGAGGGGCGGGGGTAATCTACATAGAACACACATAAAAAGTCCATACTACCACTTGGCCATCTGGCGGATAGATGTCTGTTCATTCAGATTCCAGAAGACACACACTACTCGTCTGTAGATTACAAAGTTTGTAATTTATAATTCTGGGTTACTCTATTATACAACACCTTACTTCACAGCACTACAGCACACTACACTACACTACTGTACTTGGTATCAGAACCAAGTTGGGTCTCTCCTTTGTCTGGATGGTTAGCTCCTGGCACACTGAGGTACAACTCAGGATCAACAAGGGCTGCGCTGCTATGCTATCCAAGGTGTAGAGATTGGGGAATGGCTGTCAGGGTCTCGGGAACTCCTTTCTGATCCTCCCCGAGGCTCATCTCCTCACTTCTTCCAGAAGGTTTTTTAGGTGGATGTTGTGCCCTGGCGCGTCTCGTTATCATGCTGTATGGCCTCCTCTTGGTTCTCTCAACCATGTAGGTTTGCAGTTCATAAGTTGATATTTTAGCTGTCAATGAATTCAGTTATGCCACGGTTCCTCATTCCTTATTATGATATTGACCGTTGTAGTACCAGAGGCGTTCATGTCTTGGGCTGTAACATTTTTTCAAACGGCACATTCCCAGACGATGTGATCCGCGGTGTCGATTGTTCTACATTCATAACTGCCTGTGGTGCATATTCAGTAAGTAGCTGGGATATGGACCATGTCCCTACAGGTAGCGTATAGCTCACTTCGTCGAAAGCAAGTATGTCATTCTTGTTCTTTGTTGTATGTTAGGAAGGAACTGGTAGGTTCTCCTCCCTGTTTCTGCCCTGTCCCAGATATCTTGCCATCCCCTATCAACGCATGTCCTAATTTCCTGGCTCTTGTGCACAGCGTCTCCGTTACCTTGTCATATTCGCCCTTTCTGAGCTGTTAATGTTTTCTTCTCTTTCTTACGGTTAGGCCTAGAGCTAGTAAGCCTAATATTACCAACAGCACCTCAGTCTATGTTGTTCTGTGCTAGTAGAACACCTCTCTTAGTAAATGATTCCTGATATTTTATAACAGTTTATTTTCATAGCTGCTGGGACACAGTTGATGTCGTGCGAAAGTCACGCAAACCTTGAAGGTCACAACCGCAATCAAATTACTAGGATTATGGAGAGACTGACCCATCATCTTGAGGCTGGATAAAACTACAGTCCACCGATGATGAGAAAAATGGTACACTGCCTGATAAAAAGTATGTGGATTCCCGTATGTGACTCGGAATGAAGCAGTAAATGTCACGAGAGCCGGACCCACCAGTATAAAAGGAGGCATGGAGTACTGTGGGATCAGTGAAGGAGTAACAGGAAAACGTGTCGGTCAGGAGAGCTCAATGTTTTTGAAATTGGACAAGTCATTGGATGGTAGCTGAGGAAAAAATCCATCAGAGACGTTTCAACACTTCTAAAGGTACACAGATCGACTGTTTTCTGTAGTTATTGTGAAGTGGAGACGCGAAGGGACAACCACAGATAAAAACGACAATTCATACCTCATCTACTGACGGACAGGGTTCGTCGAGAGTTGCGGAGTGTGGTTGTAAAAAATCGCCTGAAATCAAGGGAAGGTGTTACTCGTGTTTTCCAGAGTGCTAACAGCTAGTACAACGAAGGTGCGTAGGAGTCAAAAAGGCCGGGTAACAATGGTCGAACAGCTCGCCATATGCGAAGCGATGCTTGAGTTGGTGTAGACAGAGCGTCACCACTAGACAGTGGACGGCTGGGAACAACTGATTTGGAGGGATGAATCACTGTACACCCTATGGCAGTCTGACGGATGGGTCTGGATTTGACGAAGGCTTAGAGAACGTTGTCTGCTATGCTAAACTGTCGTCTCTGCAAATGAGAGCGTATGTAGACAGTGAACCATGGCTAGTAAAGTCGGCTGTACAACAGGCGCGAGTGCTAGGGAGTCTCTCTAGACTAGACCTGCCGTGTGGCGGCGGTCTGCAATCACTGATAGTGGCGACACGCGGTTCCGACGTATACTAACGGACCGCGGCCGATTTAAAGGCTACCACCTAGCAAGTGTGGTGTCTGGCGGTGACCACATTGTCCACTTATTGTTCTTAAGAAAACACTAAATGCGGAGAAATTGAACACATTTTACAGCATTGTGTGCTGTGTACAGTAGCGTTGCAGTTCGGAGACGATGATTGTGTCAGCATGACAATACACCCTATCATAAAGTACATTCCTTAAATGGACTGGCTTGCACAGAGTTCCGACCTGAGCCCAATGGGATGAGTCAGAAAGTCGACTTCCCTGCAGACACCAGCGTCCAGTATCTCTACCTCCTGTAGTCATGGTTCTTGAGGAAGAATGGACTGCTATTCCTCCACAGACATTCGGACACCTCACTGAAAGCGTCACCTTGCAGAGTTCACGTCGTCATACACGTCAAGTGTGAACACGCCCCACATTAGTGTCTACTGATAGGTACCCAGATACTTTTGATCTGAGAATGTACACTGAGCATCATCCATCTAACACGTATCATTGGCACTATTCAGTTTTAATAACAAAGGCTAATTATTTGAATGCACAACAAAATCTTTGGACATCACTCTGAAAATCATTAATGTGACGTCAGAGAAAGCATACAAAAGTGCAGGAGATACTTGTGCAGTAAGAAAGAGAGTCGTACCTCTCTTGAGGATGTTGCCGAAGACGCTCTGCTCGTCGTTCTTGGTGGTGCAGTTCCAGCGCTCGTTGCGGAACTGGTACTGGCACTCCTGGATACCGCGGCGCGCGCCGTCGGACACGGAGTGTATGGCGCCCGGCTTGTCCACGCACTCGGCCACCTGCTGCTGCACCAGCCCGGGCAGCGACGAGCAGAGCGCGCGCGCCTCCGTCAGCGGGCTGTCCGCCTGCACCTCCCCCGCAGACGGCTGCGCCGGGCCCGGCGTCGGCGTCACGCCCACCACGCCGAGGTACCTGCGCAACACCCGCTAGACTCGTCTCGTTTCCAGAAAGAATTTTCAAGCTTTTCTCTAACATACTGACATAATTTGTTTCCCGCCTTTGGCCGAGCTCATATGACATCAGCAAAAAGGATGGCTAACACAAATTCGACCATTATAAAAGCATACCTCCACGGACTGCATAATACGTGCCAACTCCTGTCACCCAACGTCACAAAAACATATTTTCGCCCCATCTTAATAGACTGCCAAATCTACCACTAGAATCACCCAAAATTCAAAAAGAGATGTACACACTCCACACATTCAGCATAAAAACAATTTGGCCCTAATATCGCCACTAAATTATACCGAATGTCAACAGAGTGCATAGCGAAATACTACCAATCAAAGAAACAACATCTAGAAAAAAACAAAATACATTCCAAGTACTTATGAGTCCAGTCTTGGACAAAATTATCGCATTATTCGGACCACTAACAACCTAGAACTGCGATTATGATCAGGTAACACTAAACGAGTGATCTATGCTAGCCCTGATTTATACCGAAACACATGCAACAGCTGTAATTATTTCTACATAGGCCGGACAGGAAGAAACTTTCTGTCAAGGTTTAAAGAACACATTAGAAGTAGCGATAACCACCAAATAAATTTTTCTCCTCTTAAAATACCGTTCAACACACTGTATATAGTATTGAAAACGCATTGCAGGTACTTCAAACAAATCCGAAAGTTCCTATCATGAACATTCTCGAGGAACTTGCAATTCTTATACATGTAAGAAACCAACCACAAGACAAACATAACTTAGCATAGTTTAAAAAATGTTTTGAAATATTCGAAAAAGAAACCGGATAAATTCAAAGCGTAGAGCACGGCCAAAGATGACGCACACCAAAATAAAACCTTAACATCGTTGCTCATATACGTAGTCTGGAAACATATGTCAGAGCGTCATTCCAGTACGTACGAGAATGTCTTAATTTACGAAAAATGATCGAAATTAGAAGTTAACAAAAGCATACACGCCGAATGAGAAACATCTGTCCAATAAACACCTAAAAATTACTAGCACCTACGATTGTTGTAAACATACAGTCCTCATACTTTGTAAACATATGACAACGTAGCTGCTAAAGTGCCAAGTTATTGTCATTACAAATTTATTACTACCTTAATTCAGCACATATAGATCCACAGTCAAAATACAATTGCCAACTATGTTAAATGTATGTCAGTCCATCTACACAATATACACTGACAAAGCAAAACATTATGACCACTGCCCAGCACGACTCTGGATGCCACATTGTGGGCTCGTGACGCGTAACAAAAGTATATATCCGGAGCAGACACGGACGAGGGGACGAGGGTTAACACTGGCGAAGATATGGGCTTCGAATGGGTAAATCCATTGAGATAAGCGACTTTGAAAAAAAGGGCAGATTATTATTACGCAGAACCTGTGAACGAGTATCTTGAAAATAGCGAAGCTGGTCAAATGTCCACCTGCTACCAGTGTGAGCTTCTACGGAAAGAGGTAGAAGAACAGGGAAACTACCACCAGGCGCTACATGGTTGGACGTCCCCGACTATTCACAGACTGGGATTCGGAGGCTTGTCTGCTCTGTAAAGTAGGATGGATGGTGATCTGTGGCATCTCTGTCGGAAGAGCGCAATTCTGGTGCAGACACAAGTGTTTCGGAGCACACTGTTCATCGTACTTTGTTGAACATAGAGCTCCTCAGTAAACCACCCCTGCGTGTTCACGTGTTGATCCAACGACATCGACAATTACGATACAGTGGGCACGGGATCATCGGGGTTTGACTGTCGATTAATGAAAACGTGTCGTCTCTTCGGGTGAATCACATTTTTGCTACACTAGATCGATGGTCGTCTCAACAAACGCCATCATCGAGGTGAACTGCTGCTCGAAATGTGCAGCGCGCAACGAACGAAGGCGTGGGAACAGTTTTATGCTATGGAAGACATTCTCCTGCGCTTGCATGGGACCTGTGGTAGTAATAGATGACATGCCGACAGATGCGAACCATCTGCATTCCTTCATGCTTGATATCTTCCCCGACGGCGATGTCATGTTGAAGCTGTCTGTGTCTTGGAGCCACAACCGTGGTATAGTGGTTTGAGGATCGTTATAGTGAACTCACGTTGATATCTCGGCGACCAAGTTCGCCTGAAGTAAATCCTATGGAACCCAATCTAGGTCGATATTGGGAGCCATCACCGGCACGCAAATCGGGGGTCGTTATTTACGCGAATTGCGTGAACTGTGCGTAGTTATTTAATGTCACATACCTCCACAAACCTACAAACAAACTGTAGCATTCCAGATATGCGGAATCAGTGATGTATTTCATTCCAAAGAGAGAAAGAAAGCTATTAAACTGGTAGTCATAATGTTTTGCTACATCAGTGTATGTGTAAGTAGAAACCCATGTTTTTCTATAACATAAAAATATATAATGAAAATAAGGTCATCCAAATTGTACCGCAGGTCCCTCTATAATGGCAGATCTGTAGTAGAAGTGGAAAATATATCACTCAGCACTCCTTACAAATGGATTAATCCTTTCACTACCAATTTCTTTCGATGTGAAAGACATTAACGTACGTTTACTTTAATTAATACCACTTTCAAAATTTAAAAAAATGAATATATTTGGGCCGTTTTGTTTTCCATTGCGGGTAGGGGTTGGACGTAATGACATGTTCATAAGAACCTCCAATGTTTCGGACGACGACTGTGAAAAATATAAAAGACATTCAGAAAACAGACATACATGAGTGAATAGAGCATCTCTCCAAGTTTTTACTTCATATTATAGGTGCTCAATATGAGAATGTTTGAAGCGGCAAACGCCAAACGTGCGTGCAGTTTATTGACACGTAATTCTCGGGAAGGCGCCACAGCAGCCCGCTTAGCAACTCTGTTCATTGGGCTGACTATCTGCAGGCGCAACCAAATCCGATGCGACAATATGGTGGGGAGAGGAGCAGAGGGTTACCAGCGAAACTTGAAGATACACAAACTACAGGTGCAAGTCGTAATTATAAGAATTCTGCTAAACATAATCAGGTTTTGGTTTACCAGTTCGACTCTGATACATAGTAATAACATGCAGCAAATCCCCACTGGTTCACTGTAGTACTGAAAGTGTTAAGGTAGTCTGATAAATGCAATGTTTCCTGACCTCTGAAAATTATGTGAGTCAGTACCACACCAATTCTTAATAAAGAAAGACGACTATACAGTACATGGGGTATCAAATAATTTGAGACTGAATCGAGGATTTCTCTGAACAGAAGATGCGTAGTCATCGACAGACGAAGAAGTAACATCTGGTGTGTCCCAGGGAAGTGTGTTGGTTGCCTTTCTGATCACGTAGTGCATTAATGACCGAACAGACAATATTAATACTGAGCCGGCCGCGGTGGTCTAGCGGTTCTGGCGCTGCAGTCCGGAACCGCGGGACTGCTACGGTCGCAGGTTCGAATCCTGCCTCGGGCATGGGTGTGTGTGATGTCCTTAGGTTAGTTAGGTTTAAGTAGTTCTAAGTTCTAGGGGACTTATGACCTAAGCTGTTGAGTCCCATAGTGCTCAGAGCCATTTGAACCATTTTTTATTAATACTGACCTAAAACCTTTGCAAGTGGTGCAGTTACCTATAATGAATTCTCTCTAATAAGAACTGCGCAAATATACAGTCAGATCTTGATATATTTTCCAAGTATTTCAAAGATTGGCGCCCACCTTTTTAAATGTTGACAAATGCAAAATTTTGCAATTCACAAACCGTAAAAATGTAGTATTTCGTGTCTTCAATATCACTGAGTCACAACTGGAATCGGTCAAGCTGTACAAATTCCCTTGTTTAACACCCCCCTTAGTAGGGATGTAAATTGGAATGGTCGTACAGGCTCAGTAGTAGGTAAAGCAGGTGACTGTCCTCGGTTTATTGGTAGAACAGTGGGGAATATTCTTAGTCTACAAGGAGAAACGAATACACTTAGAACACACTTGTGCGATCCATCTGAGAATATTTCTAAAGTTTTTCAAAATCGTAACAAATAGCACCAACAGAGACAAGAGCATTTAAAAAGGAGTGGAGCACTAATAATCACACGTTTTTTTGCCCCCTGAGGGAGCTTCACCGAGATGCTCAAAAAGCTGATCTGGGAGGCGGTTGAAGATCCCGCGAAAGTTCACTTACAAAGTTTGAAGTGTCAGACTTAAGAGATAATCTAGGAGACAACTGCAACTCCCTACGAACTGCTCCCTTGGGGATCATGAAGATAACATTAGACTATTTATGGAGCACACAGCAGCATTTAAGCAGTCAATCTTCCCAGGCTCTATACGCAAATGGAACAGGGAAAAAGCTTACTACATGGGAATTACTCTCTGCCACGTGCTTCACAGAGGTTTCTAGAGTATAGATGTAGATGTAGAAGCACTTTAAAACCTCGGGTAGCTGATACAAAACCCTCTCAGTATTTTAATGGAGTCAGTTCGCAGGGTGTTATCGACGTATAGTGAAACATACTATCTCTTCCTCTCGTTGACGAAGTGGAGACTAGAGTTAGAGAAGCATTTGTTGCCTTAACGAGTCACAAAAAACCTTCATTTGTACCTCTATCTGCAATTGTTCTGAGCTGCTAGTATGCCTATAAATACGATGGGTATTTGTTGGTCAACTGACATACGGAACACTACAGACTCCTAAGGAACGCAAATTGTCGGTGCTGGAATTCATCATGACAGTCGGATATGCGTCCATCATTGCCGTATTTATTGCTATGGCAGCACACAGAATTAGTGAGGAAACGTCACCTGATACGTACAACACGGAAAAAGTAACAGGAATTACTTAATGTGGATTATTCCGTGTCGTTGATAGAGAAGGGTGAATGTATCAATTTGACGTAAGGGACCCTGGTGCGGAAACGAGCGGTTCGAAAGCTATAAGTGAAAATTGTTCTGATACTTCTGACAGTGGAATGCACCGGTACTGTTTTTGCAAAGAGTTTAGAGCAGGCAGCTTTCAGAGGTGATAGTATGGACCAAACCAAGGGAAAAACGTCTAGTGAATGAGAGCTTTAAAGTGCTACATTTACAGATATTTCATTCAAGACACTCCTATTGACCAACTTATTGTGTAATGGTGTGCAAAACCTAAGGATGAAAGTAATTTTCCTGTGCTGTATCACTGCCAATTAACATACCCAACATGAAACTTGATCCATGCATAAAAATAACAGTTACAGTATAGTAAGAATGTAAGTGAAAGAGATGCGCAGTGAAACAAACAGAAATGACACTATTATTCAAAGACCGTAATTAGAATGTCACCGCAATTCGTGATGATCCCATGGACAATGAGAAAACGGAACATGGCTCTTAATATGGTATATGATCACCGCTGAGGGCAATGCGGGCTCTGCATAGTGGTTCCATGGCGGTCGCTAAGGTTGATAAGGAGTCATTGTGGTAAGGCGTTCCATTCCTCTGCGGTCGCGCATTGTCAGGGAAGTCAGGACGAATGCACTCCTCAAAAGACGAACATGGGGAAGGAGCACAGTGTCAAAGTACGGTGGCCAATAGAGTGTACCGCGTTCAAAATTTTGGAGGTCAGTAAGCCCATGCAGTATTTTTCCTCCCCAAAACACGTCAAATGGACGACCAAAGCGATCAAGTTCGAAAACGTTTCTCGGTATATTACGTGTTCACACCTCTCGCTATAAAAGGATACGTCCACAATCACTGTTCAGACTGAATCTGCTCTCTTCGAAAAAAATGACGCACCCCACTCCTCCTTCGTCCAGTACCCATGCTCTTGGCATCATCAAAAATGGTGCCGCCGATGTGTGGGTGTCAACAGAACACGATGTACTGGTCGTCTAGCACAGTGACCACACAAATACAGTCGCCTTGACAATGAGGACCGTGATATTACGTGTCTTGCAATGCTGTTAAATGAAGTTGCAATTGCACCCATTGTTTGACGTGGGTCCTTTCCTGCCTCTAGCATAATGTAGCGGCCATCTGCTGCTGTAGCTACAGCAGAGCCAGTTGTCCAGAACGCTCCCAGTCAACTCACGTGAAATAATGCTGTGAGCTGCACTCAATGCACGTCGTCCTTCTCCCAGTTTCCCGATGATTCTTTTCCTTATCACGTCATTTAAATGTTGGCTCTGGGCCATGTTATAATGAAGAACACCATCACAGTGCACCATAACCTCTCGCCGATTGACACACACTGTCCTTTCCCGTTCCTTCAACTGCCTCGTTTTGCGTGGCCAGCCGCATTTACAGACACGCTAATCTCACACCGTGTGACGTCGAATTTTCTGTGTACAGCTGGGTTACTTCTGGCAACATGGTCCCTTACTTTCATTCTTTTCCAATAAGTTGTTAGTATGTTGGTTTAGCTGTATCATCCGTAAATTTGCACAGTAGTGTGAATAATTGTTTTCAGCCATCTGCAGATGTACGAAAAATTAGAGGTATTCACAACGAGCCAAATTATCCCACTAAATTATTAAATTAATACTATTTTTTGAAATAAAATACATGTACTGCTTAGTTACACTCTAACCACTTACATTACTCGCCGTGAATGGTTGCCTCATCATTAAAATACTGAGTGAGAACTAGAAAAGTGCATTTACAGCAGTCACATTAAGCCATACATAAAAATAAGTCGTAAGGGGAGCCGAGAGGTAGGAGCTGATGGGCAGATGAATATACACTCCTGGAAATTGAAATAAGAACACCGTGAATTCATTGTCCCAGGAAGGGGAAACTTTATTGACACATTCCTGGGGTCAGATACATCACATGATCACACTGACAGAACCACAGGCACATAGACACAGGCAACAGAGCATGCACAATGTCGGCACTAGTACAGTGTATATCCACCTTTCGCAGCAATGCAGGCTGCTATTCTCCCATGGAGACGATCGTAGAGATGCTGGATGTAGTCCTGTGGAACGGCTTGCCATGCCATTTCCACCTGGCGCCTCAGTTGGACCAGCGTTCGTGCTGGACGTGCAGACCGCGTGAGACGACGCTTCATCCCAGTCCCAAACATGCTCAATGGGGGACAGATCCGGAGATCTTGCTGGCCAGGGTAGTTGACTTACACCTTCTAGAGCACGTTGGGTGGCACGGGATACATGCGGACGTGCATTGTCCTGTTGGAACAGCAAGTTCCCTTGCCGGTCTAGGAATGGTAGAACGATGGGTTCGATGACGGTTTGGATGTACCGTGCACTATTCAGTGTCCCCTCGACGATCACCAGTGGTGTACGGCCAGTGTAGGAGATCGCTCCTCACACCATGATGCCGGGTGTTGGCCCTGTGTGCCTCGGTCGTATGCAGTCCTGATTGTGGCGCTCACCTGCACGGCGCCAAACACGCATACGACCATCATTGGCACCAAGGCAGAAGCGACTCTCGTCGCTGAAGACGACACGTCTCCATTCGTCCCTCCATTCACGCCTGTCGCGACACCACTGGAGGCGGGCTGCACGATGTTGGGGCGTGAGCGGAAGACGGCCTAACGGTGTGCGGGACCGTAGCCCAGCTTCATGGAGACGGTTGCGAATGGTCCTCGCCGATACCCCAGGAGCAACAGTGTCCCTAATTTGCTGGGAAGTGGCGGTGCGGTCCCCTACGGCACTGCGTAGGATCCTACGGTCTTGGCGTGCATCCGTGCGTCGCTGCGGTCCGGTCCCAGGTCGACGGGCACGTGCACCTTCCGCTGACCACTGGCGACAACATCGATGTACTGTGGAGACCTCACGCCCCACGTGTTGAGCAATTCGGCGGTACGTCCACCCGGCCTCCCGCATGCCCACTATACGCCCTCGCTCAAAGTCCGTCAACTGCACATACGGTTCACGTCCACGCTGTCGCGGCATGCAACCAGTGTTAAAGACTGCGATGGAGCTCCGTATGCCACGGCAAACTGGCTGACACTGACGGCGGCGGTGCACAAATGCTGCGCAGCTAGCGCCATTCGACGGCCAACACCGCGGTTCCTGGTGTGTCCGCTGTGCCGTGCGTGTGATCATTGCTTGTACAGCCCTCTCGCAGTGTCCGGAGCAAGTATGGTGGGTCTGACACACCGGTGTCAATGTGTTCTTTTTTCCATTTCCAGGAGTGTATAACTGGTCTTTAATGGCGAAGACTGGTGGTAATTAAGTGAATCAGTTTGCTTAGAGTAATTCGATAGCCGTTCACACACAACAGCAAGGAATATGTGTCCATGTGTAGTCACGCCTCTGCCCTCAAATTTTCGATGCTAAATTCCCAATGCATTCACTGCGTGTGTTGATATTCTGCGCGGTTTCGTCTCTAAGTTTATTGGTAACGTTGTGATATTGAGTAGCATGGTATCCCATAATATCTCTACAGAATCCAAATATTCATAGGGTAAAACTCTTATACGCTAAAACTTTTGAATGTTTTGCGTCATCGAAATTAGCATTACGCGTTTCATGCGTAACCTTCTGGCGCAATGCCACTGAAGAATTTGAATTAATACCTGTAAGCAGCTAAATGTATACAGGAACTGAAGCGTAATATTTTTGCGGGTGTTATGAGTACTTCGTAACGAGATGTTTTGCCCTGTGCTTATGAACAACACGCTGTTGAGTGTCATGAATCCATGTGTCATTTCTTCATTAATGAAATGAATTGTAATTGCACCCTGTTGCAGAATGGCTCCGTAAATTATGGTCACACTTGCATCATTAACTTCCTCTGCACGTTGTTTAAGCACAAATAGCAGCTATTTCGCAGAATTCCTTCCGCCATAAAATATGAATAATTACGATTTGAATCGTGTTAGCGTGATACTTAATACTCAATGGCGAAAAACTACAAGTAGAGGGATTAACTTCGCAACCTGACAGTAGAAAGTTGAGACCCTCTAATGCTTTACAGACAGCGACTGGCACCCACTCTATGTGTAAGGAATTCGTGTATTTTAATGATTTGTCTGCATCATAAGGTCTATCGAAGTGTACTGCATCTCTAATCACTCGCTCTATCTGATTCCTGGCCGAAACATCTTCATGAGTGAAATGATTAGATATCACACATAAATATCTGAATTTTTAGCATTTGCAGCAGTTAGGGGGATAGAGTCGAGCCATGTTCTTGGCTCAGAAGCAAGTTTGTCTACTGAATTTGGTTTTATACAGACCGTACACCTTTATCGAAAGGTTCTTAGATCTAAGGTTGTTACTGAATGCACGAATTCTTTCTCGGTGTTATCTAGCGCTTGCTCAGGTCTCAGAATCCTTCTTGTATCGTAAAACAGCTCGTAGCCGTTGCGTGTAATCTGGTGCCACTTATCTCCGTCTCCGGCCACGGACGAGTACTAAGTACTTCGAATATCTATCCACGACGAGATGCAGCAGTAATGAGTATCACCAATATGCTCTTAGGTGGGTGGTCATAAAAGTCAGACCGATCAGTCCTCACACACCAACAGAATATTATTGCCATCTGCAAGATCCTTCTTCACGTTCACAGAAATGGCGGTTACAGTAAGTTCCTGGATTTTATCAAGGATGGCTAAGAGGTTAGGTAATGTTTACGACAAAAACAGGCTCTGAGGAAGTGGATATGCTTGTGGAGAGTGACGAGCCTCTTGCTTAAATGGCGCCGCCGACATAATGCGTAGGAGCTGCCGACGAGCGATTAAGCAAGAGTACAGTTTTTATGAAACTTTGTGATCAGAAGATTCATATTAGATGCAAAAATGTTAAAACATGCAAAGCAACTGCAGGTTATTAGTGATTATGTGTGCAGCAATTCTCGGATTTCGTAGCATTTGCCAATTGCTTATATTAACAAAGGAAAGAAGAAAAGAAGATTGGGTTTAACGTCCCGTCGACATCGAGGTGATTAGAGTAGAGACGGAGCATAAGCACGGAATATATTAAGGATGGGATAGGAAACCGGCCGTTCCCTTTCAGAGGAACCATCCCCTATTTTGCCTCGAGCGATTTAGGAAAATCACGGAAAACTTAAATCCGGGTGGCCGGACGCGGGTTTGAATCGTCGCCCTCACAAATGCGAGTCAAGTGTCCTATTTACTAACAAAGAAGTAGCCAAAATTTGATGATAAATGTGTGTCGTAAAAAGAGAAGTCTATAGGGACTGAAATGACGTATGGGTTTCAGTGAAGAGAGTCACCATGCTGCCATCGTAATACAGCTTTTCTTTGATTTCTGTAGTGCAGTGCGATCTCTGATGGTTATTTCAACAACATCTACCATAACTATCTCACGTAGTTACTGTTTACCGTTTGAGAAACCTGAAGTTGATGAGATTTATGTATGATCGACTGTTTGGATGGGAAAAATTAATCGGGTAGGGTAACAATTGTAAATATTCGAGTTAATTAACTTGTATTCTGCTTCCCAGTCAGGGACAGCATTTTCATGAGACTCTAAAACTTAGTTTCTGTCGACCAATATAGCCTTCGTAACTCCTAATTGTTTCAGTACTTTAGCCCTAAAGGTATAAAAATTGCAGTTTACGCTTTCTTTGTTTCATCTGGGCTATAGATCAGATACACATGTTCTGAAACATTACGCCTGTTTCCTTATTGTTATTTACCAATACATGTGTTTAAGCTTGAAAATGAAAACATGTAAAAACTGGCATGTTCTCATGAAGACGACTTTGTGACATTCTATATGTCTTAGGCATACCGTTCCATAGATCTGTAATTGCAGTCACAATATTGTCGCACTATTGAACTCGATTTCAGTAACCGTTTTCGTCTTAGCAGATTTAGCGTTTGTGTACTATGCATAAATACACAAACTCCGCTTATTAGTGTCTCAGAAATAACCCCTCTCACTCCTAAGTTAGATCGTTAACGACGCGTGGTTTCGATTCTGGTGTGGCTGACTTCCTTATGTCGTGAAGAAGCACTACGCAGGAAGTTCAAAATAGGATCCCGGTAGAGGGATATATGGAAAATATCGTTGCATGAAAAAAGTAAAAGTACAGAAGCCACAGCATCATCCTTTACTGTAACTGCGAAAATTATAAAAGTTCACAAAACCTAAGGTCCTATTCTACATCTACATCTACATCTACATCTACATCTACATTTATACTCCGCAAGCCACCCAACGGTGTGTGGCGGAAGGCACTTTACGTGCCACTGTCATTACCTCCCTTTTCTGTTACAGTCGCGTATGGTTCGCGGGAAGAACGACTCTCTGAAAGCCTCTGTGCGCGCTCGAATCTCTCTAATTTTACATTCGTGATCTCCTCGGGAGGTATAAGTACGGGGAAGCAATATATTCGATACCTCATCCAGATACACACCCTCTCGAAATCTGGCGAGCAAGCTACACCGCGATGCAGAGCGCCTCTCTTGCAGAGTCTGCCACTTGAGTTTGCTAAACATCTCCGTAACGCTATCACGCTTTGGATCTTCTCTATCTCCTCCGTCAACCCGATCTGGTACGGATCCCACACTGATGAGCAATACTCAAGTATAGACGGAACGAGTGTTTTGTAAGCCACCTCCTTTGTTGGACTACATTTTCTAAGGACTCTCCCAATGAATCTCAACCTGGTACCCGCCTTACCAACACTTAATTTTATATGATCTTTCCACTTCAAATAGTTCCGCACGCATACTCCCAGATATTTTACAGAAGTAACTGCTACCAGTGTTTGTTCCGCTATCATATAATCATACAATAAAGGATCCTTCTTTCTATGTATTCGCAATACATTACATTTGTGTATGTTAAGGGTCAGTTGCCACTCCCTGCACCAAGTGCCTATCCGCTGCAGATCTTCCTGCATTTCGCTACAATTTTCTAATGCTGCAACTTCACTGTATACTACAGCATTTCTGCTATTCCACCTTTGGCCCTCACTTGAATACTAGTGTTGGTAAATTTATGCTTTGTGGCAAGACAGAAAAAAGTCTAGTTTTGACTTCCACTTCACTGACAAGAGATGGTGTTTCCTTTGAAAAACGATCTTTTTTTTTTTAGTTTTAGTGTTCTCAATGTTCGTCGCAAACCTTTCCTGTTTTTCATTACAGTTCCCACTCCAAGAGCTTTATTTTCCCACAACATGTCAGAAAGAGATGGACTGGTATAGTACCTACCCATATAAGTGCAATGTCCTTTGCCAAAGTACTGTGAACACAACCTTTTTACAAGGTCCTGGATACCACTGTCAACACTGCCTGCAGAACCTGTATGTACATCACAGTTAAGCATATAACCAGTTGATGAATCGCAGAGAGCATACAATTTAATTCCATATTTATTGGGTTTGTTTTTCATGTATACTCTGAAGCTTGTTCTACCACGAAAGGGACACATTGCCTCATTTATTGTCAGATTCGTGCCTGGACGAAAGCTAATTTTGCTTTTATTCACAAAGAAATCAAACAAAGGCCTCACTTTGTGAAGTGGATCGTGCTTTTCTTCGCCTCTGCTAATTAACGTAGCATTGTCATTCAAGTGTAGCATCGACAATGTAGCGCAAAATCGATCGTGACTCAACAATTTACTCGCAAATACTTTCTGCGGAAACGGGTCTGTTGCCCAATAATCAATGATTTTCGGCAATTTGATGACGCACATACGCAAAATAATACTGAGAGACCAGTAAATCTCTTGCAATTTTACTGCAGAGCACTTATGCCAAACAGAGTTTATTTTCAACTACCTTTGCGTTTCATTGTCGTAATAGCGTACAGATTGGTTTCACTTTTGATTAGCCGAATAAGGTTGTCATCAAAGAAATAACTAAAATATTGAAGCTCCTCAGTGGCATCTGAAAAATATGATGCTACGCCGACTACGTTCCGGAAATCCGGCAGTGCTGGCTGATCGTTCAGTTCCGACCAATCTTGCTCTTTGTGCTCAGTGAGGCACACACGACCAGGTACCACAGACGGTGACTGATGGTCTGTACCATTGTCTAACATTGCTACTAAAGGGTACTAAATGCAAATGAAGTAATGAACATTACTCACAATACAAAATGCGGTAATGAACTCTTCACTTTATGAACAATTGAGACATATACATACCTGAATCATCACTTGTACTTTCGTCTGGAGAGTACGATTCCTCTTTGTAAGAATCGTCAATTTCAGATCCTGCATCTCCATAAATAATATCTAAGATCTCTGCCTCCGTCAACTCGCTGCACGATATTTTCACGATCGTAAACACCTGTGAATGAACTGCAGGTAACTTCGTCATTACAGTGCTCACAGCCGCTCCCATGATGAGATAGCCGATAAGTGCTTGCCTCTTGCGGAAGAAGAATGAAATACCTCCACATTAGTTGACAAAACTGCTTCGGAGACGCGCTAGACGCGGTTACGGAGCGAAATAAAGGCTCGCCCGTATGGTATACGGGCGCCGTCGATTACGCCAGAGCGGCCGCGCCCGTGATTCCAGTTGCTTTTCTATTCCTTGGACACTTATTTCGATGTCAGCCATTTTTTCGTTTGTGCGAGGATTTAGAGAAGGAACTGCAGTGCGGTCTTCCTCTGTGAAACAGCTTTGGAAAAAGGTGTTTAGTATTTTAGCTTTACGCGTGTCATCCTCTATTTCAATGCCATCATCATCCCGGAGTGTCTGGATATGCTGTTTCGAGCCACTTACTGATTTAACGTAAGACCAGAACTTCCTAGGATTTTCTGTCAAGTCGGTATATAGAATTTTACTTTCGAATTCACTGAACGCTTCATGCATAGCTCTCCTTACGCTAACTTTGACATCGTTTAGCTTCTGCTTGTTTGAGAGGTTTTGGCTGCGTTTACACTTGGAGTGAAGCTCTCTTTGCTTTCGCAGTAGTTTCCTAACTTTGTTGTTGAACCATGGTGGGTTTTTCCCGTCCCTCACAGTTTTACTCGGCACGTACCTGTCTAAAACGCATTTTACGATAGCCTTGAACTTTTTCCATAAACACTAAACATTGTCAGTGTCGGAACAGAAATTTTAGTTTTGATCTGTTAGGTAGTCTGAAATCTGCCTTCTATTACTCTTGCTCAACAGATAAACGTTCCTCCCTTTTTTATATTCCTATTAACTTCCATATTCAGGGATGGTCCCTCCCCCCCCCTCCCCTCCATGAACCATGGACCTTGCCGTTGGTGGAGGGGCTTGCGTGCCTCAGCGATACAGATAGCCGTACCGTAGGTGCAACCACAACGGAGTGGTATCTGTTGAGATGCCAGGCAAACGTGTGGTTCCTGAAGAGGGGCAGCAGCCTTTTCAGTAGTTGCAAGGGCAACAGTCTGGATGATTGACTGATCTGGCCTTGTAACAATAACCAAAACGGCCTTGCTGTGCTGGTAATGCGAACGGCTGAAAGCAAGGGGAAACTACGGCCGTAATTTTTCCCGAGGGCATGCAGCTTTACTGTATGATTAAATGATGATGGCGCCCTCTTGGGTAAAATATTCCGGAGGTAAAATAGTCCCCCATTCGGATATACGGGCGGGGACTACTCAAGAGGATGTCGTTATCAGGAGAAAGAAAACTGGCGTTCTACGGATCGGAGCGTGGAATGTCAGATCCCTTAATCGGGCAGGCACGTTAGAAAATTTAAAAAGGGAAATGGATAGGTTAAAGTTAGATATAGTGGGAATTAGTGAAGTTCGGTGGCAGGAGGAACAAGACTTCTGGTCAGGTGACTACAGGGTTATAAACACAAAACCAAATAGGGGTAATGCAGGAGTAGTTTTAATAATGAACATGAAAATAGGAATGCGGGTAAGCTACTACAAACAGCATAGTGAACGCATTATTGTGGCCAAGATAGATACGAAGCCCACACCTACTACAGTAGTACAAGTTTATACGTCAACTAGCTCTGCAGATGACGAAGAAATTGAAGAAATGTATGATGAAATAAAATAAATTATTCAGATAGTGAAGGGTGACGAAAATTTAATAGTCATGGGTGACTGGAATTCGGTAGTAGGAAAAGAGAGAGAAGGAAACGTAGTAGGTGAATATGGATTGGGGCTAAGAAATGAAAGAGAAAGCCGCCTGGTAGAATTTTGCACTGAGCACAACTTAATCATAGCTAACACTTGGTTCAAGAATCATAAAAGAAGGTTGTGTACATGTAAGAAGCCTGGAGATACTAAAAGGTATCAGATAGGTTATATAATGGTAAGACAGAGATTTAGGAACCAGGTTTTAAACTGTAAGACATTTCCAAGGGCAGATGTGGACTCTGACCACAATCTATTGGTTATGACCTGTAGATTAAAACTGAAGAAACTGCAGAAAGGTGGGAATTTAAGGAGATGGGACCTGGATGAACTGAAAGCACCAGAGGTTGTACAGAGTTTCAGGGAGAGCATAAGGGAACAATTGACAGGAATGGAGAAAAGAAATACAGTAGAAGAAGAATGGGTAGCTTTGAGGGATGAAGTAGGGAAGGCAGCAGAGGATCAAGTAGGTAAAAAGACGAGGACTAGTAGAAATCCTTGGGTAACAGAAGAAATATTGAATTTAACTGATGAAAGGAGAAAATATAAAAATGCAGTAAATGAAGAAGGCAAAAAGGAATACAAACGTCTCAAAAATGAGATCGACAGGAAGTGCAAAATGGCTAAGCAGGGATGGCTAGAGGACAAATGTAAGGATGTAGAGGCTTATCTCACTAGGGGTAAGATAGATACTGCCTACAGGAAAATTAAAGAGACCTTTGGAGATAAGAGAACCACTTGTATGAACATCAAGAGCTCAGATGGAAACCCAGTTCTAAGCAAAGAAGGGAAAGCAGAAAGGTGGAAGGAGTATATAGAGGATCTATACAAGGGCGATGTACTTGAGGACAATATTATGGAAATGGAAGAGGATGTACATGAAGATGAAATGGGAGATACGATACTGCGTGAAGAGTTTGACAGAGCACTAAAAGACCTGAGTCGAAACAAGGCCCCCGGAGTAGACAACATTCCATTGGAACTACTGACGGCCTTGGGAGAGCCAGTCCTGACAAAACTCTACCATCTGGTGAGCAAGATGTATGAAACAGGCGAAATACCCTCAGACTTCAAGAAGAATATAATAAATCCAATCCCAAAGAAATCATGTGTTGAAAAATGTGAAAATTACCGAACTATCAGTTTAATAAGTCACAGCTGCAAAATACTAACGCGAATTCTTCACAGACGAATGGAAAAACTAGTAGAAGTCGACGTCGGGGAAGATCAGTTTGGATTCCGTAGAAATGTTGGAACACGTGAGGCAATACTGACCCTACGACTTATCTTAGAAGAAAGATTAATGAAAGGAAAACCTACGTTTCTAGCATTTGTAGACTTAGAGAAAGCTTTTGACAATGTTGACTGGAACACTCTCTTTCAAATTCTGAAGGTGGCAGGGGTAAAATACAGGGAGCGAAAGGCTATTTACAATTTGTACAGAAATCAGATGGCAGTTATAAGAGTCGAGGGACATGAAAGGGAAGCAGTGGTTGGGAAGGGAGTGAGACAGGGTTGTAGTCTCTCCCCGACGTTATTCAATCTGTATATTGAGCAAGGAGTGAAGGAAACAAAAGAAAAATTCGGAGTAGGTATTAAAATCCATGGAGAAGAAATAAAAACTTTGAGGTTCGCCGATGACATTGTAATTCTGTCAGAGACAGCAAAGGACTTGGAAGAGCAGTTGAACGGAATATAAGATGAACCTCAACAAAAGCAAAACGAGGATAATGGAAGGTAGTCGAATTAAGTCGAGTGATGCTGAGGGAATTAGATTAGGAAATGAGACACTTAAAGTAGTAAAGGAGTTTTGCTATCTGGGTAGCAAAATAACTGATGATGGTCGAAGTAGAGAGGATATAAAATATAGACTGGCAATGGCAAGGAAAGCGTTTTTGAAGAAGAGAAATTTGTTAACATCGAGTATAGATTTAAGTGTCAGGAAGTCATTTCTGAAAGTATTTGTATGGAGTGTACCCATGTACGGAAGTGAAACATGGACGATAAATAGTTTGGACGAGAAGAGAATAGAAGCTTTCGAAATGTGGTGCTACAGAAGAATGCTGAAAATTAGATGGGTAGATAACATAACTAATGAGGAAGTATTGAATAGGATTGTGGAGAAGAGAAGTTTGTGGCACAACTTGACCAGAAGGAGGGATCGGTTGGTAGGACATGTTCTGAGGCATCAAGGGATCACCAATTTAGTATTGGAGGGCAGAGTGGGGGGTAAAAATCGTAGAGGGAGACCAAGAGGTGAATACACTAAGCAGATTAAGAAGGATGTAGGTTGCAGTAGGTACTGGGAGATGAAGAATCTTGCACAGGATAGAGTAGCATGAAGAGCTGCATCAAACCAGTCTCAGGACTAAAGACCACACACACACACACATTCAGGGAAGCTGCAACGGCCTTATGATCAGTGATTCCCTGTTCTGCACTTACAGAGTCGAAAAGTTCGGATCTGTTTGTTATCAGTAGGTCCAAGATGTTATCTCCACGAGTCGGTTCTCTGTTTAATTGCTCGAGGTAATTTTCGGATAGTGCACTCAGTATAATGTCACTCGATGCTCTGTCGCTACCACCCGTCGTAAACATCTGAGTGTCGCAGTCTATATCTGGTAAATTGATATCTCCACCTAAGACTATAACATGCTGACAAAATTTATGTGAAATGTATTCCAAATTTTCTCTCAGTTGTTCTGCCAGTAATGCTGCTGAGTCGGGAGGTCGGTAAAAGGAGTCAACTATTAACCTAGCTCGGTTGTTGAGTGTAGCCTCCACCCATAATAATTGACAGGAACTATCCACTTCTACTTCACTACAGGATAAACTACTACTAACAGCGACAAACATGCCACCACCGGTTGAATGCAATCCATCCTTTCGAAACACCGTCTGTGCCTTTGTAAAAATTTCGGCAGAATTGATCTCTGGCTTCAGCCAGCTTTCTGAACCTATAACGATTTCACCTTCGGTGCTTTCTATCAGCGATTGAAGTTCTGGTACTTTACCAATGCAGCTTCGACAGCGTAGATGTACCTTAAAACATAAGAAAGAGGGATACTTGTAACTTACAAATCATTTTCCTTGTGCTATATACAATACATCACTAGCCCGGAAATTGTTTGCAGACGAATGACTTGTGTCATTGTTAAACATTTTCATAAGAAACTTTACAGGAAAATTTTAATTACAGTCTAATTTTCTTACCGACATCATTCGCCAAAATATTCGGAAAGTAATGTTCACAAGAGTAATGAAGCCTTTGAATGGAATTAGTGTACACAGGTTGGATTCCAGACGTACTTCTCGACAGAGAATTACATTTTTGCATACACCAAATATTATTTGCCTTAAACAAGAAAATAACCACTGGAACATTTTTGCTGTCCATCTAAAGCAATTGAGTATATTGATCACTTTAAACGAGCTTAAATTTTATTTAGTTGAATTGCGTGAAAAACAGTGAGTGCTCTCCTGGCACAACAGGTCAGTAGCGTATTCCGTTCCCATCACGTTCTGTGGCATTTTTAGGTTATGTAGAACGGTTTTCGAATTATGCACTGGAGGTAGACATGTATTTCTCGCACTCGAGGGTTCTTCTTCTACCACGACCTTGAGAAGCTGTCTGTCAGCACTATTTAGTAGTTCTACGAGGAAAGGGAGCATGCTTCTCGCAGACTGAGCGACACGGTTTATATTATTGTAAAAGTTCACTTAAAAGAGTATGTTACAACTTATCAATCTTAATAAGTTATTTGTAAAAGAGTTATTAGTGAAATGAAATAAATACGACTGACCTCTTTCTTACGTCACTGTCATGTCCAAAATAAGCATAGGGACTAAAAACACTTAAGACTAGAACGTACTTATAGCAAACACAGTTAGTGACAATTGTCCAAGTGGCTCTGAGCACTATGGGACTTAACATATGAAGTCATCAGTCCCCTAGTACTTAGAACTACTTAAACTTAACTAACCCAAGGACATCACACACATCCATGCCCGAGGCAGAATTCGGACCTACGACCGTAGCGGTCGTGCGGTTCCAGACTGTAGCGCCTAGAACTGCTCGGCCACCCTGGCCGGCTAGTGACAATGCATCACAGTGTTATTTGTGGAAGTTGCTTAGGCTTAATCCACAGCTGTGACGGAGTCCGGAGTCACCAAGAAACAAAAGTTGGAAAGAAATCGCTGAGAGCTGTGCAGATGATGACGAAGATGATGAAGGTGAAGGTGAAGATGATGACGAAGGTGAAGATGAAGATTCTGATAGTGATGATGGCTGTGATGGTAATCGTGATGGTGCTGGTATGGTGATATATTGGTTTCGGAACATAACAGTCAGGGTTTTAGCGCCCATATTAAAAAATTAATGACACGAATAAAGTTAAAAACTGTATACCATAAAAATTCAATACATGTTTCCTGTCAGATCTAAAATTTTGTACATTAAAGAGAAATTCAATCGGAAGATGTAAGATAACACATTGTATAAATGTGGCTAGCTGATCACTAGACTGAATAACTTTGAGCCAGCCAATTTCAGGCTGTGTGTGTAAATACGAAAATATAGGTCTTTGAAGAGTTCGCCTCGGATATTCAGCTGGATTGTATCATGGATTCTGCACAACATTTTGGCCACAGGACTTGGTGTCGTCTCATGTGACTACTAGTTAATGAAGTCATCAGTAGTTACATGACGATCGGAGCAAGAGCTGTTGCAGAAAATTTGTACAGAATGAACAAATAAACACGACAAATAATTCGATAACCAGTTAAATAAAATATTCCACGGGAAAAACTCCATCACTTTCAATCTCTGATGTAAATAAAATAACTCCTCCACTATTGATAGGGAAAGGCTACATAATAGCAAAAGTCATGAGCTTAGTAATGTATGCTTGGAGATAAACATAATACTATCATATAGAGTTATTTATACTTATATTTCTGGTCTAATAAGCTAACAACCATCGAGAGTGTTGTGTGCTGAGAACATGCCCCTCCATACCTGCATCCAGACACTGGACTCGCATTCGGGAGGACGACGGTTCAATCCCGCCTCCGGCCATCCTGATTTAGGTTTTGCGTGATTTCCCTAAATCGCTTCAGGCAAATGCCGGGATGGTTCCTTTGAAAGGGCACGGCCGATTTCCTTCCCCATCCTTCCCTCACCCGAGCTTGAGCTCCGTCTCTAATGACCTCGTTGTCGACGGGACGTTAAACAGTAATCTCCTCCCTCCACCTGCATCCAGTGACGCCTATGGGTTGAGGATGACACGGTGGCTTGTTCGGACGCAGTTTACTTTAGACTTGTATATACCCACTGGTTTATGAATCATTTCTGTGGTTTTTATATCAATAAAGCCATGAGACTGACAAAGTTTGGCATTAGAATTACGATGTTTTCCACTGGATATGGCCACTCGACAAACAGGCGAAAGTTACATTTAAAAACATGGACGTAATATTAAAGAACTTAAAAAACGATAACAAAGATAACATACAGGGTGATCAAAAAGTCAGTATAAATTTGAAGCCGGCTGCGGTGACCGAGCGGTTCTAGTCGCTCAGTCCGGAACCGCGCGACTGCTACGGTAGCAGGTTCGAATCCTGCCTCGGGCATGGATGTGTATGATGTCCTTAGGTTAGTTAGATTTAAGTAGTTCCAAGGTCTAGGGGACTGATGACCTCAGATGTTACGTCCCATAGTGCTCAGAGCCATTTGAACCATTTTTTTTTATAAATCTGAAAACTTCATAAACTACGGAATAATGTAGATAGAGAGGTAAAAATTGAGACACATGCTTGGAATGACATGGGGCTTTATTGGAACAAAAAAAACAAAGTTCACAAAATGTCCGACAGATGGCGCTAGACAGCAAAAAGTCAGTGACTGCGCAGGACAATCGTGTATAAAAGGATCTGTAATGAGAGAGAGAATCAGATGCGCCAGCAGTCGCAGCATGTTGACGTTACCTGAAAAGGCGCTTTTAGTGAAGCTGTTTTATCATAATGGGGAATGTGCTACTTCAGCGTTACGATCCTATCGCCATAGGAAGGGGATTCGAACGGGTAAAGATCCGTTGACAAATGCAGCTGTGGCGAGAATGATTTCGAAGTTCGAAGCCACGGGTTGTTTAGACGATAGACCCCGTAGTGGCTGACCGAGCACAAGGCGTAATGTTGCTGAGACAGTTCAGGAAGAAATGGAGACTTTAGCGGGTTCGTCTATGCACCGGGAAGTCAGCGCTCGTGAAGTCGCACGTCGCACCGGCATTCCATACACTACTGTTTGGTTGGCACTGAGGCGTACCCTCCGATGCTATCCGTACAAAATCCATCAGCATAATGAACTGTTACCTGGCGATTTAGTGAAGTGGAGGGCATTTGCGGTGTGGGCGTTTCAAAAGATGGCGGAAGATGACGATTGGTTGAGTAACGTGTTGTGGACCGACGAAGCTCATTTCACGCGCGGTTCCGGACTGAGCGACTAGAACCGCTCGGTCACCGCAGCCGGCTTCAAATTTATACTGACTTTTTGATCACCCTGTATGTTATCTTTGTTATCGTTTTTTAAGTTCTTTAATATTACGTCCATGTTTTTAAATGTAACTTTCGCCTGTTTGTCGAGAGGCCATATCCAGTGGAAACTGCAGAATTTGGGCTACCGAAAATCCTAGAACTGTCGTGGAAACTCCATTGCACAACGAGAAAGTCACGGTATGGGTTGGATTTACCACATGTACTGTTTTTCTTCGAGGAAATGCGTGATTCAGGTTTTGTAACTGCTACCGTGACGGGTGAGAGGTACGCCGACATGTTACAGAATCGCATCATCCCCAGCCTGGCTGATAAACACCTGCTGGAACGTACGATGTTTATGAAGGATGGCGCTCCACCCCATATTGCTAGACGCGTGAAAGATCTTTTGCGCGTGTCGTTTGGTGATGATCGTGTGCTCAGCCGCCACATTCGTCATGCTTGGCCTCCCTGGTCCCCAGACCTCAGTCCGTGCGATTATTGGCTTTGGGGTTACCTGAAGTCGCAAGTGTATCGTGATCGACTGACATCTCTAGGGATGCTGAAAGACAAAATTCGACGCCAATGCCTCACCATAACTCCGGACATGCTTTACAGTGAGTGCTGTTCACAACATTATTCCTCGACTACAGCTATAGTTGAGGAATGATGGTGGACATATTGAGCATTTCCTGTAAAGAACATCATCTTTGCTTTGTCTTACTTTGTTATGCAAATTATTGCTATTCTGATCAGATGATTTTTTGAACTTTTGTATTTTTTTTGGTTCTAATAAAACCCTATGTCATTCCAAGCATGTGTGTCAATTTGTACCTCTCTATCTACATTATTCCCTGATTTATTCAGTTTTCAAATTTATACTGACATTTTGATCACCCGGATGTTTAGAGGTGAAAAATTACTGGTCAGAAACGCATATCACAACTATACATCAAATGTCGAGGAACAAGCTCCTTGGGGAGAGTGTGTGAGAGAAAGAGGCTATATACACATGTAGACAGTTTACAACTTATTTCATATAGTTCCACTAAGGTCTAGTATTTTGCTGTGATTCATCATTTAAGACACGTATTCATCGCACGAAATCGTATAATGAGAATAGGATGTGTTTTATCCACAGTTGAGCTTTCTAACCAGTCTTCAGAATTAATATACAAGGTGCGCCTGAAAGGTTCGTTGAATGACCTCAGGAAATAAATGAAACAATACTTACAAACAAAATACCTTTCCTGGCCTGCAAAGTAATTACCGTTAACTAAAACAAACTTCTAACATCGGTTGTTAGGATGTTGAAACTGTCGGCTAACGCTTCTTGTGGAATCGCTCGAAGCACCCAGGTCACGTGCAACGTCTGGAAAGCGTAAGCCTTTCAGGGCTAATTTAAGGCGGGAAAACAAAAAGAAGTCTGCTGGCGCCAAGTCTGAAGATTAAGAAGGGCGTTGAAGAACAGTCAACTTACGTTGAGCGAGAAAGTTGGGCGCACAGACGTTGCTGATGTCCAACAACGCCTGATCACGCTGCATCGAGTGATTCCATTCAGACGCACCTCGTATGTTCTTTTATAAAGTTAGTCGTAAATGTCAGTCATTGTTTCAAAACTGTAACGTAAGTGGTTAACACACTTGAAGGAATTATGTTATTCACTACGTGTAACTAAATCTGACAGTGGATGACAAAATGTTTCAATACGCGGT
The DNA here is from genome assembly GCF_023864275.1 of Schistocerca cancellata. Taxonomy (NCBI): domain Eukaryota; kingdom Metazoa; phylum Arthropoda; class Insecta; order Orthoptera; family Acrididae; genus Schistocerca; species Schistocerca cancellata. The sequence goes on from NC_064629.1 coordinate 623,134,459, forward strand.
CATAAAACTTTTTGATTTGTTCAGTGACCTAAAATGTAAAACAAATAGAAAAGCAAATTTTAAATATAAAATGAAATCTTCTAATGAACAAATATTTGAAGTCTAAAGACGAGTTTCAATTGGAAACTAGCGTGGTACCACAGCACAATGACTTAGGAGGGCAACGAAATACTCTGACTCCCGACTTAGACAATGCAGTGCTTTCTCGAGTTGATGAGGCGCCCGAAATCAGCACCCAGTCAGTGCACGTGTGTTTCACAGTATACTATGGGGCGAGTATTACGAAAAATGGAGATACACCCCCACCATCACAGAATTTGCATGCCCTGATACATGCTTTGACTCCTGCTGATTTCGGATCTCTTGCCGCGTTCAGTCAGTGATCCTTGCACTGCGTTACAGGAGATTCTCATTTTCCTGCGTGTTTACTTCTTACGGATGATGCCTATTTCACCAGAGACGGAATGCTAAATAGCTGCAGTAGTCATTTTCAAGCCTTTGAGAATCCCCACTCTACAGTTTTGAAGAACCATCATCTCAGATTAACAGTCAATGATTACGTTTCTTCTTCGTCCCTGCTTAAATACACCAGTGTACACAGTGATTATCTGAGACATACATACTACCAGGGTCCTAGAATATATCCCACTTGTTATCCGTCAACGTCTATGGTCCCAGCATGATGCAGCCGCATCACACTTTGCACTGAGCGCTCGTGGCCACCTGGATCAGACAACCCCCGAAAAGGAAGTCCTGTTTCCTGGACAGCGTGTCCACTTGATCTTACCTCACTTGATTTCTTTGTGTGGGGCGATGTCAAAAGTCTTTGTAAGAGACGCCTGTCGAGACTGAAGATGATCTGGCAAAATTTCTCGCTGCTTGTGACACTGTGCAGAAAACACCGGGGGTATTAAAACGGCTACGACAGAACTTTCTGCGACGATGTCACGCCTGGTGGATACAATTTTAAACAAGCGCTGTAAATGTACCAGATAGCGAAACTTGTGTAGGTAAATGGAATTCAACGTTGCTGTACCACAGAATTAGGATTTTCGGTCTTTCTGACATCAGGATAGGTGCGAATGGGGAGTAATCAGCGGGAATTCGGTACGTCATAATCAGGGTTCGGATGATAGGGCCTTCCGGAATTTGGCATATCATAATCAGGGTTCGGATGTTAGGGTCTTCAGTTTGTGCGCAACAGGAGGCTAAGGTGGAGCTTATGTAGATTTTCACTTATACCTTTCTCCTCGGTCATTACCGGATTAGGACCGCTTACCTCAAATTGATACATTTACCCTCCTCCATCATGCCTGGAAGTTTGTGACATCACAGAATCACACTTTATATTGTATTAACTAAACGAAAAACTTTTTAGCCTCGTTTCACAAACTTTATTACGACTGTAAGACCTATGTTTAGCGTTACAAACCCATTTTATAACACACAACTATGCCAAAGATGGGAACCAAGCAAAAACAAACACGTCAACTTCTTAATCTATCGATTCTTGACTTAAGCTATAAAATTATATCTGTTGACAGTTTTGACCTAGTTAAGTATATGTTATACAAAATTCGTTAGGACAGAATTTACGTTACCTATTAAGAAACATGAACTGCAGTAGAGCTGCGTGTCAAGTTGTGTGAATCCGTGCCATTATCTAGTAATGAATGCAGGCACCAAGATTATTTTCTTATGTAGGGGTTGTAAAATTGTCTAAAATGGGTGAATAATTGAACTGAATTTGTTAATTCAGTAGTAAATGTGGGAATGCACATATCTCTTTCTTAATTTTTAATACGTCGAACAGCGTGAGGTTTGCACGCTTTGTGGTAATCGTTTAAACAGTGTCCGAAAAAGAAGGAATCTTGCCTCTTTAACTCTACCTCGCATGGTGTTCTCTAAGCCATATACAGACATACCTCCCAGTATGTCCAATACGGCAGAACTGATACTCTTGACGTCACTTTCTATGATGTTTAGTTCTTTACCTTTGAATAGAAGAAATGTCTACATAGTGTCTGTGGGACACAGAGAAACACAGAGAAGCCTATTGCCTTCAAAATGTTTAACCTTTGAAATTTCAACTATAAGAGGTACAACACGCCAATTCATTTTCGGTCTATCTGCGTTGTTCTCTGAATACAGTAGGGATCTGGCTTGCAGCTTCAGTTTTTTATTTGGAATTGTTCATACTGTAGGATTCAAATCCATTTTTTTTGGCTATTGCTCTTTTGTATTGAATTCCTGAACATTATCTTCTTGGGACATGGGGTCAGAAAGGAGACGGTGGATCATATGGTGGAATGCTGCATGTTTGTAGATTGTTGGAGCTTGAGAGGTACCTGGGATGAATGTATTAGTAAAGAAGTGTTTCTGGTAAATTTTAAATTTGTGACTGCTATTTTCTATCTATAAATTGATATCTAGGAAACTGATGGTGGAACCCCCTGACTCCATACTGACCTGTATGTTAGTATGCCACTGATGCATTCTTCCACTAACTTCTGGAGTCTTCTACTGGAAGCTTTCCACGTACAGTGAATATCGCCGACATTTCTTTACCAGTAAACAACATATTTTGCTGTTCATTCACTGTTAAGAAAATACCACTTGCCCATGAACATTTCTCTTAGCAAGGTTGATAAGCTATTTTGCTATGAAGGTGTAGACAGGTACAGAAGTCAGTAAACTGACATATTATCCATAATTTCGATAGACACTGTGTAAATAATGCAGCGTAAAGAGAATTAAGTCAGAAATAAGCTGCCATTCATTACGTTACATGGATATTTCGTCGACGTCGTTACGATTTAACTTGCGGTTTCTTACCGGAACTACTTTCCCATATACGATTATGTCGGGAGCAAACCATGTGGGTATGCTGCTGACACAGCCTGATATGCCGCTTAAACGAATGTTCCAGTCAAACTCCCTTGAAGCAATTAAGTTTTTAAATAATTCCGTATTAGCATTACCTACTTTAAATGAAGTAATGGAATGTGTCAACCGAAAATTCTGTGAAGGAAATCACATAATCGTACCATTGTTAGCAGTCGGGAATATGATACCATCTTCTAATAATTTCCGGGTATGCAGCCGGATCCCGTCGACATTCTGCCACGATATTTCGGCCCAGAGACGTCCGGCCATCATCAGGTGACTACACAACTACTGAAGAGCAACTGGGCTCTTCAGTAGTTGTGTACTCACCTGATGATGGCCGGACGTCTCTGGGCCGAAATATCGTGGCAGAATGTCGACGGGATCCGGCTGCATACCCGGAAATTATTAGAAGAAGAAATACGCCGGGAAAATTTCAGAAGTCACATGATACCATCTTTTGGAAATCTAGGAAAATACAGCTTGACCGTCCACATTGCGCCGATAATTGAAGATATTTACTACCTAACAAAGTGTAGCCACTTTGATAACATAAGCAACCAGCGATTGTTTTCCAGTCTAGTACTGCCTGCTGTGTTAGAGATTCACAAAGAATGTAAACTGAGATGTTGCCTGGTTCCGCAACGTATTGAATTTGAAACAAACTGCAAATGCCATCAGTAGGCTTCTTATTCACTTCCAACCGCCGTAGCTGCGCTCCACCACAGTGTACAATAGTTTTTATAATTTTGAACATCTTTGGAGTATTTTTTATTCGTGCGTCGATACTAGTTTTCTTTGTAATCAGCATTCGTTAAATGAATTCGTCAGTAAAACTTCAATAAACTAACGACATGCAGCATATAATGGCATGGTAGGGAGACAATTAGTCAATCTTCTAAACGCAACAGTATTAAATAGGTCCAACACATTTTCACGTCTCAGGAGCCTTAACTGGCACACGTTTTTGAAAAGAGGTGTATACTGATAACTTCCTGCTACAGTGCAGTTTTCACCCAAAAAATGAAATTTCATGGTTAATTAGCGCGATGTCACAGTGAGCCACTGTTTTTGTAAGGTAAGAACCAGCACACGAGCGACCCGATTCCAGTGACCTCCGGGCAACGCGCTTTGACTTGCAGTAGCCGGCAAACAAAATGTAATGCGGGCCGATATACAGGATGGGGCAAATAAAAGTGGCCCGGAGAACAGAGTTCCAGGGTACAAAGAAACACAGCAGAGGAAAGGAAATACAGTACTAACCTGACAATAGCAGATGTTGAAAATGACCACAATTTATCTCTTGGCATTTTTGGGCTCTTGTCAGCAAATTGCTGGAGGCGGATCGAAGCTGGAATGCTGGAATTGCTGCAGTCTCATCTGAAGTGCTCTGCTGCAGTTCTTGAAGACTATGAGAGCTGTTGCTGTAGACCTTAGACCTGAGGGCTCCCCACACAAAGTAATCGTACACTGACAAATAAGGTGATCTGGTTTGCCAATTGGGACCGTGACCAGACAGAGCTCTGCTAACAACTAGGTCAGGCGAGAATATTTTATAATATGCTCCATAGGTTCCGCCGGTTGTATTGGCAGTTGCTCCTTTCTGTTGGAAGTAACTGTAGGTCTTCTCCTCCTCCGTTAATGCTGCCACAAATGATTTCAAAATGTTGGCAATGTAACATGCCGAAGTGAGCATCTGATGAAAGAAGATGGGACCAGTAATGTGGCGTGCGCCCTCCCGGTTAGCCGTGAGGTCTGACGCACGGCTTTCCGGATTGGGAAGGAGCGCCTGGTCCCCGGCACGAATCCGCCCGGCGGACTTGTGTCGAGATCCGGTGAGCTGGCCAGTCTGTGGTTGATTTTTAGGCGGTTTTCCATCTGTCTCGGCGAATGCGGGCTGGTTCCCCTTATTCCGCCTCAGCTACACAATGTCGGCGATTGCTGCGCGAACAAGTTCTCTGCGTAAGCGAACACTACCTTTACTCTACCATGCAAACATAAGGTTTACACTCGTCTGGTGTGAGACTTTCCCTGGAGGACGGGGGGGGGGGGGGGGCGGTGTCCACCGGGGGCTGAACCGCACTTTAACCCTGAAAGATGAGAGAGTGGTTCGGTGTGGGACGGCGGAGAGGTGAAGTGGGCTGCGGTAGTCGTCGTGGGGTTGTGGACTACTGCGGCTGCGGTGGAGACGCAGCCTCTCCGTCGTTTCTAAGCCCCCGGTTAACATATAATACAGTACAATACAATGTAACCTTCCGATCATAAAATAGCGTTTCTTGGAAGTTATGCCGATTCTCTGCTGCCCAGAACCTGTTATTCTGTGAGCTGACCTAACCAATCAGGCGAAATGAGGCTTCATCAGACATATGTATGTATTAAAACGGGGACCTAGAAACGACGGAGTGCCTTTGTCCCCCTGTAGCCCTCAGTGGTTCACAATCCCACAACAGGCCACAACAGTCCACCCACCCCACCGCCGCCCCACACCGAACCCGGGGTTGTTGTGCGGTTCGGCCCCCAGTTGACCCCGGGAACGTCTCATACCAGACGAGTGTGACCCCCAAACGTTTGTGTGGTATTATAATTATGGTGTACAGGTACATGGAAACGGTGTCTGTGCAGCAATCGGCGACACAGTGTTACTGAGGCGGAATAAGGGGAACCAGCCCGCATTCGCCGAGGTAGATGAAAAACCGAATCAAAAACCAACCGAACCTTTACAATAATCCGCCAGGCGGATTCGTGCCGGGAACCGGGACGCAATCCCACTCGTGAGCCATTGCGCTAGAACCCGCGGCTATGTCATCAGGCATAAAGAAAGACCCATTTCCAAGCCATTCATTGTTATCTCAGTCATCAGCCACATACAAAACTGAGGAGCATCTGCTGATTTTAATGCAAAAACAATAGATACTCGGTAGAGACGCATATGCAGGTCCAGGTGGAGTATTCGTCCGCACGGTCAGCGTGATATGCCAGTCTCTTGCGACAGGCTTTAGGTTGACTTGGTAAGAATCAGAAGCATTTTTTGGTGAAGTGCAGCCACGTTTTGTGGTGTGTGTGTCACGTTTCGGATTTTTTTTTAGTTATTTTCGGACAAAACGTTGTATGGCACCCTTTGCTGGCACTTTGGCACCATTAAACTTCTCAGCGAACAACTGACCACAGCGTTTCCATAACTTTGTTGTCACGTAACTTTAAACTACGAACACCCACTGCTCCACTGTGAGTACCACCGTCCCCTTTGCACTGCTTCACTCACACTGACACAGCCCGCGCTACGCTCCGAACCTATGTGGATCACGTGGCGGCCATACACATGGTGTGAGCATCACAGGGTGTGATTATATGCACACATTCACGTCCAATCTTACCCACTCGTCCGGTGCACTTTCTTGCCCCACTCTGTATTCCGTGAGGTGCCGGATGTATCTGCCGGAACTATTTGCGATCATGTGCTTGGCGTAGCAAAGTATTTCCTAGGCTAGCTGCGACCTCTTGTGGAGCTGTTCTGCAGGCTCCACGAACGGGTAGCGGTTCCTGGTGGCCGTTGGTGGAGACGTGGTGATGGGTTGTGTTGTGACCGCCTGTAAGTTTTTGTTTTGACAACAAAGACGACGTAGGTTTTCCTGGTGAATATACACCCTGGGGTGCAGGCATCCCGTCATGGTTGAACGTAAAGTGGCATGCCAATGCAGTAGGCGCTACGATGTCCGAAGTGTGCGGCCACAGCACCTATCGTGTCCTTTTCAAAGCAACCAGCCCGACATTTATCTCAAGTGGTTCAGGGAACAACAGGGAACCTAACTAAGGATGGTCGATGAATGCTGACGCACAGTCCTTCGAATACAAGTCGAGCGTATTACCAATTTGCCATCTCGCTCAATGTTCATGATCCAGTAAATGTCGTGTGGCTAGGACCTCCCGTCGGGTAGACCGTTCGCCTGGTGCAGGTCTTTCGATTTGACGCCACATCGGCGACCTGCGCGTCGATGGGGATGAAATGATGATGATTAGGACAACACAACACCCAGTCCCTGAGCGGAGAAAATCTCTGACCCAGCCGGGAATCGAACCCGGGCCCTTAGGATTGACAGTCTGTCACGCTGACCACTCAGCTGCCGGGGCGGACCATGATCCAGTACCGACCATTGTTACACAGTAGTTGAGATACTGACGATATCTGGAGGATCGCAGGACAAACCTGTTCCCTGTCTTATAAACTGAGGTCCCCTGGATCACATCAGCTGTTTGCCAGGTTGAGTCTTGAGTAAGCTACAGTAGACTTCCCTCCTCATCATTATACTGCTGAGCAAGTGCTTCGGTAATATCGACCATGGCATCGAGAAAACGTTGAACTTTAAATTACCTTACTCACTGCTCCATCATTATCTGTCAGAAGCATTGCTAATTGCGTTCTTCAGATCCATCAGCACATAGAACTGTCACTTACATCTCAATTAGCTACTCTTGTGTGTGTCAAGGAGTGGCTGATCTACACAATATCAGGTGGTCACAGTATTAGTCAATAGTATATCGCCTTACTGTGGTAACACAAGATATGGTTGTGTTAACTGTTAATAAGTTTGTTTTCTGAATATACAACAAATGCTTAGACGACATAGCTCCATCAAACTTGGACCATAGATAGAAAGAACTGCTACACTATAGGACAGAGTGTAACTGAAAGAAATACGTAATAAGACCAAGAGAAACGACACTTTTGTTGAAAGACAATTATTACATTGAAGTCACCACGATTCATAATGGTTCCCTAGACACTACAAAATGCAGTACATGGTTCGTAATAGGGTGTGTGATTACCATGAACGGCAATGCGTGCCCGGCAACATGCTCCCTTGCTGCCAATAAGGTTGCTAAGGTAGTGTTGTGCGAAGACGTTCGATTCCTCTACAAGCAAACAATGTTCCTGGGTGCATTATGTGTTTCCACCTGTCGCCATATGAAGGGACTTCCAGCATTGTCGAACATGATTGTTTTGGTGGTCCAGGTGGTGTGGGGAGACATAACGAGGCAATTTAGCATGATCTCTGTATCTTTGAACGCGGTACACTCGTCGGTCAACGTTATTTTGACTTTGTACTCCTTCCTCATATACATCCTTTCATTGGTGCAATCGGCCTTGACTTCGCTGATACGGCACTACCGCATAAAACAGCATAGGTGGAGGAGCTCTTGGAACGAGAGGATAGTGGGCGAATGGTCTGGCCTGCTAATTCCCCCGACTTAAATCCCGTAGAGCACGTATGGGATGTGTTGGTGAGATGATTGTTTTGGTGGTCCAGGTGGTGTGGGGAGACATAACGAGGCAATTTAGCATGATCTCTGTATCTTTGAACGCGGTACACTCGTCGGTCAACGTTATTTTGACTTTGTACTCCTTCCTCATATACATCCTTTCATTGGTGCAATCGGCCTTGACTTCGCTGATACGGCACTACCGCATAAAACAGCATAGGTGGAGGAGCTCTTGGAACGAGAGGATAGTGGGCGAATGGTCTGGCCTGCTAATTCCCCAGACTTAAATCCCGTAGAGCACGTATGGGATGTGTTGGTGAGATGTATTACAGCACGTCCACTCGCACCTAAGGACATTCAGAAGTTGTCAAGCGCGCTGGTGGAGAAGTGGAATGCCCTACCACAAGAACCGGTTACCAACCTTGCGATCAGCATGGAAGCAAGTTGCAGAGCATACACTGTCGTCAGCGGTGATCAAACACCCCATTAAGGACCATTTTCCACATTTTTTAATGTCCAGATCACCATCACAAATCGCGGTGACTTCAGTGTAATTATTGGCTATGAAAAAAAGTATTATTCCTGGTAGTCTCACTGCGTATTTCCTTCAGTTACGTTCTGTACTGTACTGTACTGTACTATACTATAACAGTTCTTTCTATGTATTTCTTAGAGCGATGTTACTTGGCAGCATCACATCATGCGGAAGTTACTTTCGCTCTTAAATCTTGCATATCAGTATATTTGCCACAGTTGTCTGTCGTTACGATGGTCACAAACGCATTCAGCCACGTCCGCCGACGACCTCGCCAGAGACCGCCAGGAACTTGTGCCTGCTACCGGAAAATTTATAGTGAGTCTAGTACAAGGCGTAAAGACTTCGGTTTTCTCTGCAATATTGGAGCCACTTTATCAGGTTACGACCGAGAACTGCGAAACATGTTTTGCAACAGACATTCCACTGCCAAGAACCTACGTACACGAATGGTACAATCGGTAATCGAATACTTTGAGCAACTGTCAAAAAAAAAAAAAAAAAGAAAAAAGAGCACTATCAGCTCGTCCAAGCATTTTATCAGCAATGTTATCCTCAACAGTTGAAAAAAATCAGCCAAAGATGATGAAGAGACGGAGAAAGATCTTAGCAGAGCTCTCTGTCTGTCATCGCAAAAGAAACCTGGAAGCAATCAAAGTATTCAACGAAGATCGAAATTTAAATTTAGGTTAATGGATTCATCCATCGCTTCTTGGTAGTCCTACCTCATATTGACTAACAAATAAATAACTGGTGATTACTGCAATGTTATTAATTTCCGTCATGAAGTAGCTGATCTCAGGAGGCTGCTGAGGGTTGTGTTGTTGTTCAGCGTTGAAATTATCACACATCTGTCATTAAAAAGTAAACTAAATGGCATGCAACTGATTATGAGAGCCCTGTGGAAAACGAATGCTCAGTAGATGTTTCACATCTTGGTGCTGGAGATAAAATAGGAATTGTACACAGGTACTTGGGTTCTTGTTTTATACTCAACTGTGATAGGTTCGACAAAAGTTACAGAACATATTTCGCGTTTAATATTTGAATACTATTGGGACTTACAAAATAATCGAAACAACTATTCGCAGTGCCTGTAGTGCTGAAAGTTTTGAGTCGTGGTAAGTACTTCCGAAAACACACCTCCTAGGCGGCGGAATGATAAGACACTGGACTAATATTCGGGAGAGGGGATAGCGGTTTAAAAGCACTTAACGGCTATCCAGATTTGGTTTTACCCGAATTTCGTAAACAGATTGGGGCGAATGAAGGGATGATTCCTCAGAAAAGGTACATCCGATATCCTTGCTCAGTCAGAGCATGCGCTCCGTCTCTAACGACCTCATCGACAGCAGGTCATGAAATCTTATGTTCCTCCTTATAATACGGTTCTAAGCGCAATTAGAGGAAACAAATAAATACTGATCGTCTCCACCCAAGCTAACAGTGATTCGGGTGGAAAGTTTTGAACATTTGAAACTCACTACGAAATACTTGACAGAGGATCATCTACAGACGCTGAGGTAACATCGAGAGCGCCTCTGTGATGCGTACCTCTACCATGCCTGCTGCATATTATTGTCTTATCAGGATATAAGTATTGAGTTTAGTATAGTTTTCTTTAGTTTAGTATAAAGTTAACACTTCAAGTGTAGACAGCCATTCCAAAGTACAATTTATTTCTTATTAAAATTCAACCATTTGCATAACGATTAATATTTCCCATAAAATTGTGAGTTTTCGAGATCCTGTTGGGTTAATGGGTGTTGTGCAGGAAGAATATATGCCTCTTTATATCGTTCTTGGTTGAATAAAAAGACATGGACGTTCTCATGACATACTGTTGAAGAAACCAAGAACTACGCCACTCTTCCGTCATATCAACTGTCCATGAAATTGCCTAAACAAAGAGTGGTAATTACGGTTTAAAACCTTCCTCACGTAGCGATTGCTGCTCAGTTCGCACGTTGTACCCAGAACCTCCACAAACTATCAAACTAGTTGTCGTGATTAAGGCAAGATACCATGCTGAGGTTACGAGGATAGTATTTTCCAGCGGAAAGCTCCAATCGGAGCACAAAAAGGCGAATATGATGGAGTTAAAAGGATTCTGACCGAAAAGTGAGTTAACAGCTGTCTCTTTTCTACCTTCCTCAGCAACTTTAAAAATGTTTTCAAAAACTTTGACATGTGATCGTATTCGTGCTCTTCTTAACATGCAACGCTGCTCTCACACCCACGAGCATCCCCTCGCTCATCGCTCTAAGTCGCTCATACCCTTCCACTCCCACTTGCCCCTTCTCACTCACCCATTCAGCCCAACTCACTGTCATTATCTCTTTGTATCTCTCTGACTGTCACCGATTCTTGTCTCACAGCCAGTCTCCTTGGTTCTGTCCTACTACTTAAGTCTCCTCTCAGTGTCACTTTCTCCCTCTTGGTCTATTTTACGGCTACTATCTCGTTCATTCATTCCCGCAGTTGCTGTCGCTTCTCATTTTCACTGTCTCTCTCTTCTTCGTTATCATTGTCATTGACTGTCTCTCATTATCGTTATCATTGTCATTGACTGTCTCTCATTATCACTGACACTCACTCACTTAGCCGGCCGGAGTGGCCGAGCGGTTCTAGACGCTACAGTCTGGAACCGCGCGACCTCTACGGTCGCAGGTTCGAATCCTGCTTCGGGCATGGATGTGTGTGATGTCCTTAGGTTAGTTAGGTTTAAGTAGTTTTAAGTTCTAGGGGACTGATGACCGCAGAAGTTGAGTCCCATATTGCTCAGAGCCATTTTAACTCACTCACTTACACCTTCGCCTTCTCTTTATTCCTCTCCCACTTGTACTGTCACCTTCACTCATTTCCTAACACTGTTCTGTCACTGTCAACTATGTTCCGCAACCACTTAGTCCTTTTCTTTCTCTCACACTGCTAGTGTCTCCATCGCTCTTTCTGTACCACCATCATTATTTACTATCTTCCAGTATTTATTACCGTTACCGTTCTTTCCCACTGGCACTGTTTCCTTCTCTCTCAGCATAAAAAAGCGCGAATATGTTTGGAAGCCAAAGTTTTTGCGAAATTATTTAAAGGTGCTGAGGAAGGTACACTGAAGAGCCAAAGAAACTGGTATAGGCATGCGTATTCAAATACAGAGATATGTAAAGAGGCAGAATACGCCTACATAAGACAAGTATCTGGCGCAGTTGTTAGATTGGTCACTGTTGCTACAATGGCAGTTATCAAGATTTAAATGAGTGTGAACGTTGTGTTGTAGTCGGCACACAAGCGATGGGACAGAGCATCCCCGAGGTAGCGATGAAGTGGAGATTTTCCCGTACGACCATCTCACGAGTGTACTATGAATATCAGGAATTCGGTAAAACATCAAATCTCCGACATCGATGAAGCCGTAAAAAGAACGTACGCCGTGCTGTTAGAGGCGCCATGTCGCTGATTACGCGGCCCCTCCCGCCAGAGGTTCGAGTCCTCCCTCGGGCACGAATGTGTGTGTTGTTCTTAGCATAAGTTGGTTTAAGTAGTGTGTTAGTCTAGGGACCGATGACCTCAGCAGTGTGGTCCCTGAGGAATTCACACACATTTAAACAATTTTGAAAGATCCTGCAAGAACGTGACCAACGGCGACTGAAGAGACTCGTTCAACGTGACAGAGGAGCAATTGTTCCGCAAATTGGTACAGATTTCAATGCTGGGCCATCAACAAGTAACAGCGTGCAAACCATTTAACGAAACATCATCGACATTGGCATGTTGCCTGGTCGGACGGGTCTCGTTTCAAATCGTACCGAGCGGATGGACATATACGGGTATGGAGACAACTTCTTGAATCCATGGACCCTGCATGTCAGCAGGGGACTGTTCAAGTTGGTGGAGGCTCTGTAATGGTGTAGGGCGTGTGCAGCTGGAGTGATATGGGACCCCTGATACGTCTAGATACGCTGACAGGTGACACGTACGTAAGCATCCTGTCTGATCACCTGCATCCATTCATGTCCATTGTGCATGCCGACGGACTTGGGCAATTCCAGGAGGACAATGCATCACCACACACGACCAGAATTATACGGAGTGATCCCAGAAACACTCTTCTCGATTCAAATACTTCCGCTGGCCACCAAACTCCCTAGACATGAACATAATTGAGAATATCTGGAATGCCTTGCAACGTGGTGTTCAGAAGAGATCTCCACCCCGTCCTACTCTTACGGATTTATGGGCAACCCTATAGGATTCATGATTTCAGTTCCCTCCGGCACTACTTCAGACGTTAGTCGAGTCCATGCCACGTCGTGTTGCGGCACTTCCGCGTGCGCGCGGGGAAGTACACTATATAAGGTAGGTGTACCAATTTCTTTGGCTCTTCAGTGTAGAATGAGACAGCTGGTACCTCACGTTTCAGTCAAAGTCTTATAAATAAGAGCACGTTCGTCTTTTTGTCTTCCGATAGGAGCATTTTTCGCTGGTTCCATTCTTTTCTCTGCTATGGCAAGACATGTCCCTATTACGTAAAGAGCTTTAAGGGTCAGTAAAATTTTGATACTTTACTTATATGGGATTGGAATAACGCCAAACTAATTTTACACCTTAGACCGGATTTTATGTGCTCAGAAATTTTCATGAGCTTCAATGTTACAACATGGTTTTTCCCAGAACCCTCCTCATGACAACGGAGACACTTCACAGCATATTTTCCAGTGCTCCGTTGTCTCGGAAACAGACATAGATATCAAGAAATTTTCAAAATTGTTCGAGATCCGGATCTTAGAAATATACGTATAATAAAAATTTCATCGATTTGCCTTGCATAGTCGTCTTGGATTCCAAGGCTCGGTATTGGTAGCCAAAACCGTGTTTTTTTTTTTGTGTTTCTCGATGACGGGTAAAGACTTTTGAGAACGAGAAGATGGCACTTCTAGACAAATTCCTGGCGTATATACCATTAAAATTTGAGTAGTTTGTTACGGTTAGTTATATTTAGATATACGCTATGTGGTCAAAAGAATCCGGACACTTGGCTGAAAATGACTTACAAGTTCGTGGTGCCCTCTATCGGTAACGATGGAATTCAATGTGGTGTTGGCTCACCCTTAGCATTGATGACAGCTTCCACTGTCGCAGGCATATGTTCAGTCACGTGCTGGAAGGTTTCTTGGGGAATGACAGCCCATTCTACATGGAGGGCTTCACTGAGGAGAGGTATCGATGTCGGTCGGTGAGGGCTGGCATGAATTCGGAGTTCCATAACATCCCAAAGGTGTTCTATAGGATTCAGGTCAGAACCCTGGGCAGGCCAGTCCATTACAGGGATGTTATTGTCGTGTAACCACTCCGCCACAGGCCGTGCATTATGAACAGGTGCTCGACCGTGTTGAAAGATGCAATCGCCATCCTCGAATTGCTCTTCAACAGTGGCAAGCAAGACGGTGCTTAAAACATGAACGTAGGGTTGTGCTGTCATAGTGCCACGCAAAACAATAAGTGTGCAAGACTGTTGGAACTACACACGCTGGTACACTACGTTCACCGAGCATTCGCCATACGCACACCATGCCATCGGATCCCCACATTGTGTACCGTGAGTCGTCACACAACAAAACGTATTTCCACAGTTCAATCGTCCAATGTTTACTCTCCTTACACCAAGCGACGCGTCGTTTAGCATTTACCGGCGTGATGCTTATGAACAGCCGCTAGACCATAAAATCCAAGTTTTCTCTCCTCCCGCCTGTCATACTACTTGCAGTGGATCCTGATGCAGTTTGGAATTCTTGTGTGATGGTCTGGATAGATGTCTGCCTATTACACATTATGACCCTCTTCAACTTTCGGCGGTCTCTGTCAGTCAACAGACGAGGTCGGCCTGTAAGCTTTTGTGCTGTACGTGTCCCTTCACGTTTCCACTTCATCATCACATGGGAAACGGTGGACCTAGGGATGTCTAGGAGTGTGGAAATCTCGACGCATGCTTCAAGTGGATGGACTGTGCGGCTGGTCCCGGTGGAGGTTCGAGTTCTCTCTCGGGCATGAGTGTGTGTGTTTGTCCTTAGGACAATTTAGGTTAAGTAGTGTGTAAGCTTAGGGACTGATGACCATAGCAGTTAAGTCCCGTAAGATTTCAGACACATATGGACTTTTTTTTTTTTGGGGGGGGGGGCTTCGAGTGACACCCACTGAGGTCGCTGATATGGAGTACCTAGCAGTAGGTAGCAACACAATGCACCTAATATGAAAAACGTATGTTTTTGGGGGTGTCCGGATACTTTTCATCATAAAGTGTGATGGTGAAAAACGCTTCTTTCTGCTTTTCTCAAGACCCGCCCATGAACTAAATGGTGCTTCTGTAGGCCCATTAAGGTGGTCAGTAACCCATGTCTAACGCAAAAAGAACCAACCGATTTGCTCCATTTGCCTAATCTGGAGGAAGTGTGTAATATTCAAAAATTAACCCTTAACTGTAGGATAGTTACAGTAAGACGCTTATTCTGTTGCGTCTGCAAATGGCCACTAGCCCTAGGGCTATCCAAAACAATGGACCCTATCTTTCTATCACCAATAAAAGCCGAGGTATAATCCGCAGAAGAATCCTGCATTTATGCGCTACGTTTTGGAACATATTAGGTAGTGCATGCTATCGCATGCGTACCGATAACGTATACGGTCACCATTGTAAGATAGGCTGAATGGGCACTCTTCCTCAAAAACTGCTTTTTCCCAACAAGACGCCATCGATGCATTTCTAATGTCCACTGCCGTATGCTTATTCTGCTACCTAAGAATTCACATGTTGATAGGTATCCATAACGTCAGCGAGAAATGCTAGACTTGTTTTCGTCTTTCTGCCTCATTCGACTCTTCTTCACTGACTGGAGTGGGCATGATACCGACATAATGTAAAAAGACATTGCGTTTAGAACGCCGTGATCACTTCTTTTTTCAACCGAAAATGGACTACCCGTCACAATGACTAGTGCAGACTTTGACGATTAGGCCTAGATATTTTAATGTAGTTAACATATCATCTCAAAATCTTCCATCCGATATTAGTAGAACATATGAAAAAGAATAATATATCCCACTGTATGCAAAAATTACACTTCATGCCATATAAAATACCTATTAATTACACCTACTACTGTCATATTGGAAAATCTGAAGATATATTTTATATGACCCGTAACAGGTAATACTGAAAATGTGTGTTAGTCATCCTGGCGGGTAACAAATACTCATTTTGTAACTCTGAACTTACGTGTTACACGAAGGATGGATCCATGTACAGTATATGCCGTTAAATTTCTATCTGAATCATTTATTGCTAGCACATTCTCCCATATGTCTTTCAAATATGGATTCATTGAGCCGGTTTTTCTGGATAACGCTTGTTTCGTAAACGTTAGTATAACAGGGCTAAAGTATTCAAATTTTCATAAACGCATTGCATAGTAGGTGTCGTACAGTTTCTTGTCTTGTAAAGTGGCCAAGACGCTAGTAAAACTCTCAAGACGGTCACTATCGTGCGTTAAGCTGTTCGACCTCCATGCCGCTGCGGAGATATCAAGGAAAACAGCAGCATTAATCGTTTGATTTATACCTTGAACATACTACGAGAAATTATAAATTCCAGTAATCAATCTTGTGTAAGGAATCCACACAACTTTTTCAGCTAGTAGTGCAGATGTAGTTGCATAACATAGCAACTACTAAACGGTCGTTGGAAAAACTTTGATAGTTTATTATAAGTTACTTTTCCCGAAAAATGTTTTCCGTTATCGTTACATTTTCTTTGTGTTTAGTGAAGTAAAGAAATGCATTTTAAAAGTATCAGATGCCAGATTCTAGGTTTCTATAACGTTAGAGAAATTTGTTGCGCTGAAGCTCATTCGTCTTCATCATAGTCTTCATAATGATTGTAGAGGAATATATTCTTAAGTCACAAGGGCTATTGAAGAGCGAAGTACACAATTCAAATGTAAGGAAGCACATAGTATGGTGACATGTTTATGTAACAACTGCAATGGATATACGTTTCCGAAATGCGTCACATATTTCGTGGTAATGGGAAAAACAATCTTTCATTACAAAAACACGTAAGACAAGTCGGCTGTTCAAAGTGGCCGAATGAAACCTAAGAGAAAGGTAAGATGGGAAAAAGAAGTAAAGGAAATTGTGCTGATGAATAACTGAAGAAAATGAACCACTTGTAACGACTGTGACTGACTCGCAGTAGGCCTACTTTTCTTTTCCCCACCAGCAATGACGTGACCAGAAAGAGACGCTCCACCAATGGTTTTAACCACCGGTTGTCCGTTCACGGGCTTAAGCATTCGTTAAATGATATAAAAAACAGTGCGTGAGACCGTACCGTGTCAAATTATAGCGGACATTAAAAGATGTTGTTCGCCTCCACATACGTGAACTATAGAGAAGAAATACGACAGGTTTTAATGTATGCATGTTATAATTGTTGCCTAAGCATTTTTTGTATATGTTGTAGATATCCAGATCGACAAACGGCTGCAAAACTCATCAACTACGCAGCAAAGCAGTGATTGGGCAGCGGCGACGGTAGAGTTCAGAGACAGTCCACCATCGCAGATACCTGGCCGCTATACGACGGCGCTACAGTCTGGAACCGCGCGACCGCTACGGTCGCAGGTTCGTATCCTGCACCAGGCACGGATGTGTGTGATGTCCTTAGGTTAGTTAGGTTTAAGTGGTTCTAAGTTCTCGGGGACTGATGACCTCAGCTGTTAAGTCCCATAGTGCTCAGAGCCATTTGAACCATTTTTATACGACGCCGCGAGAGATATTTTCTGTAACGTAAACATTAGTGTGAAGTCAAAAAATCGTGGCGTTTGGTCTGTGATATGGTTTCTGGAGATCTTGGCATTGTCAGGTAGTTAGTTGAGTCCCCATTTTGCCACAGGATGGAGCATATCGTCTGACGGGAGATAACACTGGTAACAGTTTGCTGGATCAGTAAGTGTAAATGCTAAGAGAGGCTGCGGCTACCCAGCTAATAAATTTGTATGGTTTAGGAAACTTAGTGGTGTTTCTAATCGACAGGTTGCGCATGTCAGAATTTCATTAATCAAGCTGCGAAAGCCGTTACGTGGATTAGTGAGATGCCTATTTGAGTAAGCGGCTGTTGCAGTAAGCCGTGTATTTGTGAGGCCGGATAATTCCAGTGGCAATTAGTTTATTTGGACTTCAGTGGTCCTAAAGTTCCGTGAAACGGTTGTAACAAATCTATTGGCCGACTCTGAGGTGATAGTGTTCGTGCTCATTTGGTGGTTGTAGGATTATTGTGGTTTCCAAGCTGAGGTCTCGATATAATTTATATTTTGTTTGGCAGTCGGTAACGATTGATAGACTGGGAACTGTGTCTTATTTTGCTAGTGTACGCAGCGTGTTATGTGAAGTTTGCAATCTACCCTAACGCGTAAAGCCGCGCGGGATTAGCCGAGTGGTCTTAGGCGCTGCAGTCATGGACTGTGCGGCCGATCCCGGCGGAGATTCGAGTCCTCCCTCGGGCATGGGTGTGTGTGTTTGTCCTTAGGATAATTTAGGTTAAGGAGTGTGTAAGTTTAGGGACTGATGACCTTAGCAGTTAAGTCCCATAAGGTTTCACACACATTTGAACATTTTATAACACGTATAGAAAAGGAAGTGAAGGTCAGAAAACCTGGACCCATATTACGAGGCACTGTGTAACCATTTAAAAACTATTGAAGAGTTTCGTGACGAATGACTTTCGTAATTTTTTTCTAGTAATGAGACCGTGTATTGTCAGTTATAATTGAGCTTTTATCAATAAAAAGAAAATAAGATAGCTGAGACAGGCAAAGGAAGAAAAACTCGTCTTCCAGTTTCCTAGTGTAAGTGTTCTAACGTGTGCTGTGAAAAGCAGCAAATTTTAAATAGTGTGGATATTTGTCGAGTTACTTAGGAAGTTTTTTAATGATTAAACACATAGTAATGCGACCAAATTCCACGTTCTGTTCGTAGTTATTTGAAAGTAATTTACATATGAAAAGCTGTTTGCGAGTACGCACGACGTATAACAGTATTTTGAACCAACGGTATTAATTATTCTTTGTGTTACATCAAACGAACTCGCTTTAATTAAAAAGATAAAACTTGAAATTTATTAACA
Organism: Schistocerca cancellata; assembly: GCF_023864275.1. Classification (NCBI taxonomy): domain Eukaryota; kingdom Metazoa; phylum Arthropoda; class Insecta; order Orthoptera; family Acrididae; genus Schistocerca; species Schistocerca cancellata. The sequence continues at coordinate 623,153,316 of NC_064629.1, forward strand.
GCGGTCATATATACTACGAACTAACTCCCAAGTGGAGACAAAGGAATAAAGTTAAATGATATGGCTGTTAATAATTGTATTACGAATTGTAGATCAGAGACGCTATTTATGTAATAGTTCATCATACGTTTGAGTCAAGGATATTAACTCAGTTTAATGGGAGTTATTTTAACAATGGCGTCAATATATTCTGCAATCAGTACTAGTATACGAGAATAAATCTACGACCCCTGAACATTTTGCTTGATTAATTAAACTGACTTACGTAGTATTATCATGGTGTGTAGGTACGACTTTGCATTATGTACAGTGGTTTTCTGCTGAGAATAGCTTTGCTGTAGTAATTAAAAGGGTTTTTAAGGGTCTTTGCAAATAACAAAAAAATGGTTCAAATGGCTCTGAGCACTATGCGACTTAACTTCTGAGGTCATCAGTCGCCTAGAACTTACAACTAATTAAACCTAACTAACCTAAGGACATCACACACATCCATGCCCGAGGCAGGATTCGAACCTGCGACCGTAGCGGTCCCTTTGTTCCAGACTGCAGCGCCTGGAACCGCACGGCCACTCCGGCCGGCTGCAAATAACAGAATTGTCATTAAACATTAGATTTGATAATACGTTACGTAATTGAAGCTGTTACATGTACGTTGTATGTAGGTTTGAAAGTGATAATACTGGTACCTTGTGTTTACACGTAAACCGTCGGTATTATTGACTCTTCAAGTCATTGTCAAGCGCTAGAGTTTAACCGAGTTTACAAATAATAGTTAAAGCCATCTCAGCTGCACTAATCTCAGAACGGTTGACTTTTTACTACGTACTGTACACTGTGAAAGTGATTGGATGCAACTGCGCATCGCGTATAAAATTATTTTAATTTTGCAGGTATATGTATGTGAAATAAAGGCGCGACGAGTGTCATTCTTGTAATCTGCTGAATAATAACGCTACTTACGTGGAGTTACAGCGTAAGCTTTTCTTTTTCTGCACAGGGCAGACGACATCATGTATGCACCCATTTGAACTTTGGGCCGGCCGCGGTGGTAAATACTCCTTTGGGTTTGTTTAAAGATTTGCGTTTGCCTTATGGCAGTGCTTCTGCACCCACCTTTTTCCAATGGTATTTGGAACAGCTGACTGCTAAAGTACCAAACTGATCTAACTACACTCCTGGAAATGGAAAAAAGAACACATTGACACCGGTGTGTCAGACCCACCATACTTGCTTCGGACACTGCGAGAGGGCTGTACAAGCAATGATCACACGCACGGCACAGCGGACACACCAGGAACCGCGGTGTTGGCCGTCGAATGGCGCTAGCTGCGCAGCATTTGTGCACCGCCGCCGTCAGTGTCAGCCAGTTTGCCGTGGCATACGGAGCTCCATCGCAGTCTTTAACACTGGTAGCATGCCGCGACAGCGTGGACGTGAACCGTATGTGCAGTTGACGGACTTTGAGCGAGGGCGTATAGTGGGCATGCGGGAGGCCGGGTGGACGTACCGCCGAATTGCTCAACACGTGGGGCGTGAGGTCTCCACAGTACATCGATGTTGTCGCCAGTGGTCGGCGGAAGGTGCACGTGCCCGTCGACCTGGGACCGGACCGCAGCGACGCACGGATGCACGCCAAGACCGTAGGATCCTACGCAGTGCCGTAGGGGACCGCACCGCCACTTCCCAGCAAATTAGGGACACTGTTGCTCCTGGGGTATCGGCGAGGACCATTCGCAACCGTCTCCATGAAGCTGGGCTACGGTCCCGCACACCGTTAGGCTGTCTTCCGCTCACGCCCCAACATCGTGCAGCCCGCCTCCAGTGGTGTCGCGACAGGCGTGAATGGAGGGACGAATGGAGACGTGTCGTCTTCAGCGATGAGAGTCGCTTCTGCCTTGGTGCCAATGATGGTCGTATGCGTGTTTGGCGCCGTGCAGGTGAGCGCCACAATCAGGACTGCATACGACCGAGGCACATAGGGCCAACACCCGGCATCATGGTGTGGGGAGCGATCTCCTACACTGGCCGTACACCATGGGTGATCGTCGAGGGGACACTGAATAGTGCACGGTATATCCAAACCGCCATCGAACCCATCGTTCTACCATTCCTAGACCGGCAAGGGAACTTGCTGTTCCAACAGGACAATGCACGTCCGCATGTATCCCGTGCCACCCAACGTGCTCTAGAAGGTGTAAGTCAACTACCCTGGCCAGCAAGATCTCCGGATCTGTCCCCCATTGAGCATGTTTGGGACTGGATGAAGCGTCGTCTCACGCGGTTTGCACGTCCAGCACGAACGCTGGTCCAACTGAGGCGCCAGGTGGAAATGGCATGGCAAGCCGTTCCACAGGACTACATCCAGCATCTCTACGATCGTCTCCATGGGAGAATAGCAGCCTGCATTGCTGCGAAAGGTGGATATACACTGTACTAGTGCCGACATTGTGCATGCTCTGTTGCCTGTGTCTATGTGCCTGTGGTTCTGTCAGTGTGATCATGTGATGTATCTGACCCCAGGAATGTGTCAATAAAGTTTCCCCTTCCTGGGACAATGAATTCACGGTGTTCTTATTTCAATTTCCAAGAGTGTATTTATAACTTTCGTAATGCAAGAAAAATGGCTCTGAGCACTAAGAGACTTAACTTCTGAGGTCATCAGTCCCGTAGAACTTAGAACTACTTAAACCTAACTAACCTAAGAAGATCACACACATCCATGCCCGAGATAGGATTCGAACCTACGACCGTAGCGGTCGCACGGTTCCAGACTGTAGTGCCTAGAACCGCTCGGCCACTCCGGCCGGCTATCGTAATGCAGAGACATGGTATAGACTGATCCACTCGTTTTATGAAAGTGTTTGTAAGCAACCTTTCCTTTATAAGGCAGAGGTACTGATGCACTTTATGCACTTCCACTCCTGCTGTTGCATAGTGTATGTTCACATGTTCATAGTAACAAAATATTATCCCCTGTAAGCCAGTGATCACTCCAGTCGTATTACTTCTTCATGCGTGGTTCTGGAAGAAATTTTCATATTTCTGCCTTTTCCGACTCATCTTGTAAAGGTGACTCACAGTCTTCTGCCATCGTCTTTCGTCCTAGATAAGACAAAAGAGACTATTTCCGAGGCATCCAGTATTTAAGAAACTCTACAATCTTATTTTTTAGCAGTCTGGTTATTACGGCAGTGCTCTATGAACAGAAACCAACAATTGGGAACTGAAATGTAGACGAAATGCAGTTAACACTGACGAAATGTCACTCAGATCAGGAAACGAAACTGATTTGTTAGACCCAGGGGCATAACGATATGACCTGTAGGGCCTGCAATGCAAGCCGGCAGATAAGGAAATAAACTATTATTGTTATAATTATTAAGATTAAAAATGAATATAAAAATACAGATACGTACAAATATCAACACAGAAATACGCCGGAACGGTGGTCTAGCGGTTCTATGCACGCAGTCCGGAACGGCGCGACTGCTATGGTCGCAGGTTCGAATCCTGCCTCGGGCATGGATGTGTGTGATGTCCTTAGGTTAGTTAGGTTTAAGTAGTTCTAAGTTCTAGGGGACACATGACCACAGATGTTAAGTCCCATAGTGCTCAGAGCCACAGAAATACGTATAAGACAAATAGGCAAGTCAAGTTGAGTTTAACACACCTATAAGTGTGCGTAAACAATGCCTTTCCTCGTAACACTTGGTCTGCAGCATGTTCCTCGGTCATCACAAAAAAGCGGCAAATATTAATTATAACAAAACAAAGACACCAATGAAATGTATACCAAAATGTCACATTCTTGGTAAGTGAACCTGAGTTTTTACTACGCGCATTTTTTTCTAAAAATTTAACTTTTGTCACTCGTTTATTCGATGACAGTGTCAATTATCCTACAAGATGATGTGGTGTAGTAACGACCAGTCAACACCAACTCAATTTCTGACGAGGTTTCTTCGCGGTAAGTTAGTAACAAGTGTGTAGTTACGGTGTTCACATAACTTAGATGAATGAACTTGTGCCCAATATAGCGTTATATTAAAGATGTATGGAAAGCAACTGCGTTCGTGAATTTCCGTACCCATTCAGAGATAGCTAATAGCGTTCAGAAACAAGTCAACTAATGTCATATTCGTTTCTAAATCCACCAGAGCGATACCTCCATGTTTGTCAATATGAGAGAAACGTGCTGAGATACAAATATCTTCTACCTGTTGTGAAAGACACGTTGAAGAATAGATCTATGGGCCATAATATTGTCTTACAATCAACAAAATGACACGGGTCACGATCTCGGTTCCACATTCTTACAGACGATGTAAAGTTAAGAAGTAGCTAAGTCGCATATGTTTACTTTTGTAACGTCTTGCGAAGTACAGAGTACGTATTCATCCATTTCTTACCCACTGTTGTGGCCGATACATTTACGAGAACGTCCGTCGTCTGTATTTTTGTGTGAGGTAACCGTTCTGAGTAAAACTACCCACGCTGCAAGACACGCAGTCTTGCGTATGTCACACCAATTTCTTGGACGATCACACAATACGAATCACGGAATATTTCATAACAGCTTCTTTCACTACAGTAAAATAACGACAGTTGTTAGTCTCGAATGATTAGCACAATAACTTCAGGAGGATACTAAACTCTACATCACACTATTTTTAATATTTTGACGTTGATTATCTGTATCCTTCAGTCTCCGCCATCGATTTCACTCTTTTATTCTATTCTGATTGATTCTTTATGGCATAAATAATCTTTTGTTAAATGTGCTGTGCCAGTGGTTCAAATATTTTCTTTCTATAACCATTTCATCTTACCATAAAAAAAGAGAAGATTATGAATACGAAGTATAGAATAAAAGGAAACTTTCAACTAAAGACAGCATCTGTGGACTATTACGTTCACAGACCATGAACATTCAAAATGAAATAGCTTATTCCAAAGAGAAGCATCGAACTGGAAATAATTTGTATGAAAATTCTGAAGGAAGCACCGTGAATTTGCGCAACGAACGTACGCTAGTGCCATAAACAACAGAGGCATTAGGTCCATTCCACCTTTTTCATTCGCTATTATCTCGCGAATGCAGCGAACTCTCGTAAAAGGGTCACCTTAAAGCCTCGGGTGCTCAAAGGGCGCAGAATGGCGGTGTTTAGTGCTTTTCTGTCCTCTGTAATTGGTTAAACTTCCATTACGCACGATACGCTCTGTCGTTTTATTATTCGGCGCTGAGCTGGCGCCAGTACTTCAAACGAAAGAAGCCGTCCCTCTCAAGTGAGATAGATGAATTATTAGTGGAGGCACAGTTGCCAGAATAGCGGTCTACAAAGGACTGGGCGGTACACAGCTCGAGGCCGCACACCTTGTTAATGGTCCGTCTCCAGCTGGTTCATTAGACACCCAAAAAATGTGTACCAATATAACAAGATTCTGGTTAGAAATAATTACGGAATGCTTCCCAGTTTCCCATGGAATGATTAAGGATGGTAGACATAAATTTCATTCCTCAGTATTACAATGACAGTAACTATGCAAAGCAAACCGTAATCCTTTCCCTACTTCTTTCAGTAAGTGTTTCCAGCTCGGGAAGTGATCACGTAGGTAATGGTCGTCAAACTCTTCCCATTAAAAAGTGTGTATAAGGGCAAGAGAGCTTTAAGAAACACCGGCGTCGGAGAAAAACTCTACTGCAGTGATGAAGTATGTACTTTGCCCCATATTCAGAATATCTACATTCTCTGATAAGTAAACCGAGGTATAAATGCAATGTGAAAGAAGGAAGATGAGTGTTAAACGTTCCGTCCATGACGAGGTCTTTACTGATGGAACACAGGCTCTGTTTTAGAAATGTTGAGGAAGGAAATCGACGTCACCCTTTTTATAGCAATCATCCTGCCATTTTCCTTAGGAGATGTAGTGAAACTGCGGAAAACCTAAAGCTGGACGAAGATTAGAACTGTCGCCTTGCCTAATACGTGTCCAATGTCGTAACCTCTGCTTCATCTCGCTAACTGTGGCGCACGAACTGCTTAAAACGGATAGCACAAAACTTTCACTAATTTGAAACAGAGACGAATTACAAGCGTATTAACGTTATATTTCTTAATCATTTTGAAAAGTCTGTTTCAAAATACAATTAAGAAATAGCATGGTTCACCAAAAACTGTTGCTGCCGCTGATTATCTTAGAAGAAAGATTAAGGAAGGGCAAACCTACGTTTCTAGCATTTGTAGACTTAGAGAAAGCTTTTGACAATGTTGACTGGAATACTCTCTTTCAAATTCTGAAGGTGGCAGGGTAACATACAGGGAGCGAAAGTCTATTTACAATTTGTACAGAAAGCAGATGGCAGTTGTAAGAGTCGAGGGGTGTGAAAGGGAGTGAGACAGGGTTGTAGCCTCTCCCCGATGTTATTCAATCTGTATATTGAGCAAGCAATAAAGGAAAAAAAAGAAAAGTTTGGAGTAGGTTGGTTGGTTGGTTTGTGGTTTTAAGGGACTAGACAGCAACGGTCATCGGTCTCGGAGTAGGTATTAAAATCGATGGAGAAGAAATAAAAACTTTGAGGTTCGCCGATGACATTGTCATTCTGTCAGAGACAGCAAAGGACTTGGAAGAGCAGTTGAACGGAATGGACAGCGTCTTGAAAGGAGGGTATAAGATGAACATCAACAAAAGCAAAAAGCCAAAAAAGGATAATGGAATGTAGTCGAATTAACTCGGGTGATGCTGAGGGAATTAGATTAGGAAATGAGACACTTAAAGTAGTAAAGGAGTTTTGGTATTTGGGGAGCAAAATAACTGATGATGGTCGAAGTAGAGAGGATATAGAATGTAGACTGGCAATGGCATGGAAAGCGTTTGTTAAGAAGAAAAATTTGTTAACATCGAGTATAGATTTAAATGTCAGGAAGTCGTATCTGAAAGTATTTCTATGGAGTGTAGCTATGTATGGAAGTGAAACGTGGACGATACATAGTTTACACAAGAAAAGAATAGAAGCTTTCGAAATGTGGTGCTACGGAAGAATGCTGAAGAATAGGTGGATAGATCACATAACTAATGAGGAGGTATTGAATAGAATTGGGGAGTAGAGGAGCTTGTGGCGCAACTTGACTAGAAGAAGGGATCGGTTGGTAGGACATGTTCTGAGACATCGAGGGATCACCAATTTAGTATTGGAGGGCAGCGTGGAGGGTAAAAATCGTAGAGGGAAACCAAGAGATGAATACACTAAGCAGATTCAGAAGGATGAAGGCTGCAGTAAGTACTGGGAGATAAAGAAATTTGCACAGGATAGAGTAGCATGGAAAGCTGCAACAAACCAGTCTCAGGACTGAAGACCACAACAACAACAAACATCTAAGGTCATTATTCACCTATTCACCTCCAGGACGGAATCAATGTACCTCATCTGTCTGCGTTTATAGGAAATTTAGTGTGCAAATGTGGGGAAATATTCGAAACTTCTGCGTAACGTGTATCTAAAAACCACATACAGGATGGCTGGCACATCAGGCGTCGTCGTTAACCTCAATAATGAAACTCAGTGATCTTATCGAAGTAGCAAAAATTAGCGTGTTTTGAGAGTCGTCAGTCGCGTTACGGGCTTGCCTAAGTGGATAGTCAACTTGCATTATTCTTCCGGCTCAGCTTAAATTCTGTTAGGTGACTCTGCTATACTACCTACACTTGTCTACGGTAAATCATTCTGGCACTGCACGTCTGAATCTTACACGTACTTGCAAACACCATGCGAAAGTTCCACTTTTCATACCTTCATTTCTTGGGTGTTAATATAAATGATTCATTCACCACTCATTATAGGAGAGAGATGGAGGAATTCTGTTGATAACATGTGAGTATTCAATAACATGTCTATCTTGGTTGCAGTTTAATAAAATGAACAGTCCAGGCGTAATATTTATTGAACTGACAAGAAGCTTCCATAGTATGCTTATAATGTAACACACAAGAATACACGGTTTCATCTTAAAACGACGCAGAAATAGACTCACGTTTGAGAACATCATGTCATAATGATGACAGAAGCAACATATTACAAAAATTTCAGGAGATTTAATTCTAAGTATGATTTAGGAAATACAGACAATTGTTGGATTCCGTAGCACATGCTGAACTTCCGTGTAAGGGTGAAGATTAGAGTGCTAATAAGAAGTCAGGAAAATACTGCGCTTCATGTAGCTGTAAATTGTGCTAAAACAGTTGACTTCTTGCTGTCGAATGTCAGAATATGAAGAAAATTAAAATTTCTAATGAGCTCGAGTATTTACATCAAACACTAGGGTTATACAATGTGATACATTGTAAGGAACAGAAAAGTGAATGAGTCAGAAACACTGTAGGTCATTCAGGAAATTTCACAACTCCTTACATTGACTACCGTAGAAGTGAGGGTTGAAGCAGCTTCCGAAAAGTCTGCACTTTTTTTGTAGAGGAAACCATTCACTCAGAACCAAAAGCTTCCTGCTAAACTGAATACACCGGCCGCTGTGGCCGAGCGGTTCTAAGTTGGCCTTTGGCTGTGCTGCGGTGAGGACGCGCTGTTTGTGTTCCTACCGCGGAGCGAGCGCTCGTGTTGTTTACATAGTACTCGGCCGTTTCGCGCGTGCCGTACTCAGCATATAGATCACTATGGCGCACCAATACAGAAAATCGACGCTCAAATTTACGTTCCGCAACGAATTTGCACGGCCCAAAGCACTCGAAGTCGAACGATTTCTACGAGAAGAAGTTAAAATCCCCGCGACCGACATTCTCGGCATTCACTTGTCCATTGTGAATAGTATCGTATATGTCAAGATCATCAACGACGCAACATGTGAACGGATCCTTCGGGACACGAAACCGGGCCTCCGTTTCTGCCATGCTGATGGCAATGTGGGGACTGTGCACGTCGATTATTCTGGCATGGGACTTCGCACGATCAGAATTTTCGAACTTCCTTTCGAACTACCGGCGGAGGACGTCGTGACAGCGCTGCGCCCCTACGACACTGTGCATGATCATATTGCGGAAAAATGGACACAATTCCAGACATATCCGGTGCTGAACGGCGTCCGCCAGGTCCGAATAGAACTTAAAAGACATGTACCTTCATATCTGAATATCGGTGGCTGCCGTGCCATCGTCATCTACGATGGGCAACCGAAGACCTGCTCTGGTTGTGGGAAGGAGGGACACCTCAGATCAGAATGTATGCAACGTCGAATCACTCAACTGCCGCCGGCTGAAGCGGACCCGCCATCGCAGCCGACGCTGCTTCCTGTGACTTATGCAGCAGCCCTCACGACAGCTACCACTTCACCACGACAGCCGACATCCACTGTTCGGTCGCGGCTCCATGCTCCAATACAGGGCGATGATGACACACCCGTTCCACAAGCTATGGATTCAACTCCGATGCCGCCGCCCCCGTCGACGGATAACAACATACATGACGATAGCATGGCCGTAGACTCGCTTATTGTGCCTACGGCTGCCTTTGTGCCGGAACGTCGTGAATCTTTGCCATCGGCTGACACAGGAGGACACACCAGGAAGCAACGCTCTCCGAAGCGACGGAAGCGGAGGCGTAGAGCAACTTCCGAACGGGATGCGACACAGCCTCCAGAGGATGACGATTCCACCTTCAATGACGACGCTACCACAGAGGCAGCCGCCATTTGTTGCAGTTGGCACCATCGAACGAAACTGAGGACAAACCACATATATCTACAGTGGCAAAATCGGATGCCGAGATACAGGACAGATGCTGCCCACCACCTTCTGGAGTGCAGGCACCCATGCCGTGTTCTGAGGAAGCTAGGGAGGCCGATCTTGCTTTCAGTTACCCGACGTGGGCGGATGACCACGACGACAACGGAACCATGCAAGTTACGCCAACAGGGCCCACGGCATTGGCGCCGGCTCTCTAGAAAGGACTGCAGGTGAGGTTTGGGGTGATGCGGAGGTGTCAATACAGTCAGAAGCGTCATAGATAATTCCAGTCTTAATGGATAACTTAACACCTGCGGTTCGGCAACAAGCTTATCGTATCGCCACGCTTAACCTCAACACGATACGAACGGCAGTGAAGATCCAGTTGCTGCGTGAGATGCTTCGTTCTTCGGATGTTGACATTGCCCTGTTGCAAGAAGTATATATAGCGGCCCTCCCCGTTTTCTACGGTTATGTGACATATGTGTCACCGGCGGACCGGAATGGCAGCGGTACAGCAATACTAGTGCGCGACGGAATTGCCATCGAAGAAGTGACTTACCTTCCGTCAGGAAGGGGGCTGGCGATCACAGCACTGGGCACGCGCATCATTAACATTTACGCTCCATCAGGAACTGACCAACGCCGCAAACGATCGCTGTTCTACTCGGAGGATATCGCCCCCCTCTTTATCAGCCGCTTCGAGCAATATATCTTCGGCGGCGAATTTAACTGTGTGCTCCACCCCAAAGACCAAGTCCCACATTTCTCGACTAGTCAAGAACTTCGGCTCCTGGTTCGAGATCTGCTTCTCACCGACACGTGGGAGACAGTGCACGGTGACCGTCCCGGCCCGACATACCTTACTAGTCACTCCGCCAGTCGCCTAGACCGCATTTATGTCTCACGAGCTCTAGCACCGGGAGTATTGGACGCCGAACGTTGGCCGCTTGCCTTCTCCGATCATAGCGCTTTCATAAGCACACTCACTCTACAACAGCAGCGGATATGGCGCAGCCGAGGACCCTGGAAGCTGAATGTGGCACATCTTCAAGCCCCGGAATGCCGTCAGATTATCGCCAACACATGGCTGGATTGCGAACGTCGTCTTCCCCGATACCCATCGACTCTAGCATGGTGGGTGGACTGTGCAAAACCAGCTTTTCGGCGTGTGCTAACACAATTCGGAAAATATATCGTAGGTTGGCATCGTCACACATTGGACTTTTATTACACGATGCTTCGCGAACTCGACAGCCAACCACCATCTCCAAACCGACAAATGGAAAGCCGCCGAATTAAAGGTAAAATATTGTCTCTTACGAGGAAACGTTTGGAGGGGGTCGTAGTGCGATCGCGACGTCAAGACCGAGTGGAAGGAGAAAACCCGTCTATGCATCACATCGTCCTCGACAGCCGCCGACGCCGACAGCAGCTGACCACTGACCTCGTATTGCCAGGTGGTAGGGTCGTAATGACTCAGGCGGCGGTTACAGAAGCCTTCTCAGATCACTATCGCCGGTTTTACGATGAGGTGAATACAGAGGACGAGGAAGCGGACGATCACGACATACTGCAGCACGTGTCGCACACCCTCGACAATGCAGCAGCGGCGACGCTGTTAGGTGGGATTACACGAGATGACATCGAGGACGTGCTTAAAAGGGAGCACTCAACAAATCTCCCGGGCCAGACGGACTGCCGCTCGAGTTTTATCGTACTTTCCGCGATCTCATGATGCCCCGATGGATCATCATGTACCAAGAACTGATGACCCCCGGTTCCCACGTGCCACCTGCATTCGTGGAAGGTCTCCTTATACCGATACACAAGCCTTCCAGAGGTCGGACGGTCGAGGACCACAGGCCAATTACAATGCTCAACTCGGACTATAAAATCTTCGCCCGACTACTCGCCAGCCGCATAAAGAAGGTTCTGCCCTTACTCCTCTCAATGGAGCAAACGACACAGGGCGGAGTGACCAACATGCAAACGGCAACCAGCGAATGCAGGGATTTAATAGCCATCGCCACATCCTGTCGCCTTCGAGCTGCTCTGATCTCCATTGATTTCGACCACGCCTTCGGCAGACTTCACCACAAGTTCCTTCTGTCCGTTATGGCCCGCATGGGCTTCCCGCCTGACTTTCTCGACATCTTTCAGCGGCTTTTCCGTGGAGCTGCATCCCGTGTACTGGTGAATGGACGGATTGCGGGTCCCATTCCGATCCGACGGTCAGTTCGCCAAGGATGCCCACTCTCCATGATCCTTTACGCGATCGCACTCGAACCACTTGTCGGAGGGTTGAAAAACAGGCTCTCGGGCATGTCATTGAGGGATCACACCTTTCACTGCAGGATATATGTTGATGACCTTCTATTACTTGTCCGATCTGGTGACGAGGTACGCTCCGTGATACAATGGATCAATCGCTATGGTTTGGCAGCGGGCAGCCTCAAGAATGTGGCCAAGTTGGCAGCGATGCCCATTGGGAGAGGTCTACAGGAGGACGCTTTAGCCCCACTCCCACTAGTTAACAAGATCCGGTTCTTGGGCATAACATTTACACAGGATGTGCGCCGCACGGCTGCCATGAACTATGCACGATTACTACAGGCAATACGCACAGAAGTTCGCCGGAACTTACTTCGACGGATGGACCTCCTACAGCGTGTGGAAAACCTCAACCTTCACGTGGCAACTAAGATGATCCACATGGCCCAGGTCCTACCGATATCTACAGCGATGGCACACAGACTGCAAGCAGCGTTTGGATATTACCTTACCGCCGGACACCTATTCAAAGTCCGCTACGAAACACTCACCCTCCCTCCGCTTGATGGCGGACTGGGACTTACAAATGTACGAGCGAGGGCTACAGCATTATACTTGTGCACAATGATGAAATTGTGGACCCACAAAGATGCTTCCCTTACGGGTCATCTGTTAGAGGAATTGCTGCCGGCGTCTCTTCTGCCACCTGTCACGGTTGCGCACATTACACCCTCACTCTCGCACCTCTCGGCATTTATTCTTGAGTATAGTTACGTACACCCAGACCTTCCCAACACTCGCACTCCCAAGGCGAGAGACTTTTACAGACTGCTGCTAAGGTCCATCCCTCGCAATGTGATTGAGTGGAAGAGCCCTACGACCCTATGTCCTGCAGTGTGGAGAGCGGTCCAGAAGCCGTTCCTCCCCACGCGGGTACGAGCCGCGTGGTACCAGGTGTTGAACGGGAAGGTTGTAACACGACAAAGGCTGCACGCTATTGGGATGGCGGATTCCCCCGGTTGCCCACATTGCCACCTCGTGGATACTGACGAACACCTTTTAACATGTGGATCGGCGTTAGAAATATGGCTGCTAGTGCATAAGATCCTCGCCTGCTACCTACGTATCGCGCCTCGCACAATTGAGCCACGGCTCCTCCTTTGTTCAGAGGATACTTATTTCCCACCTGCGAAGACTCACGCTCTCACATGGTTTAAAGGCATGTCCATATACTACCTCTTTCGAGATGATGAGAAGATGGTACTTGATTACTGGCAATTTCTCCAGGACAGTCATAGCACACTTGAGTGTACACCCCGATACCGACAACTATTTGCCAACTATTTACACAGTGTCTTCGATAACCCCCCTCACAGTTGGGGAGTACCGGGCAGAGGATGACCGCCTTCATGGGGCTCCACACGCTGCGAAATGTTGTACCAATTTGGAACATGGAATCTGTATGCAGATGGGCCATGCACATGGAATGGCGTGCGGGATTTGGTTAGGTCTTCTTTTTTCTTTATTATCTATCATCACACTATTGGTTTCAAATTCTATTTCATAGTTTAGAAGGAACTCTTGTTCTGTTGTTGCTACGAATGTACATTCTAATTTTGTTTGTCGTAACTGAAAGACGCCTTTTTCCATCTATATAAAAAGAAAGGTTGGCAGAAGGAAAAAAATAAAAAAAAATAAAACAAAAGAAATAAAAAAAAGAAAAACAAAATATAAAAAAGTGAAAAAAAGGAGCGCTAATGCGCAAAAAAAGTGGTCAGCGTGACGTAATGTCAAGCCTAAGGGCAAAAAAAAAGGATGGATAGAGCGTATGCCATAAAAAAAGTCTTCCCTCGAGTGAAAAAAAAGAAAAAAAAGTGGTTCTAGGCGCTTCAGTCTGGAGCCAGGCTACCACTACGATCGCAGGTTCGAATCCTACCTCGGGCATGGATGTGTGTGATGTCCTTAGGTTAGTTAGGTTTAAATAGTTCTAAGTTCTAGGGGACTGATGACCTCAGATGTTAAGTCCCATAGTGCTCAGAGCCATTTGAACCATTTTTAAACTGAATACGATTACATGCGAATATACAGGGAGGGGACACTGACAATAGTTAGCGTTTTAGGATTCTATGAGTGCGATGATGCATGTATTTTCATTGAATGCAGAGTTTACGGTCCTGTATATTTTTTTATTATCAAACTGGGCTGACTGACGTGCAGACATGTACAACTGTCAGACCACATGTCCTGTGTCGATTCCTTCGAATTGCTACTTTTGTCAGCACTTGTCGTCTTATTACGTCGCAGATGAAGATATACCCTTCCTTTGCACGTTTACGCAATTATGTCCGAAAATTAAAATACAAAGGTATTCCTTAATCGCTTCGTTCGAACCTTCTTCATAGAACATCAGACATTCATTTGTTCCGTTCTATGTAAGTGCCGTCGATAAGTCAATATGGCATATAATCGGTCTGTATGTGTCCTTCAGCAGCTGGCACAAAGGAACTGTAGAACCAGTTGCAGATAAGCAGATATTTGGGAAGTTATCGGACACCTCTCTGCGTCGATATCACTTTTTGTGGTTTAAAAAAAATTACCAGCAATATGCGTGTATGTGTCTGCAAGTAAATCGTTTAATTGTATCACTGTCATACGCAGGTCATACAATTTGCTCATTTTATAGTACCTTCCTGCGATAATAATATTGGGATGTATAATTATATAGCAATCACCGTGCAAAAAATGCTCTGAGCACGTTTAAATGTGGTACGTACAGAAGAATAACAATTCACTATGAATCATTATATTTACATACCATGACATTTATTAACAAGAGATGTTCTGTCACAGCCCTGAAAATATGGCCAACTGCAGGCGTGCAACTATCGCTCTTGACTCATGCTCAGAGCTTCAGAAAATTTGACGCGGAAAACAAATGAAGAGCCTTTGTGGAAGTCCCATATTTTTTTATGTCCTGAACTTGACTCGGCGTGTAGAGTAGATACATACGTTGTCCTATAACACTTTCGATACACACTTTATTTTCCTTTTCTTCCGAAGGTTAACCAATATCCGAGGAAACATTCAGATTCTGTTAATCGAAGAGAAACAGTCGACAGGTCTTTACCAAACTCATAATCCGTTTTGAACGTTTGATTTTAATTATGTGGATTCATACGTTCTGCTTTCTTATTATCGGAATGATATAAAACGTCGAACGTTTCGGTTTGTGCTTAATGAGTTTTGCCCACGGAACAGGAGAACGATTACATCATTTGTAAATGACAGGTGGCTCCGAGACTGAGATAAAACATTTTACGGAATTACAGCACTTCATAACATAATTACGTGTCACAAAACCAATTTTTTGTTTATAAACTATGCATTTGTTCTTTATACATCCTCGATCTTTCAAGGCAATCCTTTCATATAGTAATCCATTCACAGAAAAAGGACCTATCAATATAGGGTATGGAAGTTTCGTAAACCGTTTATTTCCTGATAACGAAGATTGCGTGCCTTATCACATATAGATTGTTAATGAGTTGGAACTGTTATTTAAAGACTGTGAAACCCTTGTCTATGTTACGGCGTAAAGTCAAGCGCCGGCATGCCAGTCGGGAACGAGAGAGAAGAGATGGCTGTGAGCAGAAGTCAGCCAATAGCACGCTTACCAACCCCTCTCCAGGACGACAACGCGACAGCAGTGGCTTTATGAGAAGAGGACGTAGGCGCCACGACCGACTGCTCGGGGCCCAGTCGAAGAGTAGCTTCAAAATTAGCGAGTTCTATAGCAGCATCGCCATTAGGTACTTTGCTGCACATTCTATGTAGCTCAAACGTGGAATTGTTATACTGAAGAGACTTGCTTATTTCTTATGTCATACTTTGCTTGCGACACGCCTGTGGAACACGCCTTAATTCTACTTTGTCTTTTCCTTGCAGGGGTGTGTTTACGCGTTTTCACAGTGTCTTATAATCTTTTTGAAAATCAGTGTTTTCAGGCGGGCATTGCAAAAATGAGATCGAAAGGAAGTGCAAAATGGCTAAGCAGGGATGGCTAGAGGACAAATGTAAGGATTTAGAGGCGTATCTCACTAGAGGTAAGATAGATACTGCCTACAGGAAAATTAAAGAGACCTTTGGAGATAAGAGAACCACTTGTATGAACATCAAGAGCTCAGATGGAAACCCAGTTCTAAGCAAAGAAGGGAAAGCAGAAAGGTGGAAGGAGTATATAGAGGGTCTATACAAGGGCGATGTACTTGAGGACAATATTATGGAAATGGAAGAGGATATAGATGAAGATGAAATGGGAGATACGATACTGCGTGAAGAGTTTGACAGAGCACTGAAAGACCTAAGTCGAAACAAGGCCCCCGGAGTAGACAACATTCCATTGGAACTACTGACGGCCTTGGGAGAGCCAGTCCTGACAAAACTCTACCATCTGGTGAGCAAGATGTATGAAACAGGCGAAATACCCTCAGAGTTCAAGAAGAATATAATAATTCCAATCCCAAAGAAAGCAGGGGTTGACAGATGTGAAAATTACCGAACAATCAGTTTAATAAGCCACAGCTGCAAAATACTAACACGAATTCTTTACAGACGAATGGAAAAACTAGTAGAAGCCGACCTCGGGGAAGATCAGTTTGGATTCCGTAGAAATACTGGAACACGTGAGGCAATACTGACCTTACGACTTATCTTAGAAGAAAGGTTAAGGAAAGGCAAACGTACATTTCTAGTATTTGTAGACTTAGAGAAAGCTTTTGACAATGTTGACTGGAATACTCTCTTTCAAATTCTAAAGGTGGCAGGGGTAAAATACAGGGAGCGAAAGGCTATTTACAATTTGTACAGAAACCAGATGGCAGTTATAAGAGTCGAGGGACATGAAAGGGAAGCAGTGGTTGGGAAGGGAGTAAGACAGGGTTGTAGTCTCTCCCCGATGTTATTCAATCTGTATATTGAGCGGGCGGTGGGGGAGACAAAGGAAAAATTCGGAGTAGGTATTAAAATCCATGGAGAAGAAATGAAAACTTTGAGGTTCGCCGATGACATTGTAATTCTGTCAGAGACAGCAATGGACTTGGAAGAGCAGTTGAACGGAATGGATGGTGTCTTGAAGGGAGGATATAAGATGAACATCAACAAAAACAAAACGAGGATAATGGAATGTAGTCGAATTAAGTCGGGTGATGTTGAGGGTATTAGATTAGGAAATGAGACACTTAAAGTAGTAAAGGAGTTCTGCTATTTGGGGAGCAAAATAACTGATGATGGTCGAAGTAGAGAGGATATAAAATGTAGACTGGCAATGGCAAGGAAAGCGTTTCTGAAGAAGAGAAATTTGTTAACATCGAGTATAGATTTAAGTGTCAGGAAGTCATTTCTGAAAGTATTTGTATGGAGTGTAGCCATGTATGGAAGTGAAACATGGACCGTAAGTAGTTTGGACAGGAAGAGAATAGAAGCTTTCGAAATGTGGTGCTACAGAAGAATGCTGAAGATTAGATGGGTAGATCACATAACTAATGAGGAAGTATTGAATAGGATTTGGGAGAAGAGAAGTTTGTGGCACAACTTGACCAGAAGAAGGGATCGGTTGGTAGGACATGTTCTGAGGCATCAAGGGATCACCAATTTAGTATTGGAGGGCAGCGTGGAGGGTAAAAATCGTAGGGGGAGACCAAGAGATGAATACACTAAGCAGATTCAGAAGGATGTAGGTTGCAGTAGGTACTGGGAGATGAAGAAGCTTGCACAGGATAGAGCAGCATGGAGAGCTGCATCAAACCAGTCTCAGGACTAATGACCACAACAACAACAACGATAAAGACGACGAATGGCTTGAGTGGCTGAAACAGTCTGAAGCCCATGTAATTGCTGACAATGTACCAGGTACTGTGAAAGTATATCACTTTTTGTCCGCAATAGGAAGTGCAATTTTTCGCCTCAAGCAGAAATTTTTCCCTAATACAACTCCGAGTGAACTTCTTATGATCATCTTCTAGATTCGCTAACTAACTATTATGACCAACAAGTAAATGGGAGCTAGGTACCAATTATTTAATTGCAATAAAAGGTTGGAACAAACTTATTGTGAATAGGTAACAGATTTGTAGGATATGACAAGGAAATGTAAATTTAAATGTGCTTGTGGAGCTTTATATTTAGATGCTACATTACGTGATGCCATCGTCAGATTTAGAGAACAGATTATGAAACAGTCAGATCCATCATTTCAACGTGTAGTGCAAATACTAGATCAGTACGATTCAAGTGTCGTGTCGGCCAATAAATTTTAGCACCCACCAATTTGTCGGGTTGAGTCGTCCCATGCTTACGACTGGCCCATTCAGCAGCAACAGCCCACGCGTGCCATGCCGCATAATCAATGAAGTCTATTGAACTGCTGCAGGCATTAGCAAAACTAACAAGCGCCACTCCAGCAAACCTTTTGTTCATTTGCATATTAGTGGATAAAGTGTGAAATTTCAGTTGGATATGGTGCCTCTGTTACACTGCTGAACCGTAACACATATGAACTGTTAGACTCCCCACGCCTGTCTAGAACTACCATGCACCTGACGGCTTATAATGAACAAGACATTCTCGTTCTCAAAAAGTGTACTTTGTCTGCCATGCATCGCTCGCACACGTGAACTGTGACTTGCACTGTGCTCCAGTCACGCAATTGTGATAGCATATTTGCCCTTGATTCGTTTGATTTGTTCTGGTTTAAAATTCAGAACAATGTGTTGCCAGTGACTGCATTCAGCCGTCCGTTGTGGTCGAGCGGTTCTAGGCGGTTCAGTCTGGAACCGCGCTGCTGCTACGGTCACAGGTTCGAATCTTGTCTCGGGCATGGATGTGTGTGATGTCCTTAGGTCAGTTAGTTTTAAGTAGTTCTAAGTCTAGGGGACTGATGACTACATTCCGTATGAAAGACAGTGTAGCTAGCTTGCTGAAAGAATTCCCTCAACTCTTTTCTGAAGGTTTAGGCAAGGCTAATAATTTTGCTGCACATATTGCTATGAAAGATAATGCTCAGCCGAAATTTTGTCGGGCCACAACTGTACCATTGCGTTACGGGACAAAGTCGCTGCTAAACTTAAAGAATTGCAAGAGAGGGGAGCTATTGCGCTCATACAAGCTAGTCAGTTGGCAAGTCCACTGGTTTTTCTCCCCAAACCTTCAGGTCACAATCGCCTCTGTGTTGAATTTAACCCACAAACTGTGATTGTTACTTACTCATTACCACGCGCAGAGGGTCTCATGGACAAATTACGCGCTGGTCGTTACTTTTCAAAAATTGATTTACGCGATGCATATCTTCAAATACCGCTTGATGAAGAATCTCAAAAGTGTGTGTAGTAAATACTCCTTTGGGTTTGTTTAAAGATTTGCGTTTGCCTTATGGCAGTGCTTCTGCACCCACCTTTTTCCAATGGTATTTGGAACAGCTGACTGCTAAAGTACCAAACTGATCTAACTATTTGGACAATACTGTCGTAGCAGATTCTACACCTGAAGAACTCAATGCAAATTTGCGTGCTTTGTTTCATGTGTTATCTGATGCAGGACTAAAGTGTAGACTGGAGAAGTGTGACTTTTTAAACCTGAGTTCCAGTATCTTGGTCATGTCATAAACAGTCAAGTCGTACATCCTCTTCAGTCACATTTGTTCGCCATCCGTGAACTGCCGGTTCCTCGCAATGTCACAGAATTGCAGTCAGTCTTAGGGAAAATGAAGTATTATATTCGGCTCTTACCGCATGCCGCACAAATCGCAGCTCCATTGCATCGCTTGCGTCGCAAGAATGTTCTCTTAGTTTCGACAGATGAGTAACAAGAAGCTTTTTATAATGTAAAAGCTGCATTGCTCAGTGATCGATGCTTGGTTCACTTTCATTCTGACAAACCAGTTGTGTTGCAAGTTGACGCTTCCTCTTACGGAATCGGAGCAGTGCTTTCACACAGATTTGGTGATAAAGACAGACCTGTTGCTTTAGCATCAAAAGTGTTGTCCAAACCTCTGTGTAACTATTCACAAATAGAGAAAGAAGAATTGGGTATTTCGTGTAGTGTCACCAAATTCCACCACTATTTGTATGGCAGAAAATTGTACAAGCCGTTGCAGTCCTTGTTTCATCCGACGACGCCGTTTTCTGTACGAACTGCTCGAAAATTGCAAAGATGGTCTTTGTTGTTGTCTCACTATCAGTACGAGATTGTGTATCGTCCGACAGCTCAATATGGTAATGCGGACGCACTTTCACGTCTTCCGATTGGCCCTGATACAGACTTCGACGCTTCTGCAGCATCTTGTCACATCGATGCTCAGGATTCTGAACTGCTTCAATCCTTTCCTCTGAACTATAGGAAAATTGCACGGGCCACGGAAACTGATTCGGGTTTGAACATTTTGCTAACATACATTCGCACATCTTGGCCTCGCTCACTGCATAGCACAAAGAACTCTGTAGATACTTTGATCTCGGCATAGCCTCGCTATACAGAAAAGTTTGATTCTTGTTTAAAATGACTGTGGGCAGCCACGTGTGTTGATTCCCAAAGCTTTGCAAAAAGCAGTGTTGCAGTTACTGGGGGGTTGTTCGTACGAAACAGTTACCGCGTCGTCACTGTAATTGGCAGGGTATGGACACCCAAATAGAACCGATGACGGTTCGAGGCTCGTGGTCGTGCGGTAGCGTTCTCGCTTCCCACGCCCGGGTTCCCGGGTTCGATTCCCGGCGGGGTCAGGGATTTTCTCTGCCTCGTGATGACTGGGTGTTGTGATGTCCTTAGGTTCGTTAGGTTTAAGTAGTTCTAAGTTCTAGGGGACTGATGACCATAGATGTTAAGTCCCATAGTGCTCAGAGCCATTTGAACCATTTTGAACGGATGACGTCACAGTGTCACGCATGTGCTGAAATTCAATCCGCTCCGCCACAAAAAGTCTCTTCTTGGCATAATCGCAATCACCATGACAACGCGTGCACATAGACATTGCGAGACCTTTCTGCAACACTCGTTGGTAGATTGTGGTAGACACTTATAGCAAGTATCCTTTTGCTGTGCCAATTAACTCGACAACGTCACGTAGCGGAATTCAGGTGTTGTCCTCTATTTTTTTGCCTCGAAGTCTTGCCTGAAGTCATGTGTCGGACAACAGTCCTCAGTTCACGTCAAATGAATTGGAAACATTCTGTGAACGCAATGGCATACAGCATCTAACAAGTGCACCGTTCCATCCACAGTCAAACGGCAAAGCGGAACGTTTTGTCAGAACATTCAACAGCAGATGGCCAAAAAATGGCTCTAAGCACTATGGGACTTCACATCGGAGGTCATCAGTCCCCCAGACTTAGAACTTCTTAAACCTAACTAACCTAAGGACATCATACACCTCCATGCCCGAGGCAGGATTCGAACCTGTGACCATACCTGCAGCGCGGTTCCGGACTAAAGCGCCTAGAACCGCTCGGCTAAAAGGGGCCAGCGAGATAGCCAAACGTCGCACCGCAGACATTCAGGGATCAAGCGTTGCAACTGTTTGTCGCCTCCTATCGTTCGCATGCACGAGATGGACCATCACCAGCTGAATTACTTCACGGCCGCCACCATCGGACACTGATTTACCTGCTCCACCCTCCCCAGCATCCGACGCCGCAAGAAGGCCACAATCATCGCTTCGCGCCGCATGATTTTGTGCTTTTCAGGGCTTTTAGCGGCAGCTGACGATGGGCGCGGGGCCAGGTCCGTCGTCGACTTGGCGCATGGATGTATCTCATTTTAGGCCCAGACGGATTGCAGCGCTGACATCACAATCACATTCACAACTGTCATGTGCACGGTGATCCCTCTGTATTTCTTCCCTCAAATTAACGGATCCCGAGGACAGCGTGGTCACAGCAGCCGCCAGAAGGTATCATCACGACACCACGGCACGACCTCATGAAGACGGATACTTCACCTCCTCCGTCTCCTCTCGTCCTACCGATAGAGCTGGACCCGCCGACGCCGCAGCATCCATCACCTACTACATCTTGTTATGGGCCTCAGGAGGTTTATGCCTACCTTTCTGGGCGTTTTCCTGGGGACGTTTCCAACAGAGCGCAGGCTGGATGGCGGGGTACGACTGGAAGTCTGACGCCCCCGCAGCCACAGCTTCCAGTCCATCGTAGCGTCCACGCTCCTGCCTCCCCTGCTGTTGTCGTGCTCCTTATACGACTATGGTCACTCGCTTCGGGGAGAGACTGAGGGGGGGAGGAACGTACAGCGTAAAGTCAAGCGCCAGCACGCCCGTCGTGGACGAGAGAGAAGAGACAGCTGTGAGAAGAAGTCAGCCATTAGCACGCTGACCGATCCCTCTCCAGGAGGACAACGCGATAGCAGTGGCCTCTGTGTGAAGAGGACATAAGCACCGCGCCCGACTGGTCGCAGTCCATCGAAGATTAGCTTCAAGATTAGCGAGTTTTATAGCAGCATCGACACTAGTCACTTTGCTGTACATTTTATGTAGGTCAAACGTGGAACTGTGATACTGGAGAAACTTGCTTATTTTGCATGTCGCCCTTTGCTTGCGACATATCTGTCTAACACGAAGTTAAGTATTGTTTTTTCATTTTGTAATAAAACTCATTTATACGATTTGTTTGAATTGTTGTCTAGCGATCCGAGAAAGCTGGTTTCCTAGACACCCAATATTTTTTCATTTTGTAATAAAACTCATTAATACGATTTGTTTGAATTGTTGTCTAGCGATCCGAGAAAGCGGGTTTCCTAGACACCCAATATTTGACTAGGCTGGATTTAACAGTCTATACACGCAAAATGCGTTACATTTATGTTCAACTGACAGCAGCCACACCAGAACATGCATCGTTGTCGTAAGCGTAAATGGTCAGTCGTGGCGGGTGCTAACTTGAAGAAGTTTACCTTACTGAGGTATTGTAGAAGGGTGACGTAATGGAACCGTGGCTTTGTGGTTCAAAATGGTTCAAATGGCTCTGAGTACTATGGGACTTAACATCTGTGGTCATCAGTCCCCTAGAACTTAGAACTACTTAACCCTAACTAACCTAAGGACATCACACACATCCATGCCCGAGGCAGGATTCGAACCTGCGACCGTAGCAGTCGTGCGGTTCCGGACTGAGCGCCTAGAACCGCTAGACCACCGCGTGGCTTTGTGAAAAATACGGATAATTTCACACTGTTTTATCTTTCTCAATCGTCATATTGGCACACAAGCGCTAATATCGTCAAAATATTGAAGGGTGTTTATGTGTGATGCTCTGCACTAACGGTGTATTTTAAATAGGACAAGTGTTTGTGTGAAAAGTGAATTTTTAGTTTATTGTTTTGTGCAATATTAAGTCTCCCAACAGTAGGCATCAGTATCTCAAAAACAATACAGAATTTTCCACGTAAGTAGCACAGAAAAGTTCTCTCCTCGACTTTCAGAACTATTTATACTATTCTTGCCCATCATTAAGACTGTAGAAAACAAAATAAAAAATAACCTTTTTTCTAGGATAGGTTTTTGGTTTGCTGCACCACATATCCAAAGATACTTTCACCATAGCAGGAAACTAGCGGATGGTATGGTTAGATGACACAAGATAAATGAGCACAGTTGCTTGAAGATGAACCTGTCGGTTAGAAAACGTTGAATTAAGGAAACAATTAAAATCATAGTCAGTTTAATGGTCCATGGGTTTAGCAATGCTCTTTTCATCCAGGACTTGTCTTCCATGGGATCAGCATTGCAGTTTCTCACCGACTGGTGCTAGTTTTCTTATATTTAAACTCAGTATTAATAAAGGTATTGTTCGATATCAGTCATAGATCCATAATGAGTAAAGTACACCTCTTGCTATGGGCGTGTCGGCCGGTGTGGCCGAGCGGTTCTAGGCGCTTCAGTCTGGAACCGCGCGACCGCTACGGTAGCAGGTTCGAATCATGCCTCAGGCATGGATGTGTGTGATGTCCTTAGGTTAGTTAGGTTGAAGTAGTTCTAAGTTCTAGGGGACTGATGACCTCAAATGTTAAGTCCCATAGTGCTCAGAGCCATTTGAACCATTTTTTTGCCATGGGCGTATAGTGAAATGAAGATTGCCCTTACTTAGTTGCGATCTTTTACAGACTACCAGTCGTATTGAATACTACGTAGTTCCTTTACTGACTTATCAACTAGCAAGAGCGAGGTATATGGTCGGTTTGTCAAGTTTGTGGAAGACTGAAAAGCTGACTTCTGTATCAGAACTGATGCATCGCACTGAGAAGCAGGTAAGATATTGGTTATGTTACCGAAAAGTGTTAGCTACCTCCCGAAAATTGCTCCAAAAATTACTGCACGCTGTTCTTTTTCTTCAAACGTGAAGAAAATGGTTAGCTTTGATTATTTATAGATATGCCATTCACGATGACAGGAAAAGTCTTCGTTGTAGAATCGCACTAGATCGACTGTGAACGGGTTTGAATTCTCAGGAAACACTCTGTGCTTGCCACATAATTCTGCCGCGATAGCGTTGTGTAGCGGAGTGGCGAACGATCTCTCCAGTGGCTTTTACGAGCACTGCATATCAGCTCCCTCCCGTCCCCTTCCATCGTGACTCACTGCAACGCATGGTTCGGCAACAGGCTTGCCTCTTCACCCAATTCTCAAAGAGGATAATATCACACTTCTCCTGGAGATTGTTTTTTTTTTTTTGTTCGGAAGGTACACTTGCCCTGTGTTCTCAAAGCGTTCTTTCCTCTCGACTCCGTGTGCTTCTTTCACGTCACTATATAAACGCCATAAATAACGTACGTTAGTTGCTATCGTCTGTCTCTCGAGACAATATCAAATGAAGCAGATGTAGGGAAGCTATTATAAACTGGGCTATTTACGTTCCCAAAGATATGAAATGGATACATGCATAAAAAGGGGCATTGTAAGAAAGAACTAGGTGGGTAGCAGTTGAAGTTTGTTATTCCTTAACTTATGAATCTAGATTCGTTTAACTATATCCATCCTTATCTTCTTGTTCAAACTACATTCCCAGGTACTCAATAACACCGCATATCGAGCGCTTTCACAATGAAGCCCAATAAGTGATTATTACTCCAGTGTAGAGCTGTATGCCTCTTACAATTTTACCGGTGGATAGAATATTCCATCATCTTTCTGGCGTCCAGCCGGGAGAACATCCAGCAGATAATTATTTCATCTTCCAATATGGTTTATTACGGCTGGTAACCTTACAGCACTCCACTTTAATAACTAACCACATAATTCGTAAACACTGTGGATTTGCTCATTCAGCGCTTGTTATGCTTCATTCTTAGATGCATAAAGTTTTATCTATGACTGACGGAGTTTTGCCGATGGTCTTATCTGTGACACACATACATTTACTCTAAGTTACATATGCGTCATTTATTTGTAATTAAATCACCAGCTTCTTGAAGATAACTATACGACTGTCAGCCGAAATACCGGAAGAAGAGTTAATTATGTTCCGGATGCACGGCCGAAAGATTATGGAATATTATGTATGTTAGACAATCTAAATAAATGCACGACAGAATTCTATGATAACTTCGCCTCACGTGTTATTTCACAACAATTCTGAATGGAGGAATTGTTGATGTGATATTAACAGTCAGTGTAAACGTGCATCAAAACTTCTACAAATTTGGGGTTAACGCTGTCAGGATGTTACATGCCACACAAGTATTACGAAAATGGTAGCCTGTACACGATTCACAGTTTTAATCAGATTAGATCGAGTAGAAACTGTACTAGCATTGTTAAGCGACTACAGCGAAGTTTTTAGTGTGGGATACCAATTCATCTCTTTTGTTTACTTTTACTCAGTCGAGATCTACTTTCGATAATGTTGTACGTAGTACTGCGCAAACAATTAAAGGACCATTTTCTCGAAACCCCATAATTGTTTCCTATTGCGACGCAGAAGTGTGAAATTAGGCCCAATTGTGTCTACTACTTTCCTCTGTATTGTTGCAAAAGCGTGGAACTCTGCGTCACATGCGAGGAAATGTCAGAGCTCAGAAGTTTATGTGACATGTAAGATGGGTTAACGGTGTTAAATAGGCACCAAATTTCATTAAAATTCTTCGCACCGACCCGGTGGAAGAGTTACACGGTGAGAAGGTCGCCACAACCCCACTTACCCACATTTTATCCCCTCTTTTGACGCTTCTGCGATAGAGGTCAGAACCATGACGCCCAGTGTTGAAATACTGTTTTTTTTTTAGGTGGTAGAGGACAAAATTTCAGACACACCGTTGCTCAGAAACGACAAGAGAAGGTGTGGGTTGATTCCTACACATTTCGCGGTCGAAAACGACAGTTCGCAGTGCGATGAGCAACTAGGCGACGTTCTTGACAACCTTTGACACTGGTGACACCCCCAGACCTTTCAACCCTTCTCTAAGGACATATTGAGGCTACATCCCCGTTCAACGTAATCGCATACCTTTGGAGTGTAGCGCGATCGCAACTTTGGTTCTCATGTACAGGTGGGAACCACTAAGGAGTATTGAAACACATTCAACGAAATTTGGACGTGATACAAAGCTGCAAAGGGTAGCTATGCATTTTCAGTCCATCTATTGACACACGTGTGAATAAAACGGTAAAAGGTTCTCCTAAGCCCCCCCCCCCCCCCCCCCAGTTAGGCACACCCGCGGTGGCACCCACCTACCCCTATTGAGAATTTAGAAAATGTGCCTTTTCAAAGACAACCAATGAAGTAGACCTAGGCACCTGGAGGCAGGCATCGGAAATCGGTGGGGTGTTATGGGGTTGCCTGCCTTCAGGTGTGTAGGACTATTTCACAGGTTGTCTCAGTAGAGGCAGATTTTAAAAATTCTCTGTGGAGGTAGATGGGTGCCACTGACAGTTTTTCCCGAACTGGGGGTGTTGTTGCAATTTTATTCCTGCATGTGTCAATGTCTCATAGCCCTCTTTTCTCCCTCCCTTTGCGCGGTGGCTAGCACACTGGACTCGCATTCGGGAGGGCGACGGTTCAACCCCGCGTTCGGCCATTCTGATTAAGGTTTTCTATGATTTCGCTGAAGTGCTCCAGGCAAATGCAGGGATGGTTCCTTTGAAAGGGCACGGCCGACTTCCTTCTCCGTCCTTCTTTAATCCGATGAGACTGATGACTTCGTTGTCTGGTCTCCACCAAACAACCCAACCCCCGTCTCCCTCCCCACCCCCAACCCCACCTTGCATCCCGCCACGATCACGCAATAGGAGGTCGCTAAACAGGGGGCTGGAAACGCGTAAACACTCTTTGTCGTTTCGGATCACGTTCAACTTTCGTCGAATGGCTTTGATCGGTTAGTAGTGCCACCAACCTGTACACAAGAGCAAAAATTGCAGTCGCGCAGCACTCAGAAGAGGTGTGATCACTTTCAATGAGGATGCAGCCCCACTGTGTCCTTAGAGCAAGGTTGAAATGTCTAGGAGTGTCAGCAGTGTCGAAAGTTGTCAAGAACGTCGTTCTATAGCTCATCGCACTCCGAACTGTTGTTCTCGACCGCGTAATGTATGAGAGTCAATGAAAGGGATTGTTACACTGAGGGCCTTTATACCACCCCCTGAGGCCTTTTAGTGTCAGTTATGAGCAACAGTATGTCTGAAACGTCTTTCTCGGACAGCCATAAGAAAATGGCCTGATCTAAAAGCCGGGCGTCACGGTTCTGAGCTCCGTCACAGAACCGTCAGCAGGAGGGGTGAACTATGATTAAGAGGGGATGTGACTACTTCTCCATCGAGTGGCATGTCCACTGTGGCGCTGCGCAGAATTGTGCTCAAATCTGGTGCCAATTTAACATTATTAACCCGCCTTACACATCTCATCAACTTCTGAAATCTGGCCTTTTTTCGCCTGTGTCGACACCATCCTGTTTGAAACGTCATCGAGTCCGAGGGTACGGTCGCAGCACGCCACGGATTTGCACAATTTTACAGGATGGTTGTAGCCACTTTCGAGGCAAAGTTCAAAATTCTGCGTCGAAGTGAGATACAATTTTAAGGTTTCGAAGAAGTTATTATTTGTGTTGTGCATAGTAGTTGTTGGAGTATGTAAGTGCTCTGTTGTTCAGAAGAAAAATGCGAAAACCTTGTAGTCCCGCTAAACAGTGCAAAACGTTTCAAAACATTCACACACGATCCGTGTAAACTGCAACTGTAAAACAAAAGCCTGTATAGATTCAGCAACGACCATGCCGCAATAGTAACTACAGAGAATGAACGCTGGGAAGAGAGGTTTGGGACGGGAGTAGAGAAATCTACATAATCTTTATAAAACAACCCAAACCTTGAGATCTAGCTTTCGTCATAAGTTACTTATAATTTGGAAAATTCCGGCACGCCACACGGTTTATTTTAAAGCTTGATCATGTCACTAACTCTTGTACATTTTTTTCAGGTATCACATGTTTCCATGTTCAACTCATGTTCACACCGTTAAAGCTTATTAATTATTATCAATATTGTAACGTCTTGTGGCAACAAGAAGAGCATCCAGCCACCCTGTATAACTAACACGCCAAATCAATATTTAACAGGCCGACTACGTGTAGATACGTGATAAAAGCCGAAGAAGAAGAAGAAGACTTTAATAAGTTGACCAGAGTCGTCTGGAGAGGCATAGATAGTGAAAAAGTTGCCAGACAAAGCCGCCCTCCAACCAGCTACTGTATGTCCAGAGTAAGTTTCCGTCTGCAATGTAGTGTAATAAGTCGACAGGGCACGGAGTTAGCAAATATTTTGCAGAGGGACTGAACAGTATTCCTATTATGTAAAAGCACTCTTGGCGAGTACGCGTTTCTTTTAGCGTGGAAAAAGAGAACGTTACGCAATTCCATGAAAGTTGTTTCGATTGTCGAGAGAAGCAATCGGAGATGGCCGACACGAAGTATGGACACGCCCATAGGAAATTTTCGAGAACACTAGTAGAGACAGCAACCTAGCGAGGGACACGCCACTGCTTTTCCTCATGCAAGGCACTTGAGCATCTACTCAGAGGTCGTTCAAGATTCCACTTGTGACTGCAGTAGCAGTCATTGCTGTTTACGCCAGAGATCTGGTCCAGCCACAGCAGAAACACGCAACGCAGCCACAGCCTTCACGCCTCCCGGGAGCGTTGCATACATGTTGGCAGCAACCCGAGTCTGACGACGTCAGCTCACTGCCACGCATCACCTAGTAAATTAAATGATCTACATTCCATTTGTTTCAGAATAATAACTGTCACTATAGAAATAAACCATGAGATAATTACTGTATTAACACAATGGATGTATTATTGTTATACATTTTAACTGGATTGAGTGATGGAGAGATATCAATTCTGTCAGAATAGGTTTTGTAAAGAGTAACTGCAATCACTCCAAACATAGTCCAACACAGCTATATTTTGTGAAATACGGAAAAACTAGCTATTTATGTGGAATAGTGTGGTTTATCGTCATTATAATGGAATTGTATGCTTTGACGAATAAATGTAACCTAAACTAACTAAATGTAACATGTTTTATGTTTTTTAAACGTTTTTTCCCCAAGAGGTACAATGTGTATTTAATGGAGTGTCTGGTAGTAGTAACAGTGAGTATTAAAACTTTTTTGTAAATACATTAGATGTGCAGACTTTCAAATTTGGCACACCGGTACGCAAATGGATACGTAAAAAAACGCAAAACTTCTTCCACACACCCTGGTGGACCCACCGGTACCGACCGGCTGCCGTGTCATCCTCAGCCCACACGCGTCAACGGATGCGGGTACGGTGGGGTATGTGAGCAGCACACTGCTCTCCCAGCCGTATGTCAGTTTCCGAGACCGGAGCCGCTACTTCTCAATCAAGTAGCTCCTCAGTTTGCCTCACAAGGGCTGAGTGCATTCCGCTGGCCAACAGCGCTCGGCAGACCGGATGGTCACCCATTGAAGCGATAGCCCAGCCCGACAGCGCTTAGCTTCGGTGATATGACGGGAACCGGTGTTACCACTGCGGCAAGGCCGTTGGCCCAGCTGGATATGTATTACCAGAAATTATACAAGGATTATGTACTACCGGTTGATCGTCGAAATTCTATACTTCTTGACAATCAAGGCCGTCCTCATTCGTCCAGTGGTGTTATGCAAGAAATCAAAATCTCGAGATACGAAGGACTTTACATTCACCAAACATGTCTCCATAGAGTGACTTTCACATATTTTACCATTTGTTCCCTTTTTTCTCGGTAAAAATCGACTTTTTATGGCCGGCCGCAGTGGCTGAGTGTTTATAGGCGCTTCAGTCTGGAACCGTGCGACTGCTACTGTCGCAGGCTCGAATCCTGCCTCGGGCATGGATGTGTGTGATGTCCTTAGGTTAGTTAGGTTTAAGTAGTTTTAAGTTCTAGGGGACTGATGACCTCAGATGTCAAGTCTCATAGTTCTCAGAGCCATTTGAACCATTTTGACTTTTTATGCTGGTATGACTTATGCTATGAGTGTCCGCTTACATGACTGTGATTGTATCTTCTTTCTCATTTGCCAAAAAGTAAGCATGGAGGGAAGGATAGAATTTAACATTTTATTGCCCTCAAGGTTATTACAGCTGAAAATTATATCTAAATGTACAGAAACTAGGAAGGAAATCGAGCATGCCCTTATTTTAAGAAAGTATCCTGGCAAACGCGTCAGATGTTTTAGGGAAACCTTGGGAAATCCAAATGAAAGAACGGTGACTTGAACGCTGCACCTCCCTTCACTCAAACATTGCACCACGTCGATAAATTTATGCAAATCGCATTACTGCCGATAGTGATTATTTTTCGGTTGACAACTGTTTCCTTTTATTCTGTTGATGCCCTTCTCAAAATCTAAAAGAACTTTCTTTCATAATTTGTTACAATATCTTTTTTAATGTTGAATGAAAATACTGGAGTAGACAAATGTATTATTACAATTTTCCGTTACTCGAGTTTCACATACTGTTTTATTCCCGTTACTTAAAGCACAGCAATATTCACAAGATTTGTTCCACAAATTCCACTGACTGAAGAAAATTATGCTTGGTTATATAAAGGTTCTAAGACACATAACAGCGAAACTTCAGAAATCGAAAGCTTTTATCCTGTATCAATACTTATTTATTCACAAAAAACCGTAATGAACTCAGTAGGTTCATACTTCGTCGTGCAGGATCAAACGTTGGGTAATAATAGTAGAGACTGTTACAGTACACTCAGACTCGAGATGACAGAAAATTTTTCTGTGCAAATCCAGCAAAACTGCAGTGTATCTGTTCTTGAAGCTAGTGTTTCCAATATCTAGTGTTTCCAAAATAGCACCTTCTCACAAGGGAAACATCCCATCGCACCCCAGTCAGACTTAGTGGAGAGATGGCCCAGTGGCTATCCCGTCAAAAATTGAAACATATCAAGCATGAAAATAGGAAGAATGTGTACTGAATTATGAAAAAAAGAAGCAAAATTGAAACAGTGAACGGCCCAAGCTCAAAATGTATAACATCGAGCGAATTTCAGTAGCTACGGTCTCGTGGGTATGTGATCACGGTGTTGGAGTACGATGGGGGAGATCCGTGATCAAATCTCCCTCGTGGCACCTACATAGATTTTTTTTCACAATATTATGAATTGTTTTCCGGTCTTTGACGTGTCTGTTCGCTGCATTTAAATTTGTGCCTGTGTCGTGTTGTTACATTCGTTACAACAGTGAGGTGTAAGGAAGGGACCTCCAGACATACGTATCTCCTACATGTTCCACACAAGTAGCAAAGGTTATGATTTCTACGTTCCGTATTGGAAGTTTTGACTCTTGAAATCTTTTGTTGTAATATTGTTCACACCCGTTTACTCGTTGTTTTCATTTCTGTTAGAGATCTATGCGGCATCTCGCCTGCTCTCAGTATTCATTACATTTACTTGCGACGCTAATACAGTCTTACCAAATGACTCATGTATTATAAGCAATGTATAGTACGATAGTTGCCAAGACTACAGAAGGAGAACAGACACGTGAATTACCCATCGGAAATGCCGTAATTTTGTGTAAAAAAGAAACTAATTGTGTAGGAGGGAGATTTCAACACATTTTTCCCGCTTCACACTCCAACACCGTCACCACACAACCACTGCGCCGTGATTCTGGCGATTCGCTCGATGTTGCACATTTTGAGCTTAGACCACTCACTGTTTCTATTTTGCCTCTTATTTAACAGTTCAGTACACTGTATTCCTGTTTTCATGCTGATCTGTGTTCAGTTTCTGACGGACTATCCACCTGGCCATTTTACCACTAAATCTGAGTTTCCCTTGTCAGTTATGTTTCTTGAACGCAAAGGCATTACTCCCACTAGCAGGATCGCACAGTATCTGTTTCGATCTATTCTCTTGTCGGTTTTATCGATATGTGTATGTGTTTTTCGTATGTTCCGTAACGTCCTAAGGAATTTTTGCCCATTTTTTTTAATATCGTGTGGAATACCCGCCCTTTCTCGAAATCCTGGCGCAACATCAGTAAAAAACTGTATACAAAGTAACACGTCACATTCAGCTTCTAAGTCTGATTGAGGAGCATACTGGGCCATCTTATAGATCAAGCAACTAAAATGATATCTCAGGAATGGACGTGCTACTGTCACCTTAAGGTCTCCATAAAGATGCGATTTTATTTGTGTTTCTCGCTCAGTACTTCTATCACCGAAATGATTTTTATTTGTAAACAGACTGTGATTCACTATACCACAAAGTCACTCTAAAGGCTCTAAAGGCAACAACGTGTGAAGGTGAATGAGCTCATTTATAAAGTCGTAGGTCGCTGAATGTACAACGTGTAATGGCCACTGACCTGGAGAGCGACAGATAGAGCAGAAAGAAATTCTATTTATATTGAATGTAGCCAGTTTTTATTAAGGCCAGCCTGAAAGTAAAGCACAGGAAAATACTATAATAAACGACAACTTTACGAAAATATTCCTTGGTTCAGGAATCTTATGACTCATAGTCATCGTGACTATTTCATGCATGGGCTTCTCTATGAAACTGTCTGGCTACCGTGCCACAGAGACAAGATATACTTAAAATAACGGATTTTATATCTGATAGTTAATTACTTCTATCTAGCAGTTTTAATTACCTACTGAAAACAGCAAAACGCATCTGCTTGGCATATGGCAATATTATAACGGTAATTCGTTTGATTGCTAGAGGATCGGGCTTCAAACCACTGTTCGTCCATGCAGATGCAGGTTTCCCATACTGCCCAACAGTATATAAAGCGAATGACTGGATGATTCTTTTGAAAAGCCAATAATTTTTGTCATGCTCTAGCCTTGCGTAATCCCAGCTTGCACTCTGTATCTAATGACCTCATCACAGACGAGACTCTAAAACCTATCCCTCTTTCCTTCTCGATTCATTCAACAGAGCACCAGAACTGGTTCGCACTTGGAAATTTATTTCAATTCTTGCCTAATTGCCCCCTGTAGATTTAATAATTGGTTACTTCGATAGAAATATTACTCCGATGATAGGGAAAGACTACTCTCGTAGCGTGTTCTACTCATTCCACTTCGACTTCACATGTAAGTGCGAAGAAAAGTTACCAAAGCAATTTCACACCGTGTTACAGATGAGATTAAGTCACGATATAAAATTAAACTATAGTCTGGCCTCTCTTGTGACCTGAATACGCATGCGAAGATAAATGTCTCGTGTCAAGCGACTGTTTCTGAAAGTCTGCCATATAAAAAGAAGTTATAATTGCTGTCTTGTACAGCGTTTAATATTTATTTAAATGACAATATTAATTAACTAGGTAACTGTTCTTACTTCTTCTCACTTCATGTGGTAAGATAAGATATTTCCATTAGTCCTACGACTTCTTTTTTTGATTTTTGACTTTTGATTTTATTGCACAATGTGATCTACAGCGTACATCTTCATCTACTTGGGCCGACGGACGCATGTAGGCCGTTGTTGACGGTAGCATACTCTGAAAGACATTATCATGGGTTTCCCAGGAATGTATGACTATTAGTCAACGCCACTGACTACACATGTGCAACTGCACAAGCACTCATCGTGATCAGTGTGTTTTCCAGGAGTCGCAGTTTTTTCCAGTAGAGTATTGTCGATTGGTATTACCGCATTGTTCTTGAACTAAGGATATGTTGCCTGTCTCGAATGTCCTGCATATAAAGTGAAGCAGTGCAATCCAAGGATCGTAATTATTTTGAAGGAAAGTCGTCTACTGCAGGTGCAATGATTCGACTTAGATCTACCAGATTTTTGCGAAATTCTTCTCACAGTGTCACTTCATCAACCTCATTTTCAGCCATTTTCTCTTAGTAATGATTGGCTATCTGAGCTACTGGTGTTTGGACTGCTATTTCTCTTTTCTTCAAAGACTTATTTAGCTTTCATAGAAGTGTCATGTAGCTTCGCTATACTCATTTGGGTGTCTATAGCTCGCATTTGCCCATCACCCACTCCAGCTATGCCGATTTGTATTGAATGTCATTTCTTATGTTAAGTGGGTATATTCCATTTTGCCCATTTGATCTGCTGCATTTTTATATATTCTTCTATCAGCAGTTATATTAAATTTCCCTCGTGTTATTAAAGAAATGATGCGTTGACTGTCTACTAAACAGTTTTTCTGCCATCTTCACCACTTCATCTATCTCAAAGCTATCCATAGCTCTTTTATTGTACACCTTTTTTCCCTTATTGTCAATTATTAGTTGATGCTTCCTTTGAACCTCTCCACAATCCCTGTTTTTTTTTTCAACTTATGTAGTTCCTATCTCCTAATTATCCTCCCTTTCTGCGATTCATTCAGCGTTAATCTGCAGCTCAAAACCAGAAAGCTATTGCCAGAGTCACTATGTGCTCCTGCATATGTTGCACAATTTAAAATCCGTTTCCTAAATATCTATCTCACCATTATGTAATATTCTACCTGTGCCCGGCCAGACGTTGTCGTTGCTCAGTTTGGTTATGCGGAAAAGAAAGGAGAGACAAAGTGATCTCCCACTGTCTCTGGACGTCTCGTCCTTCCCCTCTACTTGTCAGTCTAGTCCTCCTTCCCTCTTTCTCTGTCCATCCCTCCCTCTCCTTCTCCTACTGTCCCCTCTGTCCCCTGTGTCTAACTTCTCATTTTTGCTCTCTATTTAAGTTTCCTTATATGCCTCTGTTCATGTCCTCTTCCCCCTCGCTCTGACCTTGAGCCTTGTTTATTGTTATTGCAAATTCAGATTCTGTAGTCTGAATGTTTAATAGAGTATCGGTTAAAATTTGAAGTTAGTCAGTTAACACTCCACTGCTATATGTTTTATATATGCATTATGTATATAAAATATGTAACCTACATTTGTCCAAACGCTAATTATAGCAAAACGTAAAAATTTAAAGTCAATCGGTCAAGTACTTTTTTTAATTTTTGGTAACAATAATTCCCAATTTTATTGTACATAGTAAACAGTAAATAGCTTAGTCTGTCCGAATCTTAGAGTATTGTGTAGAAATTTGAAATAAATCGGTCAAGCACTTTTCGAGATTTTTGGTAACGATGTTTTCCCTGTATGTATTACACATTCATTTAATATTATAAATGGATACATAAAACCACGCGCGTAATCAAAAACAAAGTTGTGTTAAAATTTCAAGTCAATCGGCCGACAAGTTTTCGGTTTTTGAGCGCACAAACACAAGCAGGTGGAATTTTTGTATATAAAGATTTTAATCCGTCCTGTGTCTCGAGGTCTTTTCCGCGTGTACAACATTCTTTCACGGTTCTTAAACCAAATGTTGATAATGGTTATATTGCCCCCGTATGCAGGTTATCAAGGACCAGTTACAGCAGTTGTGAGCCAGGGGAACAAAGGCTTTATAACACCCTTCCTATCCGAGTCAGTGCTTGCGCCCAGGTCAGAATGAGTGCAACATCATGCTGTTAAGTGGGCTCATATTACCAAGTTATTTGTAAATTTGACTCGATTCGGTAATCACTGAAATAACATCATATACCCTCTCAACCCTTTAAGTGTGATTTCATTTCCTTCTACGTGCTCCATTTTTTTCTTTTTTTCCAGGCAGTTTATGTAAAGTTTTCTTCTTTTTGGTAAGTTCGGGCATTCGAGCAAGGCGGGTTAATTTTGGAGGAGATTAGAGCTTGAAGGTATGAAATGGTAAAATAGCCTGTAACCGCCCACAGCTTTACTGAGAACCTGTATTTGACTAGTAGATAACATATAGAAACTGTGAAAGCGACTATCCATCCTTGAGGTAAGGATGTTTATTTAAAGTAAAAGTTCTTTTCATCAAAGTACGTTTCTGTGAAACTGGTCTTGCAAGTTCTACTTCCTATCACCAATCAAGAATGATATCGCTATTGGTACTTGAATAAAGTTGATCAGTATTTTATAGACCTTCACTCTGATTCTTTTTCCCGAGAATACAGACAATAACGGTATTCAAGAAACTATTGTCAACGAGGCGCTGTTACCCATCATACCTTCCATGGTTATCATGCATCGCGATTTTATCATCGAAGAATTAGTATCTCACCTTTATGGATAAGAGTGTTATTTCTCACTGATCTAAGTTCTCATTAGGGATGATCGTGTTGTTGGTTGTGATCTTTTGTTCTGGGGAGGGGCGAAGGAGTTAGGTTAACCTGAACCCAGGTAGCTATTGGCGTGTGTCTAAACGAGAAGAATGATGGCGAGTCTTCGTTAACACCAACTCCGTGCGCCACAATGACTGATGAGTAACACGCCTGCAGACTAAAACCATTCTCGATTGGCACTCGCTGGAAGCAATCAGTATTACTAAAATAAATGTGAAACTGTGCATAGATGAAAGGAGATACTTCACGAGTACACTGTCAGAGAAACCTCAAAAGATTGTTAAAATAATTACCAAGCCTACGCTGTGTGACATTTCTACATCCATCGCACTCATCATGCTCCGCGCAAAAGCTAAACCGTATTTTAAACAACTGAACTGTATTCTGGTGTATGTAATGGGAATACAAATGTTGGCTGGGCCGTGGGTAACAAAAGACTGTACCGTATGGAAAACGAACATGTAAAGGAAAATATGTGTGTGAGCAGAATCGCTCAAAAAATAAGAGAGGTACGTCTTAAGTGCTATGGAAATATCACTAAAAACAATGACAATTTCATGGCAAAAACACCCTACATTGCGACCCAGGGAAACGTCGACACCGCGCCCACCCAAAAACATTGCTTAGACGAAGTCAGTACGGAGATGGAAGGGACAGATGTCAAACAGAAGTTTGCGCTTATCTTGCTTAGCAGCAACGAAGCATGCTGACCGTGCACGAATGTGGGACGCAAGGTAGGAATGAAGGAGAACTATATTCTGGAGAGGAACACTTCACCAGAGACGTAACAGCCAATGTGTCTTTATTCATGTTTAGCTTAAGTTCACCTTGTGTCGGTGTTTGATCCAAAATAAAACTATTTTCGACAGAATTCTGCCCGGAGCAAACTCAGTTTTCTTATTTTTTCGCCCATACATGTTTGAATATCTTTTCTTCTAGCCGATTCCTTTTACTCTTCTGTCTCATAGCAGGTAAAATGTTGCTTGCGCGTAGAAAAGGGTTTTGGGATTGTGTTCATTATAGTCATAACATTTTAACAAAATACATATTTAATAGCATATACTGTTGTTCATGTAGCTGTTCAGATGGTTCAAATGGCTCTGAGCACTATGGGACTCAACTGCTGTGGTCATAAGTCCCCTAGAACTTAGAACTACTTACCTAACTAACCTAAGGACAGCACACAACACCCAGCCATCACGAGGCAGAGAAAATCCCTGACCCCGCCGGGAATCGAACCCGGGAACCCGGGCGTGGGAAGCGAGAACGCTACCGCACGACCACGAGATGCGGGCCATGTAGCTGTCTATCGTTTGCAGCACAGCTGATATTTCTGTAGAGTTTGTTATTCGAATCTAAGAAGGATTTATCTATAGTACATTGTGCAAATGGCACGAAAAAGCTATGCGTAAGGTGAAAGTATTTGTGTTTGGGACTTTTGTGCAGTGTCATTATTACCTATCTTTTCGATACACTTTGTTACCTTCTGCTGTCACCACTGTTAATCATGTTAATCATCTTTTATCGTTTGTTTACAACGTTATTCTAACTGTTTCTGAAAATATTTTTGATTTTAAATTACGACTAGTGACCCACTCCGGCAGCCCTAAGTATCAATGGCTGGACAACTTTTTTGACGTAGCACTAATAAATCATGCACACAAACTTTCGTCGTCAGTCAGTCTGGCTATTAGTGAAAGCAGTATCCTAATCCCCATAGTACTTCCTGAGGTTAGTTATCACATACAGACAGAGAAAAACGGCTGCGGACTATAATTTATAACTAGCTTTGCCCAAGTATTTATTTCCAGCTGTGCTTGAGACTTCGTAAGTGTGGAATTTTGTTTTCTCTTATAAATCTTCTTTGTATACAACGTTGAGAGCTGTATGACTGGGGACATGAACGAAGAGCTTGTCTGCTTCAGTAACACGGAAGAGAGCAACGCAATGCTGGGAGTGCGAAGAGGAACTGTCGCTAACGTCCACGCCCGCAAAACGCAGCGTCTGGCCTTGTGCTTTGTTTATGGTCATGGCTTAACATAAGATGACCGGGAATTGTACACGTCTAAAGTGAAATGGTAAAATGTTACGAATAAGCAGGATTGGGGGCATTATAAATTTGCTCGCCTACGCTACGCTCAAGTTGTCTGTGAAAACTCTATGAAAATTCGTCAAGTAGTTGCGGATTAGCGTGTCGAAACAGACAGACACGGCGGTTTTACAATTTTATTAATATAGTATGGATATGGATACATGACACGTTACTCGTGATGGGCTTTGTAAATTTGTGAGTGTAGAGGGTCTACGGAACTTTCTTTTACTTTCGATTTGTCGTTTCCACGTTGCCAAGACTACGAAACCGTACCCCCAACCACACACTGTATTACTGTTTATGAAACATTCTAGTGTCCCGCCATCTTGTTTTGTGGGTTCTGGAGGGGAATTTCGAACGTTTTCTGACTGCAAGGTTTGAAGTGTGTGTGTGTGTGTGTGTGTGTGTGTGTGTGTGTGTGTTTGAAGAAAGAGAGAGAGAGGGAGAGAGAGAGAGAGAGAGAGAGAGAGACAGAGACAGAGAGAGAGAGCACTTCAGTATCGCAGTATCGCACTGTGTTATTTGAGTATATCTACATGTACATCTACATCCACATCCATACTCCGCAAGCCACCTGACGGTGTGTGGCGGAGGGTACCTTGAGTACCTCTATCGGTTCTCCCTTCTATTCCAGTCTCGTATTGTTCGTGGAAAGAAGGATTGTCGGTATGCCTCTGTGTGGACTCTAATCTCTCTGATTTTATCCTCATAGTCTCTTCGCGAGATATACGTAGGAGGGAGCAATATACTGCTTGACTCCTCGATGAAGGTATGTTCTCGAAACTTCAACAAAAGCCTGTACCGAGCTACTGAGCGTCTCTCCTGCAGAGTCTTTCACTGGAGTTTATCTATCATCTCCGTAACGCTTCCGCGATTACTAAATGATCCTGCAACGAAGCGCGCTGCTCTCCGTTAGATCTTCTCTATCTCTTCTATCAACCCTATCTGGTACGGATCCCACACTGCTGAGCGGTATTCAAGCAGTGGGCGAACAAGCGGGTTGCATTTCCTTAGGATTCTTCCAATGAATCTCAGTCTGGCATCTGCTTTACCGACGATCAACTTTATATGATCATTCCATTTTAAATCACTCCTAATGCCTACTCCCAGATAATTTATGGGATTAACTGCTTCCAGTTGCTGACCTGCTATATTGGAGCTAAATGATAAGGGTTATTTCTTTCTATGTATTCGCAGCGCATTACACTTGTCTACATTGAGATTCAATTGCCATTCCCTGCACCATGCGTCAATTCGCTGCAGATCCTCCTGCATTTCAGTACAATTTTCCATTGTTACAATCTCTCGATATACCACAGCATCATCCGCAAAAAGCCTCAGTGAACTTCCGATGTCATCCACAAGGTCATTTATGTATATTGTGAATAGCAACGGTCTTACGACACTCCCCTGCGGAACACCTGAAATCACTCTTACTTCGGAAGACTTCTCTCCATTGAGAATGACATGCTGCGTTCTGTTATAACGTATCTTCTAATAGTTCTTTGAGAGCAGCATCTAGCTCTCTGTTTTAGAACCTCTATTTTCTAAGAGAAAGGGATTAATACACTATTGTGGAGAGAGAAATGTGTAGTATGGGATGAAACATTTCTGTGTTGACAACTAAGTCATCAACACATTGCCGTTAGTTGACTGACGACCACGGATAAAGTAAGCACTTACGATGCTGATGGCGTGACCTTCAGCTGCCGTGGCAAGGGAGGTGGGGACTGTATGGCTGGTTGTGTCTGTGGATAGCGCAGGGCCGGCGGCGGCGGCGGCGGCTTTCACAATTAGCTGCGGAGCAGAGAGCAGCGCTGAGCCCAGCAGCCCTCCCACCTGGAATGCGGGCCGGACGGGGCGGCGCGCCGCAACTCAAGGCCGCCGCTGCCTCACATCTCTGCCGCCCTGCCCGCTGCTAAGTGTTTCCTTCACACACAAACAACAATGGCCCGTTTCCCGATAAGCGTTCATTCCACCAGTAATGCCCCCACGCGAATTGGGGTGGCAACTGTAAAAAAAGGTGTTTTTCATTAGGGCAGGGCCCTCTCGTGAAATTTCAATCAACAACTTTCTCTTCAGAGTACGGAAATATTTTGTTGGCGCCCATCTACATAGAGAGAAATTATCATCGTAATAAAATAAGAGAAAACAGAACTTGCACGGAAAGATTTAAGAGAACGTTTGTACCGCACGCTGTTTCCGAGCGAAACAGTAGAAAAATAGCATGAGGGTGGCTCGATGAACCCTCTGCCAGGCACTTAATTGTGAATTGCGGAGTAATCATGTTGGTGTAGATGTAGAGAGAGTAAAAAGAAATGTTAATCTGCAGAAGGGATGATCACACCCACGATCAAAATAGCGCGCGACGTGCAGATTTCGGGCGTAATGTGTATGCTCTGTTACGCAGATAGTAATTTCAGTCCACACATTTTGTTTATAGTAATTAAGTAAACTCTTTTGAGTGTACAAGGCATTTTGAACTTTTTTTATATGCTTCCCTCCCTACAGCCGATTTGATTGTTTTCTTTATACATGAGGAACCTATGGGTAAGGAGAAAGAGAGGCAAAGCGAGAACCAGAGAGGGAGAGAGATAGGTAGTGAGAGAAAGAGAGAGCCTTTGACACGCTTATATCGCCTCAAGAGCAGAGGTATCCAACTCGCGGGCCATATGCGGCCCAAAGTAAGTATAATTGTGACCAAGAAGTCAGCGTTTTTCACACGATCGGGGTGAGGAGGCGAAAGTTCCTTTTACGAAAAGTTATGAAACCTCACATATAAAATGTCAAATTAATTCCATGTTACTTTTTTAGAATAAATAGTCATAGACCAATGAATTCTAAATTCCTTAAATTTGTGAACTATATACCTCTGATCATCCCATCCCCCCTTTTATTTGTGTTCCGTAGATTATATGTTGGCCAATAATACTCATCTTTTTCCAGTTTCACCCAGCTAAGCTAAAAGGTTGCACACTCAGCTCTAGAATGATAAATTTATGCTAATTGCTCGTTTTTTGAACATTTGAGTGTGTTTCTTTCATTTTTGTCGCCTCCAAATATAGGATGCATTTCGGGAAAGCTGCTGTAGAAATTAGTCTTTCATGATATTTCGTTATTTTGCAAGGAAACCGACATAGCTTTGTCAATAAACATTGGGAGCGCCTCTCTAACAGCCATTTGTTAATATGCCCATTTATGCAGTCAGAACAACGTGTTGCATCGTGCTCCACTACTGTTTGTGAAAATTCAGTCTGCAATAAAAAATGAAAGAAACTGGTAGAAAAAGAAAGCAACGTGAATTTAGGCATAGAGGAGTATGGTACAGTTACGCTGTAAACTCGGCTATCTGTTATTGTCGTTTCTGCACACCAATGTGCAGATCATCCCAGGAAGAGCTGCCTGCTCCTGAAATGATATTAAATGTCCTAAAGCTCGATCTCAAGAAGTAAGTCATATTTATAAAAACACAGCGGTATTCCGGAGAAAGTTCCGCAGTAATTTCTTTGTCATTAACAAATAATCCTGATCTTACACGAAAATCAAAATAATTTTCGCTAGCTGTTGTACGTAAGGCAGATAAACTTAGTGTAACGTAAATCCCTCACATATTTCGTGAACTCAATAGAGACATTTGAGCCAAGCTACTCGAATAATGGAGAAAGAAAAAGAAATGTTCTGTAAACAACACACTTCGCAGTAGAAATTTCCAACCGATGAAATTTAGGTAAGCAAAAATTCCCGACGAATTAAAATTGTGTGACTCTGAATCAAACCTGTGTCCTTGCTCTTCGAGAGAAATGCTGTTACCACATGAGCTAACCAGGCACGACTCACAACTCGTCCTCACTGCCTGTTCTGTCGACATCTCTCATCGACATTACAAACGCCACTGAAAATTCCCTGTAGACTTGCTAGACTAGCACTGGTGCCATGAACAATATCATGGTGAAATGGCTTAGCCACAGCCTTAAGGTTGAAGTTAAACTTGTATTCTCTAGCGAAGCATGCTTACTTATGAATATATTTCTAACTGATTTCTACTGTGTGCCGGATCGAGATCTTAAACCAGACCCTTGCCATTTGTAGGAAATTTAACCCATCTGGGATGTTCGGCCGCGTAGTGCAGGTCCTTCTATTTGACGTCATTTCGGCGACTTGCGCGTCGATCATGATGAAATGAAGATGAGAACAACAAACACACACCCAGTCCCGAGCGGAAAAATTCTCCGACCCGCCCGGCAATCGAACAGCTGGCCCCGTGATCGGTAGTCAGCAATGCTAACCACAAAACCACGAGCTACTGTCGAATCAATACAGAGTGGGCGTTGTTAACCCAGTACCACGTCCTAATCCTCTGTCACTCTGCATCACTACTTGGACGTGTCACTATACACAAAATAACGGTAAGGAAAACGTGCTTCTGCATGGAAATTAGGACCCAGTAAGACTAGAAGTGAAAATAAGTGATCTGTATCGTTATTAATTGTAAGTAAAAGAAATATTTGACTTTCTAAACGCTGTCTACATGAGACAGTAATTTTATTACTCAGGAAGGTAGCAGGATAAACAAGAGTGAGGACAGAATTTTAGCGGATGGAGAACAGACTCAGTACCTGTATTGCCTTCTGGTAAAAAATGACAAGGCACTTATTGCGGCGCCACGAGGAGACTACAGAACTTTCTTCCGATGCACAGCACGACGCCCATATAAATTCAACACCTAATATTACAAAAAAAAATTCAGCCTACGTCTGAAGTTATCAGAATGTTCTCCAATATGAAAGGTTTCCATTTGCTTGTCTCAGTCGATGTTACCCTCAAACGTTTCGTTACGTATGAAGTACTAAAACGTTGGTAAGTAAATTACTGTTATGGTAGTAAAACCCTATGCAATAGAACTTCAAATCAGGAATCTATTACGTGCCTTGCTGAAAACCTACGCAAGGGATGTTTCCCTCATTGAGATACTAATACAGCCAGAAAATTTCCAAAGATCTCACTCTATACTTCAGAGACAGATTAATTTTCTAAATGTGCACACATGAAAACAAGCCGTCTCATGAGTAAAACTAAAATAAAGTCAGATATCTGATTCGATCACAGTTAGGCGTAGCAAGCAGAAAAACTTTGGAAGGTGACAAAATCATACATTACAAACTTGAATCGAGCTGCGAAACTGAAATTCACGTTCTTTCATTTGCGATATGTACATGACATCACTTCCTGGTTTCTCTTCTTGCAGCGTACTTGTATATTTAACGTTCACAGAGACCAACAGCTATACAACACAGATCCTGAAAAAAAGAAAGAAAAACAATTCGTTGTGTTTCATTCTGTAGGAAAGAATCTGTCGTAAGCTCAGATACTTTGTTTTACACTTTGACAGTCGGAAAGCTGCACTAGAAGTTCCTGTCATCTTA
The DNA here is from genome assembly GCF_023864275.1 of Schistocerca cancellata. Taxonomy (NCBI): domain Eukaryota; kingdom Metazoa; phylum Arthropoda; class Insecta; order Orthoptera; family Acrididae; genus Schistocerca; species Schistocerca cancellata. Next base: position 623,197,507 of record NC_064629.1, read on the forward strand.
CGTCACCAAAATCAAGTTAGGACTTGTTACGACAGGTTCTTGCTCGGACAGAGAAACGGCCGTTTATCACGACAGGTGGAACATTAACCAGAGCCGCTCGCGCTTGGCACACCGGTTACATGAAAAACTCCAGTCCAGACATGTCGGCCACAAAATGAAACTGTTACGCTCCGTTGCAACAGCCAGGTGTTTGAAATATGCACTTCAACTACGATCTGCTAGAAGACGCCAGAACTTTAACGGCAAGCACCGTAGGTTTCTTCTAAGCCGTTAATTTTAGCAAACACACCGAAAGAGCTGTTTCTTTTTGTGTAATTCCTATAACTTTCACAAAATAAAATCGGTTGTCGGTACAATTAAAGACGATACAGACAAGATTTCATTGACTTCTGAATGAAACTGGTATCTCTTATTTTTGTTTTTGGACGAAAGAAAAGAAACTGCCATTGGAATTTGAGGTCTTGTTGATCGTGAGATAACCAGAAACACTAGTTCGTGTGATTAGGGACAGGGAAGGAATCGGCCGTGATCTCATCGGGCGTTTTCCAGAAACGACATAATTATTTCACGACGATCGGACGGGAATCCTGTAAAATAGAAGTGCAGTGCCTTAATTCCTGTAGCGCCTTGTCCGTTTACTTACTTTCAAAATGAGAAAAATGACCTGCACCTAAGTATGTGGGCACTAAATCTTAGGAAAACGACACATATACTCGCAGGTCTAGATTGTCCATCAAGTGTTTCGATCAGAAGTTCTGGAATGTTTCCAGATTTTATGGAACGACAAGCGATTATCTACTTTTAGGAAACCAAACGGCACTTAACCCTGTTCAAACTGTTATTGCTATCAACTGTTCTTACACGAAGGAAAATATGGTGGAGAAAGAACTAAGCTTTCACTTGCCTTTAATGATCAGGTACCACCTTTTACGACCTGAATACCTGAAAAAGACTAGATATTAATCCGACACTTCTCGTATTCCAGAAAAAACAATCAGCAAAGTATCATATGGCAGAGTTTCTTCAGAAGATATCTGTACAAACATAATGTGTTTCATCAGTAGAGGTGGCCTAGCCAGTCTAAGTATTTCAGTTTTTGTCTTTAAGAAGATCTGATTCTTCGGTTATGATTCCTTGTGACATACGTACAGAGTAAGACTATCGTCTCAGTAGAAGTTGTTTGCTCACAGAAGCTGTCCCCAATGCACTGCTGTTTTAGCCAGTAGGTGGTTGTGGTGAGGGGGGATGGTGTTTGCAGGGAGGAGGAGAGGTAGGGGTAATATCGTGTGACCTGCTGTACGCCGCCGGTGAACCAAAGCCCAAGTCGCGAGTTCTCCCTTCAGCTGCCATCCAACTATCTAGGACTTTTATATGAATGCATGGTGTCTGTTCTTTCGGACATGCCCGACTGCGGACAGGTGGCGCTAATTGGGAGTATGGGTCAGCAGAGACCCGTGGGCCCACCCGCCGGAGGTTCGAGTCCTCCCTCGGGCATGGTCGTGTGTATTGTTCTTAGCGTAAGTTAGATTAAGATAGTTTAAGTAGTGTGTAAGTCTAGGGACCGATGACCTCAGTAATTTGGTCCCTTAGGAGATAGTCCGAGCAGGTGCGATAAACACTGTGTCCGGGTGACGCAGTCGTCGACGTAACTGCTTAGTAAGCAGCGGATCCCAGGTTCGAATCTCAGTTCGGCACACATTTTCGCTCGTCGCCGCTGATGCCGCAAGAAGTCCTGATGCAGAAGATATCAATAATCCCCTCCCTTTCCTTTATCCGCCTCCTTCTTCACTTTACATAATATTTAGGACATGTTTAATTCCTGGTTGCTATATGAAGATAGGTCCTTTGCACAAACTCACAATTGTAGTCTCTCCGCGCTGCCGAGACTCGCAGGTGGATCTTACAACCCCAAATGTGACCCAAGTTCAGAACAAATTCGTTGCGACCGATGATAATCTTATGTTTTAATGCTCCCTAAAAATGACTGCATCTTGTGAATCCCAAACAAGCTCATTATGCTCCTGTACACAATTATAAGTAGGATATTTTGTGGTTTTCCGGTACAACGACCAACACCCTTTAGAATTTTATGACGAAGTTACAACACATTAGTCAATATGTGGAATTTTTTCTAGTTTATTTTCCCTGTAACAGTTTAAACTTATGAAACACGTACTAAAACATATATGCATATCTAAAAGGTAGCTTATCAAAACGATGACTACTTGCGTTGATGAGCTTGAACATTACTACCACATTTTACAGCGAGACTGAATTCCTCCTGGTGCCGTTGCAGTCACTTGTAGCGCGCGGTATGGAAAGTACACACATCAGAAAAAGTGTTGCATCACCTCGGTTCCGAGAGTTCCGGAACCTGTACAGTTAGTTGGAATAGAGATCAACGTAAACACCATTTCCGCCCTTTTTATTGCTCATCAAAACCACACACTGCATGTTGTACCATCATACAGCGATACCTTCAGAGGTGGTACACACCGATACCTCTAATACCCAGTAGCACGTCCTCTTGCACTGATGCATGCCTGTATTCGTCGTGGCATACTATCCACTAGTTCATAAAGGCACTGTTGGTCCAGATTGTCCGACTCCTCAACTGCGATTCGGCGTAGATCCCTCAGAATGGTTGGTGGGTCACGTCGTCCATAAACAGCCCTTTTCAGTCTATCCCAAACACGTTCGATACGGTTCATGTCTGAAGTACATGCTGGCCACTCTAGTCGAGCGATGTCGTTAACCTCAAGGAAGTCATTCGCAAGATGTGCACGATGGGAGCGCGAATTGTCGTCCATGAAGACGAATGCCTCGAAAATAAGCTGTCGATATGGTTGCACTATCGGTCGGAGGATGGCATTCACGTAGCGTACAGCCGTTACGGCTCCTTGCGTGACCACCAGCGGCGTACGTCGGCCCCACATAATGCCACCCAAAAACATCAGGGAACCTCCCCTTACTGCACTTGCTGTCTAAGGTGTTCAGTCTGACCGGGTTGCCTCCAAACATATCTCCGACTATTGTCTGGTTGAATGCATATGCGACACTCATCGGTGAAGAGAACGTGATGCCAATTCTGAGCGGTCCATTCGGCATGTTCTTGGGCCCATCTGTACCGTGCTGCATGGTATCGTGGTAGCAAAGATGGACCCCGCCATGGACGTCGGGAGTGAAGTCATGTACCATGCAGCCTATTGCGCATAGTTTGAGTCACGACGTCCTGTGGCTGCACGAAAAGCATTATTCAACATGGTCGCGTTTTGTCAGGGTTCCTCCTAGCCATAATCCGTAGGTAGCGGTCATCCACTGCAATAGTAGCCCTTGGGCGGCCTGAGCGAGGCATGTCATCGACAGTTCCTGTCTCTCTCTATCTCCTCCATGTCCGAACAACATCGCTTTGGTTCACTCTGAGACGCCTGGACACTTTCCTTGTTGAGAGCCCTTCCTGGCTCAAAGTAACAATGCGGACGCGATCGAATCGCGTTATTGACTGTCTACGCATGGTGGAATGACACGAACTGAGCTGCTGTCGGACCCCCTCCGTCTAATAGGCGCTGCTCATGGATGGTTGTTTACATCTTTGGGCGGATTTAGTGACTTCTCTGAACAGTCAAAGGGACTGTGTCTGTGATACAACATCCGCAGTCAACGTCTGTCTTCAGGAGTTCTGGTAATCGGAGTGATGCAAAACTTTTTTTTGATGTGTGTATAAAAGCGGTTTAGAAAAGAATGAAGGATCATACGTCCCATGCATGCCGAAATCTGCTGACAAAAAGGACTTTGTCAAAGAGCGGATTTTTATTGCCTGACGCCTATGAACGAGCAACTCGCAGATGGCGATGCTGGCCGGTTGTTCGTGCGCTAATATCATCAGCAACTACGGAAACTGGTTGAAGGACGGTGAAAACTCGAATAAGTGACAAGGTGTTGGACGTCGACGCCTCATCACAGAACGTGGAGGCATGGATACTCAGTAAAGCTAGGCGGCGATCGTTGGAAGACCTGACGGCAGAGTACAGAGCTATTTCAGGCTCAAGTGTTTCTCAGCGCACAGATCAGCGCCCGTTGTGAAACATAAGAGTTTGCAGAAGACGACCCACAGGTCTACGGTGTTTATAGAACATTTATGTTTTGCAGTGGGCACGGGATCATCGATATTGGACAGTGGATTAATGCAAATATGTCGTCTGGTCGGGTGATTCACGTTTCTTGCTCCACGAAGTCGAAGGTCATGCCCGCAGACCGGTTGTGGCAGTAGAATGTTATGGTGGACATTAATCTGGACTTCCATGGGCAGTAATCTAAGGCATCATGTCAGAATACGTGGATTTTATTGCGGGCCAGCTGCACCCCTTCGTGTTTCATATCTTCTCCGACGGCGATGGCTCCTTCCAGCAGAATAGCTGGAATGGTGGTACATTGGTTTGGGGGCATGATAGTAAACTCAGTTTGATATACTGGCCATCAAATTCGCCTGATTTAACCGCGATGGAATACATCTAAGACGGTACCGGGTGCTGCCTCCGCGCCCTTACATCACTGGACAGACAAAGATTTTTACCTAACGCCTATCGCAAAGAAGTGTAAGTCATAACGTCTGTCCGACATTAAGGTCATTAGAGAAGAAGCAGTATTTGAAATCCTCCCTGATAGTGAATGATACGGAAGTAGGGAAAGGGATTCGGGCGTCTTTCAAGATTGGCAGAAAGTGCAAAACGTCTAAGGAGTATTACCTACAGGGTAATGCAGGGCTGTAGGAGCATGTAGTGTATAACTAGGAGAAAGACAGATACAGCCTATAGGAAGATTAAAGAGACCTTCGGAAGAAACAGAAGCAACTGTATGAATATCAAGAGCTCAGGTGGCAGACACGTTCTAAGCAAAGAAGGGAAATCTGAAAGGCAGAAGGAATACGTAGAAGAGCTGTAAAATGGAGAACACAAGGTAAGAGGAAGCAGATGCAGATGAGATGGGAGATACCATACTACGAGAGGCATCTGAGAGACCACTGAAAGATCTACATAGAAGTAAGACCCTGAAATAAGTGACATTCACTCATAATTAGTATGATAATCGGGGAGCCAGCCATATCAGAACTACACGATAGCAGCGGCACTTGGTGGGGAATGACGGCTAGTCAGACACACGCACGGTGAACGTAGTATCAGTGAGCGTGCTGTGCGTGTGTAGAATGGAGAAAGCGTGCCATCTGAGTTTCACCGAGGCAGATAATGATGGTCCGGATGTTGGTACGAGCATTTTGGAGACTACACAACTCGTCGGGCGTTCGAGGAGTGCTGTGGTGAGTGCCTTCAACACATGGCGAAATCAATGTGAAACCACGTCCAGTAGTTATGGGTTGGGTGGCCACTCCTCATTACAGATGACGGACGTTTTAGGCTGAACAGATGGTAGAACAGGACGGAGGGCGAACTGTGGCGCAATTAACATCGGATTTTAAAGCTGCGCAGAGTACAAATGTGTCTGAACACAAATTACAACGAATACCCCTAAAGATGGGCCTCCACAGTCGAAGACCCATACATGTGCCAATATTAACACTACGAAATCGGTAACTACGACTGAAATGGGCACTTGGCCATCAGCACTGGACGTTGGCGCAGTAGCAGCGCGTTGAGCAGTCTAATGAAGTCCGATATCTTCTTCACCATGCCGATGGGAGGATGCGAATCCGTCGTCTGTCAGGGGAACAGCTCCTTGACACCTATACTGCAGGATGGAGACAAGCTGGCAAAGGCTCGATTATGGTCTGGGAAACATTCACGTGGGCAGCCATGAGTACAGTGCAGATCGTACAAGGCATCATGACGGCCAAAGAGTATCATACACTGGTTGCACACCATATACACTCCTTCCAGACGATCATGTTTGCCGAAGGCACTGACATTTTTCAGCAAGATAATGCCTCATGTCACAAGGCCAGGAGTGTGATGGGGTGGTTGGAGAAACACAGTTGCGAGTTCCAACTGATGTGTTGGACCCCAAACTTACAAGATCTGAACCCGATTTAACACATCTAGGATGTGATTGAACGTGGAATCAGAGCTCATCCCCCACCCCCACCCCCGAAATTTACGGGAATTAGGTGACTTCTGTGTACAGATGTGGTGCTAAGTCCCTCCAGCGACCTACCAAGGCCTCATTGGTTCCATCCCACGTCGTGTCGCCGCTGTTACCTGTGCCAAAGGTGAACGTATCAGTCATTCGCAAAAGAGCTTCTGTGAAGTTTGGAAGGGAGGAGAGGAGGTACTGGCAGAACTGAAGCTGTGAGGACGGGTTGTGTGTCGGGTAGCTCACATGGTAGAGCACTTGTCCGCGAAAGGCAAAGGTTCCGAGTTCGAGTCTTGGTCCTGCACACAGTTTTAATCTGCCAGGAAGTTTCATAAGGTAGGTGGTCATAATCTTCTGGCTGATCAGTGTTCATAATGAATGTACGAGTGCAGGTTGCAGACTCATGGTTGACGTCATATAGAAGTTTGGGAAGTTTGGGGCTTGCCATTATGCGTGCTCCCGAAGCCTAATGGTAACGCGACCGCTCACGGTAAGCGGAAAATCAGGAGTCGAGTCCCGATCCGGCACAGATTTTCATTTTGTCATTCCATTGTACAGCTGATGGCTGTCCATGTTCGCAACTGCGAATACATTTCATATATTTCATAATGGCTGTAGCTGTCACAGTGTCTGTTCCTTCACACAGGCATGTATGTCCGAAGGAACATTGCATAGTACTTCTGAACAACACAGGCACTGCCAAATCATATTTTTCCGTCGACACTGGGCAATGGACTTTCAATTAAAATGTTTCCCCTGTACGGAAATATACATAATGAATGTACAAGTGCAGGCTGTAGACACATGGTTGACCACATATGGAAGTTTGGGTCTGGCGTTGAGCGTGCTCGGATAGACTAATGGTAAAGCGACCGTTCGCGATAAGCTGGAAATTCGGGTTCAAGTCCCGGTCCGACACAGATTTTCACTGTCGTTATTCCATTATGCAGCTGATGCTTGTCCATATCCGCAACTGCGAATACGTTTCATGTAAAAGGTATAAACTGTCCACCACCTAGTTGACTGCTAGCCTACACATGCCGTACAGTGAGCTTATATCTTTTTCAGAGGGTTTCATTTCTTTAGTGGTAATATTTGGAGTCTTCTGTAGTTGATGATGGCAGAAGCCGTGACAGAATTGTTGATTTTGCTGATGTCAGTCTGATGAAGACATCTGGGGACTCCAGAGCAAATCTGGAATCTAAATATAAGGATGTACTCTAGTAGGACACATGGTATCTTATATACTCCCTATGGCGAATTTGTCGTTCAGCAGAAAACTTTCATGAAAATTGTAGCAGAAATGTTATATCGCCAGTGAAAATGCTACTCATCCCTGTAAAAGAGCACACAGGAGACTTTGGAGAGCTGTAGATGATGTAAAACTGGCACGCAGGCGGTCCTTCCACATTGAGGTGACAGAACGTATGGGACAACGATATGCATATACAAAGAAGACGCTATAAAAGGGCAGTGCATTGGCGGAGCTGTCATTTGTACTCAGGTGACTCATGAGAGAAAGGTTCCGACGTGATTATGCCGCTGAACGGTGACATTCCATTTCGGAATTCTTTAGAGAATTTCATATTCCGAGATCCACAGTGTCAAAATTGTGCCGAGAATACCAAATTTCAGGCATTACCGCTCACCATGGACAACACAGTGGCCGACCGCCCTCGCCTAACGACCGAAAACAGAGGCGTTTGTGTAGAGTTTTTAATTGCTACCAGACCAGCAGCACTACGTGAAATAACAGGAAAAATAAATGTGGGACGTACGATGAACGTATCCGTTAGGACAGTGCTGCGAAATTTGACGTGAATGGGCTATGGCTGCAGATGAAGCTACTTGTGCCTTTCCTAACAGCATTACATCGCCTGCAACTCCCTCCTGGGCTCGTCACCATATCGGCTGGATTCTAGAAGACTGGAAAACCATGGCCGGGTCAGATGAATCCCGATTTCAGTTGGTAAGAGCTGATAGAGTTGGAGTGTGGCGAAGACCCCACGAAGCCATGGACCGAAATTGTCAACAAGGCACTGCGCAAGCTGGTGGCGACTTCATGATGGTGTGGGCTGTATTTACATGGAATGGACTGAGTCCTCTGGTCCAACTGAATCTATCATTCATTGTAAATGGTGATGTTCACTGTTTGGAGAGTATTTGCAGCCATTCATGGACTTCATGTTCCTAACAACGATAGAATTTTTATGGATGACAGTGCGTGATGTCACCAGGCCTCAACAGTTCGCGATTGGTTTCAAGAACATAACAGATAATTCAAGCGAATGATTTGGCCACCCAGCTAACATCTATGGAACATAGTCGAGAGGTCAGTTCGTGCACAAAATCCTGCAGCGGCAACACCTTCGCAATTATGAACGGTTTTTGAGAGGCAGCATGTCTCGCTATTTCTGCAAGCGACTTCCAACGACATGTTGAGTCCATGACACGTCGAGCTGCTGCACTCCGCCGGACAAAAGGAATTCTGACAGGACATTAAAAGTTATCCTATGACTTTTGTCGCCTCAATGAAAGTCATAGTAGCGAAGTGTTGTGCATAAGCCAGTCGATTGTATGGAATCAGAAACTATAATGATTGCCAACAGAATGGCAGAAAGAGGCTATCGAATTTGGATTTATTCTGTCTTGATATGTATATTCACTCCAGTTTACGTTGAGGGAAAAAGTATGGCTGCATTGAAATTTAAGTTAATATCCCTGAAGTCTATGGACAAGGTCCGATTTCTCAGAAAACTACTCAGTGAAACTATTTGCTTAATTCACTCATGATATCCTGCCGACAGTAAGTACAGACAAATTCCTCTCCCAAGATTTTGGACAGGTGTTCAATAATGTACCACACTCTTGATTAATAACCAAGGTAGAAGCAAACGAAACAGATTCAAAAATAAGCAATTGTCCCGGTTACTTTTTACCGATAGAACCCAGTACGGCACACGGAACGCAAATGCTCAACGGAAGTGAAAGAAACATCAGGTGTAACAGGATCGATAATGATCTTAATATGAGTACAAATAAGCAATTTATCCGTTAGGGTCAGCAGCAAACTCACACTGTTTAATGACCATGTTCATGTCTAGAGGAAAGTAATTAAACGCAGAACAGCTTAGACAGAGTTTCCATTTGATGTACTCAATAATAATTGTCTTTGAATATGAATAATTACTAAATAACGACAATAACAAACAAAAAGATAATAACTTTATCGTATTAAAAGATAAGAGGTAAGCGTCTGGAATCCATATATAATTTAAATATCCGGTGTATTTACTGTTAAACGAAATTAAATGGAATGTACATGTAAAATTGTTACTAGCGAGAGTAAATGGTGGATTCGAAGTTGTTTGTAGTAAACTGGGAAGTGTGGGACATCTGCGAAGGAAACCACATTCAAGCTCAGAGACAATTACTTTTCCCTCGCACCACGTGCTTTAAGTGAAGACCGAATTTTTGTTACATTTAGAAGCACAAATTTGTAAAAACCGAGACGTTTGTTTTTACAGGGTACAGTCAGCGTCCGTTGAATCTTTGGCAGGCTTAAAATATTAACAGTTATTTACTTCATTTATGAAAGAAGGAACTACTTTAGAGTTCGGAAAATAGCAATTTAATTACTTTTGTAATATAATTTTCGCTGGAGTTCGTTGTATTTGCAACCATTCCTTCAATTCATTCAGCTCTTGTTGATCGCAAATTTTTGTGCTCCTACTTTCAAAATCTTGACTATTGAACTGTCTTGTCTTCCACGGTAATTCAAATAATCAAATGTCGGTCATTTACCGAAACACAAGTGGAATTAAATACATTGCCGTACGTAGGGAAAGAATGAAGAAAAAAGAAGGAAGATTAGGGTTTAGCGTCCCATCTAACGGTGATCTTTAACAAAGATCGCCACCGCTAATTCGAATCAAAATAAAAAATGACCCAAACAGTGTCAATCCTTCTTCACAGTTGCATACACAAGTACATAAAAATTTTTATCTTTTGTAAAGCACATTTTCTTTGAGATTTTTGAATATTCTTGCCTTCATGTATTTGCATACTTACTATTCACATTTCGCCGACTTAGAGGACGGAACACAGGAAAGAGAAGTGGACGTTGCTTACTTAAGGAAAACTTCCAGCGTTCACCTAAAATAATTCAGGAAAACTACACAAAACCAAGATAAGCATGTCAGACAGGGTTATTATACCTACTGCATGATGTTCACAGTGTTAACAACATCGCTGCCTCGTTCGATAGTTGAAGACTTTCGAGACAGTCATCACAGAAGTCCTGCTTACAAAAATGGTATTCACCACAGGTGGAAATAGACCGCAGCTATACTTGCAATTTGAAGTATCAGTTAATCCAAAGGTATCCATATAGAAGTCGAGTTTTCGGTCACTCGCTTGCGATATCAGTATCTCTAAAGCTCTATAACATCTTACCGGTTGGCAACACGCAGCGACATTGTAATCACGTGTTACAGGATCAACCAACCCAGTGAAGGCTGTAGTTTACTTAGCAATCAATCTCTGAGTGTTTACTAAGAAGTGGATATACGAAGAAAGCTGTCACGTGCGAGTCGGCCTTTTGGCGTGGGATCCGCTCGGTTGACCCCGCTCCGGAGCAAAGCGCATTTTTGGATCAATGCGAGGCGACAGCGGCGGCTGCGGCCGAACCAGCAACAGGTAGTTCGCGGCCGCTGCTAAACAAATAAGGTGAAAGGAGGAGTTACAGTAGCTGCGTGCCTTTTAGTGCGGCTCACAGTTTTCGTGGTTTCTTTATAGCCGCGCGACGCTCTATAAAGCCGCCGCCTTTCGCGTAGCCACAACGAGCAGACACCGTTAAACCAGTTCTCGACACTACCAGCTGCGAATAAACCTGCGCTTGTTCCTTGTTTTGAGAGCCGCAGATGCGGAAGTTATTACGAGTACTAAAGCAAACGGCCTGGAAGCCGCTTTACTAGCGTAACTAGTAAACGCCTCTGCATCCACTGGAACGACAGTATTATGCACGATCGAGGTGCTAATCTCCTTCTACCCATCCATGTTAGAGTTCCTGTATTTTCCATAATTAACTTTAGGGGAATGTTGAATCGATTCCTTTGAACAGATCACGATTGAATGATCCCCCTTACATCTGAACGCGAGTTTATTCACGGTCTCTGAGAACCTCAAAATCGACAGACCCTAAACTTTGTTCCTGGACGACATTACAGGTCAAGTCGGGCTGTGGCACCGTAAAACAGTTGTACATCGCATAATTTAAGATGTCTGGAGGCACCGTCACAGATTGTCGCCCAGCTGATGAACAGTGAGTAACGCGTCGATCTGGATGCTTGTAGGAAGGAAAGAAGGAAGATTAGGGTTTAGCGTCCCATCTGACGGTGATCTTTAACAAAGATCGAAACCGCTAATTCGAATAAAAATAAAAAATGACCCAAACAGTGCCAATCCTTCTTCACAGTTGCATATACAAGTACATTAAACTTTTTATCTTTTGTAAAGAACATTTTCTTTGAGATTTTTGAATATTCTTGCCTTCATGTATTTGCATACCTACTATTCACACCTTATACAATTTCGAACATTGTAACTTACGTTTTTAGTTGCATTTGTGAAATTTCTGTGATGTTGGTATTAGTGCTGGTTCGTGTCAGGCTATAATTTAACGGAAGTTTCTATGTAACAGTCAGAGTAAGTCTCTGTAGTGAATATAATAAGAAAGTTGCCGCATTATGTCTGCTTCATGTCGTTTCTTGTTGTGTCATTCGATCGATGATCGAGGAGTACGCTCTTCAGTTAGACGGCTTACGTTATCAACAGTGATTCGCGATATTTGTTAAACAAGTATTCACGAATAGAAGATAACAGACTAATGAAAACTCTTAACGTCAATCTCCTTTGGAGTTAACATGTAATTTAAACAGCGCGGAAGTTTAAGTCAATGGTTAGTAAGTATCGTAATTGTAACTTTTCAGAAATTCTTTTGTGATTTCACAATTTTACAGTTAGTTGCAGAACCCTCCAGTTCAATTGAATGGAAGATTTCAAGGAATATTAGAGATATATAGAATTTTATCACGATGCCAATATGTTACTTCGAACGAAAGAATAGTCCACTAAAGCCACTTCTTAAGAATTTCACCATTTGCAGCGAATAAAAGCAACCAGAGTTTTCTTTGAGAGATTCTAAATCGCCAAAACATCATACCTTATGATGATGTGGACTCTTATTCACTAGCGGTTGATTCAAAATTCCAGTCTCTACAATTAGATTTTGATGTTATGTAGTTTTGTGAAAACACTGCAAGATAATGGCAAGATAGCGCTTCAGCAAGACAGTTACAGGTTTCTTGCACCTACCTTGTAGAAATGAGGATGTGCTCGTCTTAGCAATCTCATTGTAGACGGGCCAATAGACTCTTGCCTTCGTTCTTTCTTTATTTATACAAAATTCCAAAAGTCTCTATTAAATAATACGTAGGCTAATATTCTACATATTCTATGTAAAAGGAACAGTAATTAACTATATTAGTATCATTACATTCCACACACTGGTCCAAAACATTTAAAGAGTGTGATGTCTCTGTGGTTACGGCATTGAAATAGTATTCAGAATAAAATTACGTTCAAATCCTTGCCGTAATGTCCTAATTTCGGTTTTCCATTGGTTTTCCACACCCAGGCCACTAATGGTACCATCAACAAGTTCTGACAGCTTCCTTACCCATAATTCAACAACTTACATTCAGATGACGCTCATGTTAAACTCGGAGCTTCAGTATTTAAAAAAATAATAATTCGTCTATAAAACGTTCTTTCCTAGAATTCCACCCTTTGTACTGAAGAAGGTTCTCTCTAAGAATTGTGATCGACACTTAATCGAGTGGCATAACTACTATATTTAAAATAACAGAAGTTTAAAAGAAATAACTTACAGGGATGATAAGTGACACCAAATAGTTTACTGTACGTAAAATATCAAGAAAGTTTATTTTATTGGACTCCATAAACACATGCCTAAATGAATTGACACAGAAATTTAAAATTTGACGATTAGTAACGTGTGGAAGGGTTGCATTACTTTATATAGATCTGTCTATACTAAAGTGAGACTTGGCCAGGGCCGTTGTCACTGTGAGAAATACACTGGGGAAATAAAATTAAGTTGCACTCTGAGTGCGTAGTTCATTCTACTATGATCTGTGTTGAACACTTTGCAGAACACCGAGCCATCCTAAGTCATAGGACATAGCTCCCGCATGCGCAATTAATAACGATCAAGCAAATAGGGATGTTTAGTGAAGAAATGCTCAAATATGTGCATGATGTAAATATACTTTTCTCTGATGGAAATATGAAGTGCCGCGAGGTATTAGCCGAGCGATCTAAGGCGCTGCAGTCACGCACTGTGCGGCTAGTCCCGGCGGAGGTTCGAGTCCTCCCTCGGGCATGGGTGTGTGTGTTTGTCCTTAGGATGATTTAGGTTAAGTAGTGTGTAAGCTTAGGGACTCATGACCTTAGCAGTTAAGTCCCGTAAGATTTCACAAACATTTGAACATTTTGAAGTATGAAGACTTCCTGCTGTTCGCCGGAAAGCGTCGTCTTATGGTGGCTCGCCCAGTATGAGCTCCCAGCCACTAGTGATAGCTGAACTCGTCTCCAAATACACTAATAAGGAATTCACGGTGTACATTAAGTGTTTGAGGGAATCCCACCTTCTGGAAACATTGCGGACTACAGAAGAAACGAGATCGGTTTGCTTCCAGGCTGTCCCGTGTGCCGCCGCCTTCTGCCTCTTCACAAAATATACAAAATATACTCGTACGTCGAGTCCTTATAAGTTCTATAACACAACTTAACAAACAAAAAAGAGAAACGTTCTGTAGCACCATTGGGATCTCAACACTCCGATCACTGAACCAAATCTGCTACGCGATAGAGCGCATCAGTACGTAAATATTTTATAAAATGCAAATAAAGAAAATAAAATATCATAAAATTAGAAAATTGTATTAATGAATAAAAAATGTCTGCCGCTAAAGTTGTTGGACAAAACGCTTGGGTAGCCTAAGAGTAGTTCACTTACGATGAATCGCTAGAGTTAATTGATAGGACTAATAATTAAAAGTAAATTTCTGACACGATATAAGACGTAACTTAGTTTTCATAGTATCTTATAATACAAAAAACAGACTTCAAAATTAGAGACAGCGAATAAACTCGCGTTGGATTTAGCTCATGAATGATCTGAATTCAGTACAGAAATGTCGATCGATAAGTTCCTGAATACTAAAAAATGGAGTAATAAGTCTTATTGTGTCGAGGTTGAAGTCATTAGAAGTGGCGCATAAGCTTGAATTCGCGAAGCCTACGAATGGAATTTGCCAGTGCCTTCAGCGATTAAGTGAGTCACTTGACAACCAACTCTAGATGGCTGGACAAGTAAATGAACAACCGTCCTCTGGAATGTGAGTACAGTGTCTTAGCCATTGCATCATTCACTCGATTTCCTTGCAACTGTTCACTTGGTGCCCTTTGTCACTAACTACTACTGAGGAGACACAGAAGGCTAAACTGAGTACGAAACAATTTTCAGCAAGCAGCAGTCTGTGACATTTCGTGAAATTTCGAGAATCTGTCTTCAGCGATTAGTCAAGGAATTCCTACACACGAATCGTCTTAACTGCACAATAGCGAAAAATGAACCACATACTGAAGTATTCAGATGAGCGTTCTTCTACTATCCATCTGAAAATGAAATAAGGAAGAAGAAAATTTTCTTAGCCTCTCATGGCACAAATCTGTCAATGGTGCTAACGAATCCGCCGTTCCATAGGCCTTATAAGAGGGATGTGCCTGAGAGGAGATTAGAATGGAAGGACAGCTGAACACATTCAAGACGGATTGCATTTAGTATCAGAAGTTAGTTGCCACTTTCAGTAGATCGCACAATACATGTGTCTTGGAGGTGTGATCACTGCACGTAATTTGAAATTGTGCCTGACACACGAAGTGCTCCACCAATTTCTTATTTTTGTTTATTTATTGCTTATTTAGCCTGAACAGAATAGTATCAGGCGCTCTCTTACATCTGACCAGTATAACACCTACCAAAAAATAATACTTAACAATCACAATAATAATAATCTGCATTAATAATAATAATACACAATGATAGTAATGTAATAATAATAATATTGATAACAGAGGTCATTATGAATAATAATGATTATTTTAGTACTTCTGAAGCAATGTTTAGCATTATCATAAGTGGGAGGGATATGAAACAGGAGAATATTGAAACGAAAGTGATAATGGCGGTTAAGAAAAGAAAACAGAATATCAATAAAGAACTCTGCAGGCAAGAGGGAAGAAAAGGTGTGGGGGAGGAACGGCTGCCGATAGTCAGCTGCAAACAAGTATATGGAAGAGATAGCTATTGTGATAGAAGGTGAACCATGAAGTTCGAAAGAATTTTGATTTCTCTGATATTTAGAGTAAGACTATTGCAAAGTCGAGTTCCTAATGCAGAAGATTATTTAGAGAACCTGATAGTGACTTGTAGTGGTACAGGGAGGGTTTTACTTTGTTGAAAACGAATATTTCTGACGTGCTGTTCAGACAGTTGTATAAAGGGTTGAAGATAAATAAGGGAATGAAATGACGGAAAAGAAGATAGAGCAAACATACGGTATGATAGTTTCTATGCTTATCGACACGTAACTATAATAACTGTTATTAGGCACGAGTGATATCGTCGAAATAGTTTATATCATCAACGTGTCGTACACAAGCATTCATCGTCAGTTCCAACCGGCCTGAGCTGTCATATGAAATTCTTGGATACTAGGATATCGATTATATGAGGATGTGGGCGCATGACAACAAGGTCCTTAGCGCCCGTAAGAAAATCTTACGGGATGAGCAGCGATAAAAGTGAATTCACAGAATTAAAAAATTTCGACTACAGTTAAAAGTAAAAAAAAAAACGCAGCAATTACTTTATACACACACAGAAATACGAAAAGTATGTAATGTGTCAAGTCTAAAACTTAGACTAAAATAGCTTAAAGTGGCTGACAGAATTAAAATATCATATCAGACAAATGTGACAGGCTGACCGCTGAAATAAAAAGGATAAATCAGACATTCTGCAACACACTAAAATCTCCAACCTTGAGTCTTAGGCTGAGTTCCCACACTTCTAGTCATAAGCTAAAATAGAGGACAGACCCGCACCGAAATTCTCTTCCGTCGTCTCATCACAACATAAAATGCACTCAATTGGAATGTGACGTACGGTAATTGGCACGGCACAGGTATTACATACTGGCGGATCCTCTCACCTGAATAAAGATTCATTCGTTAGGAGACAGTGGCAAAATTGGAGGCGGGGTGGAGCCACTTCATCCCGCCAGAGTGAAAGACATGAGAAACGTCACGGCGAGGTAGCTGGAGTCACCAAGCGCGGCTTATTCTCCGTCATTACCAGCCACTCCTACTCCCTCAGGCTCATGGATCTCCGACTCACCAGCTAAATGGCAGCCTGTAGGAGAGTGGCAAATTGTGGAACGTCATGTTCTTTCCAGTTCTCTCTGGCAACTTTGTCTGCTTCTTCAAATTCTCATGTGCCCTGGTACCAAGCAGAATGACCCCCGCCACCTCAGCCCCCTCCCCTGCTTAGGACGTACGGTTGGTCGTCTATTAATTGGATCATTATATCTGATGGGTACGCGTACTGCAACTGTTGTAGGGTAGAAAGAGAATTGGAGCAGATGGGAAACAGTTTGCGCTGAAGACGCCTCATCCGCACCAGTGCCTTCAGGATTGTATGGAGCTTTGCTGAAAATAAAGTATAGTCACGATGAAGGCGAAGTCGGAAGACACGCTCGGGGAAGTTTGCTGAACAGCCGAGGGGCTTCCCTTGTTTAGAGCCATCAGCGCACAAAACTTCAAAATTCTAATGGTTATGTAAAATGTAAAAGAAAAAACTGAGATAGAAACGTAATAGCTGGAGTGCAATACTTCTTATAATTCGTCAAGTCTGAAAAATTACTGGGCCTCTGGAAAAACCAGGATGGAGTTCTGCTCCAACACTGGTGTACAACGTTAAAGCCAGGCTCATTCATCTCTCAAAGGCAATCCTTTGCACGAATTTTTAGGACCTCATCGCTAGATATTGGAAGCAGAGTTGTATGGGCCTGTTGCACTATGAGTTGTCACCCGATTTGAAGAGGCAACACGCTGGCTTCATCACAGACGCTCAGTATGGGGCTTGTTCGAAAGACCCCAGTGGCCAGCCGAATTGCCTCATGATGTCCAACTTTTTTAAATAAGAGAGGCATGCAGACCGATACATCGTGCCCCCATAATCTAGTCGAGAACGCACAAGGCCCTGTAAAACTGGAGCGACTCATTCAGTCTGCTCCCCTTGATTTATGACTAAGACAATTTTAAACACTGAGTGCTTGGAGGGACCGTCTTTCCAGGTCTCCAAACGTGTAACCATGCAAGTCTAGAATCAAATATGAGGCCCAGAAACCTCGCTGTGACTTCAAAATTAAGAACAATGTCCCTCATCTTCAGCTCACGAAAGTTTAAAATAGAGCGTGAACGGTTAAATTGAAAGAACATAGACTTTTAGGTTGAAAATGTTAAACCCGTCTTCTCCGCCTACTCATCCAACCGTCAAACGGTGAGTTGACGCTGGTGAGCTGTTGTTGTAAGGCTCGAGTAGGAACAAAATACAGACAAGTCTTCAACAAACAAAAAACACTGGAAAGGACATTTAACTGCTAATATGAAACTGATAAGAGGTATGGTGAAGACTTGAAACACTACCTTGATGGTCACCGTTCTTCTGCTCAAAGCGATCAGAGAGGACGTCACCGACTGAGTATCTAAAATCGACTGGTGGGATAAAGGATCGTATAAATATGGGAAGACAACCTGGAAAACCCCATTCATGAAGGTCTCCGAGGATGATATGCGTCCAATTAGCACTGTAGGCCTTCTGTATGTCAAAAATTATACCCAGGAGGTGATGTCAGTGCAGGAAAGCCTGCTGTGTAGCAGCTTCCAGGAGGGCTAGGCTATCAAAGGTGGAGTGGTACCTCCGGAACTAAGGAGGTGCTTAGATTCTGAGATCCAGACAAGGGAGCGGTTGACCTTCCACCCCAAGGTCTATCTCACGCAGCTAGGGAGATATCCACTCGGGTATGTGCGGTCGATCCTGTGTTTTAAAAGTGTAATTAAAGGTGTCTCTTGGCACGAATCAGGAAAATGACCTAATGCCCAGATGAGGTTAAAAATGTTGAGAAGAATTTCTTTGCGTCGACACTTGAGGTGCTATAACATACTATAATGGGCTCTGTCGTGACCAGATGACGTGTCACGAGCTGCAGATAACGCAGAATCCAGGAGGCTGCTGTGCTCTTCAAGAGTAACTGAACTAAAGTGCCAACCACCCTTCTCAGAAGCCACTCTGTAGCCCCGGAAAGGTGAATCCTGACTGATAGTGGCTTTAACTGTGGTAAAATAGGCCTTCATAGTCTGGGAAGTCTCTCGTGGGTTGGTCTGGAGACTTCCATTGCCGCCGCGCGGGGTAGCCGTGCTGTCTAGGGCGAGGTTCTCTGCAGCTGGGCGGCACTCGAAACTAGGCAGAGCCTCCCTCCTGGTCCTGATTGCAGAGCGGTAAACGGCACTCCACCATGGGACAGGCATCCTTTATAGCTGCGCTGAAGACTACGGAATGGATGCTTGATTGGCACGGTAAATCACGTGGGTAATATGAATCACTCAGTCATGGGCGCTGGGCGCTGTGTTTAAACATAGTAATTTTGGCGTAACACATCCAGTCTGCCTTACAGAACACCCTTTCCTTCGGGTACCGCTTTGTCTGGTATGTAAATCCAGATGGGGAGGTGATCACTTGTGTACAAATTATCCACCACGTTCCACTGAGCGGTGTGTGCATGGGCTGGAGAACACACCGAGAGGCCTACGGCAGTGAACAACACTGTTGCAGTCCTAAAGTGCGTGCTTTGCCCCATGTGCAGGAAACATGCACATGAGGACATGAAAAGGTTCTAAATTGCTCTAGCACTAGGGCAGGTCGTTACAGTGACCAAAGTACATTATGTTCGTTAAAACTATCACAGAAGTGAAGGGGTGGGGAGTTGAAGCACATGCACTGTTAAAGCTACTGCTTGTAGACTGGTTGTGAGGGAGAGAAGCGAGGAGCGCTATATGTTGTTTACGAAAATAGCCTTTCGTCCTTTAGCCTTCTCTCCACTAAGGTCGTCCTTTTTGTGGCGATTGCAGCAAGGTAGCACAGAAGTGTCAGCGAATTTAAAAATCTGTCTCCTGAAAAGATACACACATTGGTCTATCCTGAGCGAATAGCCGTAGTTCTTCCATGTGTGTCCTAAACAAATTCAAGTTTCACTGACGTAAGGATGCCATCTTAATGATGATATTTTCCTGTGTCTGTCGTCCCTCTCGTTGATACGTGACGTGATGATTCCAGCGAGAGGGAGGGCGCAGGGGAAGTTACTTGAGGGACTCGCTGGTTTCCTCAGGCCGACGACACCGCGTCTGCCACACGTAGCCCCACAGTTACAACTCATGGTGTTGAGACTGAATCGTCAGCACTTCGGGCAACGTGTCGGATTAGATACGTAGGTAACATTAAAGAGGAAAACGTCTGTCTCAAGTTACACAGGCAGTTTCAGTAGACTGAATATCATCGATAGTCTGGTCATCGTCTGATCCATCAGATAGGACCAAGATGGCGTCATCTGATGACTTTGGACCTGTTCGTTTTGGCCTCTTTGTTTTCGTCCCCATCTTGGTTTTGGGGACGGTGACAAGAACGTTTAATCCGAAACACTTTTCTGAGTCTCTTCTACGGTGTGCCATGACGGTCTGCTATCCTTGTCGACATCAGGTTCGGGAACCACCATTATTTCAGTGTTAGAATGGCTTGGTTATGGGACTAGCGGTGCAGGCTTGCACGTGCAGGCTGATTTCCTCTCCTCAGCTGTCAGAGTCTGAGTACCAACTCTAGTCACCTGTAAAGTCTGTTTCAATAATGAGGCCAACTATTTCACTAACGTCGGTGGCAGTGTGGTCTAAAATACCTTCGTCGTGTCAGAATATGATATATGTATAGTGAATTTAATTCTCTGTATTTTCCTCTCTTCCCCGAAGACAGGTCATTCTTTGCTTCAGACTATATGTGCTTGGTAGTGATTAACACACATGGTTGGGCTGCGCACTGAATACCTGTTTCATAGGCAGCACAGCCGCATCTACCACCTGTTACAACCCATGGTGTTGAGACCGAAGCGTCGGCACTTCAGGCAGCGTGTCGGATTAGGTACATAGAGCTTAGATTTAGGACGGAAAAAGCCTGCCATAATTTACTAGACAATTTCGGTAGACTGAATATCAGCATAAGAGATGCTGACTTCTGCAGCTCACCATCAACCCTTTTCATGAAATTCTATATTTCAGTAAGACGTTCGTCTTCCAATTCCCGCTGAAGTTTCTTGGTATCTGTATCCATAATGTTCCGGCACGTCACAACTCATTCATAACAATTTAGCTAAGTGTGTAGCTCCCTGTTGATAGCATATTCTTTCCAGTATTGACGACATCGACGCCGGCGGCACCCATTGCGCCGCGCGCGGCCAACATCTACACGGGAGACGTCACTGTTGAACCTCCCAACAGTGATCCACGGGCGAGCTCTCTTTACCTCCGCTCGCCGTTCTCCGAGGTGTGGCATCAGGCATACACGCCACCAGAGGACGTGGAAGTGACATTACCTTACTGCACGCAAGTCTGACTGCCTGGTGAATCCTTTTAATCAACTGCTATTAGGGGTTCGCATCAGATTAAGTGCGTCTCTAGACTTATGAGCATTAGTCCAGGAGACCGAAGTGAAAAATATCACATCGAAGTAGCATGATGCTACTAAGTGTCATTAATATTCAGAAACTTATGCAACTGTACTGTATCACCATTCAAGAGTACTTGTTACACTGCAGAACCTCACTATCATTTGTTTACAGTATAACTCAGCACCACCAAAGGACCTACAGCATTCAAAGTTACTTATAAATCAATTATACAGTGTAAGTAAACCAATTAATGTACTACCTTTTTGTAGACGACCGCTTGTATTAACTTCTACCTCGTCCACCGATACAGAATTCTCCAAGTATTTCGGCATTTAACAGCTTTTTTACTTGAGTAGCCTTCTGTGTCCCGATCAGACTGTACCACCGTGCACCCTCTTGATAGATTTAAGTTTCCCTTCAAGTCCCTGCAGGGATTTATGGTTGTAGGAAGGTGACAGTTTTCCAAAGGAACCTTCTACACGTGTAACAGTAAATACGTTATCTGTCACAGGATGTGATCTGTTACTTACTGCCTTCTCTCACGTGCGCAGAAGTCACAGGTGGATTAGCCACACGAGGCCTCTCCCGAGCTTGAGTGTTAATACTGATCAACAAACCATCCGAATCAATGGGAGTAGGAAATAGTGATTTAGACTTCATGGAAATCCCACCTGAAGCTAGGGAAGTACGCGTCCACCCACACAGAGCCCCACTTGGCTGAGTATGCCTTATACAACTGAGGTGTGGCAGGTTCCTCAGAGGTTGTTCTTGGAGAGTAGGAACACCATAGTCCAGAATGGAGCGTATTAGTGAATCTACGAGTCTTTTCTTAAGCTCGAGGCGAATTACTTCTTTTATATTTTTGTAGGGGATGAAGTGACGCTGATACCTTCTTACAGACAGGAGTCGTTTGCTGAGTCCAGTCCCAGTAATTGTCGAGAATTTTTCCTAAACTCACTGCAGAAGAAAATAAGGGCATTTCTATGCCGTTTAGGATTAAAGATGGAAGAGAGTCTCTGAATTGAGGGCTAATAACTCTTTTTGTGAGGGACTGCTTGCATTTTAGGTGGGTGAAGTTCCAAACCTATATTCTATGCCCACTCTGATAAACCAAGTAGTCGGCATTTACGTGATTTATGGCTGTGCGTAGGTTTGATGGACTTGCACTCTGGTATACCGAAGCTCGTCAGCATATATGTGATATTTGGTGGGAAGGGAATTATCGACACATCATTAACATACACTCCTGGAAATTGAAATAAGAACACCGTGAATTCATTGTCCCAGGAAGGGGAAACTTTATTGACACATTCCTGGGGTCAGATACAGCACATGATCACACTGACAGAACCACAGGCACATAGACACAGGCAACAGAACATGCACAATGTCGGCACTAGTACAGTGTATATCCACCTTTCGCAGCAATGCAGGCTGCTATTCTAACATGGAGACGATCGTAGAGATGCTGGACGTAGTCCTATGGAACGGCTTGCCATGCCATTTCCACCTGGCGCCTCAGTTGGACCAGCGTTCGTGCTGGACGTGCAGACCGCGTGAGACGACGCTTCATCCAGTCCCAAACATGCTCAATGGGGGACAGATCCGGAGATCTTGCTGGCCAGGGTAGTTGACTTACACCTTCTAGAGCACGTTGGGTGGCACGGGATACATGCGGACGTGCATTGTCCTGTTGGAACAGCAAGTTCCCTTGCCGGTCTAGGAATGGTAGAACGATGGGTTCGATGACGGTTTGGATGTACCGTGCACTATTCAGTGTCCCCTCAACGATCACCAGTGGTGTACGGCCAGTGTAGGAGATCGCTCCTCACACCATGAAGCCGGGTGTTGGCCCTGTGTGCCTCGGTAGTATGCAGTCCTGATTGTGGCGCTCACCTGCACGGCGACAAACACGCATACGACCATCATTGGCACCAAGGCAGAAGCGACTCTCATCGCTGAAGACGACACGTCTCCATTCGTCCCTCCATTCACGCCTGTCGCGACACCACTGGAGGCGGGCTGCACGATGTTGGGGCGTGAGCGGAAGACGGCCTAACGGTGTGCGGGACCGTAGCCCAGCTTCATGGAGACGGTTGCGAATGGTCCTCGCCGATACCCCAGGAGCAACAGTGTCCCTAATTTGCTGGGAAGTGGCGGTGCGGTCCCCTACGGCACTGCGTAGGATCCTACGGTCTTGGCGTGCATCCGTGCGTCGCTGCGGTCCGGTCCCAGGTCGACGGGCACGTGCACCTTCCGCCGACCACTGGCGACAACATCGATGTACTGTGGAGACCTCACGCCCCACGTGTTGAGCAATTCGGCGGTACGTCCACCCGGCCTCCCGCATGCCCACTATACGCCCTCGCTCAAAGTCCGTCAACTGCACATACGGTTCACGTCCACGCTGTCGCGGCATGCTACCAGTGTTAAAGACTGCGATGGAGCTCCGTATGCCACGGCAAACTGGCTGACACTGACGGCGGCGGTGCACAAATGCTGCGCAGCTAGCGCCATTCGACGGCCAACACCGCGGTTCCTGGTGTGTCCGCTGTGCCGTGCGTGTGATCATTGCTTGTACAGCCCTCTCGCAGTGTCCGGAGCAAGTATGGTGGGTCTGACACACCGGTGTCAATGTGTTCTTTTTTCCATTTCCAGGAGTGTATAATTAGAAGAATAATGGGCCCAATACTAATCCTTGTGGCACTCTTGTTACTACATGCTTCCATTGTGACATTTTTGTTCCTATCATTACATACTGTTGGCAGGATACAAGATATGCAAGATATGAGTGTAACAATAGTACAGCGCTTGTAGAAAAAATTTGACTTGTGAGTTCAGCAAGTCAAAGTCGACGGTGTCGAAAGATTTGCTGAAATCCAAGAAGCACGTAATAGTCGCCTCATGTTTGTCCACAGCTTGTTTCAGTTCGTGAGTCACTTTTATAAAAGCTGGCGTGTTACGATTTTTTCGGAAATCAGACTGTTATTCATTTAAATGGTTATTTGATGTTACGTAATCAGTAAGCTGATCGTAAACTATGTATTCTAAAGCCCTTAGGTACTGCTGGTAAAGTGCAAATGGGCCAGTAGTCCGAGGGTTCTTTAGCAGATCCCTTTTTGGGAGATGATTTTATGAGTCCTTCCCTCCATGCAGTTGGGGAGATACTGGAGGTCAAAATATGGTTATAAATGTCCATTGCTCTGGGCAGTAGTGAATCGACGACGAAACTGATCATTTGCACTGTAGTATTATATTATACTGCAGCTGCCGAACGAATTCGTGCAACTCACTTTCTGATCGTATGAAAGCTTGCTAGCTGCAGGAAAATATTTTCGTTTGTATCATCATCTGATTCTTTAAGGGAATCGATTATTTCCGCGCTTGTACACTGGTCAAGTTGCAGATAATAAATGAGATGAAACTAGACGTGGCTTGCAGAAGAGACAATCACAGCGCAATACGTGGAAACTGTGATGGGCGATTCAAATCGCCCGTGACTGTTGATCACAGACACCACTACGAAGTGAGATGGAGGCGATTGAGATTTGACGTCCAGTGAACGATGAGGATATTTGGAATGGAGAACACAGAGGGCGGACAAGAATGGAGGAGAAAGTCAGTCATATCCTTTCAGTGGTATTATCACCCCATTCGCTTTAATGAATTTAGCGAGGCGAACGTGAAACCTAAATATGCATGGCCGGAATGCGACGCCCGTGCCTTCACCTCCTCGTCTCCGCACTTGGTAATACACGATGCCATGCTGAGATGCATGTACAGCTTTCTGTGAATTGTAATACGTAACAGTGAACACTATGACCAGAAGTTTCGCGGTACATTGTAGAATGCGTATTTTACGATGCATGCGAAAATTTAAATAAATGCTCTTCCACAAATCCAGCTGTCATTTCTTCTGGAGAAGCCGTTCTAAGAGTATTTACATTTTTCTTCTTGCTGTTGTTCCCATCATGAGCTCATTCCGGTAACGGGACTACTTTCTAAGTAACGAAACAGGCAAAGAAAGAGCACCTAATGTTAAGTTCTGTCTGTAGACGGTGGATGATTAAATCTCCCTACAAATGATCCATCAGTGTCGTAAAATTAAAGCAGTCATCAATTCGAAGACTGAAACTTCCTGGCAGTGTCGAGTTCGAGTCTCGGTCCGGCACACAGTTTTAATCTGCCAGGAAGTTTCATAACAGTGCTCACTCCGCTGCAGAGTGAAAATCTCATTCTGTAATTCGAAGATTGTTTAGAACCCCACAGTACTTCCTTAGGCGTGGTGCTGTGGGAGGTGGCATGCCGTTGCCTTCCTCTGACTTATGAACTGCCTTACCCACACAGCTATAGCAAACATCGCCAGAGGTGAAAGAAGTGATAAGTGACAAATAAAAATCCAAGGACTGACAGGGGATCGAGACCGAGCCCTTTAGATTTGTGGTCTATCACTTTACCAGTGAGTATGAATTTCTAATTACGCACGTGTTCATCTTCCATTTCCACTAGCTACAGCTTCATATGCAGTACGTGAAGTAAACACTGTTTGCTATTATATTTGAAAAAAAGAAGCATGTCTTCTTCTTAGTCTTTATCCCAAGAGCTGAGGAATCTGTCAAATTAACAAGGTTTAGAATACTACTATCCAGTTCGTCCGAATACCAGATACAAAGTTTTTGTCGATTTATTTTACTGAATGGTCATTCAGTCCATACAGCTACTGGGAGACTCTGACAATAATTTCTCTATGGGACGCTTCTCAGTAGCTTTTCGTTGTACGGAGGCTCTAATTCTAGTGGAGATGAGGCTTTCTACCATATGTCATATTGTCTCTGGAGGAATAAGTAATCTTCTTCCCAAAGGTCTGTATCCGAGTTACTGGATGATATGGGTTGTTGTTGTTCGGCGGAAAGTGTGTATCTAATCCGGAATTCAATGTGACACTGTCCCCGTAGAGGTGCATTTCAGTTCTGGAACTCCTTTTTACGAAAACCATACCCATTGAGCTCCTGCGCTAGAACAATTTGCAGTCCAAACATGAAACCAGAAATTTTACAGCCGTAATCCATTGCAGACAGTTTACAATGAAGATAAATGAATGTTTTTTTTCCTCCCCATGTCCCCATAATCGACTTATCTTACCAGAAGGCCAAATGAAGTCAGACACAGTTTTTCTTTTTCCTTTTCACCGTCTTTTTGTTACTCATATACCGCCGTGTAGATTAGCAGACCGTAATTTTTCTCTTGACATCAAAGTGCCTTGCATGGATATTTCTGCAGATCTCTAGCTTCCAGTTTGCTGTTTTTTAGTATCGCCTTGTCCATCACTGTGTTCGACAAGCAGCAGCAAAGCCTGGAATGTGGAACAGTATTTCGACAACTTCCCATTCTTAGTACTCGCTCTGGCTAAACACCGCGAATCTTTCGATCAACACATAAAGATATCGGCATTCGATCTTCTATATTTCTCAATACTTTCTACTTGTCGTTAGAGGCAGCGTACCTAAATTGATGTTGGAGCTGAGTTTTGGTGTTCTAATGGCCCTGCTGTCTTACATATTATCGAGGAACGTCAACCTAACTGGGTTATTGTGACTAATTTCTTCCTGATGTGGCAAAAAGTCACTTCTGTTGTTATATGTGGCACTACATCTGCATGTATTAACACTTTCAACCAGCCATTGATTTCATGTACTATGTTTCGTTCTGCGGAGAGTGTAAGTTAAATTCTCCTTTTGAACTCGTTGTGGTATATTTCTCGTATAGTTCGTAAGCTACCTACTTGGTCGTTGTTAGTCACTCGTAGTTCATGATTGGAACTTATTACCAGACTTCATCTTCAAGCATTTTACTCTGACTTTAGCCTATAACGCAGCGTTTGCTGGTCTGCGTAAGGAGATAGTTGCATGCATTGAACTACGCGAGTCCCCGAAGCTGAAACCAAATTATAAACCCCCTAATTACTGATTTAATCAAGGTAAAATCATTGTACGATTAAATGATGATGGTGTCTTCTTGGGTAAAATAGTCCCCCATTCGGATCTCCGGGCGGGGACTACACAAGAGGACGTCGTTATCAGGAGAAAGAAAACTGGCCTCCTATGGATCGGAGCGTGGAATGTCAGATCCCTTAATAGGGCAGGTAGGTTAGAAAATTTTAAAAGGGAAATGGATAGGTTAAAGTTAGATATAGTGGGAATTAGTGAAGTTCGATTTCAGGAGGAACAAGACTTTTGGTCAGATGAATACAGGGTTATAAATACAAAATCAAATAGGGGTAATGCAGGAGTAGCTTTAATAATGAATAGCATAGTGAACGCATTATTGTGGCCAAGATAGACACGAAGCCCACGCCTACTACAGTAGTACAAGTTTATATGCCAACTAGCTCTGCAGATGACGAAGTAACTGAAGAAATGTATGATGAGATAAAAGAAATTATTCAGGTAGTTAAGGGAGACGAAAATTTAATAGTCATTGGTGACTGGAATTCCACAGTAGGAAAAGGAAGAGAAGGAAACGTAGTAGGTGAATATGGATTGGGGCTAAGAAATGAAAGAGGAAGCCGCCTGGTAGAATTTTGCACAGAGCATAACTTAATCATAGCTAACACTTGGTTCAAGAATCATGAAAGAAGGTTGTATACATGGAAGAACCCTGGAGATACTAGAGGGTTTAAGTGGTATATAGTGGTAAGACAGAGATTTAGAAA
Organism: Schistocerca cancellata; assembly: GCF_023864275.1. Taxonomy (NCBI): domain Eukaryota; kingdom Metazoa; phylum Arthropoda; class Insecta; order Orthoptera; family Acrididae; genus Schistocerca; species Schistocerca cancellata. The sequence continues at coordinate 623,225,224 of NC_064629.1, forward strand.
CCAGGTTTTAAATTGTAAGTCATTTCCAAGGGCAGACGTGGACTCTGACCACAATCTATTGGTTATGAACTGTAGATTAAAACTGAAGAAACTGCAAAAAGGTGGGAATTTAAGGAGATGGGACTTGGTTAAACTGAAAGAACCAGAGGTTGTACAGAGTTTCAGGGAGAGCATAAGGGAGAAATTGACAGGAATGGGGGAAAGAAAGACAGTAGAAGAAGAATGGGTAGCTTTGAGGGATGAAATAGTGACGGCAGCAGAGGATCAAGTAGGTGAAAATCCATGGGTAACAGAAGAGATACTGAAATTAATTGATGAAAGGAGTAAATACAAAAATGCAGTAAACGAAGCAGGCAAAAAGGAATACAAACGTCTCAAAAATGAGATCGACAGGAAGTGCAAAATGGCTAAGCAGGGATGGCTAGAGGACAAATGTAAGGATGTAGAGGCTTATCTCACGTGGGGTAAGATAGATACTGCCTACAGGAATATTAAAGAGACCTTTGGAGAAAAGAGAACCACTTGCATGAATATCAAGAGCTCAGATGGAAACCCAGTTCTAAGCAAAGAAGGGAAAGCAGAAAGGTGGAAGGAGTATACAGAGGGTTTATACAGGGGTGATGTTCTTGAGGACAATATTATAAAAATGGAAGAGGATGTAGATGAAGATGAAATGGGAGACACGATACTGCGTGAAGAGTTCGACAGAGCACTGAAAGACCTGAGTCGAAACAAGGTCCCGGGAGTAGACAACATTCCATTAGAACTATTGATAGCCTTGGGAGAGCCAGTCCTGACAAAACTCTACCATCTGGTGAGCAATGTGTATGAGACAGGCTAAATTCCCTCAGAGTTCAAGAATAATACACTCCTGGAAATGGAAAAAAGAACACATTGACACCGGTGTGTCAGACCCACCATACTTGCTCCGGACACTGCGAGAGGGCTGTACAAGCAATGATCACACGCACGGCACAGCGGACACACCAGGAACCGCGGTGTTGGCCGTCGAATGGCGCTAGCTGCGCATCATTTGTGCACCGCCGCCGTCAGTGTCAGCCAGTTTGCCGTGGCATACGGAGATCCATCGCAGTCTTTAACACTGGTAGCATGCAGCGACAGCGTGGACGTGAACCGTATGTGCAGTTGACGGACTTTGAGCGAGGGCGTATAGTGGGCATGCGGGAGGCCGGGTGGACGTACCGCCGAATTGCTCAACACGTGGGGCGTGAGGTCTCCACAGTACATCGATGTTGTCGCCAGTGGTCGGCGGAAGGTGCACGTGCCCGTCGACCTGGGACCGGACCGCAGCGACGCACGGATGCACGCCAAGACCGTAGGATCCTACGCAGTGCCACTTCCCAGCAAATTAGGGACACTGTTGCTCCTGGGGTATCGGCGAGGACCATTCGCAACCGTCTCCATGAAGCTGGGCTACGGTCCCACCCACCGTTAGGCCGTCTTCCGCTCACGCCCCAACATCGTGCAGCCCGCCTCCAGTGGTGTCGCGACAGGCGTGAATGGAGGGACGAATGGAGACGTGTCGTCTTCAGCGATGAGAGTCGCTTCTGCCTTGGTGTCAATGATGGTCGTATGCGTGTTTGTCGCCGTGCAGGTGAGCGCCACAATCAGGACTGCATACGACCGAGGCACACAGGGCCAACACCCGGCATCATGGTGTGGGGAGCGATCTCCTACACTGGCCGTACACCACTGGTGATCGTTGAGGGGACACTGAATAGTGCACGGTACATACAAACCGTCATCGAACCCATCGTTCTACCATTCCTAGACCGGCAAGGGAACTTGCTGTTCCAACAGGACAATGCACGTCCGCATGTATCCCGTGCCACCCAACGTGCTCTAGAAGGTGTAAGTCAACTACCCTGGCCAGCAAGATCTCCGGATCTGTCCCCCATTGAGCATGTTTGGGACTGGATGAAGCGTCGTCTCACGCGGTCTGCACGTCCAGCACGAACGCTGGTCCAACTGAGGCGCCAGGTGGAAATGGCATGGCAAGCCGTTCCACAGGACTACATCCAGCATCTCTACGATCGTCTCCATGGGAGAATAGCAGCCTGCATTGCTGCGAAAGGTGGATATACACTGTACTAGTGCCGACATTGTGCATGTTCTGTTGCCTGTGTCTATGTGCCTGTGGTTCTGTCAGTGTGATCACGGGATGTATCTGACCCCAGGAATGTGTCAATAAAGTTTCCCCTTCCTGGGACAATGAATTCACGGTGTTCTTATTTCAATTTCCAGGAGTGTATAATAATTCCAATCCCAAAGAAAGCAGGGTAGACAGATGTAAAAATTACCGAACTATCCGTTTAATAAGTCACAGCTGCAAAATACTAACGCGAATTATTTACAGACGAATGGAAAAACTGGTAGAAGCCTACCTCGGGGAAGATCAGTTTGTATTCCGTAGAAATGTAGGAACACGTGAGGCAATACTGACCCTACGACTTATCTTAGAAGAAAGATTAAGGAAAGGCAAACCTACGTTTCTAGCATTTGTAGGCTTAGTGAAAGCTTTTGACAATGTTGACTGGAATACTCTCTTTCAAATTCTGAAGGTGGCAGGGGTACAATACAGGGAGCGAAAGCCTATTTACAATTTGTACAGAAACCAGATGGCAGTTATAAGAGTCGAGGGACACGAAAGGGAAGCAATGGTTGGGAAGGGAGTGAGACAGGGTTGTAGCCTCTCCCCGATGCTATTCAATCTGTATATTGAGCAAGCAGTAAAGGAAACAAAATAAAAATTCGGAGTAGGTATTAAAGTCCACGGAGAAGAAATAAAAACTTTGAGCTTCACCGATGACATTGTAATTCTGTCAGAGACAGCAAAGGACTGGGAAGAGCAGTTGAACGGAATGGACAGTGTCTTGAAAGGAGGGTATAAGATGAACATCAACAAAAGCAAAACGAGGATAATGGAATGTAGTCGAATTAAGTCGGGTGATGTTGAGGGTATTAGATTAGGAAATGAGACACTTAAAGTAGTAAAGGAGTTTTGCTGTTCGGGGAGCAAAATAACTGATGATGGTCGAAGTAGAGAGGATATAAAATGTAGACTGGCAATAGCAAGGAAAGCATTTCTGAAGAAGAGAAATTTGTTAACATCGAGTAATGATTTATGTGTCAGGAAGTCATTTCTGAAAGTATTTGTGTGGAGTGTAGCAATGTATGGAAGTGAAACATGGACGATAAATAGTTTAGACAAGAAGAGAATAGAAGCTTTCGAAATGTGGTGCTACAGAAGAATGCTGAAGATTAGATGGGTAGATCACATAACTAATGAGGAGGTATTGAACAGAATCGTTGAGAAGAGGAGGTTGTGCCACTACTTGACTAGAAGAAGGGATCGGTTGGTACGACATGTTCTGAGGCATCAGGGGATCACCAATTTAGTTTAGGAGGGCAGCATGGAGGGTAAAAATCGTAGAGGGAGACTATGAGATGAATACGCTAAGTAGATTCAGAAGGATGTAGGCTGCAGTAGATACTGGGAGATGAAGAAGCTTGCACAGGATAGAGTAGCATGGAGAGCTGCATAAAAACCTGTCTCAGGACTGAAGACCACATCGACAACAAAATCATTGTTCTCTCTGGATTCTAATGGTTTAGATATTTCGTCTATGAAGAATAAAATTGTCAATACAGCTTTAATAAGAAATAAGAATGTGCTATCAAGAAGTAACTAAAGGATTCTGTAACTTGTTATTAAAATGTATGATACGTCGCTCGGTGTATACAAATCTTACAGCAGTCGTGCAACTGGGAGCAAGGTCAGCCACGCGTCGATTAACAATGAACTACAATTTCGCCACAGTATGAACGTCCCTGTACATTTCGCGGATCTCTGATTTCTAATACTGTGTGTTCCTAGGTGAGTAGACATACCGTAAGTAGGCATTTATGATAGCCCTATGCAAGTATTTTTATGATTGTCAGTTGTGAATCTTTTAAGTCCGCTATATAAATCGTTGCTCACTAATCAATGAAGTTCTGGTCTCACGCAGAGAGACATGTAGCTGGGTGCCTTTTCAAAAAGCACTGGCACTGAACAATTACCCATAAATATTTTCGTAGATAAATATATTTTATAAGCTGCTTCCGTGCCTGTATATTTAAACTGTAAATAAAGTTGACATCACAAGTCACTAAACTTTTATTTTTCAATTACTGATCGTTTTGGAGGCTTCGCTTCACCATTAGACGACAGTTTGATGTTAAGAAGCATTGTTCCCAGAAACGCAATAACGTCAAAATGTTTGGAGTGTGGCACACCTGCGCTGCGCGTTTCCTTCGTAAACTCAGCAACTGAGCTTTATACAGTCACTGTTTACAACCAGTATTAAATGTATCTGTTAACAACAAACAGCGCATGTCATACACTCGTCGCACTAGGAGCGTCAGTTTAAAGAAACCTAAGCAAGTATGTCTGGTATCTCCACGTTACCTGTAACTACACTTTTACTACTTCCTCCAGCGTCAGGTGAACCTTTTAGATTTTCTATCACCTGCATTGCCACCAAGAAAGCATCTGTGTTGCAAATGTTACTCGATATTTTATCAGTTTGTAAACAGCGTGCTTGTAAACCTCAAATCTCAAGCTGTCAATCAAAATATTCAACACAGATGTACATAACGGTAGACATTCCTATTTGAAGAATAGAAGTTTAACATCTGTATGCAAAATATTTATTTATTTATGGTTTAAGTACGCCTTACGTTTAATGTCAGCACCTGACAGTGATACTAGGGAAACGGAAACGTTGCCTATGTTCTTTCAGGATCAATTATTAGTATAAATTACTATACAGAAAACAATCTGTACACATCCACTTCGTGTGCTGATCTTAAAATGTATTTCTTCGTGGTTTCATCCAGGTGCTATATGAAAAACTGCAATAATCTTCTTTATCATACTGTGTACTTGCAGAACATGAAGTGGGTCTCGCTATGTGTGCATGAATCGAACATACCGATAGACGTAAACTATGATAGTGATAGAAATACGAAAGCACAACGGTTGAAGTTCAGCGGAACTAGAGACGATTCATTACGTCAGAAAGTTAAGCGCTCAGGAAAGTATCCGACTTGGCCTTGATTCAAAAACAGACCATCCCGAATAAGACAGTGATGCCTTCATCACTGCGTCACAAGCTAACGCAAGGTACATTGTATTAAGTCGTAAGTCTGCTGAAACAAACTGCATTACTAAATTGTGAAAATCATAAGAAAACTGTAGTACAATTCCATTTACTGAACAAATGAGATATCCTCACTAGTCAGGTAGCGACTGGAATGGGTATTTACTGAAACAATATCCTAGAAATGGTTCATTTACATAGCAAAGAATGTCACAAAAATATCCAAAACTCTACATATCGTGTTTATATCCAACCGACGCTACAGATGTCAATACGCAACATGTTACATCGTAGCTCGGCCAACTACAGTTAGAAAAGTAATTGGATGAGTGGTTATCAAGATACGACGTTCCCTCGAAACACACAAATGCTATAAAGCCAACTCGCCCCATGGACTGAAAAATATTGGGCATAATCGGTGTGAGGTTGCTACTCGTGAAACGATTTTCATATTTAAATTATGATCAGGCGTTATGTTTCCATTACAGTAACGTCATTCTGCCCTACCACTATTAATGCAATGTGGAAGTGGAACCTCACGATAAAGGTATTGTCTCAAAAGCTCTGTAGAAGCTGTTTTTATAAATATATCGGAAAAACATCATACATCATGGAGGAACAAATTAACGGCATGATCTGTGAGGAACAGGATAGAACTTCATACAGCGGAAAATAACGAACAATCAACGGTTGAAACGTGAAACTTCCTGGCAGATTAAAACTGTGTGCCCGACCGAGACTCGAACTCGGGACCTTTGCCTTTCGCGGGCAAGTGCTCTACCATCTGAGCTACCGAAGCACGACTCACGCCCGGTACTCACAGCTTTACTTCTGCCAGTATCTCGTCTCCTACCTTCCAAACTTTACAGAAGCTCTCCTGCGAAACTTGCAGAACTAGCACTCCTGAAAGAAAGGATATTGCGGAGACATGGCTTAGCCACAGCCTGGGGGATGTTTCCAGAATGAGATTTTTACACTGCAGCGGAGTGTGTGCTGATATGAAACTTCCTGGCAGATTAAAACTGTGTGCCCGACCGAGACTCGAACTCGGGACCTTTGCCTTTCGCGGGCAAGTGCTCTACCATCTGAGCTACCGAAGCACGACTCACGCCCGGTACTCACAGCTTTACTTCTGCCAGTATCTCGTCTCCTACCTTCCAAACTTTACAGAAGCTCTCCTGCGAAACTTGCAGAACTAGCACTCCTGAAAGAAAGGATATTGCGGAGACATGGCTTAGCCACAGCCTGGGGGATGTTTCCAGAATGATATTTTCACTCTGCAGCGGATGTGCGCTGATATGAAACTTCCTGGCAGATTAAAAGTGTGTGCCCGACCGAGACTCGAACTCGGGACCTTCGCCTTTCGCGGGCAAGTGCTCTACCATCTGAGCTACCGAAGCACGACTCACACCCGGTACTCACAGTTTTACTTCTGCCAGTATCTCGTCTCCTACCTTCCAAACTTTACAGAAGCTCTCCTGCGAAATCAACGGTTAATAAAGGAAAGTTCAAAAAATGGCTCTGAGCACCATGGGACTCAACTGCTGTGGTCATAAGTCCCCTAGAACTTAGAACTACTTAAACCTAACTAACCTAAGGACAGCACACAACACCCAGCCATCACGAGGCAGAGAAAATTCCTGACCCCGCCGGGAATCGAACCCGGGAACCCGGGAATAAAGGAAAGTAATGTAAATATGTTACTTGGGCCATGCAAAAAGTAATTTGTACAAATTACGCATTTTTTGTCATGACCTTCAGTCTGAAGACTGGTTGTATCCTGTACAGGGCTCTTCACCTCTGCATAACCACCACAACCTACAGCCACCAAAACTGGCGCACAGCATCAAGCCTGAGTCCTCCTCTACAGTTTTTACCCCTCTGCGCACCACACTTCCCTCTATCGACAAATTGACCTTCCGGCCTCAGGATGTGTTCCATCAAGTGATAAATTCTTTCAAACAAACTGTGCCGTCAATTTATTTCCTCTTCACTGTCATTCAATTTCTCTTCTTCGGTTATTCGATCTATTTAGATCTTCGGCATTCTTTTATGGTGCCACTTTCAAAAAGATTGTGTTCTATTAGTGTCTACACCGTTTATTCTGCACCTTTCACTTCGGTACAAGATTACACTCCAGACAAATACGTTAAGAATAGACATCATAACCCTTAAATTTATATTCGATATTAAACAAATCAACACTCGTTCTACCCATCCTGGAATATTGACCAAGCGTGTCGGATACGTACCAAATAGGATCAATAGAGGATACTGTGAAGCCTAGTACCAATGGCCACAGGTTTGTTGACCAACTGAACGTCGCGGAGACGACGAGAAACCTAAACTGGCAAAAGCTTGAAGGCAGACGCAAACTATCTCACTAAAACCTCAACACCTACTTAGAAAGTTCTAAGAACTATTAATAAGTGAAGAATCTATAAATATACCACAAACTCGTATGTATCGCTCCCATAGCAACCGTGAGGACAATATTAAACCAATCACAGTACGCACAGAAGCATTTACGCGCTCTAAAAGCAAATGGAACGAGATGCTACCCTAATACATGGTACTTAAGGACGTACCCTCTTACATGCACTTCACAGTTCTTTGAAAACTGTAGATGTACCTGTAGATGTAGAATTATCTTCTCCGGAAGTGTATATTTTGCTATTGTTGTTCTGCGTTTTATATATTCTCTATTTCGGCCAGCATCACTTAGATTGCTGCCGAATTATCAAAACTCGTTTCCTAGTTTCAGAGTTCCACTCAGTAGCATAATTTCTTCACAATCACCTGATAAAATTCAGCTACGTACTACTATGCTTGTTTTACTTCTGCTAGTGTTTACCTTGTAACCTCTTTTCAAGCCACTATAAATTCCGTTCAACTGATATTCCAAGTACTTTTCTGCCTCCGACAGAAAAACAATGACTCTTCGATGCACTTTAAAGTTCTTCTGCAAAGTACAGGTGCTAATGTATATATAAAATATCAGTTTCATGTCAACGAATTCGAGCGAGATGTCTCAGTGGCGTAAATTACTTTCGAACAACGTTCATCTTAGGACTATTTAAACTGAGCGAAGTGGTGAAGTAGTTAAAACATCGAATTGGCATTCAGGAGGACTTTGATTCATTTTCTCGTTCAGCTATCCAGATTTAGACTTTCCGGATATCCCCGGAAATCGTTTAAGGCGAATCCTAAATGGATCCCTTCAAACAGGCACGGCCTATTTCTTTCCCATTTTTGTCCAGTATGAGCTTCAGCCACATCCCCAATGAGATCATCGTGATGGCGGTGGTAAATTATAATCTCTTTCCTTCCTTACGACAACGAGTTCATTCGAGAAAGATGTCGAGCTTGGATCGGACGAGAATTTCGAAGGAAATTGTTCGATTTTTCGAATGTATTGAAAATCATGAAATTTAAAACACGGTCCTCCTTAGTGTGAGTTCAGTGAACTACTTCATGACACTGCTACGTTTCTCTTATGATGAATGAAAATTCTTCGGAAATAATGACCACTTTTGACAAATTTTTGAAACAGGAATTTCTTGTTATTATACTTTTTTGAACTAAATCACAGAAGATAACTTAGTTGTATTTGTGGTACGTTGGAGTATGACGGACATAAATGTGATCACTACACCAGACCAATTACTGATTTAGTCTGTTCGGAATATTGGAGTTTGGATCCATTTCTCCCTCTCATACACACATACCAGCAATTCAAATGCATGATACAAGTTAAGCTATTTACAGGTATGGTATGCCTCTGTTCTCAAGAACATGGTGTGTGGTCGTGATGTAGTGCGAGAAAAGACCTCGATGAACTGAAAGAAACATCAGACTGGGGTTTCGCAGCTACGTCGTTCCCTCTAGCAGGCTCCATTCCCACCTCAGACACGCTGTGGATTCGAAATTAGCAGTTACTGAGTGTATGCTACAGATTGACAAAAATAAAAACCTTCCAGCACCTGATTGAACGTATGCCTGAGACAGTGCAAGCTGTCATCAAGGCTAGTGGTGGGCCAGAACCATATTGAATTCCAGCATTACCAATGGAGGGCGACACGAACTTCTAAATAATTTTCAGCCAGGTGTCCGGATACTTTTGATCACATAGTGTACGTCGACTGACTCTTTTTGAAACATACTCTCTCGGAACTTTAACAACATATCTCCAGGTCTCTATGAGATGCACAAAGCCTCTGTTGTAGCTTATGGCACTGTGGACTGATGACCATATCGGTACCTCTATCGCGCATACTAAATGAGCCTCCGACGAAACGACTTTGGACTGGATTTTTTTTATCGCCTTTATTCACCCAAAATAGATAATATCCCAGCCTGACCAGCAATACTCACGAATCTAATGATTTTTTTAAGCACTGTTTTCTTGGATGATTTATATTTCCTTGCGAGCCTTCCAATAAATCTCAGCTTGGCATCCACATGTCCAAGAACTACTTGTAATAGGTCGTTCCAGTTTAGGTTGCTAAAGACACTTACTCAGAGATATTTTGTGGTTGTTGCGGTTTCCAGTGATTGGTCGTAAGTACTTTTTGGCAGGTATTGCTATTTACTCTTCAGAAAGATAGTCGAAATCCGATAAATGGGCCACGTTTTTTAATCTGTACCTGAGTAACACAAAAACTAGTTTAAATATTTGTAGCACGTTTAAGGAAGCTGTTATGGTTATGTTGAGATACATAGAAAGGGGAATTCGTTATAGTAGCATCACGAATGATACTAATGACCGAATGAAGCTCAAACTACAGATTAGGTATATGAAGACACACTAATGGTTATACACTACCTGATGAAAAAGTGAAACACCCAACAGGGGACGAGGAAACGAATGAAACTTCACAGGTTGACATGGTTCGTGATATCATTTCTGTCTTTACGAAACCGAGTCAGATTTACAGAGAATTAGACAGTAGAAGCCCACTTATCGTTAAGGCACTGCACCCACTTCGTCCTGGATGCATGCACTGATTCGGTTGGGAAGGGTGTTATAATACCGTTATATCCTCCTCGCAACTGTTGTAACCAGTCCTTGATGTCCTGGATAATGGCACTGCGACGTCACATGTTTTATCGGATACCTTTCTGGCCAGAGGAGTACCTTAACATCATGCAGACAGTTAATACAAACATGTATCATATCTATAAGAGCAATTTCCTGTTGAAAAATGACACTACAATACCCTTCGCTTGAAAAGTAACACACGATGACGCAGAATGTCCGTGACTTGCCGTTATGCCACCATAGTTCCCTCAGTCACTACCAGCCGTGACTTGAGGCCATACATGATAGCTGTCCACACCATGATTCCTAGAGAAACACCACTGTGCCTCTTCAAAGGACTGAAAAGATGTGAACTTTCCCCAGATCGCCACCATAGTCGCCGATGATGATCACCCGGGCGAGTGTGGAATGGTGAATTATCACCAAATACAATGAAATACCATTCAATAGAATCAATGCTTCCTGATCACTGCACCGCTTGATACGCAACCATTTACACTCCTGGAAATTGAAATAAGAACACCGTGAATTCATTGTCCCAGGAAGGGGAAGCTTTATTGACACATTCCTGGGGTCAGATACATCACGTGATCACACTGACAGAACCACAGGCACATAGACACAGGCAACAGAGCATGCACAATGTCGGCACTAGTACAGTGTATATCCATCTTTCGCAGCAATGCAGGCTGCTATTCTCCCATGGAGACGATCGTAGAGATGCTGGATGTAGTCCTGTGGAACGGCTTGCCATGCCATTTCCACCTGGCGCCTCAGTTGGACCAGCGTTCGTGCTGGACGTGCAGACCGCGTGAGACGACGCTTCATCCAGTCCCAAACATGCTCAATGGGGGACAGATCCGGAGATCTTGCTGGCCAGGGTAGTTGACTTACACCTTCTAGAGCACGTTGGGTGGCACGGGATACATGCGGACGTGCATTGTCCTATTGGAACAGCAAGTTCCCTTGCCGGTCTAGGAATGGTAGAACGATGGGTTCGATGACGGTTTGGATGTACCGTGCACTATTCAGTGTCCCCTCGACGATCACCAGTGGTGTACGGCCAGTGTAGGAGATCGCTCCCCACACCATGATGCCGGGTGTTGGCCCTGTGTGCCTCGGTCGTATGCAGTCCTGATTGTGGCGCTCACCTGCACGGCGCCAAACACGCATACGACCATCATTGGCACCAAGGCAGAAGCGACTCTCATCGCTGAAGACGACACGTCTCCATTCGTCCCTCCATTCACGCCTGTCGCGACACCACTGGAGGCGGGCTGCACGATGTTGGGGCGTGAGCGGAAGACGGCCTAACGGTGTGCGGGACCGTAGCCCAGCTTCATGGAGACGGTTGCGAATGGTCCTCGCCGATACCCCAGGAGCAACAGTGTCCCTAATTTGCTGGGAAGTGGCGGTGCGGTCCCCTACGGCACTGCGTAGGATCCTACGGTCTTGGCGTGCATCCGTGCGTCGCTGCGGTCCGGTCCCAGGTCGACGGGCACGTGCACCTTCCGCCGACCACTGGCGACAACATCGATGTACTGTGGAGACCTCACGCCCCACGTGTTGAGCAATTCGGCGGTACGTCCACCCGGCCTCCCGCATGCCCACTATACGCCCTCGCTCAAAGTCCGTCAACTGCACATACGGTTCACGTCCACGCTGTCGCGGCATGCTACCAGTGTTAAAGACTGCGATGGAGCTCCGTATGCCACGGCAAACTGGCTGACACTGACGGCGGCGGTGCACAAATGCTGCGCAGCTAGCGCCATTCGACGGCCAACACCGCGGTTCCTGGTGTGTCCGCTGTGCCGTGCGTGTTATCATTGCTTGTACAGCCCTCTCGCAGTGTCCGGAGCAAGTATGGTGGGTCTGACACACCGGTGTCAATGTGTTCTTTTTTCCATTTCCAGGAGTGTATGTTGTGGTGCTAACGGCTGCCTCCACATCGGACGGTAATTCCCTAGTCTGGGTATTCCTGAACTCCGACCGATGGTGGAGGATAACGCAGAAAGTAGCAGGGACTCCGTAACTTCTTCTCGTATGGCTATAGCAGATATGTAGTGTGCTTGATGCACAATACGGCGATCCTCCCTTATGGTGGTCACAATTGTTCGACCAAAACCTTGACAGGTAGTATGTTTGCTTTTACGTTCTCATGCAGTCCTTTATGGGTCCACTGTTACGTACGAATGCCCCACACATCTGGATATTGTACGCTTTGACCAGTCAATCAAATAGAGATCCGTAATTAGGCCCCTTTTGAACTCTGTGAGGAGCTGATAACTCTGTCTCACAAGGGTACACGGGATCTCTGTGTCCTTTACACAATGGTCAGTCTACGTCTGACGATGTTCACATCACTTATAAGCCCTACCAGGCCTGGTAACAAACGGAACACGAAAGAAACTCTTGCACACTGGTGGCCGTTCTATCCGTCACAGAGAATTACAATTCTAATCATTTAACATACCAGTCGATGGAGTGTATGTATATGAAATTACACTGACATCCAACCATGTCTTCTGGCTGCTTTACTTTCTTTGTCAGACAGTGTATTTATAACGACGTACAGGGCATTTCATTCTGAGTACTCCCTATGGGCTGAAGGAGCAATGTCCTCTCAATGTCGTTGCATTGAATCAAAGAGTGTTCGAGTGTGCAACTGAGGGTGCTCCTTCCAAGAAATTTGTATGCGATTCCGCAAAACTTCAGGAGTGGTTGCTGGAGGACCGTGAGGAACAAGCTGGTGACAATTCAACAGACAGCTTGTTAGAACAACACGCAGACAACGGAAGGCACAGAACCGGCTTTATTTAGAAGGGTTTGTACACTGTTCGCCATGTGAATCCAGGAGCGTGCATACTCTCTCACATCGTGAAAAATGATTAAAGTGTTGATCAGTTGTTGACAATGAAGACATAGCATTTTATGTGTTAGTCAAAAGTTAGCACCAAACCTTATACCACCATGCACTAAGATACATTAATTCGATTGGTTTCAGTCAATAATTGTTAAAAGTGTAAGATCATTTGTTTTTCTCTGCATTTACCCATTTCTCACTCCCTCAAATTAAAAAAAAATGTAGCACTCGGAACGAATAAATCATGTGGGTACAGAATCAGTAACGACATAGAACAGTGAACAAGCGATAAGTGATTAAGATTGCAGACAGCACGAGTACACGTAAAATCAGCAGCGTTCTCTCATCTGCGACTTGAAAGGTCCGTGCTCACGCCAACCTCACACAGTGAAGGGTATTAAAGTCAAAAGTAGCTGTGAAAGAAGCTAGCAGTACACTTCGTCGACGTCAAGGGACACAAAATCAGCAAAATCAGTGCGTGAGTGAGCCAGAACGGGACAGAATGATCGGCATCCGGAAAATACTGGTTGTTTCAAAAACATCATCCAATTTATCAAGACTATATCTACTATATGTGACTCCTGTATACAAGAAGGGTAAACGAAGTGACCTGCAAAATCACAAACTAATATTTTTGACATCGGTTTGCTGCAGAATTATTGAACATATTTTCAGTTCGAATATACTAAATTTTCTTGAGACAGAAAGGCTCCAGTACACAAATCAGTACAGTTTTACAACGCATCGCTAGTACGAAATTCAGATTGCCCTTTTTTTTTGCATTATACCCTGCGAACAATGGATGGAAGGCAATAACCAAATTCCATTTCCTAGATTTTCGAAAAGCGTTTGACACGGTACTCTACTGCAGACTGTTAACGAAGGTACGAGCATACGGAATATGTTACCACATATGAGAGTGCCTCGAAGACTTCTTAGATAACAGAATCCAGTAGTCTGTTCTCGACGGCAAGTGTCCGTCAGACACAAGAGTATTGTTGGGAGTGCCCGAGGCAAATATTATAGGACCAACGTGTTCAAAAAAAGTGTTGAATACTTTGACAGGTGGTAGTACGTATCAAAAAAATAAAAATAGGTCCAATGAACATGTGTCCGGAAACGATTACTTTCAGAGATAAACACGTGTTTATAGGAAGAGCTGCGCGACGCTTGGTTGCGGACATTAGCAATTGGCACAGTCGTTCCATTGGCGCACCGTCAAATTTGTCGGTAGGTTATTATGACGTCTTACTTAAAGTGCTCTATCTACCATTAGGTGGTCTGCAGTCAGTTGTGTGGATTGAGTCGTGTTGTAGGCTACGTTAATTTTCGTCGTGTTCGTGTGCCTTATTGTACAGTACTGTAAACACTGGGTACGTATCATGGTGTTTTACCTTCTTCGAAAAGCTGATTCACTTATGTGTTTACTGTTATTTCGCTGTTTGTACGTACAAATGGTGTAGCACATTTTCTCTCTTCCACCACTTGTTAGCAAGGGAAGTCTACTACTCGACAAGTGAAATGGTGGTTATGATAATCTGCTGTGGTTTAGCAAACGGACGTAGTCTGCGCTGCAAAATATCCACAGCGCAGAGTGCCCTCTGATAAGATGTTTGGGAAACTTTTCCAGTGTCTGAGGGACACAGGTACCCTTGCACCTCGGGAGACTGACAGTGGAAGGTCCCGCACAGCCCGCACACCTGACGTGGAGGAGCGTGTGCTGCGTTCGCCGGAAGAAACCCCTGGGACGAGTGTGCGATGATTAGCAGCAGCAGAAGGCGTGTCTCACTCTCTTATCTGGGGGTACTTCATGAATAACTGCTGTACTCATACCATCCACAGCCCTCGTTCAGGCCCTAAGGCCACAGGATCATCATGGCAGACGGCGGTTCTGTCAATGGCTGTTGCAGAAGTGTGCCGCAGATACACTGCACATCCAAGATATTATTTACCAATAAGGTAGAGTTCACAAGAGACGGTGTTGTGAATTTCCATAACCAGCATGTATGGGCATATGTAAATCCCCAAGCAATTCAGGAAAGAGGGCATCAACAGCGATTCTCAATCAACGTATGGGCAGGCAGGTTTGGCGACAGATTAATAGAGCGATATGTGCTACCACAAAGGTTAACTGGGGCTCATTTCTGGAGTTTTTCAGTAACGTATTGGCTACCTTGATGGAGGCTGTGCCATTGCAGAAACGAATACAAATGTGATTCTTGGACGATGGCGCATCAGAACACTTTCTTCACAATTTGCGCGAACATCTGTCGCAGACACTTCACGACTGCTGGATTGGTCGGGGCAGCCACAGAGCTTGCCCTGCTCGTTTGCAAGACCTCAGATTTTTGATTATGGGGACAATTGAAGGAATTGGTCTTCGCCACGCCAGGGTCTCGTCTTCAATGCGTGCCAGCAGGTACAACAACAACCAGGTGTGCTTCAAAGGGTGCATCATTCCTTACCGGGTGGCAGAAGGATGCATTGTCATGAATGGACGCGATGTTAAACACCTCCTGTAAACGTGTGTTTATCGCAGAAAGTATGGATTTCCTGGCCCATGTTTATTGGACTTATCTCAGAAAGTATACATTTCCGGACCCATGGTTATCGGACTTATTTTTCTTGTTTCGATGAGTGTTACCACCTCTCAAACTATTATACACTTTTATTTGAACATTCTGGATGTATAAATGATCTAACGGACAGTGAAAATTGTAGTCTACTGCTGTTTTATGATGATGCTGTGGTGTACGTCGAGGTGTCGTCGTTGAGTGACTCTAGAAGGATACAAGATAACTTAGTAAAAATTTATAGTTGTTGTGATGAATGACAGATATCTGTAAACGCAGAAAAATATAAGTTAATGCAGGTGAGAAGGAAAAAAAAGTCCCATAATGTTCGAGTACATCATTAGGAGTGTGCTATTTGACAGAGTCACGTCGATTAAATACCTAGACATAACGTAGCAAAGAGATATGAAATGGAACGAGCGTATAAGGATTGAAACAGGGAAGGCGAGTGGTCGACTTCGCTTCACTGGGAAAGTTTTAGGGATGTGTGGTTCATCTGTAAAGGTGACCGCATATAGAACGCTAGTGCGATTCATTCTTCAGTGCTACTCGAGTGTCTGGGATCCCCACCAGGTAGGTATAGGGAAGACATCGAAGCATTTCAGAGGCGGGCCTAGTTTTGTTGCCGTTAGGTTCTATCGACACGCTTCGGGAACTTAAATGAGAATCTTTAGAGGGAAGACAACGTAATTTTCGAGGAATGCTATTGGAAAAAAAAGGGAATCGGCACCTTAGGCTGACTGCAGAACGATTGACTGAAGAGCGCCAGCGTACATTTAACGTAAGATCAAGGTAGATAAGGGAAATCAGGATTCATACGGAGGTTTACGGACAGTCGGTTTTCCCTCGCTCTATTTGCGAGTGGAAAGGGGAAGGGTAATGGTTTGTAGTAGTGCAACGTACCTTCCGCTATGCATTGTACGGTGGCTGGCAGAGTATTTACGAGGGATATTCGGAAAGTAAGGAACGATAGGTCGCGAAATGGAAACCACAATGAAAATCAAAACTGTTTTATTTGCAACAGTTACCTACAACTTCCAGCTACTTATCTCCATAGTCGCCGATCCGACTTAGACGTTTGTCGTGACGTTGTACCAACTTTACTATACACTCGTTATAGAAGGCAGTCGCCAGTGCTTTGCGCCAATTCTCTACGCTGGCCTACAGATCGCTGCCTGTGCCAAAATGTTGTCTTCATACACAGCGGTTCATGTGAGCAGAGATGAAACTCAGAGGGAGAGAATTACGGCTTGCTTTGTGGGTAATCAAACATTTCCAATTGAAAACGATGCAGGAGCATCTTCATTGCCCCTGCATAATGTGACAGAATTGTCTTGAAGAAGAAAACGCACGATAATTCTGTAATGTTGGCTGCATAGCTTCAGGCGAAATTTCTCACCATGCCCTCGTACTTCACTGTGGTTTCCATTTCCCAACCAATTGCTCCTTGCTTTCCGAATAGCCCTCGTATGTAGATGTACTTGAATGAAGACAGGAACTAGGAACGAATTTTATCTAGTGCATTGACACTGAAAAGTTCGATTTTGCTCCAGTTGTAAACTAGAAATTCGTATGGTTGCCGGTAGGGGGTCTTCCAAATCCAGCTAGCTCGTTCGCCCATTCCTTACCCATGTAAGAGGAGTATGGGGAACACAGCAACCCAACATGCATAGTCGATCACGAAAAAAACTCTCTAAAGCTTCATGATTTACAAGAAGTTTTTTTTGCCAAGAAGACGTTTAAACGAATCAAGTACCCGAAAAGTTTGCAGATCTGACTTTTCGCTGAATTGAAGGAACATGCTCAAAACTCCCTTTTTTTTACAAGACAGAGTACCAGTGCACTTGCACCTGCATACCTTCATGTTAGATTATTTTTTGGCAATGTGCTGCCTCAGTTACGGATCGCCCATAAGGGACGTACGGATCTCGAATTGTACCAGTGATCCCCAAGGTCGCCGGATCTCACGGTGTGTGTGGATTTGTGAAGAACTCCAGCTATGTGTCTCTGCATCGAGATATTTGGGGTGAAATGCGGTGACACGTAGGGTGAAGACATGCTCGCAAAGGAATGCGACAGGTTTGACTGTATTCTGGAAGTTTGTCGTGCATCCAGTGGACAGTATGTTGAAGGACTGTGCAAGGTATATCAATACTTTGCCCGCCTTCTTAGCTGACTGGTGACCGTGGGAAACTGGGTTAAATTCGCGGTACTTCGAACAATGTTTGCTTGGTGGGAGGACTGGATCGGGTTCCACTCACCCTCGTAATGCAAACTATCGAGATACTTCAACGAGAAGTTGCGGCTCAAAGGTCTGCAAAACCGATAACGGCAGGGAGAGATGTGTGCTGAACCCACGCTCCTCCATCCCGCTTCCAAATGAAACAAGTGTCTGAAAAGGGAGAAAGGAAGAGCAACGTTTAGCGTCCCGTCGACATCGAGGTCATTGGAGAAGGAGCACATGATCGGACTATGTCAAGGATGAAGAAGGAAATTAGCTGGGCCCTTTCAAAGGAATCATTCCAGTATTTGCCCTGAGGGATTTTGGGAAATCACGGCAAACCTAAGGCTGGATGGCCGGACGCAGCTTTGAACCGTCGTCCTCCAGAATATGAGCCCAGTGTGGTAACCACTGCGCCACCTCTCTGTGTCATTGACTGAGAATGGCGCGGCAATCGGTCGGTCCCGATTGGCGCTTCTGGGCCAGAAAGGCAGAGCAGATGCAAACATCGATCCAAAACGTAATTGCAAAAGTATTCCAAGGTTGTATGTGCATGCATCTAAAATGCATGCCCTTGTAAAATGGGATGGTACTTTCGAAATTACTGCAGTTTTAGTCCTATACGTAAATAAAATTTCCTCCATAATTCCTATCTTCATTCATGTAGGAGATACTGCCACGCGAAATTGGATGAATCTGTTTGAAATACTATGTAGATTGTTCACATCGCCCTTTTTCAGGTCGTTCTGAGCACGCTTCTTCAACAGTGATTCGTGTGTGCAACCAGTGATACAACTGTGTTGACCTCGCAATTTGATCACCCCATCAGACGACCAATATCTAGGCACCACGGTTGCAAAGCAATGACCGGCCCGGATAGCCGTGCGTGTTAAAGCGCCGCTTCCAAGTCGGGGAGATGCGCCGTCCCTGGAACGAATTCGCCCAGCGGATTAACGACGAGCGTCTGTGTGGCGGCCACCCTGGTGATGCGTTTATTAGGCAATTTTCCATAGCCGACAAGGTGAATACCAGGCTCGTACCCAAGCCCGCCTGAGTTATACGATGTGTATACTTTTAGGTAACTTCCGCACACTTTCAAGTGAATAACACTACAACCAGACAGTTGGGGTACACACACTCCATAACGACGTGGCGACAGCGAAGGTATTCGTTCACCACACAATTAACCATGCTCCATCCATTCATAATCTGGCCGACCCTGCGCAGATACGGGACAAAGGCACGAGAAGAAGAAGAACGAGAACAATATGGTTGTAAACGACTCTACTGTTTCGTTCATTGTGTTGTGTGTGGAACTGTGAAAATGCCAGCGTCGACTGTTCAACTTTGTCTGCTGCGGGCCGAGCTGCTGGCATGCATAACATTCCGTCAGCTTCTACTGATCGGAAGCCAGAAACACCTCAGATTCCATTAGATATGTGGGCGTCGTCAGTCGCATGTTGAGTGCCTCCTACCTTTTTTTATTTCCTGACGAATCCCGTTTCAGCCCGCCCTACGTGTTTTGTTTTTGCATTGCGTTTTCGGCCACCATATAGATTCTTATAGTGGGCCGTAGTGTGGTATATTTGCATACAATCTCAACGGCAAATGATTAACAATTAAAATTTAATGTTGTGTAGCATGTAATTTCCTAAATAAGAACTGAACTCAATATAACAAAATAACTATAATGGTACTGATCGGAGTCTGGCAGCCGGAACTTTTGAGCGGCACGGAGCGCGCGTGCTTGTGAGTCGTAATAATGGTCGTATATAAAGGCGAATGAGTGCGTGTTTCAACTAATTTAAAGAAGCATCCATCCGCGCCTGATGGCAAAGACCAGAGAAACTGGTTCGACATACACTCCACCGTCCACTGTCCACCGCTTAGCGGGGATCCGAAGTGAATGCAGATATAGCCATCACGGCGGTAAATAACATGTCATTTCTTGCAGCTTCATCTCCATTAACAGAAGGGGCGGGATCGGCGCGGCACAGCGCACCGGATACATAAACAGCACGCGTACAAATTACGCGTTGCATAATGATCACGATTTAAATTGAAATGTGGTCTGGCCGGCCACGCCACCGAGAACGTTTTCGAATACCGGTCGCTCCCGTTATTACAGCTGGTGGACTACAATACAGTTGCTACAAAACCGGACGTAGGCAAACAGGCGGCGCTAGCTAGCCGGATTTTAAAGAGACGTCGCGCAGACAATAGCTCGCCGCCGAACCTAGCAGGCCGCGCCAAATGAAATCGTACACGACGAGGGACGCAGGGCGCCGGCCCGCCACCGCACTCCTGTCATATTATTAAATAAGATTATCCTAAAATGCCAGCTACGGTATAAATAAAACAGGAGGAGAACAGGTTAGTCATAGAGCGGAAACAGGTTTGCGTTTTTGTGGTCGGAGCAGCCGCCGCCGGCCGGCCCGCACCTGCCTGGCTGCCTCGGGCAGCGGCGCGCGGCTGCAGCGCTCCGCACATCCACCTCGCCGTCATCTGCAAGAACCACCAACGGTGCATACGAGAAATGCCTCTGTGAAACACCTAAGCGCGCGCTCACAAAAACTCGCCATCACCAGAATGAAAGCACCTGGGAATAACAGGACTTCAGATGCTGCGTCTTCCGATCTTTAGTACGTGGCACACCGTTCGTGACCTACATCAACCATCTTCCTGACACATTAAAGGCTTCATCAAGAAAATTAGTATCTGCTGCTAATACGAGCATTCTGATCACTCATCCTATTTTGTTCATTCGGAAGACTATCAATATAACTCAAGAATAAGCTTACACTTGTAATTAATATACACAAAGATATATAAACGATAGTCGACGTAGCAAAGTCCTGGCAGTCCACGTGGACGCTATACTGTGTAACTGCTTTGATCTTCTTCTTCTGGTCCGTATACTAAGATTCGTAAGCAGTAGATCTGTAGTTATGGATGGTGCGTGGTATTTAGCTGGTCTTTTTAATTACAAAAAGGAAGGGCCTCACGGCAGAGAGGATCTTCAGCAAATTTCACGTTTAGGGGTATTGAACTTAAAAATTAAACCTGATACAAAAAACAAGTCTTTGCGGCAATATATGACCACAAACACTCTTTTAGCACATGTTTAGCACTGTTTATTGGACAGACATGCAAGGCTATAAAAAGTATGACCATTACAGAAAACAGCGTGAGAAATACTATAATTTTAGTAAGAAATGTTACACGTGCGTCATTTATATAGCGTTCAGTTGTGGGAGATGTGAAACTATTTAGCAACGTTCTTTTATATTTTAAACGATACATTGAAGAATTTCACCATTCTTCTAACTACCATTCTTTCCTAGAACCACTAATGTCATGAATATCATTTGGTAACTTTAAGTAGAATAAACATAGAACCAAATATATTTTAATCTGTTTTCTGTCTTTTTTACGACTGTTAATGGCTTTTCTCTGGGTTACTTGAGAGTCATTACAATACTGTTAATTTCAGATGACCAGTCTGTTAATCGTTTTGTGACACTAACGTCATAGTAATTGTCACCCTGGAGCTTGTTTTACATTAGGCTTTTATTTCCAGAGCTTCCTGACAGACCTTACTTCTATCCCAAGCCGTTTATTTCGGTTTGTTAAAACTGAGTTCACACTCGAGGAGCAGCAGAAATAATGGCATTTTATGCTCGCCACACTCTGTTCCTGATTTCAGCAATTTTTAATGTTTAATACTTCATGTGAATGGAAAGTATGTTGGTTCCATCTCATCTTGTTCTGCACGTGACTCAAACGAGTATCTTACGGTTAGAGAACTGTAAGTAGGATTGAACGTTTTACATAAGCTGTTTTATAAACTGGGTAGCATCTTAAACAATTCACTTAACTTGTTTGCAAGTTTCGCACTTCAGTTTTGACAGTGTGGAAGGCTCTGCGTGTTTCTCTACATAGCTCTAATGCCACTACGCAGGTTACAGAATCTCAAATTCTGAAATTGTTTGTTCACTTTGCCATATGCATAGCTCTAGTCAGACTGCGACATGTTACACTTTCTTAACCAGACTTACGTAGCTTTAAGTTTAAAACATGCCTTCAACATCTGACTGACTAGAAAATGTTGCTGAGCAAGGTGGCACAGTGGTGCAGTTATAAGACTTGCAACCAGCAAAAGTTGATTGAAAATTACCCTCTGAACATCCAAATTTAGGTTTTCCCTGGTTTCCATAAATTGACTAAGATGAAATTAGGAATATCTCCTTTGAAAAGGACATAGCCAATTTAAATTTAAAGCCTTACGTTACACGAGTTTGTGCTCCGTCCATAACGACCTCGTTATCAATGGGACGATGAAACCCTTATCTTCCTTCTCTCTTATAGTGAATGTCACATATTAATCTGTGGAACAATACTGAAAGTCAGCACCACTGTTACATGACCTAAGGGAGCTTTAATAAGCAGCTTTCTCTGTAGGAATTACTGATTTATGGCCCAATTTGCCAATGATATCTTCAACATCCACTTACTGCAACGTATATCTAAAACTTTTATTCACGTCTTTTCCAGCCTCTCCAGCACGCATCAAGCAAAAGTATTGTCACCAGAATTCTCACACTTGGAGTGGTGATCATAGTCTCATAGTTGCCGAAATCTTCATCTTTATAGTACACGTCTACACCGTCGTCGCTGCCGCCGCAAGGGCACGATAATATGATATTAAATTATTCATTACAGGATACTATGAACTTATTGTTGTCTGACAGTGACATGACACAAATTTATTGTAATGTGCCATTTACTTTTAGGCCTTGTAATGTTACGGATTTTTTGTATAATACAGCTAAAGCGAGTAATTAGAAGTTGTGTAGGGCCATATGATCATGTTGTAGATCTCTACTCAGTGAAGTAGAAAGATTTGCGATACTATACCAGTTTATTCACGAACTGAATCTGTGCCTAATAATAGAGATAAGTTTGAGATTAACTGTGGTACATATAATCACTGTATCAGCTTTACGCAGTTTCCATATCCTACTCAAGAGAAGTTTCACACTTAAGTGGAAACAATTTTTAGCTTATCACAGTTTGGATTTCAGAAGGGATGCTCGACTGGAAATACTATCTACACATTCACTCGTCAAATATTAAAAGCCTTAAATAATAAAGTATCTCCCGTTGATATTTTTCGTCATCTTTCCAAGTTTTACAGAGCTAATGGCATTACACGCAGCTAGTTCGAATCATACTTAACGAACAGAATGCAAATCATCTTGCTGCATGATTCAAGCAATGGCGGAAGAGCAGAAAATTTTAGTGACTGGGGAGGAATCGAAAAGGGTCCACTCCCATTCCTTATATATGTGAGTGTGCTTCCACTTAACATTCAACAAGCAGATTTGGTACTTTTTGCAGACGATACTAGTGATATAATACACTTATTTAGAGAAGAAACAAGAGAAGAGATGGTAAATGATATTTTTCGAAGAATTATGAAGTGATTCTCAGAAAACAGACACACGCCAAATTATAAAAAAACACACTATATTCAGTTCTGTACAACGAACAGAGTCATACTAACGACTGATGTAACACATAAGCGGGAGTCAGCAAATAGAGGATAATATTCCAGACTTT
The DNA here is from genome assembly GCF_023864275.1 of Schistocerca cancellata. NCBI lineage: Eukaryota > Metazoa > Arthropoda > Insecta > Orthoptera > Acrididae > Schistocerca > Schistocerca cancellata. The sequence goes on from NC_064629.1 coordinate 623,248,709, forward strand.
TTGGGTGAATATACTGATGAAAACTTGACCTGGGAGAAACATATTACAGAGCTTATTGAACAATTAATTTCATCTACTTTTGCTCTTCGTATAATTGTTAATCTTGGAAACAAACGAATCAGCCTCCTAAAACATTTTGCATATTTTCTCTCAATAATGTTCTATGGATTAATGTTTTGGGGTAACTCATCACTTAGAGACAAAGTATTTATTAGACAAAAGCTAGCAGCAAGAATAATATGTGGTGTTCACCCGCGGACGTCATGAAGGTGCTTCTTCAAGTAGATAGACTTTTAACTGCGCCGTCACAATACATATATTCGCTAATGAAGTTTGTCATAAATAATCCATCATTACTTGAGAAGAATTGTAATGTCCACACCCAAAACACTAGAGGGGAAAAATGAGCTTTATTACCCATTGCTATAGCTGTATGTTGCTCAGAAATAAGTTCAGTATGCAGCAATGAAAATACTTGATCATTTGCCCAATAACATAAAATATCTGACAGGTAATAAAGCAAGTGTTTTATCCTTGAAAACTGATAGCCAGAAGAAAACCGTAAGTGTAACTGCATGAGTAGGACTAATATAATAATAATAACGTGTTGTTTATTAATGTTGACACTAATCACGTACACGTATCCTGTAAACTGACTCGTCCCACATCATTTTGATAAAAGAAACGTTCAAATGATATATGGAACATGTAACTAACTAAGTATCTATCCACATAGAATAGGAGAGCCTGAGTCTTCATCTAGGTTTCAGAGTTAAATACTTTATTCTGATGCTAAAATGTTCATCAAGCTGCTTGCAGATTTAAAGATTCAATTAAATATGTAAAATTGTTTTCCACGCTACACCAAGAGAACAGAAACCCTCAGTCGAAAATTCAAACTATATGGTCAATTGTGAAAGAGATACCAGGATAGACTGGGACTGATCAACGATTACACCTCTCTTGTGTGAGAATGAAACTGTTATTGATCCACCAGATTTGTGCAAAATATCTGATAATCACTTCTTGTTAAGGGTCGGCAAATTAAATAAAGATTTTATTGGTACAGGTAAATATGTAGTTCTCTTGAAAACAGTTGCTCCTAGACAACTATATCACATGCAGCTACAGGGAATAATGGAAGGTGACAGTGAATTAATTATTATATCGTTAAAGAGTAAAGACTCCCATCGGTATGATGAAATTTCAAGAAAGATTATGAAGATGAGTGCACCATACGCTAATCTGCACTCAATCACCTGTGCAGTGTGTCTTTCAGGTATGGTCAGTTCCCTGGCAGATTAAAATACTCGTTACTGAAGTCAATTTACAAACAGTCTGAAGAAGATTACCGGTCAAATTATTTTCTAACAATGTTTTCAAAAGTTTCTGATACAACAATGCATATGGGAATAGTGGCACGTATCATTGCACACAGTTTGCTGTCAAACATTCAGTTTAGCTTCAGGAAGGAAATATCCTCAAAAATCCTATTTATTCTTTCGTGTGCGCATCACTATCAGGCCTAAACGAGAGGGTCAGGAGTGTAGGTATTTTCTTTGATTTAACAAAGCATTTCATTGTGGGGACTATACGGAACGTTTCTGTAAGTTGTAGCAATATGGAATTATAGAAAAAGTTGAACAATGATTCACTTCATATCTGGAATGTAAGAAGCAGAAGGCTGTCGTCCACTGTTAACAGAGAGGGATGAGGTTTGAATCTGACTGGGTCGTGTAAAGGGTAGGGGGTGCCACTGGGTTCTCCTCTGGATAGGTTGTCTTTCTTGATGTATATCAACGATTTGCCACTAGACATTACAGATAAGAAAATTGCTCTCTTTGCAGACGATAGAAGTGTTATTGTGAAAGTCGTGGTACGTAGTGTAAGGGATGTAGCTGGTAGCTAATAGGATAGTTTTATCATCACCGCGTAGCTCTCAGGGAACAGATTAACCTTTATTACTTATACCTCCCGAGGAGATCACGAATGTAAAATTAGAGAGATTAGAGCGCGCACAGAGGCTTTCAGACAGTCGTTCTTCCCGCGAACCATACGCGACTGGAACAGGAAAGGGAGGTAATGACAGTGGCACGTAAAGTGCCCTCTGCCACACACCGTTGGGTGGCTTGCGGAGTATAAATGTAGATGTAGACGTACATGTAGATGTTAACCGTAACAAATCGCAGTTCATAAAGTTTCTGGCACGGAACTCTTGTAAAAGCGAAAATTTACTGTGCGAAGATCGTCCTACATTCAATGAAGTCGACAGTTTTCAGTTCTTAGGATTGAGGGTGGATGGATGGCTGTCTTGGAATCTTCCTGAATGCTGAAACAGTCGGCAAAATTTATTAATGTTATTATGTTTTAGGGGAACTCGACATCAAGATAACCAACTCGAATGACACAATATTTCATTTTCGCACGTCTGTAATGAAAATAAATTAAATGTGAAATAATTACAAGTTTCATCAAGGAGACGAATACGACAACGGAAACTTCTGTATTACAAAAACAAGAAATATGTAATGAAAACAGTCTCTCATGATGATCACTTTCGTTGCAAAAATCTCTGGAGAAAAGCAGGTTTCTCTGTCAGTCACCGGTTTGGGAGCATCAGGAGGAGGACTAAACGGAAGACGACACCAAACCACGCGAACTAATAGGACTCCATAAAAAATGACAGAGATAAAACGTGGCATCATCGTATGTGATACACTATGTCGGTCACAGACAAGGGTCTAGAACAAAAAGTTCTTCCCTTCAAACCAACCGAAAAAAGGCTTTCGTTAATTCGTATTTTATTTTTTACGAACAACATTGCAATTTGTGCAGATTAACTATTCTGCAGACAATAAATGCGAATTCATTCTGTAGAGCTGGTAGGTGGTTGTGTAAGAAACACAAGATCGAAATCTGCTGTTGCCTTTAAGTAAGTGAAGAGTGACAACTGCTGACGAATATTCAGGAACATGGGACTTACATGGCTTCTGTTGCGTACCTCATGCTTGTCATTCTCCACCAAACTGATCGAGCGTCAAAAACTGTCAGCAAGTAGTTTAACTTGGATAGAATGGCGACGGATAATTGGGAAATAAATTTAAAAAATCAGATTTATGAAGCTCGAATCATTTTCCTAAAAATATATTTCGAAAAATAAAGCTCCCTCGTCGACGCTGCAAGTCGATTGTATAAAATCATTTTCAGTGTGTGCTAAAGAACATAGAGGCTTAGTTATTTGTCTTTTCGTGATACTGAAACTTTAAAAATTATTGAATTATTGCACTACGTGGCGATATGGTGGCAGTGTTATATATTTGTGCAAATGCACTATGTAACGCCAGTTGTACAGGTAATATTAGTATAATGTCGTTAACTGTAGTATTCGCTGACTGAAACAAACCTATGCTTAATTTCATATTGAAAATGGTAATGCATCAAACAAAATCTGTACGTCGAAACTCGCCAACCATGCCTTCCTGACGAAATGCTGACATTTTCGATAAGAGTAAAGTAGTCATTAAGCGGGTTCTCCGGCGGAACAGTTCGTTCCTACACGCTATGATATCATCAATTGGTGATGCTTGACAATTTCCCTGCTTTGTTACGTTGACTTAAAAACTCTTCCTTGGGTTCATATTTGAAATGAAAATCTTTGTGTGAGAAGGTACAGTAACTAAATTAATATAACCTTCTGCATGCAAGAGAATAATGCTGCGATCTTTTATTTAATTAACATGTATTGGTTACTGGGATTTCAATAGTGATTTTATTGTAGGTTCTGATATAACTTTAGACGAGAGTACAGGACCCACTCACCTAGCGGACGCTGAAACTCAACTAGCATTCCCCGCTCCTATTTACATTTTATTAGCCCACTGAATTCCTGTATCGGCGAGTGCCTCAGTAAGGGAAATTCTTCATGTATGTGAAAAACGAAAAAGTTGTAGAGTAGTTCGAATTCCACTGAGAAATATAGGTCTTGCCTTAACCGGTTGCATAAACTGGTTTAACAGGTCAGGGACAGGTAAGAACGTACTACCTTGACTAGGATTAACTTCAGAAGAGCTCTGAAAAATTCTAATAACTGTTTAAGCTGCTGACTATTTCACTCTATGTCGCAGAACACGTTGCAACAATAACAGTTAGCTCATCGCTCGCTTGTTGCTCAATATTAATCTATATCAGACGTAAGAGTCTGGCGCGTCACTCTGAATCATGCAGTAATTACTAGTCCTCGAAGTGTCGATAGTGTGAGACCTCGCCAATTCCAAGAAATCAGCGCCCTGAAGGCGCAAATACACTGACGGAAAACAAATGGCAACACCAAGAAGGGGTTTTGCGACATAAACGAAAGTCGGTAGGCGTCTTTCTAAATCTGTGATATTAGCGCTTATGAGAATGCAAATCAGGCTTGGTTAAAACACACGCTGTAACGGTCGTGAGCGTTAGTTACTTTTGAGACCGAACGTTGTTACTTGATGTTAATCAAGAATGCCTTTAAGACAACCACGACACCATTATCAACACCTTACTGAGTTTGTGAGGTGGCACAGTGGTTAGCACGTTGGGCTCCATTCGGGAGGACGACGGTTGAAACCTGCGTCCGGCCATCCTGATTTGGGATTTCCGTGATTTCCCTAAATCGGGCCGAAAAATGTCTTTTTTCTTTTTCTTGTCCGCAGCTCGTGGTCGTGCGGTAGCGTTCTCGCTTCCCGCGCCCGGGTTCCCGGGTTCGTTTCCCGGCGGGGTCAGGTATTTTCTCTGCCTCGTGATGACTGGGTGTTGTGTGATGTCCTTAGGTTAGTTAAGTTTAAGTAGTTCTAAGTTCTAGGGGACTGATGACCATAGATGTTAAGTCCCATAGTGCTCAGAGCCATTTTTTTTCTTTTTCTTTTTTTCTATTCACTGAGCTTGAACAAAGTATTGTAATAAGGCTACGAGAAGCTGGATGTTTCTTCTGCGATACAGCAGAAACACTTGGCACGAATGTAGCCACTGTAAATGACTGCTGGCAGCGGTGGTCATGAGGCTGTACGATCCCAAGAAGACCGGGTTCCGGACGGCCACGTGGCACTACAGAGAGCGAGGACCATCGTGTTCGATGTATGGCTCTGGAGCATCGTAATACATCTGCAGCAGCAATTTGAGCAGCAGCTGGCATCACAGTAACACATCGAACTGCTACAAATCAGTTACTTCAAGGACAGCTCCGGGCTAGACGTTCTGTATGAGGAATTCCAATGACCCCAAACGCCCGATTTTTAAGACTTCGGTGGTGTCAATCGAGAGCTCACTTTAGGGCGGAGTGGAGATCTGTTGTGTTTTCTGATGAAGCTGGTTCTGCTTCGGTGCCAATGACAGTCATGTGTTGGCTAGAAGGAGGCCCTGCAAACAACCTGTCTGCGCGCTAGACATACTACACGTTAACCTGGAGCGATGGTCCGGAGTGCGATTTCGTATGATGGCAGGAGCACTCTCATGGTTATCCCACGCACCGTGACTTTAAGACGTCAGGCTGATGATTCACCCTCTTGTACTGCCATTCATAAACAGCATTTCACAGAGTGTTTTCCAACAGAATAACGCTCGCCCACACACCATTGTTGAAACCCAACATACTCCACAGAGTGTCGACACGTCGCCTTCGCCTGCTCGATCACCAGATCTGTCTCCAATCAAGCACATATGGGAACTCATTGGAAGGTAACTCTAGCATCATCCACAAACAGCATTAACCGTCCCTGTATTGGCCGACCAATTGCAATGGGTATGGAGCTCCACCCCAAAAACTATCATCCGGCACTTGTAGAACACAACTGTGTGCTCTACGTGAACATTAGTGCTCACCATCTGCATCCCTTCATGCTTGAAGTCTTCCCCGGCGGTGATGATATCTCCTAGCACGTTAACTGTCGATGTCACATGTCAGAATCACACAACAGTGGTATTTGGAGCATTACATTAAACTCAGGTTGATGTCCTAGCCACCAAACTTGCCTTATTTGAACCCTAAGGAACACAACTGTGACGCAGTGCGGCGCCATTTCTGCGCCTACAAGCCACCTGGTGTTACATCCCACTAGAAACCTACAACGGCTTGTCGAATCCATAGCAGACAGAATCGTTGCTGTATTGTTTACCAAAGGTAGATCAACGCGCCATTAACAAGTGGCCATTATGTTTTGGTTCGTCCCTGAATACAGAGTGTATCAGACTCAAATTTGGGGATGATTGCCTCACGACGAAAGAAGTAAGACTACATAAACAAATATCCAAAAACCCTTAGTTTTTTAACTACTAATAGAAGAAAGTTCTTAGATGTTTTCAGTTTGTGTTAAAAATTTTCTTCGCTTGCTCGTGCACATATATGCATACATCGGATTATGGACTGTCACATGCTTTCAAACATCCTCGGACAGTTTCGAATGGTGTGTAGACTTTCATGGCGCTATAACAAACATCCTCTCATAATGTTGATTATGGAAGTATGTTATTCCATCTTTTCACACGGTTGCCTTATCTGTTAATGAAATTTAAGCTGCAAACAACGGTCTAGAAGTTTGTGGAGACAAAATTTGTCAATAGTTGAAACTTCCTGGCAGATTAAAACTGTGTGCCCGACCGCGACTCGAACTCGGGACCTTTGCCTTCGCGGGCAAGTGCTCTACCAACTGAGCTATTTTGTCAATAGTTGTTCTCTGGTCGGTAATCGGTAGTCGAAAGACAGCACACTTGGAAGATGACATGTTTATATGGTCTGTCCTTCCAGTATTCGCCATTCGATACAGGAGACAAATCTGCCATGGTGGCGTGACGTATGCTAATGCCGAGATCTTCAACAATCATCAGAGTGCGTTCTTCCTTACCAGGCGTTTGCGCAAATGTCGGTGTACATCACCACAAGATTTTTAGCGCTACGTGTCCTGTCTCATCAACGCAACGATGAACAACTGCATAGTTGTATAAAAAGGTTATATTTTCTTTGGAAAGGAGTCTTGATACATCTACGCAGCCTCGCGTCCATTAACATTCGCATGGACGTAATAAAACTCATCTCTCTCTGCTCACGAGCCTTACCGTTGTTAATAGGAACACATATATGGTAACTGACTTCAGCTACGATAAATCCTAATTTTCAGGTAGACTATTTTCAAATGTTCATCATGACGTCAAGTGTGAAAACGTCTCCATTGCCCTCAATTATATGATGGTTGTATCGGCAGAATGAATTATTTTAATAATGTTTCCACATTATCTGAGAAAACGAATTTTAATTTTTGGTTACAGACATAAGTGGCTGGATTTTATCTCTGAACCCGTCAACTGTAAATTTTAAAAAGTAGTTACCCATTGAGATAAGCGACAATGACAAAGGGCAGGTCATTATTACGCAGGGCCTGTGAACCAGATCTCGAAAATAGCGAAGCTCGTGATTTGCTCACGTGCTACCGGTGTGAGCATTTACGGAAGCAGATAGAAGAACAGTGAAACTACCACTAGGCGCTACGTGAAACTTCCTGACAGATTAAAGCTGTGTACCGGACCGAGACTCGGACCGGGAACTTTGCCTTTCGCAGGCAAGTGCTCTACTAACTGAGCTACCCAAGCACAACTCAAGACCCGTCCTCACAGCTTCAATTCTGCCAGTACCTCGTCTTCTACCTTCCAAACTTCACAGAAGCACTTCTGTGAACCTAGAAGAACTATCACTCCTGGAAGAAAGGATATTGCAGAGACATGGCTTAGCCACAGCCTAGGGGATGTTTCCACAATGATATTTTTACTCTGCAGCGGAATGTGCGCAGATATGAAACTTCCTGGCAGATTAAAACTGTGTGCCGGACCGATACTCGAACTCGGGACCTTTGCCTTTCGCGGGCAAGTATTCTACCAACTTCACAGAACAGCTTCTGTTAAGTTTGGAAGGTAGGAAACGAGGTACTGCCAGAATTGGAGCTGTGAGGACGGGTCGTGAGTCGTGCTTGAGTAGCTCAATTGGTAGAGCACTTTGGCCGAGCGGTTCTGGGCGCTACAGTCTGGAACCGCGCGACCGCTATGGTCGCAGGTTCGAATCCTACCTCGGGCATGGATGTGTGTGATGTCCTTAGGTTAGGTTAGGTTTAAGTAGTTCTAAGTTCTAGGGGACTGATGACCTCAGAAGTTAAGTCCCATAGTGCTCAGAGCCATTTGATTTCGTAGAGCACTTGCCCGCGAAAAACAAAGGTCCCGTGTTCGAGTCTCGGTCCGGCACACAGTTTTAATCTGCCAGGAAGTTCCATATCTGCGCATACTCCAGTGCAGAGTGAAAATTTCATTATGGTGCTTCATGGTTGGACGTCCACGACTCTTTCCAGAAAGTGGGGTTCGGAAGCTTGTCTGATCTGTAAAGTAGGATATACGGTGCTCTGTGGCAGCTCTGCCGAAAGAGCACAATGTTAGTGCACGCGCGAGTGTTTTGGAGCACACCATTCATCGTACATAGTTGAACATGGAGCTCCGCAGCAGACCATCCCTACGTGTTCGCATTATAACCCCAACTACATCGTCAGTTACGATTCAGTGGGCACGGGACTATCGGGATTCGACCGTCAATCAATGGAAATGTGTCGGCTTTCGTGCGAATCATATTTTTGCTACACTAGGTCGATGGTCGCCTCCACAAACGCCGTCATCGTGGTGAACGGCGGCTCGAAACGTGCAGCGCGCCTCGGACGCAGACTGTTAGGAACAGTATCATCCTGGGTGAGAATCTCCTGCGCTTGCGTGGGACATGTGGTAGTAATCAAAGACACGCTGACAACTGCGAACCACCTGCATTCCTTCATGCTTGTTGTCTTCCCTATCATCTTTCAGTAGTATAATTCTCCGTGTCTCGGAGCCGGAACCTTCTACAGTGGTTTGAAGAGCATTATAGGGAATTCATTTTGATGACTCCGAGACCAAATTCGCCTGATGTAAATCCTATGGAATACATTTGGTTCGCTATCGGGAGTCATAACCGCGTACAGAAATCAGCAGCCCGTTATTTACGCGAATTACATGACCTGTGCGTAGACATCTAATGCCACATACCTCCCAAACCCAACAACAACTATCAGTTCCCTGATACACAGAATCAGTCATGTATTTCGTACCAAAAACAGACAAACAAACTATTAAGCAGTTGGTCGTGATGTCTTGGCTCATCAGTGTACAATTAAGGCAAGGACCACCAATAATCTCTTCAGTGCAGAAGCAATCTAGGCTCTGACTCTTACGGGAATCCTGGAAATGATGCGAGTAATGAGAATAGCGGGAAAATGGCACTACTTTCGTAGTATGTGGATAAGTTGAGAATTTGAGTCTGACGGGAGGCTTGCTATGGTAGCCCGTGCAGTTGCGTTGACCACTGTGCCCAGATGGCTTAGTGGTCAGAGCGTCTACCTAGTAAGCAGTAGACCCGGGCTCCACTCCTGGTCCGGCACAAAATTTCAACTTTCCTCATTGACTTAAATCAATGCCCACTCGCAGCAAATGTCTGTAATTCCAGTGTGTCCAAAAGGTTGATTTTCGGACATACATTTGTGTAGAATTCTTTATTTTATAGGGACGATTTTGCCAGCAAACTTTGTAAAGCATATTTGACACACCACACCTTATGATTTCTTGGAATATTAGTGTATGATATGTGCAGCGTAAGCTGGGAACGATATCTCATGCCTAAAGACATCTTGCACGTTCTGATTGTGAGGTAACACACCGGCTGCATTTTACAAACTCGGGTATCATGGTCACTTGCCACCGTTCTACTTGATCATACAAGATAGTTATAATTAAGCTTTTGCTACTTGAGGCAGCCCCCATGAAAAACGAGTGACTGTATAACAATGAAATTTTGTGGAAAAGTTTGTAAGGACATGGAAAGAGAAATAACTAATAAATCATTGAAAGAAACACATTTTAATTTCCATACCAAAGGGCAACATTAGTTTTTTCTTACCATGTTTACGTTCCAGGTTACAGACGTTGTTAATTGTTACGACCATCAGCATCCATAACAGCCTGAAACCGCACTAGAGATTGCTCTACTGCTGCCCAAAACATCTGAGGTAGGATGTGGGCCATTGAAGAATGTTCAGCTGTCCTGGCACAGCTCATGCACTGATTGAATATCCACATTACGGCCAGCATTCTTAGCCATGGAAAAAGTAACTTTTTCAGTAATTTTTGGCGTAATTTGCCTTTGGTCTCTCCTAGAAGAAACAATTCCCAAGTCACCAATTAGTTCGAACTTCCGCATAATTTACTTCAACCCTGGTGCGGAAATAGGACTTCTCCGTATTCCATCAATGCGTCGATTCTAACGAAGGGCAACAGCACTGTTGCTGTTATTTTGACAAAACAGCTTTACGGATAAGGTGCTGCTCGACTTGTACAGACCCATGTTGACTGTCTGCAACTGCACACTAGTACGGCGCTTAAACGGAAAGTTATTACACTAATACAACTAAGAACGTAAATCTTGCAGCGCAGTCTAAACATCATTCCAATAAAGTTGAGTGCCCATACTGTCAATAGTTTTCCGTCCACACTGGCTCAAGTGGAGGAAGTTTAATTATAACCACACTGTACTTAATAACATTTTTCAGTAATGATGTTAACTAAAGCGAAGACTACAGAATGAACTTAAGCAAATGAACACTACTGTCAAATATTTTTTTAGAAGTTAAAGTTTCGATTGTCCGTCAGTTGTACGATTTCTTTTTCATGACCACTATCATAGTTATAACCCCTAGTAATGCTTAGTTTATAAGAAAATTAGTTCCTGGGCCCGGCATTGCCTTGGAGGCTTAGTATGAGCCACACAAAGTGACTGACCCTTTGCCTTGTTGATATTCATACCGAATGCAAGCCGCATGGGAACTCGCAATCGCTTTAAATCGAGGGGCATATTTGAATCAGTGGGTGTCAACGGAGTGCGGGGAATTTATACTTCTTCACCTGCGGCATTCATAAAAATCAGGTTCTTGGTTTCCGGTTCTGACTTTTGCAAATGTACATTAATTACAAAACCAAAAGTTTTCTCATAACAGTTATATCATACATTATGTTTTGATTCCTTTTTAAGTTACAGATTAAAATAATATATCTGTAACGCATAATGTACCTAAACTCTAAGATACATACTAATTTCATTTCAGTACACTTAATTTACTGTAAGAAATATTTTGACTCTAAAAGTATGTGCACATGCTTTATAAATAAATATTTCACATATTTATTAGTATTCTGTAGAAGTGAACACATATTTATAGTCAGCAGGGGTAACATACATTGCATGCTGCGAAACCTTCCTTTCACGGACACATGATGAAAATGTATTTACAGTCAGCAAGGGTAGAATTTTACCCAGCTCGCATAAAACTGTAAAATAAAACTCTTATCCTAAAGCTTGATGGTATACACTGGTCTTCGTTTGTCCATCTGGAATGTAAACAAACGAAATATGCGGCGTGCCGACTACTGAGCAAGCCGCGTATAACTGACCATGAGACGAACATGACGTGGGCAATTTAATGCCTGTCACTCAAAGTGATTGGCCCTGATGGTCATAGAAAATATAATTCAGATCGGGAAGTGCAATAGATTGAAGTCGAAGGGCATATTTAAATCACTAGGCATCGACGGAATGCGAGGACTGATTACGTCTTCACCTGCGCTATACCCTGTTACGTTCGCCAGTATGTTCTTTACGGGCAGCTTTGTTCCGCTAAATAGCGAAGGTGGGTCGATGTTGCGTAATAAAGGATCCTTTTTATTTTAAGTAAGTCTGTATGGCGGTAATCCTGGAGACTCAATAGCATTTAAACATTGTGTCGGGTAATGCACGGCTTGCTGTGTATCCATTACTGAATCAATGGACGTAAAACTGCCAGAGTTCAGAGAAGCATTTCCTAGATAGCTTATTAACGCATTTCACACAGTGATTTTGTGGTACTAAAATGGACCTTATCTCACAGTTCGGCAAATCTCTGGTTCTGTTCGATCTTTTGTTCGGCCCGCGATCAGGTGACATTTGTTGGCATTATATCCACGACCTGCTTTAGCGTTTGTATGGCACTGGATTCTAAAACACGGACTAAAATACCTTCTAGTGTATATGTCTACGTAACAACGGCAACAAATCAGTAAATCAGAGTTGGCAACCATATTATGACAGTTTCTCTAGCTTTCGTTTGTCCCGCGGTCTAGGGATAGGAACTACAATCAGTTTACCACGATATATTTCGTTTTTAGGCATTTCATTTTTCATTAAATTTCCTCATTGTTTCATCTGAATGCAGAAATTTGAAGCAAATCGGCCAAGAACTTTGAAGTAAATCAGTCAAGTACATTTCGAGAAGTCTGACAACAACGTTTTTCCGTTATACAGGGTAGTCAAGAGCAAAGGTACGTGTTGTGACAGGTGATAGTATTAGTGATTCTGAACAAAAAACTTGATGTGGACATATGCCCTATTTCGAATGGTTTCCGAGATAGAACACTTTTAATGTACATTTCTGTCTTTATTATTCTTTGACATTGTTTACGACATACCATAGTAGTATAGAGAAAGTTGAGACGAACATTTTGATACAGGACGCTTGTGGTCCATCAAGTCAGAAAACTACCTCAAACTGGCCTACAGAAAGTACTTAAGCTACAGCGCACTCGTGTCGCGCGCTAGGTTTCCAGTATTCTCGCGAACCCTTCGCACAAACTGTTAGTCCGAAAAAAATAGGACCTTTTTTGTTGCAAATTTAATTTGCATTAATTGTGTACTGAGACACGTTTTCGTTGGAGTGTGCTGTTTTCGAGTTATTAAAGAAAAACGTACAAAAGTGATATTTAACGTGTTCTATCTCGGAAGCCATTCGCAATAGGGCATATATACATATGAAGTTTTTTGTTCAGAATCACTAACACTGTCACGTCTCAAAGCATGTACCTATCCTCCTGACTCACCCTGAATATGTTACAAATTTTTATATGTTGTGTATATTGAAAAAAATATATAGCCTATATCAACTCAAATGTTCCTTGGGGGATCGTACATAAATATGAAATAAATCGACCAAGAACTTTTACAGATTCTTGGTAACGACATTTATCCTTTATATATTACATACACTCCTGGAAATGGAAAAAAGAACACATTGACACCGGTGTGTCAGACCCACCATACTTGCTCCGGACACTGCGAGAGGGCTGTACAAGCAATGATCACACGCACGGCACAGCGGACACACCAGGAACCGCGGTGTTGGCCGTCGAATGGCGCTAGCTGCGCAGCATTTGTGCACCGCCGCCGTCAGTGTCAGCCAGTTTGCCGTGGCATACGGAGCTCCATCGCAGTCTTTAACACTGGTAGCATGCCGCGACAGCGTGGACGTGAACCGTATGTGCAGTTGACGGACTTTGAGCGAGGGCGTATAGTGGGCATGCGGGAGGCCGGGTGGACGTACCGCCGAATTGCTCAACACGTGGGGCGTGAGGTCTCCACAGTACATCGATGTTGTCGCCAGTGGTCGGCGGAAGGTGCACGTGCCCGTCGACCTGGGACCGGACCGCAGCGACGCACGGATGCACGCCAAGACCGTAGGATCCTACGCAGTGCCGTAGGGGACCGCACCGCCACTTCCCAGCAAATTAGGGACACTGTTGCTCCTGGGGTATCGGCGAGGACCATTCGCAACCGTCTCCATGAAGTTGGGCTACGGTCCCGCACACCGTTAGGCCGTCTTCCGCTCACGCCCCAACATCGTGCAGCCCGCCTCCAGTGGTGTCGCGACAGGCGTGAATGGAGGGACGAATGGAGACGTGTCGTCTTCAGCGATGAGAGTCGCTTCTGCCTTGGTGCCAATGATGGTCGTATGCGTGTTTGGCGCCGTGCAGGTGAGCGCCACAATCAGGACTGCATACGACCGAGGCACACAGGGCCAACACCCGGCATCATGGTGTGGGGAGCGATCTCCTACACTGGTGATCGTCGAGGGGACACTGAATAGTGCACGGTACATCCAAACCGTCATCGAACCCATCGTTCTACCATTCCTAGACCGGCAAGGGAACTTGCTGTTCCAACAGGACAATGCACGTCCGCATGTATCCCGTGCCACCCAACGTGCTCTAGAAGGTGTAAGTCAACTACCCTGGCCAGCAAGATCTCCGGATCTGTCCCCCATTGAACATGTTTGGGACTGGATGAAGCGTCGTCTCACGCGGTCTGCACGTCCAGCACGAACGCTGGTCCAACTGAGGCGCCAGGTGGAAATGGCATGGCAAGCCGTTCCACAGGACTACATCCAGCATCTCTACGATCGTCTCCATGGGAGAATAGCAGCCTGCATTGTTGCGAAAGGTGGATATACACTGTACTAGTGCCGACATTGTGCACGTTCTGTTGCCTGTGTCTATGTGCCTGTGGTTCTGTCAGTGTGATCATGTGATGTATCTGACCCCAGGAATGTGTCAATAAAGTTTCCCCTTCCTGGGACAATGAATTCACGGTGTTCTTATTTCAATTTCCAGGAGTGTAGATATACACTGACGAAAAAAATTATCGGAATACCAAGAAGGAGTTGTGTGATATAAACTAAAGTTGGCAGGGGTGTTTCTACATCTCAAAGATGATGTTTATTCAGATTTTCCTCCAGTCACATAAACGTGGTGCTAGTAGAGCTACTATGTGGATGCAAAGCAGGTTTCCTTTATAAACACACTGTAACGGTCGCGAGCAATAGTTATCTCTGGGATCTGACGTGGTGAGTTAATGTTAGTCAAAAATGCCTTTAAGGCGACAAAGACGCCATTATCAATACCTCACTGAGTTCGAACTTGTAATAGGGCTACGAGAAGATGAATGATCTTTCCACGATATTGCAGGAAGACTTGGCAGGAATGTAACCTCTGTATATGATTGCTGGTAGCGGTGGTCACGAGAGTACAGTATCAAGAAAACCAGGCGCCGGAAGGCCACGAGCCACTACCGAGGGTGAAGACCATCGCGTTTGGAGTATGGCTCTGTAGTGTCGTTCTGCATCTGCAGAAGTTGGCACCGCAGTGACACATCGAACTGTTACCAATAGGTTACTTCAAGCAAAGCTCCCAGCCAGACGCCCTGTAACGTGCAGTCCACTGATTCCAAACCATGCCTTCTCAACCTCAGTGGTGTCAAGCGACAGCTAATTGGAGGGTAGAGCAGAGGTCTGTTATATTTCATGACGAAAGCTGGTTCTACCTCGGTGCCAGTGATGTCGATTATAAGAAAGCCAGAGAAGGCCCTGCAACCAATCTGTCTGCTTGCTAGACACACTGCACCTAAACCTGGAGTTATTGTCTGGGGTGTGATTTCGTATAACAGAAGGAGTGCTCTCGTGGTTATCCACGCATCCTGACTGGATATTTTTACGACTATTTGGTGAGCCGGCCGGAGTGGCCGTGCGGTTAAAGGCGCCACAGTCTGGAACCGCACGACCGCTACGGTCGCAGGTTCGAATCCTGCCTCGGGCATGGATGTGTGTGATGTCCTTAGGTTAGTTAGGTTTAAGTAGTTCTAAGTTCTAGGGGACTTATGACCACAGCAGTTGAGTCCCATAGTGCTCAGAGCCATTTGAACCATTTTTTTGACTATTTGGTGATTCGGTCAACAGTGCTGCCATTCATGAACAGCATTACAGGGGGTTTTTCCAACAGGGCTCGCCCTCATACCGCTGTTGTAACCCAACATGCTCTACAAAGTGTCGACACGTCCCCTTCGCCTGATCGATCGCTAAATCTGTCTCCAGTCGAGCACATATAAGACATCATGGGATGATGACTCCAACGTCATCCACAAACAGTATCAACCATCTGTGTGTTGACTGGTCAAGTGTTCCAGGCATGGAACTCCAAAAACTAACATCCGGCGCCTGTACAACGCATTGCCTGCACGTTTGCATGCTTTCATTCAATATCCTGGCGGTTACACTGGTTATTAATGCATCAGCGTTCCACATTTGCAGTACTTACATTAACCTGTAATCTTGCGATGTTAATCACTTAAACATGTTAGCTAGACAAATGTATTCACGAAATTTCATTATTCGACATTAATAATTTTTTGGTGATGCAATTTTTTTCCATCAGTGTATGTTTAGAGTGATGTTATGAAATCTTATGTAGACAGTGATCTTCCTCTTCTCTTGAAGGTGGAGTGTGCGAAATTTCATCAAGATCAGAATAAAAGTGTAGATATGTATGAATTACAAACAAGCAAACAAACAGGAACTCTTCCTCATATATACAGATATATTAACTGATAAATTCGTTACTGTACCCATCGTGTAAGATTACGTCCCTCTTTTGTGGCTCTGTCTTATGACGAACGATCATTCTCTCAAAATATTCAGAATAAAAACATGGGTTGTAGCAAGCACTGAGATACACAGACATCTCTTCGTAACGATTTATAGGTGAGTTGTTTATGCAAAACAGTAAACTTGTAAGATTACTGTATGATAACTAGGTACTAAACGAGCTAACCAATGCCCTTTGCAGTCCGATCGTTAGTAACGTAGAACAAAGAATATTAGCGACAAAGATAAACTATCCAGTGAACTTGTTACTGTCCCGTATTACACACATCATATATTTTCTCTGGGTCAACCATCGAACAATACTGCAGTATAGGACGCAAAATGTTCCGTAGACTTACTTTTCATAAGGGTCCAGCCATTTCCCGCATCATAACAAAGAATTGACGATTCAGCTCTCTGACCTACAACTGTGGGTACGTGTTAGAATCGAAAAACATAAATTCATCTACGTAGAGACCTTCTTTACATATGTTTAGCAGTTCCTGAGTATATAACATCAGAAACCGACGGACAGTCAATCACTACTAGGAAACTATTTTTAGAAACGAAAACTGGTAATGAATTTTCTTGTCGCCATTTCTCCGAGAGAAAGGAAACATCTATGTCTTGCCTTCAAGACAGATGATCCCATACATAATTCTGAACATACAAACAGAAATTTACGAGTTTGTTCCTGCGGAAGTTTTCCCGTCCTCCACTCCGGGCGGTTTACCTCAGGAGATTAGAATTCCGGGAATGCTTGTGTCGGCTCAGACGGCGTGTCAACAGCTGCACAGCGCTTCCACCTGTTTGTTACCTCTCTTTATATGACATCAAACAGATAATAGTTACGGTGCGCCTTGTTCCTCAGCTAGGCGGGGTAAATGTTTTATGGATCGCCTGACAGACAAGTAGTCCATTTTTAGGCACTGAGGTGGGCTCTCGTGAAGGCGCGTCTGTTGCCACCTTGAGACCCACTGCTGAACCGTGTGCACCCGGTACAGTGCTTCCTGCATAGCAGCCTTTGCACTCGTTGACGAAGGTGTACTTCGAGGGGAAGAACACAAACTACTTTTCTATTATACTCCAACGTTAGTAGGAAACTGGTCTTGTGGTCTTCTGCATTTCCTAATAGTTTTATCTCATTTGTTAGAAACTGTGTTGGAGAAAGTAGTTTTAAAAAACAGATCCTCCTGTCAGTATAAACTTTTTTCCAATTGATTACAGATTTGTATTATATAACTTTCGGAAAGTTTCTCGAAATTGGCACATTTGTATCTAATGTCAGACTTCGTTTATCTGTACGTTATTTGTTCCCCGTGGATTTGCACTGAAATTCATAGACTGAGGTAGTCTATCAAAGTTTGCAAACATCTCGCTAATGCTTGTAGCGTTAAAATTCTGTCTGAAACATTCCGTTACTCGCAGTACAAAAATTTCATACCGTACGTGGATTATGAATAGAGTGTTTCAGGTGGCGTCGGTGATGAGGCCATTAAAGATAGAGCACTAGTCCGGATCTTGCAGGAGTATGAAAAGAAATTCGCTACGTTCTTATCGAAGGAATTATCCCGTTATTAAAAGATTTGTGGAAACAAGGAAAACCTATCTATATTGGAGCATGAATGTAAAGCCCTTCAAATGCGATTTCAGAGCGTTATCCACCACCCAACCTCTCTCGGTCAATATCCTCGCCAGATGAATGTACCACAATAAATAGTTAATATTTAATATTTGATGCAATGGGAAATTACAAGCATAAGTAGTTCATAAAATCATGGGCGTCGAGCGGCAACTGATTCAAAGATGAATTTTACAAGAATATTAAGAAAGAAAAATAAGTCAGGCACCAACGTATAAGTTACTGATGTTTTATTAGATTTAAACGCATTCCAATTAAGTGTAGTGGTAAAGAGTAAGCTTGCAAAACTCCTACAACAGTCTGTAATACACTGCTATGCGTTCCTCGAAATAACACGTTTACACTTGATCGGTAATATCGACGACGTTTGGAGTGATAATATTTATGACACGAGAAATCACATCATCTATATTTTTCATGTCATTGCTGTATGATTTCCTTTACAGACGTCCTCATACACAAAAATCTGATGTTGCGATGCACTGAGGCCTTGGCAGTTAATGAATGTGACCACAGCGGTTGATTCACAGTTCAGGTAATGTTACATTTAGTTTACGTGTTACCTCAAGTCCGTTGAGTACAAGGTTACTTCAGCCTAAAATGATACTCTCCATCGTATATTTATACATTAAAAATAACTTCCAGAATGAAATTTTTACTCTGCATCAGAGTGTGTGCTGATATGAAAATTCCTCCTAAATTAAAACCGTTTGTCAGATCGAGACCCGAACTTGACATCACCATCGTCTTCGGTAATTGCATCAACTTCATTCTCGTCCTCATCTTCTGACACGTTCTCTAAAGCAGCTGGAAGAAGAGGAGCAAACAGATCTTCTCCATGTGCTACTCGTCTAATTGCTGGATCAATACTTGAATATACAATTCGTTTCTAATTTTTCCAATTGTACCTCTGAACATTAACTAAATAGAAGGAACAGTCATTAAGGTGATTTTTAGACTTCCTCCACATCACTGGAATCGCAAATGACATGCTTTTTTTCTTTCCTATTGTCCACAGTCTAAATGTCTCTCCATAATGGATAATTTTCTTCGAATCAGGACAGTGCTTAAGACGCAGGAATAATATTCCACAATTGCGTGCTATAAATTAAAAACTACCCTTTCTGGTTTATGTTATCCGTAACTTTCTCTCAGCAGTGTTTGGCGAGAGCTGCCATGGTTAAATAGCGAAAGCCTCGGCCGTTTCCTGAGTCGATCCTGGTACAGTTTAGCCAGAGCCCCTACCGATAAGGACCTCGCGTTTTCTCTAACGCTACTTCTCTGACACTTTATAAATGCTTTCAGGGCTTCAAGTAATTTATATTATTTGCAGATACGTTGAACACTTTTTACTTCGAATACTGCTGGTCGTGCTTACGTTTTACTTTAATGAACTTTGAGCACGATATACACGATTAGATAAGTAGTGTAAAAGCAGCTCATTGTGTTGAAAGACGGGCTCGTGTCTGTACCAACGTATCCCTAAGTCTACTTCAGAGTAAACCGCACTCGAAAACCGGAATTAATTATAGAAAATCGTCGAGCATCTCACAGAAAAGTAAATCTGTGGACAATTATTTCTTTAAATTAAATGGAAAATTTATAAAACTCTGTTAATGAGCATGAATAAGCAGTCTCGAAACAAGGTAACACTTCTATTAAGTTTATTTAGTTCGTCGGGATACGTTTACGTATAGTGTGTTCGCATTTAACGCACGCGCACATTGCTTGTGTATCTTTCGCGCTTTTCCCTTTATTTATAGCTACGCTGTCAAGCGGAAAACGAGTTCATGCAATTCTGATATGGGATTGCCCGCGCAGTGAAATGAGGTGCGCTAAGCAAACACGTGACCAGCGGTGCGCTGGCAATTACAGCAAAGCCGCAGGTGGGATCGGCTGTTTCCAAAAAAACACGCCCTCTTTGTGGCGCACATCAAAGAAGCAGCTGCCAACGCGCGCCATTCTCTGCGCCGCTTCTGGCGCTCCCACACCGCCCAGCTATCCCCTGTATTCGAGTTTAATGATACTGTAAATAATTTACATTTAATAAGGCATCTGCGATATGTGCATGTGAAGGCATTTACTCGTCCTGTATTTGGCATTTATCTCTTATTGCACATGCTAATATTAAAGCCATATCGTTCAAATAACATTATGAAATAAACTGCGTGTCTACTATTTGTTTGTGAATTGAGTGAATGTAATCAGTTTCTTGAAAAATTAACCTTCACAGCATCCATCATTTATTAATCAAATGAGTACATTTTACGTTATTTTACGTTTTATTCTTTATGTGCAGGGGGTGATCAGAAACTAAGGTTATATTCTTGGAATTTCATAGCGTGCTGAATACGATAGCGTGCTGCAAATTACGAGGGTGTGCTTTTACTTGCGAAGTTTTTATTCTGTTCTCAACATCGGTCGAGGTATCACATATCACGCATATTACTCGGTCGACTTTCCTGGTTCACTGACGGAAACCCTCTGCTGCTGGACGTTCCGAATTGTTGCGTATATCATAACGGTGTGTAACGTATGTCGGTGCGTGAGAAGCAGCTTGTTGTAATCGATCTTCTAACCACAGAAAACATGTCTCCAATTGAAATCCATAGAAGAATGAAAACTGTATACGGTGGTAATTGTATCGACACCTGTAAAGTGCGTCGCTGAGTTTTTCGTGCTCTTAATGAAGGAAACAGCAGTCCACCTCTACTTCGCCCATCTGATTTTCATATGTTTCCAAAACTTGCAGAATACCCTCGAGGACGTCACTTTGACAGTGATGAAGTGGTGCAAGCAGAAGTGAGGTATTGGCTCCATCAACAATGTCAAACATTCTACAATGACGGTATCAACAAAATTGTCCCTCTTCAAGAGAAATGTATTCGTCGCTAGGGTGACTATGTTGAGAAATGAATATGTAGACCAAAAATTTAGACTGTTCTTAAGATTTGTTTTATTTAAAAAGATTCAAGAGATCTCACATAAAAAAATCGGAGGCATTACTTTTCAGCACGTTCTCATATATTCTGCTAGACACGAAGCACAAACACAAGATAAGTGTGTATAAATATGCATAAATTGATGTGCAACACCAGTAATTTGCTCTGCACGGAAATTATAAACATTTCCTCTTAGTTTTTCTTTATGGGCTTTTTAATTGCTGTGTTGTAGTCCCCGATTTTCTCGTATCTGGAGTATAGTATGTGTCTCTGTGTACTAACTAAAACTAATACGCTTTGTCATTTACTGCAATCTGTTGTCTTGCCCAGAATTATTAGGCATTTCAATCATTCTCATATCGGAAAATCTGTTTTCGTTTGCAGACTGAAATTATGTTTTTCATATCCCCTTGCGTGACTTCCGTAAGGACCGTATAGCTAAAGTCAGATTGTCAACAGCTGCACCTTTGGCATGGGATTCTTCCTGGAGGATTCAGAGTTATGCCTCCTTAGATTCGTTTCGTATCCAATGTATGACACCCCATAAAAGAAAATGAAACTAAGGTCGAACTTAAAGACACGCTAGTTAAGGTCGCCCCCACACGTGGAAACAGCAGTTTCCGAAGTATGGATACTCAGTGATAGACCTATGTTTGCCAGATGTTCGGTTTTCTTCCTTCACGTGATATGTATGAACAGCTATGAAGAGCTCTCTGGCAACAATGGACGACCGTACATACATCCTAAACTATTGTAACTGTTTTTTGTGAAGGTTTTGATGATATTCAAAGTGTCAAATGAAGAGTGTGAAAAGATAATGAGGTATGAAACTGACCGGCGTCAGGTCTTGTTTTACAAGAGAAAGGTTTAATTGCCTCAGAATAATCACAGTAGTTAAGATTTGCTTAATTCGAGATCTGAGGGAAAATTTTTGTCAGATTTTCATACCCAAACGGAAAGTGTGAAATGGTCCAATGGGAAATGAAATTGACCAACGTGAAGTATTTTCTTTGTAAAATTGTGGTAAGATCTTACGGGACCAAACTGCTTACGTCATCGGTCCCTAAGCTTACACACTACTTAATCTAACTTGAACTAACTTACGTTATGGACAACACACACACCCATGCCCGAGGGCCGACTCGATTCTCCAACGGGGGAAGCCACGCGTACTGTGACAAGACGCCTCAACGTGAGGTACACATTTGCAAAAATGTATTTAATGTTCGAAAGTAATCTGGGTAATAAATATATTATAATTCATACTTTACGAACAAAACTTTAAGATAAGAACAAAGAATTTGAAAAAGAACAATCAAATGTTTTGAGAAATGATTTGCCTACAAGTAAGAAATAAAACAGTTCAGAGAAACATTTGACGGGTCTTTGAATGAGGCTGAAAATCATGTACAACAAATGAGAGTTCATAATTTTAAAGAGACCTAGAGAATATGTGTCTGGTAGTCTACATAATCCACAAGACAAATAACATCTGGTACTCATTAAAATTCTGAGATTTTAAGTTAACCATTGATCATCAAATCATCAATCGGTAATTCATCTGCTTTACATGATTTAGAGGATCTTTCAAAGGAGCGCCAAACGCTTCTCAAAGCTGTTTTAAGTCTCACTTTTAGTGAAATCAATTCACAAAACATTTGACCACTTTTTTCAAAAAAAAAATTGTTTTAATTAGATCTCTCCGAGGTAACGTTTGCAAAACCTTACTGAATGCAACGCGATTAGATTTCGTTACACGCATCGGTATGTAATTGTAAACCTGCAGTGGTATCGAGTCGTAAATAGCGTTTTATTTTCTATATTATCATCTGACTGGCAATACTCCAAAATTACTATTTACAGTCATAGCCAGATTACCCAACATAGCGAGTGAATAGCCTCGAACCTGGGTTTCATAGTCAGTTCAGAGCAATGTCACTTTCCTTTCCCGCAAGATACCCTTCTAGAGCACCTCACTGAGACGCGACCTTGGAGTAATGCATATTCACGACTCAATGTGAACCGATAAGAATACTGAACTAAGCTAAGATGTAACAGAGGTAATAGGGGTAGGGGTGCTTTTAGGGAAAAGAATTGTTTCAGTAATAAAATATGTTACTGGGACGTCTACATAGACATCCAAGTAGAGTTTATTTTCCGCCGTAAGGAATAGCAGAGCGAAAAATTATAGTGACACGTAACAATCAGAATACGTAAAAATGTTCCGACACAACGTCGGAGGCAATAAATAAATAGAAATGAAAAGATACGCACGAAGCAAAAACAAATGGAGAACAGCACCATATTAGTCGAAAGACTGTTGACTGAAAAACATCATTTGTAGCTATAAGTGTAAAGCTTTTGTCTCTTGCCTTCTTGGTGACAAGAGGAAGTAAGGAAGAGTTTCCATCACATTTCCATTTCGCTTACTTTCTAGTGTAGGATAAACTAATTTGTCATGTTTTCTTCGCCGGCAACAAAAACGTTTTCATCCCTATAATAGCCGTCTAACAGCTCTCACACGGCTTCATTCCGATGTTATCTTTCGAGAAAGGCGTCAACAATAGGAGGCACCACAATGCTGTCAATTTACGAAAGCGAAGATGTAGGTAGATTTTATCACGGAAGCAACTGAGAAATGGTGCAAGCGGCGGTGGTGTGGCATTGATGGGGGTGGGGGGGGGGGGGGCGGGAATGGCGGGAGCGTCGGGGGCGGGCGGCGGGGGGGGGGGGGGAGGGCGTTTAGCAGAGCATACTTATCACAGGTAACGGGTATTAATGGTTGTCGTCCATCATGTACAAATGTCTTACGTCTTCTTGCTAAGCTGATCTAGTCTTCCTGACTAAATGCCGACCCACAACACGAATTGTCCTGCCATTTAAGCTGGACGGTGTGTAACTTTGCTGGTTTTTCTAGCTTTGCAATTTCAGCCATTAGAATGCAATTATGTTAATACACCAGGTAAACATCGGAAACCATTGAGGCTCAAGTCTCGTGTCTTGGTAATCAATAACAATGTGTAGGATAAAAAGCTATTGAAATATTTTGAAAGAACAGGAAGATATACATCTCTCGTTTTCATCTCAAAAGATTGTAGAAATGACATCATAAATGCTGTTCTGCAAAGGAATGAATACACTCCCGGATCAAAAGTAACCAGTCACCTATTAGTGAACAATTAAATGGGTGTGTGTCAACACTTAGCCATTATGACGGCTCCCGCTCTGCTGGTGACCCTTCAATGATGTGCCTGAAAGTCTGTGGAGGACTGGCGGCTCATTACACCTCAAAAGCCGAACCCAGAGAAGGTAGTGATGTTTGACGTTCTAACTCAGCCCAAAGGTGTTCCAGGAAGGGATAACGTGGTGGTGACTTGAAGGGCATCCGGCCACCCCCTAGGCTAACGGTGTCAAATCCGTTAATAACCATGCCGACCTTGCGCCGATGGGGGACAAAGGCACAAGGAAAAAGAAGAAAAAGGAACAAGAAACAGTAACACTGAAATTCTGTTCGTAGCTAACTATAGAACCTGCCCAAAATGATGAGAACTATGTTTATTGCATAAACTGTGTCTGCGCCGCGAGTTGGTGTACAACCAATAAGGTTTGGGGCATCCATAAACAGTGTAACCAGATCTTCTTCCTTCTTCTACGCAAGATTTTCCACGTTTATTGCATGGACCATGTATATTTACGTGTGTTCAAAATGGTTGAAATGGTTCTGAGCACTATGGGGCTTAACAGCTGAGGTCATCAGTCCCCTAGAACTTAGAACTACTTAAACCTAGCTAACCTAAGGACATCACACACATCCATGCCCGAGGCAGGATTCGAACCTACGACCGTAGCAGTCGCGCGGTTCCGGACTGAAGCGCCTAGAACCGTTCAGCCACCGAGGCCGGCATTTACGTGTGTCTCGTAAAGAAAGGTCAGTATGTAACACCTCAAGAAAAAGGATCTAGGGGTCAAACCCAGGAACCCTATCTTCCAAGCAGGTGGTCTATCGATCCGTCTTTTCCCTATTATCGGTACACGCTACACTCTAACGGAACTGCAAAATATGGTAGTGCCTCATCGTATGGAAAATGTATGTCTTCAATAATGTACGACAACATATTTCCCACGAATTCCATAAGCAATTCACGCAGTAAACAGATACTTATCACGTGATAGCCAGAGAGGAGGGATATACGGCCGAATTAAATCGCCATCCTTGATTCCTGCCCATTCAATGATGCAAAAAGTGTACAGAAATCAGTGATAATGTGTGGCAGGTGCGTTTACTTACTCCATTACGTGGATCTTGTTACTCAAACAATAACGTTAACTGGGCGTATGTGGATGAACATACGAGGGTCATTCAACAATTAAAGAGACAAAGTGATCTGGCGAGAAAAAAAGTGTTTATTTTTAGAAAACAATACTTTTTCTACTTTTCAACGTAATCCCCTTGAACATTTGTGCACTTGTTCCAACTGGCTACAAATTTTTTTTTATTCCGGCTGCAAAGAACTCTTTAGCTTGATGTTTCAACCAATTTCTCACAAACATTCTCACGTCCTCATTGTCCAGGAACCTCTTCCTACGTAATGCCTCGTTCAGTGCATCAAACAAATGGAAATCACTAGGTGCTAAATGAGGACTGAGAGGGGGTTAGTTGAGCAATATGAGGACGTGCGTTGTCTTGCTGGAGAATCACACCTCTCCTCTGAGATCCACGACGTCTCTCCCTCATGGCTGGCTTCACCCTGATTAAAAGCAAATCCGAGTAGTATTGGCTGTTCATTGTATGCTGCTCTTCGAGATAATTACAAAAAACTGGACCTTCGGCATCCCAAAACACCGTCCACATAACTTTTTCTGCTGACGAGTGGGTTTTGAATGTTTTCTTGACAGGTGAGTTAGTGTGCTTCTACTCTAAGCTTTGTCTTTTTGATTCTGGCTCGTAACAGCGAATCAAAGTTTCTTCACAAGTTAAATTTTGTTGAGAAAGTACTCACCTTCTCTTTCATAACGTCCCTTTAGCTCTGTGCACATTCCCAAACTTGTTTGTTTCTGTGGCAGCGTCAACTCCTTTGGGACCCATCTTGCACATGTTTTGCGGTACTTCAGCTTGTTACAGATAATGTTATGACTTTAACAGTACTAACTTGAACCTTATCAACTGTCGCTTCCACAGTCACACGGAGGTCGCCACGAAAATGTCATCAATTCGACTTTTAGTTGAAGGAGTTGAAACGGCAATTGGTCGTCCAGAACGGTGTTCGTCAGTCACTGAGTCGTGACCATTTTTCAACTGCTCTATCCACTTGTAAAAATTTGCACGATTCATACAACCTTCACCATAAACTTTAGGCATTCTACAGTATATATTCACTGGTTCTTCACCTTCAGCAAGTAAAAAACGAATAACAGAACGTTGTTCAACTAATGTGGACCTTTGAAACGGACTCGCCATCTTGAAATGAATTTTTGAGGTTGTAAACAAAGCAATGTTGATACATCAGCTGATCAGGGCTCATCCCAGTGATGTCAACTTAAAAGCCATAATGGTACCAAACTTGCCCAACTAACAATTTTTTCCCCAGACCAATTTGTCTCTTTAATTATTGAATTACCCTCGTATATCAGCGAAAGCATCCCAGTTTCTCTCACAACTGCTGAAATGGTGTTTTTGAACTAATATCGAGCGGCCAGTCAAGTACAAAAAGTGGCCAGACTTCATCCACAAGGCTATCACGCAGTAAATAGACCAGATTTATTCGGAATTGATGGCTTAAGTGTTTCTGCTTCAAATAACGTGGTAAATCATTTAGCACTGAGCTTTTATAATACAGGACAAGAGAGATTTAAATACACAAGTTACTAGCTAACACACGAACGCACCCTCGTTCTGAAATCAGCCACCAGCTGGGTGCACGAAGCACATTAATAGCGGTTATTTCTTTTTACTACAAGCTTTATGTAGGTGTTTGTAGTATGAAAAACTACGGATTTAGCTGGCAATGCTTCTAAAACATTGTGGTTTAAGCACACATTTAGATGCCCTATGAAACAATCAAGCCCACAGTATTTCTCAGATATGTCTGTAGTTGCCGAGTGTGTATATAGATAAGGCATTAGCACATTGGAGAACTTTCTCTGGGAACATTTTGCACATTTCTGCTGTAAATATTGTGCTGTAAGTACGGACGGAAAAAAGGATTGACACATGTGTTATGCCCTCACACGTTGACCTAGGACGACATGTTCTGCCGTTCACTTTAATACTCTGTTTCCTTTCTCTCAGGAGGCTGATAAAGTCTGCTAACACAAATGCTCATACTATGAATTTTATTGACGAGAAGCTGAAGGAAAAGATTATATGTACTCTAAGTGTTAATAAATACTCCTGTAATGTCTCCGGTTCCGCTCAATCTCAGCTACATGTCTATCTGTTTGCATCGCGTGGCTTCCACTATCTTGCCTATATAAGTATAAAACTACGTAATTATAAAATCCTTGTTATATTTTGAGGCCCAAATGTAAAACGTGTAAAGAAGTCAACGCTACCATCTGACTATGGGCGCAGGCACGAAACTTGTAATGGTACAATGACATCATTTAAAAACACATGGGTGACTGCAGTATTTCCTACGGTGAAATGAGCTTCTGAGTAGCTTCTCGTTTATACTGTCTTGGATTATTTCACATTTCAAAGACTATGGTATTGCAAACACCGTTCCACTACAATTGGGATTTCATTTCAGGCTTCAGGTATGGTGTCTACGAGCAGATAGACAACTACATTGCCAGATCGATAAATGTAAAGAAAATGACGTATTCTGGTACTGGATTCCTTGCTAACCGTAGCATTATAATCTTGTCCGGCACTTTATAAACATACTATGTTCAGTAAGCCCCTCAGATATTCTGTTAGTAATTTATTGGATACAGTTTATCGTTGTCTTTTTGTTATAAGAATAGGTAAATGGGCCAACCCAAATCTTATCACACAAGTTCCCAAATAAGGCACTAAACGCCACTGTAACTGGCAAAACATATTTCTACTGCTCTGCTATGTTCTGTTGGCTTATTTATTCAGATGGATGATATATCGTTTAATGGTATTTGATTTTCTTTCTTTATACATATGATCTTATTTTTCATCGCCTATCTTCATGTAGGTTATCCCAGCCGGCGTGGTTAACACTGAAGTCCGCCATAAATAACTAATTAACTCTGTACCTTCAACTGCACGAACTGTTCCACGGGGGCTCTACAAACAGACAGAACACTCAACGGGGAGATATCGAGCGAATTTTGGCACCTACGAAAATGGTTCAAATGGCTCTGAGCACTATGGGACTTAACATCTATGGTCATCAGTCCCCTAGAACTTAGAACTACTTAAACCTAACTAACCTAAGGACAGCACACAACACCCAGCCATCACGAGGCAGAGAAAATCCCTGACCCCGCCGGGAATCGAACCCGGGAACCCGGGCGTGGGAAGCGAGAACGCTACCGCACGACCACGAGATGCGGGCTGGCACCTACAGCTTCATACTAAGCTTGCTTAGAATGGGGTCAGTTTGGTTGGACAGTTAACTATTCTTGATGAGAAATACAGTGTCATCATATTCGTCGACACTGCCCCAGAAAAATCCGTAGAAAACAGAAATATTAAAATATGTTCTCGACTGCCGTAAAGAACAAAGAATTGGACAAGCTGTCACGTGATTTTCTCCCAAGCATTTCCCCAAGGCAGATACCATTGTAGTATGTGCAAGTTTGGATCAAGAAGATTTGGTAAAGCGATGTGCACATCACAGCCAGATGAGCTGCCTGAACCCGACTAAATTACAGTCCTCGTGAGAGCGCACTGAATCTCCGAGACGAAAGGATACCTTTCCCGTGTTCTGGAAGATTTTGTTTTCTTCCGCGCTGCTATTCCACGTTTATCTCTTGAGCTGTCTAATTTACGCTTTTTAAAACCGTAAAAAATAGTTAAATCACTACATTATAAGTTTAGTTGAAATATGTTAGGTATATGCCTTGAAGATGAGAAATTGCAAAGACTTAAAATTCGATCTCGATACTGGCTCACTATTTGGCGATCGTGAGCGTTACGCTACCATATGACCTCTCTTTGCCAGATAAACTCAGAAAAGTTTTCTTGTAACATTGAGTCGCATACTAATTGCTTCCGATGGAGCGCCTCGGATCTGCTTGGACATATTTCCACGAAAACGCAGATCCAACATTCTTATAAACGGCCGAACACACGGCTACGTTACAGTTATGTAGTGCAACTGTCACTCCTTCTGGTACTGAGAAGTTCAGTTTAACTAGCGTTGCGTGGAACTTTTCTTCCTGGTTGTTAATTTTTCAAGTAAATAGATTAGATCACCTGCAATCTGCATACATCACTACAGTTTAGTGATTAAATTTTTTCTTTTGTACATAATATCCTCTGTGGAAGTTCCATTTTCTAGAATCATTCTGCTCATGGAACTAATTGTCCCTCTAGGCACGTGGAGACTGTTGAACCGTGAATGTAAGAGCTCCTTGGGTGCCTCGTTTATCGTGGGAATATATAAACCGAGGTAAAAATTTAATGTCGGATGGCTTGTTCCTGTAATACAGTGCAAGACGTACCTCGATTTCTGCCTTCAACGGACAGAAAAAGTTGCTTTAACTACCTCCGGCAACACAGACTCCCTCGTGTTGTCTCTCCAACAGAAACCACAGAGAGTTGACATTAGACGCTGTTGGAAACAATCTGTACGCTTTTACTAACACACTTGCGTGTTACAGTGGTGTTCAGACAAACCGCCCTTTGTAAAAGGTAAACAATTTTGCGCCGTTTTCACGGCTAAACGGCGCGGAGGCGCACAGAAGCGTCTGAGGAGCCGCCGTGGCGTGTCAGCCACAAAAAGCTGCTGTACGTGCCGACGCGCCACTTTCATAAACACGCCACCAGCCAAAAAAGGCCCAGCCGGAGGGTGGCGGCCGATGCACGTGGAGAAATGTGTCAAACTGTTGTTGCACAAGGTACCTCCAGCCGACGACCCCCTTCACAGGGAGATCTCACTTGTTCTTTCATCGAGCGCACCTGTAGCTAGTTCAGAGCACCCACTATCTCCTTTTGCCTTGTGTCAATGGAGTTCTAAATCACACATGTTAGAGATGAAACTTACACCACTAGAATAATAAAAAGAAAACTCCAAGAAGAAAAACGTAGAGGGGTTAGGGAAGTCTTATCGCAAGCTTCCCCAATGGTAAAAGTAAAAGATTTAAGTTTCAGGCTAACACAACCAAATGTTTGTCGAAGTATCCGTATTTTTTAGAATATAAAAGCAGTGTTTATCAAACAGAAAGTTGCTTCGGGCACAACAGCTCTCCACTTGCACCTCCTTTGATTTGCAGACTGACTTTCTAGTTTCAGGCGGGAGTCAACACAACACGCAATACGAACAATTGTGAGGTGTCACATGTTTCAGATAAACATCGGAGAACCAGTTGGAAATTCACCGTCAAAATTTGGTTTTGTGGTTTGGTGCTTATTTAATTTTATATGAATTATTTTTTGTAGGCCTCCCGCTTACTGTGACTCTTTTCTCCTGTTCTGTTATATCACCCTATTTCTAGCTTCTTCGGCAGCTTTATTCGTATTTATGAATGGGCACTCCTTAGAAATATATCTGCGAACGGCCTTAAGGAGCTACCAGTGCTTTCTACTAGATCATTTATATACAATGTAAACAGTAACGGTCTCATAACACTTCCCTGGGGAACTCCGAAATTATTCTTTACTTTCGTATACTGTGGAGAAATAGCTCTAAAATAGCAAACTATATCACCCAAAAAATTTCGTTACATATCTACTGAGAACAACGGCTAAAATCTCCTTAGTTTGTGTTGTTCTATAGCGCACATACATACATGTGCGCTATGCGACCTTTACTGTTTACATTCTATATAAATGATCTAGTAGAAAGCATTGGAAGCTCCTTAAGGCCGTTCGCAGATGATGAGATTGTCGATAATAAAGTAGCAGAGCCAGAAGACAGCATCGGTTTGCAGAAGACTGACGACTGGTGCAGGCTCTGGCAGCTGTTCCTGACCCTAAACGAATGTAACATATTGCGCATGCATAGGAAAAGAAATCCACTGCTGTACAACTGCACTGTTGATGACAAACTGCTGGAAACAGTATCTACCGTAAAATATCTAAAAGCAACAATTCAGAGCGATCTTAAGTGGAATGACTACTCAGAGCAAATAGCGGGAGAAACGGATGCGAGACTGATTCCTTGAAAGAATCTTAAGGAAATGTAACGTATCCACCAACGCTTCCAAGACGCTTGTTCGACCTGTACTTGAGTATTCTTCATCACTCTACGATCCTTACCAGGTAGGACTGATGGAGGAGGGAGGGATGGAGGGACAGAAGGAAAGGGAGAGATAGATAGATAGATAGATAGATAGACAGACAGAGAGAGAGAGAGAGAGACAGAGAGAGAGAGAGAGAGAGAGAGAGAGAGAGAGAGAGAGAGAGAGAGAGAGAGAAGATCCAAAGAAGAGCGGCGTTTTTCGTGAAGTGTTCGTTCAGTCGGCGCCAGAGCGTTACAGAGATGATCAATAAACCCCAGTGACAGGCGTTACGAGACTGAGGTTGTGCATCACGGAAAGGCTTTGTACTGAAATTTCGAGTGAGCACTTTCCGGGAAGAATCGGACAGCATATTACTTTCTCACACATTCATCTCACGAAACTAACTCGAGAGAAAAGTCGAGAAATTAGAGATACCAGAAAGGCTCACCGATAATCATTCGTCCTATGTGCCACTCGGGAGTGGAACAAGAAATGGGGGACCAGTTAGTGGTATCAGAAGTACCCTCCGCCACACACCGTTAGGTAGCTTGGGCAGTATGATGTAGATGTAGATGTAGGTGCACATAAAACTGAAAATTAGAATCGATTTCTACTCGTTCTTTTCGCTGATTTAACAATGTGCTCTCATATCGTAATTTAGAAAATCTGGAATTTTAAGAAAAAATATAAAAAGAAGTATAGATAAATAACATAGAACAGTGTACATTACACCATACGGAGACTACGTAATACTTTCGTGGTGATTTCCAACTAACACGCTAACTGGCATCGCGAACTCGGCACAAAGCGGTAAGGGGGAAGAAGTTTTGTGCTAGGATGAGATGCGTAACACAATGAGCCGATCGCTGATTCACGCAGGCTGGCAGAAACGTAGTTAGTAGGATATGACGGCTGATATGATGCTCCATAGCGTTATCGCATTACCCCATGCAAATGGAGGCTGCTCGGAGGCAGGTGACGGACACACTGGCTCTGACACGGCTCTCCCCATGGAACGAATAATAAAATAGTTGCAGCGGCCAAACCTGATCGCTGTCATATTTTATCTCGCTGTGCGTTCGTAGTTCGATGTTTAACATTCTGTAACCGCGAGGTCTGTAATCAACGAAAACGCAGAAGTGATTTTCTTCGGATGTTGGAGTAATCTTTTTCGGACGTTCATTTTGTTACTCTCAGCGTTTCACAGATGGTGACAAGCTTTTCTTGCTACTACAAGTCTGCATTTATGTCCTGTTTACTTCTGTCATCGTCAGTTATTTTGCTGCCCATATATCAAAACTCTTCTACTACTTTCACAGCGTCATTTCCTAATCTACTTCCCTCAGAATTTCTCAATTTCAGCTGCATTCCATTATCTTTGTTTTACTTCTGTTGATGCTCATCTTACAACCTATTTTAAGCACACTATCTATTCCGTTCGCTCTTCTCCAACTCATTTGCCATCTCTGACCTAATTACTATGACAACGTCAACCCTTCAAGATTTTATTTCTTCTCCCTGAATTTTAATTCTCTTTTCACATTTCTCCTTGGTTTCTTTTAATTCTTGCTCTATTTACAGTATGAATAATATGGAGAATAGGCTACAATTGTGTCTCATTCCCTTCTCAGGTCCTACTGGTGTAGGAAAAAGTAGAATCCAGTGACGTTACTCTACACGTAATTCCGAGAGTCTGTGAGCGTACATCTTTTGCTAGAGTAGTTATTGAAATACAATCATGACTATATTTGGTTAACATAAGTGAATTTGATATGAAGGAGTAATGTTTTACACGGAAAGACACGTGCTTCTGCACTTGTTATACAGAATCAGGCTAACATGAATTTACTCATTTAGAGTCGGCCGGAGTGGCCGAGTGGTTCCAGGCGCAACAGTCTGGAACCGCGCGACCGCTACGGTCGCAGGTTCGAATCCTGCCTCGGGCACGGATGTGTCTGATGTCCTTAGGTTAGTTAGGTTTAAGTAGTTCTAAGTTCCAGGGGACTGATGACCTCAGAAGTTAAGTCCCATAGTGCTCAGAGCCATTTGAACCATTTACTCATTAAGATTGGTTGGTTGTTTCGGGGAAGGAGACCAGACAGCGAGGTCATCGGTCTCATCGGATTAGGGAAGGACGGGGAAGGAAGTCGGCCGTGCCCTTTGAAAGGAACCATCCCGGCATTTGCCTGGAGCGATTTAGGGAAATCACGGAAAACCTAAATCAGGATGGCCGGACGCGGGATGGAACCGTCGTCCTCCCGAATGCGAGTCCAGTGTTTAACCACTGCGCCACCTCGCTCGGTTTTCTCATTAAGAGCATGCAGTTATTTGGTCCATATAGCTGCTGCAGGCTCTTCGTTGTCCACAACGAACTGAAATGAGAGTGGAAGAGGAGGAGATGGTGTTTAATATCCCGTCGACAACGAGAGTATTAGGGATGGAGCACAAGCTTGGATTATGGAATGATGGAGGAGGAGGAAAGCGAGAGTGGCTTTTGAAGGATCCATTCCGGTATTTGCCTTGAGCCAAATAGGGAAATCACTGAAAACCTAAATCAGGTTGGCTGGACGCGGGTTTGAATCGTCGTCCTCCCGAATGTGAGTCCAGTGTGCTAATCATTGCGCTACCCCGCTCGGTTGAAATTACAGATCCTAAAGTTAGACTTCCATACTTCTCTATTCACCCTGTAATAAGTGGATTGTTTCTGAAACATGTGCACATAAATATTCAGTCTGGGATTCGATGAGTATACTTCCAGAATCGAAAGCAGATACGGCCTGCTATGGACCAGGTCCTCAACAAGCGGAGCCAGGAAATTGGAAATCATGTTCCGCTCACTCCACTTACTGCAGAGCGAGCACGCGGTCGTGAAAGGCCAATTATCGCAACCGGCGCTGACGTCTAGCACTCTCATCAGGAAGAGCAGCCAACCGGCCGATCGAATGGCTGCTGCTGCGAGCCAGCTGTTGATAAGCACGAGGAAATGCATAGGAGCGCTTTTGACACGCTGTACTGGGGTCCTCACCCCATAGTTTTTACGCTATGAGAGACGAGCTCCAGTAACCTTGTAACAATGTGACTTGTAGTCAAGTAGCTGCGGAATGTCCGGCAGAGCTGAGAGTTCCCGGTTTGCTCTCTGGTAATTCAGACCACTTTTGGCTTTTAGCCGATCTTCCATCGTCTTCCCTATCAGTTCACCACGGAATTAAGTCCTGGAAGCGTTAATGGCGAAAACCATCATCTCCAGATAACCAGTAATAAAAATGTGGTCCTTCATCCGTCGTAAATTTGAAAAATTAAATCATAGGTTTTATGTCACAGAAGTGTTTCCTAGGAGGAAAGTACCACGTTCCTGGAATTCAGGAAGGAAGCGTTCCATACAGTTCCGCACTGCTGCCTATCAACGAAAGTACGAGAACACGAAACATCAGACCAGCTTTTTGATTGGATTGAAGAGCTCCTAGCAAGAAGAACACAGCATGTCGCACTTAATAGTGAGAAATACACAATGCAAAATTTTTTTGGTGCATCCCCAAAAGAGTGTTACAACGACCTCGACTGTTCATAGGAAATTT
The DNA here is from genome assembly GCF_023864275.1 of Schistocerca cancellata. Classification (NCBI taxonomy): domain Eukaryota; kingdom Metazoa; phylum Arthropoda; class Insecta; order Orthoptera; family Acrididae; genus Schistocerca; species Schistocerca cancellata. The sequence continues at coordinate 623,283,585 of NC_064629.1, forward strand.
AAATAAACTAATGAAGAAAATTGGAAGCTCATTGAAGTCTTTCGTAGATGATGCTGTTTTACAGGGCACGCAAAATAAAAATGGCCTAGAAAATCTTTCATGCACCTTAAGATAGACAACTCATGTTACATCATCTGCCCCAGTTGCGAAAGATGTAAGTTGAGCTATTTATCGTTAGCTGGATTAAAGGATTACAGGCATGTTCAGTTTTTTCCCTCATGTATCAGCAGAAATCACAACGCTAGGATGTTGTAGTGAACTGTAGGGAGATCTGCAGGGCATCGACGCTTGACGGAAGGATTGAGAGTTGACTCTCAACATAAGCAAATACAACGTACTGAACACAAAGAGGAGGAGAGAACCGTTATATTTTTACTGCACGATAGCTAAGCAACTACTGGAATCAGCAACTTACATTGAATGTTCAAAAAATGGTTCAAATGGCTCTGAGCACTATGGGACTTAACTTCTGAAGTCGTCAGTCCCCTAGAACTTAGTACTTAAACCTAACTAACCTAAGGACATCACACACATCCATGGGACCTTTACAGGTAGATTGATAAAATAAATTTGGAACATCCAAATAAGAGTACCGCATTTCCTAAAGACTTCCTTTATAATTGCGAAATCCAATTCCAGTGGGAGATGCTACAACAGGTGAATTCTGCTACACGGTGTGGTTTATTGTTAAGAGTAGCTGATTACACGGCGTTGTCCATGTATGTACTTATTCCAGTCTTCTATTAGTCCATCTTCTCCTTCCTCCTCTCTCTGTCCATGTCTTCCTCCCCCTCTTTGTCCAATTCTTCATCCCCGTTTCAGTGGTCGTCTCGTCCATTCCCATTTCTCTGTCAACCTCCTCGTCTCCTCTCCCTCTGTCCATTTCCTTTTCACCCCTCTATCGACTTATCTCATCCCCATCACTCCGTCCATCTCCTCCTCCCCCTCACTCTCTCTGTCCCCTCCCCCTATTCCGTATCCCCCTCCCCCTGTCTCCGCCCATCGCCTCCTGCCCCATTTTTCTTCCCATCTCCTCCTCCCCCTTTGACTGTCCATCTCATTTTCTTCTCCTTCTCTGTCCATCTCCTCCTACTATATCTCTCCAACTCCTCCTTCCACGCCCTTCTCTGTCCAACAGTCCACCCCAATAGGTGTTGGTTCTTCCCCCACAGCGCTCCTTTCCAGAGAGTAAGTAATATGTGTACCAAGTTTGCTTGAAATTGATAGTTGTTTACATACAGTTGACGTATATTTAACATATCATACACATTTGTATTTATATTTCACCTGTATCCATAACGAATTTCACCCTGCAGTTTCGTTTTCACGCGGCTTTCCTGAACATCCATTTTTGTAATATGTATGGATTCCAGGAGCGTATATATCTTGCGTAGTCAACCTACATATTGCTCCATTTTACACATATTTCGCGAAGAGACCATCAAGGTAAAATGAAAGTGACTTGAGATAATACGGTGCTTAGCAACAGCGGTTCTTCCAGCACACCATTGGCGACTAGATCAGGAAAGGGAGAAGTGACAGTGTCACACCAAGTCCACAACATACTGTTAGGTAGCGTGTTACTATAGACATAGATACAGATGGAATGGGTACCACTTAGATTAGCAGTTGCGAAAGCCTCGAATACTGTATCAGAAGTTGGGACAAAATGGTAAATGATAAAATGATGTCATTTCTCTCATTTTTTGCTTTTCCAACAACTGTGGTTGACATATGGTAGATGAAGTTTCCGAAAGAGCTTTTGCAACCTCCCTTGTCTATTTTTGTTGAACTTCCAAGACCTAGATTCAATTTTATTAACTGTGAAGCTTCGCGTTCAAATTGTTTTTGAAGAATTTCGGCATTGATGGACGACAGCATTTCGTTTCTTGGCCTACCAAATAAATAACTAGTTTTCTCATTGCATGTATCATTTCTGTATGGAGAATATCAGCAAAGTTTCCTCAATGCGCACAACGAAACTTGTACTGTCTGCCCGTGGAGTCACTGCTACGTTTAACTCCGTAATCTTGTCCGTCATCTTCACATCGTGCTCCGTTCAGAGTGGTTCAAATGGCTCTGAGCACTATGGGACTTAACATCTCAGGTCATCAGTCCCCTAGAACTTAGAACTACTTAAACCAAACTAACCTAAGGACATCACACACACATCCATGCCCGAGGCAGGATTCGAACCTGCGACCGTAGCGGTCGCGCAGTTCCAGACTGAAGCGCCTAGAACCGCTCGGCTACCAGCGGCCGGTCGTTCAGAGTGGATTGTGTATATTCTATTTGTAATGTGTATGGATACTGCTAGTGGCAAACATGGAGGGATATGAAAACGTCAGAAGAGGTAGGCGATGAGAGCCAAAGTAGTATTATAACTGTAGAGAAGTTTCACAGCAGGATGCACGTACAAAGACTTGAGCAGATTTCATAGCCTGCACTCGGATATAGTGTGAGGGGATGTAGGTCATTACAACAAAAGGCAGCCTCCCGGTCGGTAACAGTATAATAAGGTGTTTTACTTCAGAAAATCCTTTCTTAATGTCCGGTGAATACTGCTGCTGTTCTACTCACAGTATGTGTTTATCCAAATTCAGTACTTCGACACTTGCAACAATTGCTTCCCTCCTAAATGTGTGAAAAATCGCCACTTATCACCAATACAGAGTCAAATAATAACTTACTTAATATTGTATTCTGAGCACTTTAAAGAACTTAACTGTTCCTGAGAGTTATTATGGGAGCCGAAAGGTAAAAGCGCTTATACTTTGATAAGAGGGATCAGTATCGGGTCACAGTTTCTACCGAGATGTGACTTCTACAGCGCGTAAGCCAAGGACGTATTTCTTGCGATGTGTACCGCTGAAGTGAACATTAATGTTATGGTAATATAAAGTGATATGACACCGCTAATGATCTCTCTACGTTTCCTTGCTAACTATGGAACCTTCCAGTCCTCTGCTACCCATTATAGCAGCTACATTTGTAATATGTTGCACTGTAGACGTTTTCAGGGGAAATAAGCATTCTGACCTCGGGCAATTTTGTGTACGTAAAACCACACTGATCATAACACTCCACTGGCTAGCTGATCTCCTGGATGGTTGTTTAGACGTCACTTCCTGACATATTTGTACCATTTAGCAGCGAATGGGCAGGCAGACATTGTTCAATATACATGGTTGAAATGTAAAACGTAGAGGTTATGGCTGTAATTCCTTCTCCGGGTGTTACTTTGTCACCAGTGAATCTCGACAGATGTAGTATTTTGTTTACGTATATAATTTTCTGCGTGTTATAATTTGGTAATCACTTCCGTCTAAAATTTGCCACGTGCCCGTAGTTCAACAAACAGATTTCAGAAAAGAAACTGGGTACGGACAGATAAGAGGGCTCCCCAATTAAAACGTTTCGGGCACTAAAACCGGTTTCTGAGAGGCTACTGATTAATAGTGCGACTAATTCACGGAGCAAATATTTGTAAGGGTGCTGCAGTAATATACATCGGTCATTGTCGAGCGTGCGGAAGTAATTCCGAGAGGCCGCCAAATGGGATGGCACTATTAGGCTCGCCGCTGGCCACTGCAGCAAAGGGCGCGCTCATTACAATTATAGATGGTCGCATCCATTTCTTGGTGCTGTGCACCACCGAGCGGTGCCTATGGACAGGAAGCTATTTTTCTGCGTCGCGCGTAATTACGGCGATCGGAGGTGATGTGTACAAATGCCTCGCAGGCATAAACAGCGTTCACAAAAGATCCATCACGCACCGCAAATGTTTTAAGCGTATCCGTGTGCTGCGTGCACCTGGCGTGAAAATCCGCCAGTCGGGCGCGCTGTTGCAGCGCACTACCTGTGAGGTGCTTGGCTTCTAAACAAAGCTTCTTTACTACCGAGTAGTTTCTGGTTGACAGTGAGTCACCTCCAGCGTAGATCTCCTGTTCATACACCTACTTTGTCAGACTTGATCGCGCCTGTCCACATATCTCGTCCTTGCGTACTTCGTCTGTTGTTGTGAGCACTGAGAACAAGAGAACTGAATCTGCTATAGAGGAGTGTTTCATTTTCACAAGCCACTGACCTAACTTTCATTTAAAAACGTAGCACGTATTGGAAGAGTCAACCCTCAGAATACAAGATTAGTCCGTTGACTTCGCTACTCCCAAATGCATTCAAACTATTAATCTGTTTGTTCGTCAAACTTCAAAGGATGATTTAGGTCTTTCTGTTATGAATATCTCTTACTAGAATTTATTTTCGGACGAAAGAAACAAGGGAGTGGTTTTGTAACGGAATAACTGTGAGATTTGACTCCCTCCACACAGCACGGTTCTTAGAGGTGTAGAACGAGTTCGGTTTTGGTATCAGTGACGGAAGAAATCTGCAGCGTTTCGTTGTCAGGTCCACGGCGAAAACTGCGTCAAGTGGTTTACGAAAAATGTGAAAGCACATCTTAGGAAAAAGATGCAGAACTCTGTGCACGAACCTAGTTTTTCGGTCAAAAACACTTTAATGCGGAGGAGTATAGCTCTCCCACTATTGACATCATACACTGATGCAAATGTCTTGGGATAGCGGTATGCACACATACAAATGGCGGTAGTATCGCGTACACAAAGTATAAAAGGGCAGTGTGTTGGCGGAGCTGTCATTTGTACTCAGATGATTCATGTCATTATGACCGCAGTGCAGGAATTAACAGGCTTTGGAGCAGAATGATAGGTGCAGCTAGGCGCATGGGACATTGCGTTTTGAAAGTCGTTAGCGAATTCAATATTCCGAGATCCACAGTGTCAAGAGTGTGCCGAGAGTAGCAGGTTTCAGACATTACTTATCACCACGAACAACGCAGTGGCAGACGGCCTTCACCTAACGACCGAAGGCGGCAACGTTTGGGCAGAGTTGTCAATGCTAACAGACAAGCAAGACTGCATGAAATAACCACAGAAATCAACGTGGGACGTACGAAATAACTTATGTTAGGACAATGCTTCGAAATTTGTCGTTAATAGCCTATAGCAGTAATAACTGATGATGGTCGAAGTAGAGAGGATATAAAATGTAGACTGGCAATGGCAAGGAAAGCGTTTCTGAAGAAGAGAAATTTGTTAACATCGAGTATAGATTTAAGTGTCAGGAAGTCGTTTCTGAAAGTATTTGTATCGAGTGTAGCCATGTATGTAAGTGAAACATGGACGATAAATAGTTTGGACAAGAAGGGAATAGAAGCTTTCGAAATGTGGTGCTACAGAAGAATGCTGAAGATTAGATGGGTAGATCACATAACTAATGAGGAGGTATTGAATAGAATTGGGGAGAAGAGGAGTTTGTGACACAACTTGACAAGAAGAAGGGACCGGTTGGTAGGACATGTTCTGAGGCATCGAGGGATCACAAATATAGCATTGGAGGGCAGCGTGGAGGGTAAAAATCGTAGAGGGAGACCAAGAGATGAATACACTAAGCAGATTCAGAAGGATGTAGGTTGCAGTAAGTACTGGGAGATGATGAAGCTTGCACAGGATAGAGTAGCATGGAGAGCTGCATCAAACCAGTCTCAACAACAACAGGCTATAGCAGTAGACGACCGAGGCGGTGCCTTTTTAACAGCACGACATCGCCTGCAGGGCCTCCCCTTGGCTCGTCACCATATCTGTTAGATCCTAGACGACTGAAAACCCGTGGCCTGACCAGACGAGTTTCAGTTTGTTAGAGCTGATGGTAGAGTTCGAGTGTAGCGCAGAACCCACGAAGCCATGGAGCTAAGTTGTCAACAAGGCACTGTGTCAAATTGGTGGTGGCTCCATAACGGTGTCAGCTTTGTTTACATGGGAGGGACTGGGTTCTCTGGTCCAACTAAACCGATCATTGACTGGAAATGGCTATGTTCGGCTACTTGGAGATCATCTGCAGCCATTCACGGACTTCACGTTCCCAAACAAGGATGGAGTTTTTATGGATAGCAATATGCCATGCCAATGGGCCACAATTGTTTGCGATTGATTTGAAGTATATTCTGGGCAATTTGAGGGAATGATTTGGCCACCCAGATCGCCCGACGTGAATCTCCTCGAACTTTTGCGAGACGTAATCGAGAGGTTACTTTGTACATAGAATCCTGCAGCGGCAACACTTTCGCAATTATGGACGGCTGTAAAGGCAGCATGGCTCAAAATTTCTGCAGGAGACTTGGAACGACTTCTTTTGTCCAAGCTACGTCGATTTGCTGCACTGCGCCGGGAAAAAAGGAGATCCGACATGATGTTAGGATGTACACCATGACCTTTTTCACCTTAGTGTAGACTTCAGCACACAGCCCGGTCAAGCGGAAACTGTGCCTGCCTATGAGGGCAAGTATTGCCTAGGACGTGTCTCGGCGTGTAACTAAAAGATTTATTAATGATGATATAGGACGGTAGGTCCTTATAGAGGCCGACGATCGTTCTTGTCGAACACACATAATACACACGGAATTTGCTTAGGTCACAATGTGTTTTTATCCCTTAGGACGCTTGGAATAATAAACACATTGCGATCCAAACAAATTCTGCAGCAGTCAGTAATGAGTTTATAGCGAGGGGGAAACGTAAAACTGAGAATAAAGTTGCCCAGTGTTCGTTGTTGCCTTGTATAGAGAAAGGAATGAAAAAGAAAAAGGAAAAAGACACACTGAGCATACTGCAAGAAAAGTAGTTCCAAAATGCACCACATTTGCGATTTTATTACCACTGTTGTAATCGCTATTTATAGCTTAGTTTGTCATTGTGCATATTTTGAATAGTTTATGTAATAATACATTTCGCTCCGGTGTGTCTTATAAGCAGTGATGGGTGTTATAGGCGACAGCGGTCCATTTGGAGCACTGCGGTACAGTATAGACGCTTGTGTGTGGCATCTACTTTCTTGATGGACCTACTGCATGTTAGTCGTCAGCGTCAGATCTAAAAGTTACTTTCGTTCTTTTCTAACAATGCTCTGTAAAAAAACTTTACAGAGATGGCATTTTTGTACCAAAAACGGTATATGACGAGCAGGGAAGTCCTAAGAATTTAAGTATTTTATAAAGTAAAGGGATCATTCAGAAGGTAAAGATAGTTTTGTGAACAACGACATTTATAGAAAACATTATAAAACTAAAAACATCATCTGCCTGGAATCTAATTGAATGTTTTGGTTATTTTGTTATAAAATGTCGTACAACCTTTCCCTCAGCTGACATTATATCATTTAGAAATCGAAAGAATTTTAGAACGAATTTTCATATGATTATACAGTATTTGAGTTGTGGGTGGTGACTGAGCAGCCGTAGTATCGCTTCCTAAAACTTTCGAGATCTCGTGGAGTCCATCAGTCGTTGACATCACTGTGGAGGATTGCTGCATAGTACTAGGGGAGTATCACTGAATAGATGTAGACGCTGGATCATCATATGCAGGGTTCGATAAAGTATCAGACTGCTATTGCTCTGGTATGTATAATACATATAACGTTTTGACATAAATTCAGAAGACCTAGTAAAAATGTTATTCCCTGTCTGTTAATTGTTCTTGTTGTGGTAGTCTTCAGTTGCTTGATTCAGTTCTCCGCGGAAGCTCATCCCTTGTCAGCATATCCATTTCTGAATAACTACTGCAACTTACATCCATTATAAGCATTTTACCGTAGCCAAGCCTTGACCAACCCTTAAAATTCTTACTCCCTACACTTCCCTCCATTATCAAATTGACGTTTGCTTGGTACTTCTGGATGTGTTCTACCAGACGATCCCTTCTTTTACTCAAATTGTGCCATAAAGCTCTGTCCCCCACAATTCGATTCGGTACTTTCTCGTCAGTTACCTATGGGTAACATCCTTCTTTTCAGCACTCTTCTGTAGCACCACTCGTTTGTGCTGCTTATCGTCCGCGTTTCACTCCTGTACAAGCCTACGCCTACGACAAATACCACCAGAAAACATTCCAAAACATTTACTCGATCACCTATATTAGTTACTAAAATATCTCTCTTTTCAGAAATGCTTTTGTTGCTACTGCTAGTCAGTATTTTTTTTTTATTCCCCCTCCCTACTTCGGCCATCGGCACTTAATATGCTGTTCAAATGCAAAATTCGTCTACGACTTTTAGTCATTCATTTATTAATTCAAATACTCAAATATGTGTGAATTCCTAAGGGACCAAACTGCTGAGGTCCTCGGTCCATAGTCTTACACACTACTTAAATTAACTTAAACTAACTTACGGTAAGGACAACACACACACCCATGCCCGAGGGAAGATTCGAACCTACGGTGGTTTATTAATTCAATTCCCTCAGAATCACCTAATTTAGTTCGACTATATTCCATTACCTTTGTTTTACTTTTATTGATGTTAATATTAAAACGTCTTCTCAAGAGATTACTTGTTCCGTTCAACTGGTCTTCCAAGTCTCTTGCCGTATTTTACAGAACTGCAATGTCATTAGCAAAACTTACGTAAATTTCAGATGCGGATGACGGGAAAAATGATCACGTTAATGTCCAGTCATACTTGGCGCCGTTAAATTTTTATCGTCATATCTATAGTAGAAAGGTTGGAAATGAGTCAACCGGGACACTGTTGAAGAAAGCATACAGCCGTTACTCAGTAGTGGTTTAGTCCAATCACAAAAAGCTTAAACCTGTATATTTAGATGTGAATTTATAAACATTTGCTCCCGACTACGAAGTTAGTAGATTAATTACGGGTAAAACTAGCACGACGAAGTGAAATAAAATTGAATATCTTTCGAAAAATTAAACATTGAAATGACGACTCTGCAATTCACTGAAGACCTTTTAGATCAGAGCCATCAAGATGTCAAAGAAGAGGCTGCTTAAGGGTTAAATGTCTGGAAAAGCCAATTATCCAGCGGAGGAAAACAGGAAGAGCGGAAATTACTTTAAGATAAAACGGCGAGGTAACGAAAAGCCAGGCCAAGCAGCTTACAGGTCGGATGTTTCATTTAATGGGCAGGAAACGATGAAAGGTTTAACTTTACGGCCAAGTAGGAAATTTGCATAAGAAAAGAAACTGTGGATATTATTGGTATCAGAATAAGGTAGCTGTGAGTGAAGTGAGAGGAATGATATAAATGTTTAGGTCCAACGCTATTGCCAGCGAAATAACCTCTTATTGACTCGACGTAAGGTAGTCATTTCCAGTTTCACGGAAAAAAATATATTTGCTAGTAAATGTAATACGAAATTGAAATCCTTCATTATGCAGAACATGGTGCTGCGAAATATGCCTCATGTTCTTAAAATGACGGATTTAGCACTTTTGCACATCGATCTTGTTACTTAAAATAAGATGAGGATTCGAAGTCTTTCATAATAATCCACGTTTCGTACTCATGCCATCCATTATTATTCTGAGGTACCGTTTACTCAGTATGTTGCAGGTTCGAACTATGTAACGGTATTAGATTCACTGGAAACAGTTATCTCGAGACAAACTTCAGATCATAGAGGCAACATAAAGTGTAACCAAAGTAAGAGCAAGAGATGTAAGACTCGTTCTTGAACCACATGTAGGAAAGATCTGAGTATCGCACTAGTAACTGCGGTATTGGCCCAACAACTCATCGAGTGGGAAAAGAAGACGTTACTTAGCGCCGTAAGAAATGAGGCTGCTTCTTATTATAGTATCGTATCACACTCATTTCCTCTTTGGTGATCACAGGATGGGCTGTCAAAATATCATCAATGGCAGAGCTATGACAGGGCTTTAATTACTCTAAACGAGATCATTTAAAGTTCTGAACACGTTTATGTGCTTTCGGAACTATTTACGGGAAAAGCAACATTATACGTTAATGAATGTCATTATTAGAACGATGTGATAAAATTCTCTACAGGAGGCATATGTAAAAACCTACGTGCAGAAACCGTAAATCCCATAAAACGTAGCTAAAGGGGAGATCAAATGGTTCAAATGGCTCTGAGCACTGTGGGACTTAACATCTATGGTCATCAGTCCCCTAGAACTTAGAACTACTTAAACCTAACTAACCTAAGGACAGCACACAACACCCAGCCATCACGAGGCAGAGAAAATCCCTGACCCCGCCGGGAATAAAAGGGGAGATCGTTCGACGGACATCAAGCCCGGTTTTTTCCTCGAGCATATGGCTGAGTAATAAAGTAAAACCAAGAAACCCTACGGAAAAATGTTTTTCTGGAAGAAAAACACGAATTAATGTAAGATAATGCACCTACAGGAATGAAAATATTCTATGAAGCTTACATATCAGCATTAATTAAAATCTGTCTACTAAATGATCATGGGGAAAATGTTTAATTCAGTAGAAAAGATGTACTGTACTTTAACCAAGGAAATGTGCTTTAACCTACAGTAGGTATATTCTTTAGTAAATCTATAAACGTGAACTTTGAAACGGTTCGATAAGGCAAAAGAGTTTTGTTCTCACCGCAGCAATATTTTCAATGAAAAGATGTCAAGAAAGTGTTTTAACAACAATATGTCACTTGAAGAAATACTACAGCCAGCCACTTTTTTAGTTTTACTTATGTTATGGTGCGTTTTCGGCAGTCGCCCATCTTCAGTTAGCTTAATGCAGCTAAATATACACATTGAAGACGGATAGAAGGCGAAACGCAACAAACAACAAATTAAAAAAAAAACATTTAAGAGTTACTGTACATTATGAGTGAAAATTGTTCTGATACCTATGACAATAGACCTCTTCTACTGCAAGCTCTTCGCTTTCCGTATTTTGGGAGGAGGTAGTATGGACCCAGCAAGAAAAAACTCTCTAGTCATTATGGGCTCCAAAATGTATACCTTAAGATCCATGAGCATTTGTTCATTAAAAGAGGTAAGTTTGACAGTACTGAAGATGAACAGGTGCTCATATGTCTTAAGGTATACACCTTAGAACCCATATTTACTGGATATGTTTTTCTTGTTCTGGTCCATACAACGTTCTCCCAAAATACGGAAAGCTTGCCGTAGAAGAGGTCAGGAGTATGAGAATGATTTTTCGCTCATAACTTGCGAGGAGGAGGATATTAGAATTTAACATCTCGTCGACAACGAGGTCATTAGAGTCGGAGCACAAGCTCGGACTAGGGAAGAATGGAGAAGAAAATCTAAAGTGTTCTTTCAAAGGAACTATCGCAGCATTTAGCTTAAGAGATTTAGGGAAATTACGGAAAACTTAAATCAGGATGGCCAGAACACTGTTAAAATCTGTTACTATTGGTTATCCGTCTTGAGCTGGCTGAAATTTAATTATAAAGAGTTATACTAGACGCGTTTCGCTTTTATTTACAAAGCATCTTGGATATACACGTTTATACATTTTTGGTTGTTTGAGTTTAAAAACAGCGTTTTCTTATAAAATTAGTGTGCAACTAACTTGCGGTATTTCTTTACATATTCTGCTCCTTCCCTCCTTGCTATCAGCGGTTGACGTTTGCACTTGGCAGTTTTTGCCATTCTGCAGTATTTCCTGAGCTGCATTATTTACACTTCACTTTTGTAAACTGTTTCTCAGTCCACACAGTAACAGTGTTTATGTCTGTTCGTTTGTTTGCGTTCACATTGTGAGTGACGCCAACCTGTGAAACTACTTCTTTGTGTGTGTGTGTGTGTGTGTGTGTGTGTGTGTGTGTGTCTGTGTGTCAGTGAACATTTGTTAAGCAGTCTTGTATGTTAGGTAGAGACCTTAGAGGAGTGGGGGAGGGGGGACGGTGAAGGGCCTGGACGGTAATTATAGGAGATGGTAGTGGTAAATGGAACCTGTGGCTATACATGTATATTTAATGTTATATTAAGTGGTCAATCAGTTTAAAGAGTGTATGGTTTCTAGTTGGTCAGATCATTTATGAGTTCTTTCTTTTCCGTTACGGTTTTCTGGATATGGTAGTTTTCTTCTAGGGTGAGGAGGTGTTTTTTGTTGTTCTTTACCCTTATGATTCACATGTCTGTGTCTCTGGCTATAATTTTATGTTGTTGGTGGTGTAAGTGTTCTGAGAAAAGTTTTATGTTTTGTCCTATACGTCCATGCTCTTACATGTTCTTTGTATCTGGTGTTAAACATCCTCCTGGTTTGACCTACGTATCTTCCATCACATGCATTGCATTTCAGTTGGTATATTCCTGATTTATGATACATATAAGTTTTTCCTATTCTTTTTGGGAAGTATTTCAGAATAAATTGTTGGTTTGGTGGGCTATTTTTTGCCCTTTTTATTTTGGAAATATTGGATACTCTGTGCGTGTATTTGTGGTTGTATGTCATCGTGTACCATCTTTTACTTTCTCTTTCTTTCACACTTTGTGTTGTTCCTGTTCTTGTATTTTGTGTATCTGTTTGTATGTGATTTTGTCCTTGTATTGATGACAGCTGGTTCATTGTTCTTTTCTGTTTCTTGAGTTCAAATGGTTCAAATGGCTCTGAGCACTATGGGACTCAACTGCTTTGGTCATAAGTCCCCTAGAACTTAGAACTACTTAAACCTAACTAACCTAAGGACAGCACACAACACCCAGCCATCACGAGGCAGAGAAAATCCCTGACCCCGCCGGGAATCGAACCCGGGAACCCGGGCGTGGGAAGCGAGAACGCTACCGCACGACCACGAGATGCGGGCATGTTTCTTGAGTTTCTTGTTCAACTTTGTTAATAAGTTCCCTTCGTACCCACTTTTTGTGGCTATTTGTATTATGGCATTCATTTTTTTTTGTAATTGTCTGTATCAAATGGTACTGTGTTTAGTCTGTGGAGCATGTATGTAAGTGCTGCCTGCTTTCGAGAACTGGGGTGTTGTGATTCCTCATGTATAACTGTGTCTGTTGTTGTCGGTTTTCGGTATATGTCAAATGCGTGTTGGTTATTTTGAATCCTGATGGTGATGTCCAAGAAATTTGACGTCTTTTTCACTCTTTCTCTATTTTAAAACGTATCTTATCATGAACAGAATTTCTCTCTGTGTGTAGCTGATCAATTTTATTGTTTGGTTCATCTATCAGGTACAAGATGTCTTCCATTCATCTAATCCAGTATAGGATGTTGTGCATATCTGGCATGCATATTCTCTACAGCAATGACAGGAGGGTGGCTGTGTCTGGAATTTGTATGTCTTTTATGCAATGAATGAATTGTGTGGTGTTTCTTACAGTTCTGTCCTCTTGTTATTTGTAGTTTTCTGTTAAAAGTTTCAACATGTATCATGCAAGTGGGTAAGTGGGAGAGTTTCTACAATTCACAATAGCTCTGACAGGCAGATCTTTCTTGTGTAGCTCTGATTGACATCGGAGTGAAGGTGCACCGGGATTTGCTTGTAGCAGTTTTCTTTTTTCATTGTTTTCTATTGTATGTTCAATGTCTTTCAGAGTGTTTTTCAACTTCGTTTGGAATTTGTTAGTTGGATCTGATTTTAGTTTCCAAATTTTATTTTCTTGTGATGAGCTCTTGTGTCTTACTTTATCTATGAGAATCACTGTTATCTTCCCTTGTGATGATGGTGTTATGTTCCTGGAGTTTCTTTCTAAGTTTTGTCACTGTTATGGAATCCGTATTGTTTTGATTTCCTCTGTTTTCTTTCGTCTGTGTTATTATGTTTTTGAGATCATTACTGACTAGCTCCCTCGTCAGACCAATGTTTATCTCACTCGTTTAGTTTCTGTTTTCCTGTGTGAGAATGGTTTCTGATTCAGCTATGAGATTTTCTATGTGTTTTTCGTCTATTTATATGCTGATGTATTATATTCTAATAAACCAATAACATAAACAATAAACATTATGGCACAAAATCTTAAGATACACAATATACTTCCACACGAATACATCAAAGAAACAGTCCGGCAACTAGAGCTAATAACAGACAGAACTATTTCCAGTTCAAAAATGAATTCTGTTTGAAAAGTGAAGGATTACCAGTAGAATCCCCAGTGTCTGGAACCAGCAAACATATTTATGAACCATGTGGAACAGATTATATTTAACAAAATAGTACCAAATAAGTACAACATACTATACTGGATTAGATGTATTGATGACATTGTGTGCTTGATAGATGAACCAAGCAATAAAAATGACCAGTCACATGCAGACAAAAATTCTGTTCATGATAAGATACATTTTACAATAGAGATTAAGCAAAATAGACAATTAATGCGCCTTGCCACGGTTCGAGCGGCTCCTCCCGTCGAGTCCTCCCCCGGGCTTGGGTGTGTGTGTTGTCCTTGGCGTAAGTTGGTTTAAGTTAGATTAAGTAGTGTGTAAGCCCAGGAACCGATGACCTCAACAGTTTGGTCCCTTAGGAACGTATCACAAATTTCCAATTTGCAGCGCAAAAGATACTGCAAATACTGCCAAGTGTAAATGTGAATCGAGGTCTTTCGACGTCAACCGCTGCTAGCAAGGAGGGAAGGAGATGAATATGTAAAGAAACACCTAAGTAGCTTACACACTAATTTTACAAAAAGAAAGCTGTTTTTAACCTAAAACAACCAAAAATGTACAAAATTGTGTATCCAATTTGCATAATAACCACGGAGGATGCTTTGTAAATAAAAGCGAAACGCGTATCTTGTAAATCCTTTTTAATTAAATTTCAGTCAGCTCAAGACGGATAACCAATAATGACTTTTTGATCACTCTACATATGTGCTTGCGGAACTACTTACAGAAAAAGCAACGGCACTGAGTTGGTCAATCTTCTCTCCATTAACTGTGTTTTATTGGAGATACGATTTCCTCTCGTAGGTTTGGTTTGCATGTGGGCCTTCTGTAGAGAATTTCATCACATCGTTCTAATAATCACATTCAGTTTTACTGTAAGGAGTTCAGAAAGCCCGATAGCATATAGATTGTTTGATTCAAAACGTTGCGCACAAATTAAGGTGTAGAAGGAGTTAAAATACAGGGTAAACCAAAAAAATCCAATTTGGCACGTCTATATTTCTGAAACTAATAAATATATGCAATGAATTTTGTTTTTTGATGAACGGGAAACTCAAAATGTTTTTTTTTCATACCTTTTCATTGGTGTTCAATATGACCCCCATGAGATGCACAGCATTTGTCAATGCAGTATTCAGATTGTTCGAACACTGCAGCGAGCATGTCTTGAGTTACAGCTTCCACAGCTGCTCTTATGCGACGTCTCAATTCATTCATTGTTGTTGGTAATAGAGGTCCACAAACAGAGTCTTTTATAAATCCCCACAAGAAATAATCACATATAGTCAGATCGGATGACCTTGGTGGCCAGTAATGTAAGACTGAATCATTTGGTCCAGTGCAACCGATCCATCGTTCAGTAATCGTTTGATTTAAAAATGCCCGCACTTTCAGATGCCAGGTGCCCCATTCTGTTGGTATATGAAGTCGTTGGAATCAGCCTCTAACTATGAGAAAAGAAAGTTCTCAAGCATATCGAGATATGTACTTCCTGTAACAGTGTTTTCGGGAAAGAAAAGTGGACCATACACATTTTCCTGTGAAACTGCACGAAACACATTAAAGTTTGGAAAGTCCCTCTCATGTAGTACAACTTCATGTTATTGTTCCGTACACCATATTCTCACATTATGACGGTTCTCCTTTCTATTTAAATGGAATGTTGCCTCGTCACTAAACACTAAGCGTGGAAGAAAACTGTCATCCTTCATCTTGCCAAAAACGGAATTACAGAACTCCACAAGTTGTTGTTTGTCACCCTGAAGAAGAGCTTTCAGCAGCTGAATTTTGTATGGTTTCATGTGTAAACGTCGACGCAACACACGCCAGGTGGTCATCGGGGTATGTTGAGCTGTCGATCTGCACGGCGAACGGATTTCTCCGGATTCCTTGTGAAACTATGGCGGATTCGTCCGACTTCCGTGTCAGACACGCGGGGACTGCCCGGCGATTTGCCTTTACACAAACAACGTGTTTCTCGGAATTGTTCATGCCATCGTCTAATGCTCTGAGCTGAAGGAGGTTCCACACTATACCTAGTATGAAAGTCAATGTGAACAGTTATTACTGACCCGAACTGCGCAAAACGTAGAACGAAAAAAGCTTTCCGTTGTGCCGGCACCATTTTAATAGAACTGAAGTAGGCGCACACTGCTGTTACCTAGCGGGAACCATGTAAAACTCGAGAGTTTGCTCTTTCCAACAGTATGTTGTTCATGCGCATATCTCAAATAACGCAATAATTCTGATTCTTTTAAATCGCATGATTCTTTTTGATATACCCCGTACAGCAACTCTGGAATAGGAACATATCGTTTTGGAAGTAATACCGAGTCAGTGAAAGCTTTGAAATGTCAGGAAAAAATATGATAATCAATGCAGATGCGCGTTAAGTTCGGTTTACATAGTTTCTATTATACATCGTTCGGACAGACACTTCTATACAGTTGACGGTTTTGAGCGCCTCCAGCGAGCGATGAAGCTTGCTTGACGTACACCAGACGGTACTTCCGGTCCTAAGAATATCTGCTTACTTAGGAACCGATGCTGTTTGCTAGAATGACTTCTATCCAGTCACCTACCTATTCTTAAATTGTATGAACACGTATTTGGTTAAAAGGCGTCGGCACATAGCTCCTTCGAGAGCTTTCCAGAAGTCATTAACCACGGCATCAAACTGGGCCCACCCTCAACAGCCTGCTGGATCTCGTGAACGAATTCATCGAGCTGAGATCAAGCAGCTGGTGCTCCAGAATCCGAATTGATTCCAACAGATGAGTTGTCTGGTTTCTGTGGTCTCTAAAAGCTATTTCACACCAAAGCACAAAATATATTCCATAATTCTGTAACAAATGTGATATTAGTCCCCAGTCCTTAATGGCAGTATCGAGTTGCGTGTTTTTGCAGGAGATTAACATTATTGACTAGAAATCGAACAGATTACTTTGGTTTACTAACTGAGTTTGCAAAGGCAGAATGACAACATTTGTCATTTTGACACAGCTTTCACTGACATTGCTTTAGAATTTACAGAATTCTTGTCGCAAATTGAGTATACTGATTTTGGTCAGCGTTTGTTCCTCAATAAGGATTCGGCTACATTCGAACTTGCCATGTAGCTCTTTTACCTTTGTATTATGTTTTAGTAATCAACCATAATTAGTCCTTCCATTTTCAGCACCTTCTTCCACGGCATAAACTTACACGGCACGTGATACGTAATATTTCCGATTCATACCATTGATCGTACAAACTGTTCCTTAGAGAGCTGAAAGTTTGTTGCTGTCCGTCTTGATAATTTTTAATCACTTTTGCAACCCTTGTCGAACAGAAATAATTTTCTATCTTTCTTACCTTTTCTTTAACAATTGCGGTCATCGGTTCTTCTCTCTACATTCAATTCAATGATTAAAAAAGTATCGCAAGTTTGTTGCTGACGGACTGTTTCCCTCTCACGCGGATTGATTAAGACAATTTTCATAAAAGACACATATTGACAGACTTGAAAAAGGTACCGCTTTGAGACGCTCTTCATGAGCGAGGTTATTGGGACCATACCGCGCTTACAAACGGATACTTGAGAAAACATGGAATAGGAAATGAGTCTCCTTCTCGAAAAAAGCAGGCCCAGATCTGCAGGTGGGGGGTTGCGGGGGGGGGGGGGGGGGGGGGTCGCAAACCGGGGTATTTGCCCCGGGCGGCAATTTCAGGGGGCGCCAAATTCATATTCTAGTAGAAAATAATTTTGTTTCATAAAGGGCCTAGAATCCTGCGCACGTCGGTCGATCGATTATTGATATGATTTTTAACCGCATCCCTGTTAGTTTTTGAACATTTTAGACCACGTTTTAAGTTGATTTCTGAACGAATCATGAGATGATTTTTGAATGCGTGCGTAATGCACCTGATGTCTCTGACAGGGTAATTCAAGTCGCATCTACAGTTAGAAATAGAAAACTTTCCCGCAGACAAAAGGAGACGAGTGAATTCCAGTCGCTGTTTGTTTATGTGGTTGAGTCGGTGTGCAATTGATAAGCGTTGTTATAACTATTAGCAAAATCCATAGATTCAGACTACCAGAGTCGAAATAAACGACTAACAGAAATAACAGGTAAGTAAAATGCCATATTACCTTCCCGGCGTATCCAATAAAATGAAATTTTGACAGAAAATTTTTGCCAGATCGCTACACTACTTTGTGCCAGTTGTACAGTCTGCGGTAGCAGGCGTTGAAGTTCTATTCTCGGAACAGCGTGGAAAGCGTGTTGTACAAACACGTAATAACGCCTATCCGGAGAATAAACGCGGGATAACCAAACTGATGATTCTGGCAGGGTTAGTGAAGTTAACTCGAGAATAAGTTTTGACAATGGTAGGATCAGTTACAGAATTAGTAGCGACAAGATAGCTTGTTAGAACGAGGAATGAGAAGAAATGGGGATATCATACAAATTGTATGGCAAAATATGACGATTCCAAATTAATATAAAAATTTCGTACTGCTACTACTTTTCGATCTCATGCTTTAGAAACTGGATCATATGGACGAAATGTCAAGCTATTTCCTAACACAAAACTTTTCACTTGTAGTAGGGCTAAAAGCCATTTGATATTGGTACTTCGTGAAGTATATTCTGTTGTGGTATTTGTGTAAATGAGGTAGGAAAAAATGACCCTTTGTGCTAAAATAGTCTCACTTATTTGGCGTGTATTACAATTTCTTCAATATTAGAAACCCTGTTTCGTTTCATCTAGCAGACAGTGGCAAAATAGACGTAATCAAATCGAGAGACCACACCAGTCTTGGTTACTATTCGTACTGACTGTGTTTTCAGTAGTAGACAACGACATTTTGAGTTTTCATGTGGCAAATGTTCGACGAACTACAATGAAGTAATAGATTATTTTGCAGGAAGGAAAGCTCGCCGTGTAAAGCTGTCGCAAGGTTAGAGAGAACAAAATTCTGGGACCTAAGGATTGAAGAAATGTGTACCGTATGCTTGTCTCTTGTCTTTACTTGTTTTATGTTTAATATATTTAATATAATGTCACACAAAAGAGAAAGTTATTTGCTAATACGCAATATAGATTGGAAATTTTCTGAAAAGTTCTTAGTGTCACACACATAAATTCAACATATTTTTGAAAAATCGATATTTTTTTTAATTTTTGACATCTTATATCAAACGCTCGAGAGGGAAGTGGGGCGGTGGGCTGCACCACCATCAAGTTTTTGTCCCGGTTGGGAAATATCGTACATCCGGGGCTGGGAAACAGATGAGTCCTGTGCTAATCGTGATTAACCGTATTCGGGGAAAAGAAAACGTGCGAATGGGAGAACTGTTTCATCGAAACAGTGCGAGCGGGCAGAGTTGGCGGGAGGAGACCGCGTACGGTGTATGTGTCCGCGGTAGGTAGGCGCGCGCTGAAAGGCGAGCCGCACAATGGGATTTGTCGGCGAGATGAAAGGCCATCCGGCGAGGGACTGTGCAGGTAGCATTCCACACCGGAGCGATCCTTTCCCGCCATAGGGCTTTTAGCGTATTTACGGCGCGCTTTCAGTGAATGCCTACAGACCAGTGCTCATTACAACTCCCACCTATTACTCATATATCGTCTTCTCCAGTTCTGCACATTTGGCTAGCTTGCTCTTCTGCCCTCTGACACTGTCTTGGTTCTCCCACTTTGCCACATTAAAGTCCCCGTGAAAGCATTCTCTTGTCTACGCCGACATATTAATTAGTGTCCCACAAACCAGCTTGCTGTGTCTGCTGCAGTCCTTCCAGTTTTGTTCACAAATGCAATTCGGCGAGAATTTAGGCATCTGTACAACCACATTTTCTAAGGTTTAACGTCATTGTACCTGTACAAATCCTTATACGACGACGAAAATTTCTCATGAATGATAAGATTCCAACTCCATGACCACATTTGTCTTTCATTTATTTGTGGAGACGTTTTAGGTGTTTAAATCAAGTTTCTAGAACACAAAAAGTGCTTATAATAAACTCTCGCACCACACTTCTTTCGAAATTTCGTACACAATTACGCTTTTTAAAATTTTATTTGTTAGGGTCCGTACATTGATCGGTAATGTGGGAGGTATAAAACTGAAATATATATCACATATTAAGGTCTACGATCCCTTGGAGTGTAAAAATTTAATCTTCTAAGTCAATGCAGTCAAAAGATAGGGCCATTTGTGTCACATATTTTGACACTCTTTAATCATAGTCTATAAATGAACATTTTTAAATTTGTGCGGAACACTCTGAGCGCGAGTCCGACCAGTTTTTTTTCTTTCTTTTTGGTGACACCACCGTAGTGGTTGCTACCTAATCATGGAACATTTTTGCTGGCATAGACGTAGCGAGGATTTTATTTCGGGGAGGGGGGGGGGGATTCTACAAATGAATATCTACTAAAGTGGACTTACAATTTTTTTAATTATCTTCAAGGGCACGTTTAAATTAATAATGTTAACGAAATAGCCGGCTATGCTGGTGGCGTAATGACCCAGTCACTAGAGACCAAAAAAGGTCGAATATCGGGAATAGTCCGTGTAGTCGGGAATTTCTGCCGGTGGTAGGATGGAGTGCCACAAATAACATACTAGAAATCCTGATAGGTTAGGAATGAGTGTGGGGGTGGAGGTGGCTTTGAAGATCACTTCTGGACGTTTTCCTCTGATAACTCGAAAACTGTGGCCTCTAGCAAAAACGTATCCCAGTACAAAATTTAAATGCATTAAACGTGCTACAAAAAAGGTCCAGTTCATTTTTTCTGTAGGGCCAATAGTTCGAGCGTAGCGAGTGACGGAATGTGAAAATCTGTCTTGAAGGTCAGATATAACATCGCGGGCTGCATAGAACGACATTAGTAGGGGCCGCTGAAGCACATTGTATACATTGTTTAGAGACTGCGGTGAATATTTGAGCATACATGTCTGCAAACCATGTCTTTCCAGTAAGTGGTATAGTTTCAAACACTAATGAGTTTCTACTGCCTGACATTATCAGGAATGAGAAAGCAATATTTGTGAACTTGTTAATTTAAAAAAATTACAAAAATCTTTCAATGTCTAGATCATATTTACATAAGGAAATTAAAATATGATGTCTAAATCAACATACAATGACACTGAAATTGCATGAAAGTTTTTCGTCGTATCTTCATTTCACACAATTTGATTTGTACTGGTACAACCAGTTTGTTCGACCTGAGTGTATAGCCCAGGTTCAATTTTGTTGTTACTATTAGCACCAAATTTATTACTCATGTAGGTTTCCAAACAAATGCATGCCACCGCGTGATGATTGCTACTGATACGTTCAGTCTGTATTCAGCCTGCATTTAATATGATCATGATTTGAGGAAAGTTGTCGCTTACAATAGAAAGCAGCTAGTCATCATATTTTAGCTTCCTTATGTAAATGCGATCTAGGCAGCAAAATAATTTCAAAGACCCATTTAAATTTTAACAAATAATTAGTTGTTGAGAGGGGGAAGCAGCACGAAGACCATCACAAAGAGAGGACATGAAAAATAATTTTCATTTTGTTCAGTCCCG
This sequence comes from Schistocerca cancellata, assembly GCF_023864275.1. Classification (NCBI taxonomy): domain Eukaryota; kingdom Metazoa; phylum Arthropoda; class Insecta; order Orthoptera; family Acrididae; genus Schistocerca; species Schistocerca cancellata. The sequence continues at coordinate 623,305,112 of NC_064629.1, forward strand.
ACAACATATGCACCGTTTCCACTTCTTCGTAGACCCATCGACCGTATGCTGTGGTAGAAGTAAGCAAGTAAGTTTAGTAGTTTACGTATATTCGACAGCTCCGTCTTTGAAGACGGAGCTTTGCTCGGATTTTTTTATTATTGGATGCGAAAGAAGCGGTATGGAGTCTTCAGAGAAGCATCTCGGCATTCGCGCAGAGTGAACTTTGAAACCATGGAGAACTCAAAGCTGGATGGCTAGGTCTTGCGTTGAGCTCGGGGCTCCCGAATGCGTGTCTAGTGTATTAAGCACTACGCCATCCTTCTAAGTGCCATGGTAGAAATGACAGATAAAAATTGTAAGGTTTCGCGAAAGCTCAGAATAGAAACGCTTATGTTCAAATATGGTTCTTATTAATTGTAATGGACGTGACACTAAATGAGGCATGATGTAACATCGTTAGATCGCTAAGATTGGCAATGGTCGACTACTGCATGGAGTTTACAGACTTTTACCGACACACAGGCCGACTGATGTCAACTATAACCTGTAACAGCTTTCCTGTAGTTTCATTCCCATTTTCTGATCGATGCTTCTCCACAGAAGTCTGAAGTCGTTGTACCGTTTGTGTCCTGTTCTAGGTCCCTGTCAGCCTTTGCAATCACCTCAATAATTGTGTTAGAACAGGATTAATTTAATTTTATCCTCATTACTTCAAATGAGCACCACATTGAATGTGAACGTATCTATAATGCGCTTTCATGAAACATTGTCACTTCCACGTCTTCCACGATACATCAGAGAACGTTTGTTTTTCATCTTTCGATTAACACTTGTTTCGGCTCCATAAAACGCTCACTGTCTGAAAATTCGCCCATTTTACAAGAAAAGTTTCTAGAGGAAATGTTTTAGAGCATTAAAATGGTTATCAGTATGTCAAATAAAGTGTCTAAAAGCGTAGTTGGTTAGTAAATATCACCATTTATCAGGTAAATGGAATCGCATGGTTAATGAAAGTTAATTTTTTACTTTCCATAAAATGGTTTTCTTTTTTAATATTCGCTCTTGCTATTTCATTTATCTGTCAGTACAATCTCTGGATTTTGTTGCTCCGCTGTCAATAATGTGTGCTTACTTCCGAGTCTTTTATTGACCACTGCTAAATTTGGCAGTAGAGGAAGCATCAGTCGTCAACTGACCACTAATTACGTTTATGAGTGGCAGTCAGAGTGACGTCTGAATGTTTGATTTGTGATGAAAGTGTTATGGACAGGGTACATCTGTCAGAGTGAAAGAAAAATGCACACAAACGTTTATTGAGAGGATTAAGACAAGAAATTGTTGTATACATGTTCCTTTGGTGAACCGTACCGTTGTTGACTTTCATTAAAAGTGCAGAAAATCTTATTAGAAGAACGGATGCAGTGGAAAATGAATCCCACATTTATCGATTGTCAGTTCAAAAATTTTACCTCAAAACAAACCGTTTATTTTGTGGGGAAGACGCACCACAGGATTTCGTGGAATATGTTCGTGACATTGTAAAGACGTTTTAAAAATCGGTAGTGGAAATGGTGGCAGGACGGAATAACGACTGGGTAACTCAAGTAAAATTTCAAGTGGCGCACATACAAGATCTTCTTGTGGGTGAAGGTAGATAGCTTAGCAATTTTGCAAAACGATTTTTCAAATCTGATGTTGGAATTCACAGAGGTGTTGGACGACCAAAAGATGCAGAGGTATCTGCCTGGGTGAATTTCATTTGTCAGCATTTGGAAGCAAATGGAGATGAATGATAGCTCGCACTGTTAAGACATTCGGAAAAATTATAGTCGGTACTTCCAAAACATCGAGAAGAAACAAAAGCTGTCGTTTTAAAAGTTCTATTAGGATTTGTCTTTCGTTGGAAAAGAAAATCGGCCCAAGAAAATCATGACATGCTTTCGAAAAACATGCTATTCCATCTTTTTTGACAGATCGTATGAGGGCAGACTCAAAGACCAAAACGAGGAACGTAAATGAATGGACATTTTGGATTAAGTTGAAAGTAATTCTTAGAATGATCATTTGTCCAAAAAAAAAAAGCAAGGTTGTTCAGCGCTGAAGACGACAATCAACTGCCTTTCACATCCTGTTGTTTCAGCTGCAGGACCGAGATCCTTAGTTTCTAACAGAAAATCCCATCTTGAGAAAATGATGTGTAAAAATATGGTACAAGAATTCTTTTAGATGTGCAGCAGCTTTTGAATTAATCCTATTATGATATCAGACAGTTTGAAGTATCCAGAATGCAAAAAGCAGTAGAAACTCTGAAGACAATTCTTTTATCTGGTGTCCAACAATATAAGAGCACATCGACTATCAGACCAATTGTGTGATTGGATTGAAGAGTTCCTAGATAACAGAACGCAGCATGTCATTCTCAGTGGAGAGAAGTCTTCCGAAGTAAGAGTGATTCCAGTTGTGCCGCAGGGGAGTGTCATAGGACCGCTGCTATTCACAATATACATAAATAACCTTGTGGATAACATGGGAAGTTCACTGTGGCTTTTCGCGTATGATGCTGTAGTATATCGAGAGTTTGTAACAATGGAAAATTGTATTGAAATGCATTAGGATCTGCAACGAATTGACGCATGGTGCAGGGAGTGGCAACTGAATCTCAATGTAGACAAGTGTAATGTGCTGCAAATACATAGAAAGAAAGATGCTTTATCATTTAGCTACAACATAGCAGGTCAGCAAGTGGAAGCAGTTAATTCCATAAATTACCTGGGAGTAGGCATTAGGAGTGATTTAAAAACGAATGATCATATAAAGTTGATTATCGGTAAAGCAGATGACAGACTGAGATTCATTCGAAGAATCCTAAGGAAATGCTATCCGAAATCAAAGGAAGTAGGTTACAATACACTTGTTCGTCCACTGCTTGTGTATTGCTCACCAGTGTGGGATCCGTACCAGATAGGTTTGATAGAAGAGGTAGAGAAGAACCAACGGAGAGCAGCGCGCTTCATTACAGGATCATTCAGTAATCGCGAAAGTGTTACGGAGATGATAGATAAACTCCAGTGGAAGACGCTGCAGGAGAGACGCTCAGTAGCTCGGTACGGGCTTTTGTTGAAGTTTCGAGAGCATACCTTCACCGAGGAGTCAAGCAGTATATTGCTCCCTCCTACGAAAATCTTGCGAAGAGACCATGACGATAAAATCAGAGAGATTAGAGCCCACACAGAGGCATACCGACAATTCTTCTTTTTGGAATAGAGACTGGAATAGAGGGGAGAACCGATAGAGGTACTCTAGGTACCCTCTGCCACACACCTTCAGGTGGCTTGCGGAGTATGAATGTAGATGTAGATATTGATAAAATGAATGATAAACATAACTAATACCCATGTAAACAAATTTTTGTCCTTTGTCTGATATTCTGTTAAATTCATGGTTTCCAAAACTAATATCCCGACGTACGCGATTCCTATTAAATAGATAAACGGCGATATTTATTTACCAACTTGGTTTTTCGCCAGTCTCTTAGACTTTTTGAAAAGCGTCATCTGATTTCCCCCTTCAAGGTAGACAAGTTTCGTTCTTTGTAGTTTTTTCGTTCGACGCTTATTTCGTGAGATATTTGGCCCGGTCACGATCAATGGACCACCCTGTATACAATGTTGAGGCAAGTCTGTCACACAGGTTGTGGATCAATACTAACTGTTCTCGTAGCACTCTCTGCTAGGCCGTGCTAGTGCTCCGCGAATACTTTTCACTAATGTCCGTATACGGAGCCGATCTGAGCGGCTGAGGCTGCCAGGGGTGGCGCCTATGTTTACGTCCTGCAGAGGTCGCTCCTGGCGCGGTGTGGCCCTTGTCAGGGGGCTATTGGCTGACGTTTTCTCACCGCCTTCTCTGGTCTTGCGTTCTTCCTCTTCGTTCCGGGGCTTGTGGTTACGCCAGAACAAAAACATATTGAGATCTACCAACTGTTTGATTATAAGGGAGGACGATTTTCTGCTTATTACTACTAGATGCACTTAAACTAATGAAAAAATACACGGTGAGGCAACTATGACAGGCGACCCCAAATACATACAGAATGAATACACAGGGTGTTTCAAAAATGACCGGTATATTTCAAACGGCAATACAAACTTAACGAGCAGCGATAGAAATACACTGTTTGTTGCAATATGCTTGGGACAACAGTACATTTTCAGGCAGACAAACTTTCGAAATTACAGTAGTTACAATTGTCAACAACAGATGGCGCTGCGGTCTGGGAAACTCTATAGTACGATATTTTCCACATATCCACCATGCGTAGCAATAATATGGCGTAGTCTCTGAATGAAATTACCCGAAACCTTTGACAACGTGTCTGGCGGAATGGCTTCACATGCAGATGAGATGTACTGCTTCAGCTGTTCAATTGTTTCTGGATTCTGGCGGTACACCTGGTCTTTCAAGTGCCCCACAGAAAGAAGTCACAGGGGTTCATGTCTGGCGAATAGGGAGGCCAATCCACGCCGCCTCCTGTATGTTTCGGATAGCCCAAAGCAATCACACGATCATCGAAATATTCATTCAGGAAATTAAAGACGTCGGCCATACGATGTGGCCGGGCACCATCTTGCATAAACCACAAGGTGTTCGCAGTGTCGTCTAAGGCAATTTGTACCGCCACAAATTCACGAAGAATGTCCAGATAGCAGAGATGCAGTAATCGTTTCGGATCTGAAAAATGGGCCAATGATTCCTTTGCAAGAAATGGCGGCCCAGACCAGTACTTTTTGAGGATGCAGGGACGATGGGACTGCAACATGGGGCTTTTCCGTTCCCCATATGCGCCAGTTCTGTTTATTGACGAAGCCGTCCAGGTAAAAATAAGCTTCGTCAGTAAACCAAATGCTGCCCACATGCATATCGCCGTCATCAATCCTGTGCACTATATCGTTAGCGAATGTCTCTCGTGCAGCAATGGTAGCGGCGCTGAGGGGTTGCCGCGTTTGAATTTTGTATGGATAGAGGTGTAAACTCTGGCGCATGAGACGATACGTGGACGTTGGCGTCATTTGGACCGCAGCTGCAACACGGCGAACGGAAACCCGAGGCCGCTGTTGGATCACCTGCTGCACTAGCTGCGCGTTGCCCTCTGTGGTTGCCGTACGCGGTCGCCCTACCTTTCCAGCACGTTCATCCGTCACGTTCCCAGTCCGTTGAAATTTTTCAAACAGATCCTTTATTGTATCGCTTTTCGGTCCTTTGGTTACATTAAACCTCCGTTGAAAACTTCGTCTTGTTGCAACAACACTGTGTTCTAGGCGGTGGAATTCCAACACCAGAAAAATCCTCTGTTCTAAGGAATAAACCATGTTGTCCACAGCACACTTGCACGTTGTGAACAGCACACGCTTACAGCAGAAAGACGACGTACAGAATGGCGCACCCACAGACTGCGTTGTCTTCTATATCTTTCACATCACTTGCAGCGCCATCTGTTGTTGAAAATTGTAACTACTGTAATTTCGAAAGTTTGTCCGCCTGAAAATGTACTGTTGTCCCAAGCATATTGCAACAAACGGTGTATTTCTATCGCTGCTCGTTTAGTTTGTATTGCCGTTTCAAATATACCGGTCATTTTTGAAACACCCTGTATATCTCGAGATGTCGTTTTTGCCAAGCTATAGCGGACAGTATGGCAAATTTCCTGATGTTCGGAAGTAATTTTTATTGTTTATAATCGACGAATTACGGCAACGACTTTCTTTTAGTGCTACTATATACTTTATCTGTGCTATTTGAAAGAACCTTCTAAAACAGCTTCAACGGCGTAACATATATGGGACTTTATCAAATAGTATCAAGATAAGTGTCATAAACCACTGTCCCACCGTAAGGAGAAGGGGTTCCACAAACATCTGCCGTATTATTATAAATGTAAGCAGACATGTACCTCAGGTATAATTCTAGTGTTTACCTGTGTGCTTGAAGCCCATCAGTCTGTGTTCAGCTTTATTAGCAATCAGATAATTTGCTTGTAAAGCTATTGAGCCCATCAGTCAGTTCACCATCTAGACGACACTTGAAAAAGTGAAAATCGTTTACGACGAATGTCGCCAAACTATTAGAGCAACGTTGCAGTTGTATGTTGAAGAGTATCCAGATCTTGCCAAGTACTAACGATCTGTCTTTGCAAACATTATAAGAGAAAAATTCTAGAAACTGGAAGTGTGGAGGATAAAATACGCCAAGAAAAAAGAAGAGCAACTCATGAAAGAAATGAAACTAAAATTTAAACAGCAGTAACACACAATACAAATGACGCTAAGACGCGTCTCGGAAGTACAAGAGGGATCAACCAAACGAGTATTCTGCAAAAAATACAATCCCTCGCATTTCATTCTTTTCACATTTCTCTGCATCTACAGCTTCATGGCAGTGAGTTCAAAAATTGGTTACAGTTCTCCGAATGTCGTCTACGAAAAGTGCTTAGAGATGCGGCGTATCTAGGCAAAATTTTGCTAGAGGAAAAAGTGTCGTTTACAACCCATAGGCAAGTCAGTCTTCGCAAGATGCACTAATCGTTAGTTGCTAATCCTCGCTGACTCAAAGAAGTGGATAAAAACGATGCCCTTGGTCTATCGACGTTTGGTGCACGTTGTTCAAGACACGTAGCATTGGTCCCTGTTTTATTGATGGGAATCTGAATACACTCAAGTATCTGGACTTCCTAACATATGTTGCTGTGAAGTTATGGGAAAACTTCTTTTTTAGTTCCTATGGGACCAAACTGCTGAGGTCATCTGTCCATAGGCTTACACCCTACATAAACTAACTTACGCTAAGGAAACATACACACACACCCATGCCCGAAAGAAGACTCGAACCTCCGACGGAAGTATCCGCGCGAAGCATGGCTATGCGCCCCCCTAGACCGCGCGACTACACCGCCTGCTGGAAGACATTCCACTGGACATAAGGCAATCAGTAGGGTACCAACAGGACAGATGGCCCTCCCATTCCGTACATGTGATGACAGACCTTCTTACGAGAACATTTGGAGAGCATTAGAACGGTCGTTCATGAAATGAAAAATCGCCGGCGCTCTCACCATTCTTACTATTTCCATACTTTTATCGGTGGTGAAAAAATTAAAACAAGAAGACTATTATGAAACACTGACGATCCTAAAGGCATTAAGTGATTTAAAACACGGAGCTGTGCTGCCGTTAACTCTAGATGAAGTTCAGCGTGTAGTATTGTTTCTCCAGAATCACTTAATAGTGAGCCGGCCAGTGTGGCCGCTAAGGTCGCAGGTTAGAATCCTGCATCGAGCATGGATGTGTGTGATGTCCTTAGGATAGTTAGGTTTAAGTAGTTCTAAGCTCTAGGGGACTGATGACCTCAGATGCTTAGTCCCATAGTGCACAGAGCCATTTGAACCATTTGAACTTAATAGTGTGCAGCAATGCTCAATGCCAACATTTTGAGCACTTGATATGACAGTTCGTGATGATAAACACACCAACTGTACCTCTGTACCTGAGTTACGAGCTTGCTCACATTTGGTGAAATACGGCAGACGCTTGTGGAACCTCATCTCCTGAAGGCGGGACAGTGGTCTGCAGCGTTTATATCTTGATACTGTTTCATCAAGCACCATACGTGTTATATCGTTGAAGTTCTCTTAAATGTTTCTTTCAAATACAAGAGAAAAAATATGTATTGCCCTTATAAAAAAGAAATAAAAAAACTAAGTCGGTGTCGTAAATCGGCGGACACAAACAATAAAAGTTATTTGCGGGCGTCAGGAAATTATTGTTCACTATAACTTGGCGCTTGGCGAAGACCGCACCTCGATATTTTCATTCATTCTGAATGTATTCGAGGTGCCCTGTCTTAGATCTCTCACCCTGTATGCTTAGGCCTACACAATCAGATGCTCATGTTAAATCGAAGATGACACTTCCGGTACTCAGTTTTCCAATCAGTCCTGCAAGTACCTCTCACGCAAAGAAATAAATTGCGGTTTTGTGTTGATACCCATTTGCTGAATTCAGCTTACCGGTCTGAACCGGATCCTTTACATCGAGATGCTACTAATCTATTACAATTATCTTTCCACAAACACAACGAAAACTATGGTAGATTTCCTCCACTTTTATACAAAAGATTTCGTTACTGAGTATTTTAGTCTATGTAGAAACAAACCACACTTGAAAGACACACTGAACTGTTGCTGCACTGATCTTCATGACCCTAATTTATATTTCATAGTATTCAAGTGTGCTTTCACTTTTCAGTGCTTTTGAAAATGATTCTTTTTCCTTTTTCTTTGTAGTCGCATATCGCTGTATAAAAATTCTGCATACTTCCCTAGATAAGTAAAATTTTGTGTGAAATACAGTTTCATATGCTACTCAGTTTGTTGATTGACTTATTTCGAAACTAACTCATTTTCACAAGCCACGTAGTCTTTGTATGAAAGACAAATTTGAGTCACAAACTTTCTCCTCCGAATGCGAAAACATTTTATTGACCCCTACCTACATAGGGAGAAACGATCATCATAGTAAAATAAGGGAAATCGGAGCTCGCATGAAAAGATATATGTGCTCGTTTTTTCCGCACGCTGTTCGAGAGTGAAATAATAAGGAATTTTTGTAAAGGGGGTTCGATGAACCTTCTACCAGACACTTGAGTCTGATTTGCAGAGTATCCATGTAGCTGTAGATGTAGATATAGAGACTATAAGTACAAGCGTGGACTTTTGTACTCCGTCATTTTAATTATCCTGAATGTATCACTTAACGTGTATGATGTATTATTGTAAATATTCGTATTTGTGTTTTACTGAGTGTCAAAATGACTTTTTTCGGTACCGTTTGGGCATTCATGGCCGGTTTGGGCAGAGTTTATAATTTTATAACTTGACGCAAATCTTGATACCAAGTGTCGAACAACGACATTGCTCTCTGCAAAATAAGTCTTTGTCATAGTAAAGGAACTCAAGATTTTCCCAGAATATACCAAAACATAACACGGAATTGGTCATTTAGAAAAAATTGATCACTAGACTAAGACTAAAAAGGTATTGATGCTTACAATTTTAGCAAACGAAGTAATTTCTAGTGTGCCTTTTTCCAATGTTCATGCAGCAGCTCGTACTATCAGATACGTACAAACAGCATTCTGTAATTTTATGAATCAGTTACTTTCATATTTCTAACAAAGGTGTTATATATCGCATTCATTTGTTCTAAAATTTTTTCATTGCCTGGGCAATAAAGGAGTGATTATTAAATAATTAAAAAAGTCGTAAGGCATGGTACAAAGTGTGTTTGTTCGCATTTCCACGCACTGTAATTGGCTTTATCTGCCATTGGACAGAGTGTGATTGTTGGCATTAAATACGCTCCACCTGATTCCGCCGCTCTCTACATGAAACGCAGCAGGTACCAGTGCTGCTACAGAAAGATCTGAGCATTCAAGCAAAGGACGTTCCTTTTCAATGATATGGGATCAGGGAACCGGATTTCCTATTGTGGCGTTTCTTTGAAGCACGGAGGCTGAACCGTACGTCAGAAAATGGGAGAGCATCTTGTCAAAGTTTGGAACCCTCAAGGGGCGCTTCTGATCGCGTTTTCTTCCTCACAGGCATGAGCTGATTCCGATCTCTCTTGAAGTGAATAGTCGGAATACTACCACATACGTTTATCAAGAATGGAAGACCATTCTATGTGAATAGTGTTAAAGGAACGCGAAGGCAAAAGATAGAGCCGACATAAAAGATTGACCTAAACAGAGGAAGCGGCCAAGATCGTAGTATTGAGTGGGCAGGTAGCCAACGTTTCCTTTGCTTACCTATGGAGATTATTAGTCACATCGCACTGCTAACTGTTGAGGGGGACCCTTGATTATTCTAACATTTATTAACGCGAGAATCCTGTACGTCGATTGAGTGTTTAGGGCTCCTAAGGAACGAGAGTAATCTCAGAAATCTCACAGATGAGTGCAAACAATGCCGCTTATATTCTTGATACTCATAAAAATTTCAATTTTAAAATTTGCTTTTAGTCGGTTTTGCTGCCGAAAAGAATGGGTAATTGTTGATTAACGATAAGAAAACACTGAACAAACACAGATACCGTAAGTGTTTCTACTTGACGTGATGGGTATCGTGTCATCTTAAATCTGGATAGATTTACAATAATTACCGAAAACATAATAATATACTCTTGGCGGTTTCTTGTACGAGATACACTATACACCTCTATACTTAGTATATTCGATTAAATGCCTTTGTATGATCGTCCAGAACAATATGAATTGAAATGGAATAAAATATGTTGTGGGATATAAAACAGGAATCTTTTGTTTATTAGAAAACTTACGTTGACTGTTGAGTAGCGTTCAGTTATTTGTGAGAATATCAAAGCCTCAATGAACAGTAAAATCGAAGGCATTAACAGACGTATAGGTATGGCTGTAACTGGCCGTTTGAATCCAAATATTCCTGGAAACTTTACTTTACGTCGTGGTCACTAGAAAGAAGACATCATCCACGTGACAGGCTGCCAGCTAAGATTAAAAATCAGCGTTCTGGGTGTAAAGATTAAGTTACCTGTGGATGAACTGAAATTCATCATAGCGCATGTGACTGGTGACTGCCTGTTCAATGCAACGTGTATCTCGATACTGTCGCACGTATTCATCCGTCAATCATGGCCAAATTATTCGTAGGTGTTGTAATTCTGTCTAATGCGTTATATATAATAGTTAAAAGAGTATAGATTTAGAAGTAGAGCATGAAATAATCCTTCCAGTATTCAGATTTATTGTTGCTACAGAGGAAATAACATCAGGAATGATGAAGGATGCGAGCTAACATCCCAAAGATGTCCGGGCTCACATGCGGTTCCCCTTCATCGAAATGTCGGCTCAAACTCGTCTATGGGTTGAACCGCAAATGTCGCATTACACGCCCTAAATAAGACACTTGTGACCCTTTGGTTAAATTATCTGGCTGATGGCAAGTTTGCGAAATGCAAAGTTAATATAACATAGAATAACAGTAATAATAATAATGGGGAACTAAATTAACGACCCATGAATGATGTAGGCCACACAGCTGCGATTTGGTTAGAATAATTTTTATTCGGAAAGCAGACTAATAGCGAAAGTGGTCGTATTTAGAATTACTGTTACACTCGAGCGCATATCCATTTGACAAGTTCGATCATTCACAATCTCCTCGCGAGACACATTACTCCAACTCGATATTTAAACGAAAAGTAAGAGTTCACTGCAGGCACGCAGCTGCTCACTGCTCAGAGACTACTTTCTGCGATACCACACAACGCTAAATTTTCTAAGTTGTTTCACTTCCTAGCTACCTAAAGACCGATCGTCCGCTTTCGCGTCTGAATCCGAACTGTACCCTTCGGTGTCTCCAGCCGAACTGTCCGCTTTCGCGCCTGCACCAGCAGTTTCTGCTCGTCCCCGGCCGCGTTTCCCGCGCGCCGAATATCCTCACTCAACTGACAAGGGCAGCTCCCTTTCCTAAAGCCGTCCATCTGATTGGCTACAGCTTATTCTATATTATTTTACATTTTAAGATATTTAAATAACCAAAGCTTGACCATCTTCACGCTCTAAATAAAGCAACAATCATATCCATTACATAATAAACGTCAAATTCTTTTACATAAAATATTTTTCAATTGGAAGAAATCTTACATTTTTTTAATACATAATCTGTCTGATATTTGTAATTTTTTACGTATTTTATTGGGCATAATTCTAAATGCCGCAGCTCTACGCATATTAAAATAGGATACGCATGCCATGTGACATCGTTTGCTTTACATAGCTCATTGTATCACCACCTCAGATACATAATGTTCCTCTGAATCGAACTATGTTATTTGCCCGAGGGATGTGGGGAATTTGTTTTTTTGTGAGAGTTTCTTTGCCTGAGAAGTAAAGCGAACAGAATGGAGACGCCATTCATATTCCTCACGTACCACTTATCATGTCTCTTGGGCCTACTGTACATCATTTCTTATGTGCTCGCTAGTAAATAATATGACGCAGGCGGAAACCAATACGGCGACATGCATGCTGCGATCACCGCATGACGCCCCGGGCGGTTGCTTGGATAGTGCGACAGGTGGTGAATCGGTTTCAGTGGAGAATAAACTAGACTTTTCAGAACCGACCTTACAACTGCACTACTGTGCATTTTAGTAATTCCTTTTAGTATTTGCCAGTATAATCTGCTAACATATCTGAATACAAACTATAATCAAATTATTGTAAATTAACGATAGTAATTATACTGAACAATACGTATACTTTTATTCGACGCTAGGATGGTTGTTACTAGAAAAAATACCTTGTAGTACTGTCATAACTGCATTGCCGATGTATGCTCTTGCATTGTATTGCGTGGAATAACCGTAGGTCTTTTCGTTAGTTCTCCGGAAAACAGTTTCCGTGTATTATTCACATTTCTATCAGATACCTATCAGCACATATCAATCTGCAGGGAAAACGAAACAAAGAAGACTAAAAAATTTGATCGATAGAAAATGCAAAATTCCTAAGTAAGAATTGTAAGAGGACAAATGTAAAGCTGTAGAAGCTTGCACGATTAGGGAACAGAAAGATGCTGCAATAGGAAAATTAAAGACACCGTTGTAGAAAAGTGAAGCAGCTGTATGAATATCAAGAACTCAGAGAGCTTGCTGAGCCAGGAAGTAGAAAGCTCTGGAATACTTAGCGAGAAGACAGGTTAGACGACACAGGAGGAGGAGTATTCATTGCAGTCGACAAAATCATTGTCTCTCGAGATCGAAATTAAGTGCGACTGTATGTGATGTCACACAGATGTATGTGAAACTTAAGTTAATTATCGGGCGTTTTACCGGTCATCAGATTACGACGTGACTGTTCTAGAATCATTCAAAGTAAGTTTACGCCAAGAAGCGCAGAAATACCCAGATCATGCAGTATTAGTTGGAGGTGGCTTTAATCTACTGAGTATAGACTGGAACGTCTGTTTCACTGTAGCTGATATGGGCAGGCAGTCTAGTGAAGTGCTTTTGAACACATTTTCCGAAGACTGTCTTAAGCAGCTAGTGTAACAGCCTACATGAAATGGAAATATTTTAGACCTTCTAGGGTCACACAGACTTGATATTATTGACGGTGTTAATACAGAGACAGGGAATAGTGATCATGACGTCATCATAGTGACGATGATTACCAAGGTTAATAAATCTATCCAGAGGGATAGGAGAGTATTTTTGCTAGAAAGAGCAGATGAAGTGTTGTCATCATGCCACTCACAAAATGAGAGGACGTCACATGGACGTAGAGGAATTATGAGCAAAGCTTAAACCAATTGTAAACCACGCCCTGGAGAAGGATGTGCCGAGTAAGTGGATAGAGACGGAAAAAACACATCTTGTGTTAGTAGCAAAATTTGGAAATTGCTGAAGAAGGAAAGTATGTTGATTCAAGGTTCAAAAAAGAACATACATAAGATGACAGGCGAAAGTTTCTAGAAATTAGTGGGATTGCAAAAAGATCCATGCGCGTAGGATATAGCTATCTCAATCATACCTCAGCAAAAGATCTTTCCGACAACTCGAGAAAATTCTGGTCCTACACAAAATCGCTAAGCGGATCGAAGGCCTCTTATCCAGTCGTTGACCAGTATGGAGTGGTTATGTAAGGTACCAAAAGGAAAGCCGAAGTTTTAAATCTCACTCTTAAGAAATCATTCACGCAGGATAATCGACCAAGCAGACCGCCCCGTGGCCGTCATACAGACTCCCGCGTGGAGGATATAGAAATAGGCATTGCTGACGAAGAGAAACAACTGAAAGAGTGTAAAACAAGTAAGTCGCCAAGTCCGGATGGAATCCCAATTAAGTTTCACACAGAGTACTCCAGGTCATCGGTCCCTTACTTAGTTTGAATTTATCACGCTCTTCTCGCCCTGCGCAAAGTCCCAAGCGACTACAATAAAGCGCAGGTGACCTCTGTATATAATAAGGGCAACAGAACGGACCCACAAAATTTCAGACCAGTATCTTTAACATCGGTTCGCGCAGAAGTCTTGAACATATTCTGAGTCAGAATATGATAAATTTCCTTGAGACGGATAATCTTCTGTCCACAGATCAGCATGGATTTAAGGTACGTAACAAGTGAGAGTTTTTCACTCTAGGAGGGCATATGCTACTAATACATGCAGCGTAATCAGCGCCGAGAGTCAGGTCGCCGGCAGTGTCCGAGAATGGGGCAAGATCTCAGATAGTCGCGCTCTGCGATTTTAGATCTCTCGTGTGCACTGCAGTGTCAGTTTCTCGAGAGGTACTCGTCCTAGCTCTCAGAAAAGAAAAAGTATACCGGCACTGTCAGGGGCGCTGAGAGTACTCGGAGAGTGCCGAGAGGCAGTATTGCGTCCCAGATTTGTGCCGCATTTCCAAGTTAATGCAATATTACGTCTGGGTATTATACTTTGCCTTACTGATACACACATTAAGCAAAAGTACCCACGACACAGAATGGTTTGAACCGTAACATGTGGTCGTTGCCGGTTTCTGAGCGAATAAATCACCCGTTTTACCACTAGTTATCCCATTCAGAAAGTTCTGTTTTTAAAAATTGCTACGCAGCAAACAACATGTAAGAATATCATAGACATATTGTATAGAATCAACAAATGAAACTGAAAAGAGACGACCCCCCCCCTCCCCCATAATATGAAAACATGAGTGAAAGACTAACACACTAACCACTGCACCACATCAACACCTTAACGATCGGCTCTATAGACGTGTACTGGTATCGCCGTGACAATTAAGACTACTATCGCGATGGATACGCCCTGTGAGTCAATGTCAACGATGTGTGAGCAAATAAATTAACGAGGAAAGCCAGGAAGGGACTCAGACGAAGTTGTGCATTTAGTTAGTATTTACAAGGAAAAGACAGCGTTACAGAATGTACAGTTACTGGATTACAGAAACTGAGATAAGAAGCAACGTTTGTTGACTGAAATGGCTACAGTTTTTAACACTTCTACAGAAGAAGTCAACCAGAATACCCACAATCTAAGGAATTAAGTAGTTTTATAACCTAGATCAACTGAAGTAGAGAAACAAGTGAATTTATGTTTGGATCTAATCTTTTTAGAGTTTGGAAAATTTTCATTTAACTTCAAGTAACATAGGTGTTCTATACTTTTATATGACGTGTTATTTACTGATAATATTATTATATTGAGTGTTGAAGAACAGACCGTCAGGAATTTACGAGTGGTTCCTTAAGTCAATGCAAGTAAAAACGTTCAAATAATTGTACGTCAGGGGATGCTTCACTCATCATCCACCCGAACTATTTGACTTTTGAACGTCTGTGGGCATCAAGATGAAATACTATATCCTCACAACTGCTACTTTACTAAATATTAAACAGAATAAACGTAGCTAGTTCTAGAATGTTAGTGTCACAAAGAGTCTTCCTTTAACACTAATGGATTTACAAATAATACTGTTTAGACTGGCAATTTTGCATCCGATTATAAAGAGTATTTCTTCCATCTTTATCGCTGTCATTTTCGTAAAATTTTGAAATTGTGGATCTTCCATCAGATGCTCTGTAATGAGATTTTTGCATGCTCCAAAATCATCAAGTCCCTTAATTCGCTTGTTTATGTTTTTTCTTTGTCACTAAAGTGCATTTGGAGCGCGACGTTCATCCATCGCAATCTTTTCCGTCACACTCAGAACTTCGATAGAGAAATCTCGCGGAGAGTGATCTGTCAGCTCTCGTAGCCATTCCTACCCTGGTGTGTGAGCGCTGCCGACATCTACTCTAGCAAGAGTTTCAGACACTTACATAAAGTACTCGCAAGGAATTACCAGACAGGAATTATCAGCGAAAACTCGCCCCTAATGTTAACAACTCTACGAGCACTACTGGGAGTACCAAACTGACTTAGAGCAAAAACTTATCACATATATCTTGGCGCTTAGAAAGAATCACTCGTGCGAAGCATATCTTGTCCTTTTCTCATATGGTATCGTACAAACCATGGATGGAGCGCAAGAGCCAAATTCCATTTTGCAAGATTTCCGGAAAGCGCTTGTCACGGTGCCCCAGTGCAAATTCTTAACGAAAGCAAGAGCATGCGTAATAGGTTCCCAGATATGTGAGTAGCTCGAAGTATTCTTAAGTAACAGAATCCTCTACGTTGTTCTGGAGGGCGGGTGTTCATCGGAGATAAGGGTGTCTGCAGGATTACCCTGGGAAGCCTAGTAGGACAGCATTTGTTCTCTGTATGCATAAATGACCTGGCAGAAGGGGTGAGGAGCAAATTGCGGCCGTTTGTTGATGACGCTGTGCTATACGCTAAGATGTTATCGTTGAGTGACTGTAATAGAATACAAGGTGACTCAGAGAAAATTTCTAGTTGGTGTGATGAATGGCAGCTAGCTCTAAATGTAGAAAAAATGTGAGATAATGCAGTTGAGTAGGAAAAACAGTTCTTAAAGTTCGAATACAGCATTAGTAGTGTACTGCCTGACACAGTCACATCGATTAAATATCTAGGCGTAATGCTGCAAAGCGATATGAAACGGAACGAGCACGTAATGACGGTAGTAGAGAAGGCGAATGGTCGACTTCGGTTAATTATGAGTCTGTGAGGAAAGTGTGGTTCCTCTCTAAAGGAAAACGCATATATAACAGTAGATCAATCCATTCTCGAATACTGTTCAGGTTTTTGGGATCGCCACCAGCTCGGATTAAAGGAAGATATCTACGCATTTCAGAGGCGGACTGCCAGTTTTCCTACCGCTATGTTCGATGGCATGCAACTATTACGGAGATTCTTCGTGAACTCAATTGGGAATGCCTGAAGGGAAGGTGACATTCTTTTCTCGGAGTAATATTGAGAAAAGTTCGAGAACCGGCATTTGAAGCTGACTGCATAACGATCCTGTTGCTGCCAACATTCATTTCGCATAAGGATCGCGAAGATAAGAGAAATTAAGGGTCGTACAGTGGCTCTACTTGGGAGTGGAACAGGAAGGAAATGACTAGGAGTGGTACAAGATTCCCACCATCAAGATGCTCGTACTGTGATTTGTGGAGTATATATATGGATGTAGATGACAAGTCAGTACTAAACAAAGAAGAGAAGACTGAAATGTGAAAGGATTATGTAGAAGGTCTATACAGAGGAAGTGAACCTGAAGACGTGTTATACACTGTCCACTCTAATTAATGTGACCGCGTTCAGTGCTGACCGCTGCGAGACGTGCAGCAAGAGAGTCAATAAGGATCTGGAAGGTATCGACTAGGATGTGGAGCCATTCCGACTCCAGTACTGTGGCCAGCTGCGCAAGGTTACTCGGTCGAGGATCCTTGGCAAAAACAGCCCGATCGAGGTGGTCCCACGTATTCTAAATTGGGTTTAAGACCTGGGAGTTTGAAGGCAAGGGGAGTGCGGTTAGCTCATCCTGGTACTCTTCGAACAACGCACGTACATTGCTAGGTGTGTGACACCTTGCATTGTCTTGCTGGTAGATGCCGCCTGGCAGAGGAAAAACAAACTGCACGTAGGAGTGGACATTGTCCCCAAGGATAGATGCATCCTTGTGTTGATCCACTGTGTCTTCCAGAACAATAAAGCTCTCTCTTCCTGCCTGGACCCTTCAGACGATTGTTGTTGGATGTTTGCTTTAAGACGTTTCACGCCGTACACGCCAACAGCTACCTGTGCGATGGTGCATAATTGGTGTGAAAATTCCAACCTTCGTCGCCGATGAACAGCAGTCAGCAAGGGTGCATGAACCAGGCGCCTGCTAGGTAGGCCCATACGCATCAACGTTTACTGAACGGTCATTGGTAGCTCCTTGGTTTATCTGGGCGGTCAGTTCCTCAGTAGTTGCACACATGTTCGCAGAAGTTGTTCACTCCTGTCATCTTTCGCCCGTGGTGCACCAAAGTTGCCTCGTCGCCTGTTTTGGATAGCACCTTTTTGCCATGCATGGTATATTTTAACCACAGGTGCGAGCGTACAGTTTACAAACTTTGCCGTGTCGGAAATGCTTCCCATACCCCCACCCTTTGGCCCGAAAGCCAATTATCACGCCCTTTTGGACGTTAGATAAATCGCTCTGCTTCTGCATTACGTCAACGATTATACTGTTTCCCGCGTCGCACCGACACGCTTTATATACTCTCCACTGTTAGCGCTGCCACCTGATGTCTGTGAGTGATTATTGCACGTCGACTTCGAACGTAAGCGGTGGCCACATTAATATGACTGTATCACTTTGAGATGGCACAAGAAGTCAGTGATGATGAAATTGGAGATATGGTACTGCAAGAAGAACAACAAAAAGGGCCTAAACCGAAACAAAGCCCCTGATGTATACAATCATTCCCTAAGAAGTGTGGAGATGATTGAGAGAGTCAGCCATGACAAAACTGCTCCATCTGGTGTGGAAGACTCATGAGAAAATCTAAATACTCGTAGACTTCAAGAAGAATATAGAAAAGGACGGTGTTGACTGGGGTGGAAACTATCAGTCTGATAAAACATTTGTGCAGTATTCTGAGACTATTTCCTAACAGAAATTAGGAAACTTTGTAGAAGCCGATCTTGGGAAATAAGCTATAGGATTCCGGAGAAATATAGCAACACACAATGCAATACTGGTCCTGTGACCTATCTTACAAGATAGCTTAAAGAAAGTAAAACTTTCAGTTACAACATTTCTAGACTTAGAGAAAGCGGGGGGGGGGGGGGGGGTTGATTGTTGTTTCTTTATATCTTGATCTGCGGAGTTCTGGAGTTCTGCTGTCGCAAATAGAGTGTGGGAAAAATCCTTCTGAATTCTCCCCTGTCTTCTTTTTGTTGTTATCATATAGCTAGGGGAAATTAATGATGCCTTAATTCCGAAGATTCTCAAGTGAGATCGTAGAACATGTCTGCAACACACTCGTGGTGATGGAACCGGTCGATTAGAGTGAAATATCTGCCTTTGAATTTCTTCGACCTTTTCTTTCAATCTTGCATGCTGAGTATTTGAATAAAATTTATAGTTCACAAGAATAGGTCGCAACATCCCCCACTATTCTCTAAAAAATGTAAGTCATTTAATTGTTTACAGTACATCTGATATTTCGTGTTCGTATCATTTCATAACGTAATGTCTAAATATTTCATCGATATCATTGGGACATACAACTAACGCTGATCTAAAAACCTATATGATTAACTTTTTTGCTGAACCACATTAATTAACGATGATTTCATGTGATCACCGCCTTTAAAGTGAAAACTCAACATTACTTTAGGTGCAGGCTGCAGAATATTCACAGACTAACATCTATCACACGTTACTCACAGTATTCGTAGAAGAACAGAGACGTGCTTGTACCTGCGATAGTCATCATACGGAACATTAGGGTGTTTCAGCCTGAGATCTTCCGGAAGAGATGAGTGCACTACAGCAGTGAACCTGCGCTCCCGATGTAGCGCGACGGGGCATGAAGCCGGCCTCGTGAAATTCGGTACGCTGGCCGCCACCGCGCCGCCGCCCCCAAGGTCAACGGCTTTTCGACAAAACTCGCCTCAAAAGGCGGACGCCAACAAAAATGATACTTTATGTTAGTGGTGGCCGGCGCGGTCGCCACGCTCCACGTCCATGTCTCCGTGGGCCATTGCCGTGGCACTCACAGAGTTTCTGGAAAAGAAAGTTCCGAAAGTATATGTGACATCTCCAAAACGGAGCACAGTCCCCGAGTCGTATTTTAACATTCTTGTGTAATTTCACACATTAGTTGAAGAGAGTTGATACAGTGGTGGTTACAGGTACATCACAGTTACCATTCATTGTTATATTGACGAGATTCGTCGATAGCCATACTACAAGTCTTTTCAGCGTCTGCATACAAATACGTTAGCTGTGCTATACTGAGGACAGTGTCTGTTCTGTAGTATTTGTTAATTAAGTACACAGTAAGTATTAGAAATGAAAAATGGCGAACCTTCTGGAGTGGATTACGCCACAGTGGAAAAGATCAAAACTGCAGGACCTACCAGAGTTCAGTGGTTGTGTAGAATAATGAGGATACTATAGGATTATCGGAAGATTCCTGATGACGCGACAAAAGAAATTATTGTAGTTATCTTTAAGAAGGGAAATAAGGCGTTAGGTGAGAATTACAGAAGAATAGCACTACTGTGCCACTGCATGAAGATTTATGAAAGGATAATTCACAGAAAATCCGGAATAAGATAGATCAACAATTAAGAGAGAAACAACAATAATGTCAATGTGGAAGCTCAACAACGGATGCCATATTTACAGCCAGGCAGGTGGTAGAAATGGGAATTTAGGGAAGACATCGTAGTAGCACTCAGAGATATAAAAAAAAAGGCTTATGACACTGTTAGAAAGGAAGAGGTATGGCGAGGTGTGAATAGATGGGTACGTCAACAGGAGAAGACATCAAAATCGTACAACATGCAGATGACGTGATGATTTGGGAAGAAAATGAGCAGAAACTGGAAGACCAACTAAACTCCTGGAAGAGAGTAATTGAAGAAGCAGGGTCCGCAGCTCGTGGTCGTGCGGTAGCGTTCTCGCTTCCCGCGCCTGGGTTCCCAGGTTCGATTCCCGGCGGGGTCAGGGATTTTCTCTGCCTCGTGATGACTGGGTGTTGTGTGATGTCCTTAGGTTAGTTAGGTTTAAGTAGTTCTAAGTTCTAGGGGACTGATGACCATAGATGTTAAGTCCCATAGTGCTCAGAGCCATTTGAACCATTTGAAGAAGCAGGCATGAAAACAGACTTAACAAACAGTGAAGTGGTGTAAATCAGCAGTAAACGTGAAGAAAATGAAGAATGTAACTTTCAATGGAAAAATTATTAAAGAAGTAGATGCCTCCAAATATCTAGGAAATAAACTAACCAAGAAAGGAAACATCAAGGATGTAATTTCGGAGACAATAGAAAACTGTTTGAAATTTTATTATTATGTACAGTATCAGACATTATTAGACATTGGAAAATACTTGCGTAAGCAAAGATCATGATTCCCAAGTCGTATTATCTCCCAATTTTGACCTGTGGATCAGAATGTTGGACGTGGGCAGAGAAAGATATGCGCAGAATACAAGCAACAGAGATGCGCTTTCTACGATGGATCCCCTGTAAGACGAGAAGGGACAGGATAAGGAATGAAATACTACGAAAGACCCTGCGGATCAAGCCCCTAAACAGAATAACGGAGAGTAATATGCTTTAATAGTTTGGCCATATTAGAAGAATGGGACCGGAAAGACTTCCGGGAGGAGCCCTAGAATGGACAGAGTCAGGTTGATGACCAATTGGAAGACCACAATCAAGATGTGGAAACCGAGTGAAGGATGATGAGAACCAAAGAGGACTGCAGTGGGAGGAGATGCTAAATGATAGACTGTGGGAAAAAAAGAGAAACTTGTAAGAGGCTCTGTGAACGTTTCAGGAAGAAGAAGAAGATGAAGAAGAAAAATAATTACAAATCTCAGGAGGCGATTTTTTGAATATTGCGATTTTTTGAATATTGCAGAAATGACAGCATCTACCGAGCGTTTACAAAACTAAACTAAACTCCTCCGGAACAGGCCACGAGAGCTCAACGGTACTGACAGGCCGCCGTGTCATCCTCAGCCTACAATAGTCACTAGATGCGGATATGGAGGTGCATGTGGTCAGCACACCGCTCTTCCGGCCGTATGTCCGTTTACGAGACCGGAGCAGCTACTTCTCAATCAAGTAGCTCCTCAGTTTGCCTCACAGGGGCTGAGCGCACTCCGCTTGCTAACAGCGCTCACCCACCCAACTGCTATCCCAGCCCGACAGCGCTTAACTTCAGTGATCTGACGGGAACCAGTGTTACCACTGCGGCAAGGGCGTTGGCAGCGTTGGCAAAGAAAAGATAAATTTTTAAAAATAGTGGTTTGGTCCAGTTCAATTAAAAAACGTTGTGACGCACTCGTCCATTTCCAGATTTCTGGTAAGCTTTGGTTATCGGGAACACTGCTGCTGCTCCACTGAACGGGTGGAAGAGTTATGATGTTAAATCCAGTGACAAGGGAACCTCCCCATCGCACCCCCCTCAGATTTAGTTATAAGTTGGCACAGTGGATAGGCCTTGAAAAACTGAACACAGATCAATCGAGAAAACAGGAAGAAGTTGTGTGGAACTATGCGCAAGATAAGCAACATCAAGGACAGTGTGAGCGCAGGAGCGCCGTAGTCCCGTGGTTAGCGTGAGCAGCTGCGGAACGACAGGCTGGTTCAAATGGCTCTGAGCACTATGGGACTCAACTGCTGTGGTCATAAGTCCCCTAGAACTTAGAACTACTTAAACCTAACTAACCTAAGGACAGCACACAACACCCAGCCATCACGAGGCAGAGAAAATCCCTGACCCCGCCGGGAATCGAACCCGGGAACCCGGGCGTGGGAAGCGAGAACGCTACCGCACGACCACGAGATGCGGGCGCGGAACGACAGGTCCTCGGTTCAAGTCTTCCCTCGAGTGAAGAGTTTACTTTCTTTATTTTCGCAAAGTTATGATCTGTCCGTCCGTTCATTGACGTCTCTGTTCACTGTAATAAGTTTAGTGTCCGTGTTTTTCGACCGCACTGCAAAACCGTGCGATTAGTAGACGAAAGGACGTGCCTCTGCAATGGGAACCGAAAACACTTGATCGCAAGGTCATAGGTCAACCGATTCCTCCACAGGAAAACACGTCTGATATATTCTATACGACACTGGTGACGGCATGTGCGTCACATGACAGGAATATGTTGTCGACCCACCTAACTTGTACGCTTGGCTAATGGGTAAAAAGTGTGGTGTCACCGCCAGACACCACACTTGCTAGGTGGTAGCCTTTAAATCGGCCGCGGTCCGTTACTATACGTCGGACCCGCGTGTCGCCACTATCAGTGATTGCAGATCGAGCGCCGCCACACGGCAGGTCTAGAGACACTTCCTAGCACTCGCCCCAGTTGTACAGCCGACTTTGCCAGCGATGGTTCACTGACAAATTACGCTTTCATTTGCCGAGACGATAGTTAGCATAGCCTTCAGCTACGTCATTTGTTACGACCTAGCAAGGTGCCATTACCAATTACTATTGATGCTGTAAAACATGTACCGTCAAGAGCGATGTTCACCATTTATGGATTAAAGTTATGTATTCCACAGCTACGTCCTTTTTTGCTAGTCTCATTTCCTTGACCTGTTCCAGACCTCACGCCAGCCTGCGTGAGCTCAAACGCGTGCCTTTCGGCTTCCTCTCATAGTGGGTTGGCTGTCTTGCCAATCCACAACAAAAAGATTCTTCTACCTTGCCCGATTTAGGTTTTCTTGTGGATGTGATAATCATTCCCAAAAAAGTGATGAAAACATAAGAGTTTGTCACATAAACTGCAACAAATGAATGCAATAGTTTCACAGTCGCACAGTTTTCCCTGTGCTCTGTCAAAACATATGTTTT
Source organism: Schistocerca cancellata (assembly GCF_023864275.1). Taxonomy (NCBI): domain Eukaryota; kingdom Metazoa; phylum Arthropoda; class Insecta; order Orthoptera; family Acrididae; genus Schistocerca; species Schistocerca cancellata. The sequence continues at coordinate 623,328,672 of NC_064629.1, forward strand.
TAACGTTTTCAAATTTTTCCGTGTGTAGACCGTCAAATCCTGCATATGTCCAAACAAACCTGAACATGTCCTGGAATTTTGGAGAGCGAAGTTGATTATGTGTGAGTGCCTGAACTTTGATAATTGACACACGATCACGTAAACAATACTGCTCTGTGTACCTGTGCAGCTTCCCAAAATCATAGAATCTTTTCACAAAGTATTTCACTTGCCGAAAACCAAACACATCTAACGGTTGCACAAGAGGTGTACAACCTGGAGGAATGGTAATTACATCTACTCCCACACTAAATTTGTCTGAAAATAAAAAAATAATCTTTTCACTCGAGGGAAGACTTGAACCAAGGACCTTTCGTTCCGCAGCTGCTCCCGCTAACCACGAGACCACGGCGCTCCTGCGCTGATATTTTCCATGATGTTGCATATCTTACGCATGGACTACTCAGTTTGTATATTTTGCCTATTTTTTTCACAGTTCTACACAAATTCCTCCTTTTTTCTCGATTGATCTGTGTTCAGTTTTTCAAGGCCTATCCACTGTGCCAACTTGTAACTAAATCTGAGGGGGCTGCGATGGAGAGGTTCCCTTGTGAGTGCCGATATCACTCTAAAGTTACTTCTCTTATTGGAAGTTGAAATCAGGGTCCCACCGGGGCTGTGGTTATTTTGGCTTTTAGGCCTTTCTTAATTTTTACTTGAATACAGGGCCGTGTTAATAATATTTATACATTGATCACTTTTTCATTTTCTCATATGTGTTAATCAACAGACACTTTAGCACAATGGTAGATTTCAGCGTCAAAAAGTAAAGTTTGTATGACAATGTATATCTGTAAGTATTACAAACGAGTTAATAAATGAAATAAAGAAGACCTGTCACGTTGCTTGACAGCACTCGCGTGGTTATACACTTATTTAGTTAATTAACCAACAAATTTCTAGTATATACAGTTGGAAATATTGTAGACTTGAAATGGAGAATTGTCGACTTGCCGCCCGTGCCAACCCATGTGTTAAAGTGTCTATTGAAATAACTATACCTAAGACCAAAAACGTGGTCACTGCAGCAATGTTGACACTCATCTACACTGTGAACACCTGCTTAACAGCATATTGGTGCACCTTATGAAGGCCATATAGCAGCTGTTCAGCGTGTCGTGGATTCACCATGTTCCTGGTAGGCTTCCTGTGGTTTGTGACACAAGATAGCGAAGCACAGGACACTCAATTTTCGTGAAATACGGACCGGTGGTGCGTCGACGGAGAGCTGGGGCCCAGTAGCATGGCCAGAATACTAAAGTGAGTTCAAGATTGTGCTCTTCAAAGCACTTTAGCACGATTTCAGTCTTGTGACACGGACAGTTATTCTGCTGGAAGATGCCATCGCCATCGCGGAAGACATCAAGTATGAAGGGGTGTAGTTGCTTCGTAATAAATTCCTCTAAGTCTGACAGGACGCCATGGGTTACAACCACAGCTGCTATGGAGGCTCTGTGAATTTCCCCTCTAGCGTAATACTGCCCCTACTGGTGCTTAGTGCGATGCATATTTCGAACGGCCGTTCGCCTGAATGACTGCGGAACCTACCAAAGATCTCGGGCATCAAGGAACGTGATTCATATAATTCATCTACCAGACGACATGTCTACATTGATGCACCATCCAATTTCCATCATCCTATGACAACTGCAATCGAAATTTCGTGACCAACATTGTCACACGCTGAGGATCCCATGTTCAACGACGTGCGCTGCATGGTGTTCTCCGAATCATTCGCATCTGCAACAGCATCGTACTATGTTGTCACATCTGCCACAGATCTCTGCCGATCTTGCTTTACAGAGCAGGCATGAGGTTTGGTCGACGTCCAACTTCTTGTCTCCTACTCATGGTTTCACCGTCAGTCACCCTCTTCAGTACTATATGCTCACGACAGCACCACGTGAACAGCTGAGCATCTTCGCCTTTTCCGAGCTGCTCCTTCCCAGGCGCCGGGCTATAACAATCTGCCCTTTGTCAAAGTCACGTATGACAGTGGCGTTCCCCATTTGTGGCCCCTGTCGTCGCTAAAATGATGCCCCATTATTTCAGCTCCGCTTACATTTTTTCCTTATAGCTTCACGTGCCCGTCTCGCGGATGACAGTGGCCATAATTTTGTGACTTATCAGTCTATATGCAGGTACCGCTTGAAATCGAAAAAACGCCTATGGTAGATGTTAATGTTTTCGAAAAGTTTGACATATAGTTTACAGCTCCGAAGGAACCACGATTTATGTTACAAAAAATTCGTAACGGTTGTGGAACTAAACGTAAAGAAATAATTTACTCTTCTTCACTATCCAGGCACTAGTGGAAGACCATAACAGTGACTGCACCTCCTACTACGTAAAACGAGCAAAATGAGGTGTTACAAAGACGGAAGGAATGTCGGTAACCTGTGTAGATATTCATTTATTTGACATTAATAAATCGATCTTCCGTAACTATAATGTTTATTAAAATTTCCTGATATGGTCTTTTTAGTATGGTAACCTGCTGGAATCCATTGCAGGTGGTGTGGGCTGTCATTTTCTGGTATACAAATGTTATTGAAAAGAGTGTTCACGCCATCTTGGATCTAGAACCAAGGGCTCCTACGGCTTCGTCAACGAATTGTCACACTGAATTGCTGCCATGCGGATTTAGATGAATGTTCCCTCAGGAAAAACGTAAGAAATGTTAGCTTTGGTCACAGTGCATCCACTTAGACACCCAAGTCGGATACCGTAATCCTTACTCCCAGCCACTCGGGTATCAAGCTACTATGGAATTTTTTTAATTTTTTTTTAATATTTTATTTATTGTTCCGTGGGACCAAATTAAGGAGAAGTCTCCATGGTCATGGAACGAGTCAATACATGAAATTATAACACGATATTAGAAACAGATAAAATGAAATATAAAAAAAACATATTCAGGTGACAAGTCGTAAGTTTAAATGAAGACAATCAACAATGTAACACTGGAATTTGCTTAATTTTTTAGCTCTTCCAGGAGCTCCTCGACAGAATAGAAGGAGTGAGCCATGAGGAAACTCTTCAGTTTAGACTTAAAAGAGTTTGAGCTACTGCTAAGATTTTTGAGTTCTTGTGGTAGCTTATTGAAAATGGATGCAGCAGAATACTGCACTCCTTTCTGCACAAGAGTCAAGGAAGTGCATTCTACATGCAGATTTGATTTCTGCCTAGTATTAACTGAGTGAAAGCTGCTAACTCTTGGGAATAGGCTAATATTGCTAACAACAAACGACATTAAAGAAAATATATACTGTGAGGCCAATGTCAGAATTCCCAGATTTTTGAATAGGGGTCGACAAGAGGTTCTCGAACTTACACCACATATAGCTCGAACAGCCCGTTTTTGAGCCAAAAATACCCTTTTTGAATCAGAAGAATTACCCCAAAAAATAATACCATACGACATAAGCGTATGAAAATATGCGAAGTAGACTACTTTTCGTGTTGAAGTGTCACTTATTTCAGATACTGTTCTAATGGTAAATAAAGCAGCATTTAGCTTCTGAACAAGATCCTGGACATGGGCTTTCCACAACAGCTTACTATCTATCCGAACGCCTAGGAATTTGAACTGTTCCGTCTCGCTTATAATATGCCCCTTCTGTCTGATCAAAATATCGGTTCTTGTTGAATTGAGAGTTAGAAACTGTAAAAACTGAGTCTTACTGTGATTTAGCATCAAATTATTCTCCACAAGCCACGAACTTATTTCATGAACTACATTATTTGTTACTGTTTCAATATTACACACAAGATCCTTCACTATCAAGCTGGTGTCATCAGGAAACAGAAATATTTTTGAATCACCTGTAATACTAGAAGGCATATCATTTATATAAATAAGAAACAGCAGTGGCCCCAGCACCGACCCTTGGGGAACGCCCCACTTAACAGTGCCCCATTGGGACTGAACATCACTACCACTCTCAATATTGCGGAGAATTACCCTCTGTTTTCTGTTCTTAAAGTAAGAGGCGAACCAATTGTAAGCTACTCCCCTTACTCCATAATGGTCCAACTTCTGCAGTAATATTTTGTGGTCAACACAGTCAAAAGCCTTCGTTAAATCAAAGAAAACACCTAGCGTTCGCAACCTTTTATTTAATCCGTCCAAAACCTCACAGAGAAAAGAGAATATAGCATTTTCAGTTGTTAAACCATTTCTAAAACCAAACTGAACATTTGACAGCAAATTATGTGAATTTAAATGCTCCAGTAACCTTGTATATACAACGTTCTCGATAACTTTAGCAAACACCGATGGCATAGAAATAGGTCTAAAATTATCAACATTATCAATGTCTCCCTTTTTATCAAGTGGCTTCACTACCAAGTATTTTAATCGGTCAGGAAACCGACCACTCCTAAAGGAAAAGTTAAGGATATGGTTGAGAACTGGGCTAACATACATAGAACAATACTTCAGTATTCTGCTAGATACCCCGTCATATCCATGAGAGTTCTTGGTCTTTAGTGATTTAATTATTAACTCAATCTCCCTCTTGTCAGTATCATGGAGGAGCATTTCAGGTAACAGTCTCGGAACACTTTTTTCTAAGAGCGCTATATGATTCCCTGTTGGGACTAGGTTTCTATTTAGTTCACCTGCTATATTCAGAAAGTGATTATTAAATACTGTACATATATGCGACTTATCAGTAACACGGACATTCCCACTACGACTGATTCTATATCCTCGACCTGTCTCTGCAGACCAGCAACTTCCTTTACGACTGACCATATGGTTTTAATTTTATCCTGAGACTTAGCTATTCTATCTGCATACCACATACTTTTTGCCTTCCTAATAACATTTTTAAGCACCTTACAATACTGTTTGTAATGGGCTGCTCCATTTATATTTTGACTGTTTCTAACGTTTTGATATAATTGCCACTTTGTTCTACAAGATATTCTTATCCCTCTAGTCAGCCACTCTGGCTGCCTATTTGTGCTAGTACCCTGTTTTAAACGTTCTAACGGAAAGCAACTTTCAAAGAGCATGAGAAAAGTCTTGAGAAAAGCATTATATTTATCGTCTACTGTATCAGCGCTATAAACATCTTGCCACTCTTGTTCCTTTATAAGGTTTACAAAGGTCTCTACAGCAACTGGATCAGCTTTTCTGATCAGCTGATGACTATATTTAACACGTGTTGCAGAATAAAAATCTTTTAAAGTTAAAATTTGGGCATCATGATCTGAAACGCCATTCAACATTCATAAACTGTAAAGAACACAATCTCGAAAGCAGATCGACACCCGGTAGCAGTTAAGACAATAACTGCGACAGACCCCATCTGTGTTCTCCTAACGCCCCATCTAAGTGTGAAGCGCCGGGGACGGCGACAACGGCGTGGTGCCCCATGAAAAGGGTGACGACTTTCGAAGACCGTGAGTTTCGTCCTCGCTTCCTGCTGGGTGAATGGGGGCTCACATACCCTTCATGGGACTTAAGAGCTAACATTCCTTTCTACGTAATGTTTTTCTACATTTAATAACAAGTCCCAAATATGCTTAAGGTTGATGTGATGTTTTACAATGCTCATCTTCCAAGAGGAGCACATGACAATAAAAGACTTAGGTAGTACTGTCACGTGATAAAGGGTGGCCTCTTCCTTTCCAGGGGATGACCAGACAGAGAACCTCCACAGTATTTATTTCTCTGCAGCTTGTATCCTTCCGCCTGGGTGCTCTAAACGTGCTTCCAAGACGTCCAACCTGCCCTCGAATTCCCATCTTGTCCGTTGTTCACGCTGCCTGGCCTGTCATATTGCACAATGAAAACTAGTCATTTAATACACGTATAAACTGACTCCAATTTTTCCACTAAAATTATTTTTGTACGAGGATTCCAATAACAAATTATGATAAATATGTATTTTATAATCTATATAGAAGACCCACGTACTGAATGGTTTATCAAACAATTGGCTATTAGATACAGAGTAATGAGGCAAGTACATGTTGGTTTGTGACATATATGAATCAACACTTACTTCAACGATATTTATGAAACAAACTTCATCTAGATAATGATTATCGTACAAACGGCAATCCAAAGTTTAACTCCACAGTCAAAATCTTCAGTTCACTTTTCGTATTATTTCACATTATTTTGGGTACCTTCTCCTACGTCGTCCCAGTGTGTCAAGTAGGTAGTAAGTTGCTAACACGAGAGGAAGATACTTTTGTGTCTCCTTTGCATGATAGTACCTCATTTGCATCCATTTCCAAAAACTATATTTGCTGGAGGAAATGTACTGCGCCTTGACGGTTCATGTACATGGCGCCTGTGAGCTCGAGAAGTTGTGTGTCACCTCGCCTGGGATACTCAGGGCTCAGGGACTCTGTGACAATGACCCTTTTTGTCACAGATAACACTTCTATTAATAAGTTCATTTTATAGAAATAATAAGCACATTATTGCCAGAAGACGGTTTGTTGAGTTATTATGCCTACTAAACTGACTACGTGTCAAATCACACCACATATTCGGAGATGAAGGATAGTGGAAGTTATCTGAACAGCTACTGCGTAGTAGTGACATCGATAATACGAGTTCATGTTGACGCTGATGAGTTCCCGAGTGAAACGAGCTTCTTCAGCGTACCAGCACTAATGCTGTCAATCATTCAACAGGAGTATTGCATAGACACATTTTTAGTTGTCTGTCCGCATCTCATTCTTGAAGAATGGTTTGTGTAAAACTGACACACTTAATGCTACTTAATTATTGAAAATGAAACGTGTTTGTGAAGGAGTTTTTTCCCGATATTTGACAGTCTTCCACATGTGACGTGCTTAATGTCACAATGAGAGGGAAAGGGGAACAAGTCAGTAATGGTAATGGAAATAGGCGCCTGCTGCAACCACTCTCGGCGAACAGTGAACAAACAGACCGGAGAGCTAGTTTTATTGTGATGAACGTTACCGTTTTAACATACAGGGTAGTCACAAACAGTCCGAAAAGTTTGTAAGGGTGTTGTAGGGTAGGTTATACTGAGAAATAATTGTTAAGAGAATAATTCTATATGCAGCACCGGTTCCGAGTTAATTAGCAGTGAAGTTAGCCAATCATTCCGTTGCGCGCACAAATTCAAGCGGCCCGCGAAATACAATTAGTGTCAGTTGTTCTCATAGCGTAGATGACAGCGCACGAGACTGTTCCGCCTTTGGTACAGGGTCAGTCTTCATTAGCGTCCCATTTCCAATTTTTATATTGCTCTCTTGTTCGGTTTTAGGAAAGCAAACAAAGAACACGTTTGACGACACCGTCTGTGGCTGGTCGATTGAATTTGCACGCGCAACGGTCGGATAGTCTGACTTCAATGCCAGTTAACTCAGAAACGTCGCAACGTGTCGAATTTTCGCAAATAGTGTAAGACTGCAATATAACCAAAGATTATTTGAAAGGTGAGTTAAGACGGAACAACAGCTTCTATTTTACGGGGACAGTGGAAGGAATCTGGGATAGCCTTTGTGCAAATTTGCCGTTGGATTCGTCTGAAATGATTTACGTTTAATGTAACACAGGAGGCAGTACCTGATACAGTTACAGCAATTCAGCATGCAACCTTTCGCTACAGTCGAAGTATTCCTGCCTTGGAAATGTGCAACACAGAATCACGTACTACAGCATCGGTAAATTTCGCTGATCGTTTCTCGACAAAAGTTCATTGCCAATAATAATGCCAATCCTATTGATTTCATAACGATCTCACTCCATTTAATTGCAAAAAATGTAAAACAATGACGTCGAGGTCATCAAGACAGAGGCACATGCACAGTCTGGCACAGATGTGGGAAGTGATCTGTCACCGTCTTGCAGGAATCACTCCAACATTCGCTTGAAGTTTTGATGCAGCAACTGGAGGATATGTACACTACTAGTCGTTAAAATTGCAACATTGTAAAGGTGGTATACAACAAACGCCAAACTGACAGGTAGTGTGCTACAAGCTTGCTTTTGCTAATTATTAGCACTTCAGCGCAATCGCAAAAAATATGCAACAGGAACGCCATCCACATTCTGTACGTAAGGAAAGATTACGCAGCGGGTTTCTCATTCAGAAATCGCAGCTGAATGTTGTTTGTATGTGAGGAGATTGAGGTTATGCATACTGTAGGAAACACAAAAGTCTACCAGCTCGTGTTTAAATTTGACAGTGACAGAATCATGGCCTATGAAAACTGGAGTTCATCTTTCCTTGATACTGCTGCTCGAGTTGATTGGGATCAAAAGATTGTCATGCGAATATAGAATCATGGGTTCAAGTGCGCCATGCTCTCTAACATATTGACACCTCCTGTATTGACAGAGTTACTTGCGAGTCTGGATCGACTGCCATGAGGTTAATAACGCCATCCAACGTACCTAATCAGAATAAAATTTTGCAACGGAATTAAAAACAGCTGTTACGTTGGAGAGGGAGTGAGGGACAGACACACAGACAGACAGCGAGAGGGAAGTTGCCGCGGTGAATGGAATAGTTCTGCGAGTTACTTGATTCGGCTGTCGTCAGAAATCTACTAGACGTTGACGTGGCAGTCGGAAATAATATCAACAAAGCACGAGATATCAAAGCGTTTGATCGCTGTCAGATCGTGGTTGCCCGATGCATGTGGCACTCCATCTCCGAAACTCAATAATGTGTGTACTGTGAGTAATCCTCGATTTTACAAAATCCGTTTCGGCATTGTTAAGCGTTACGGGCAACAATAATGTTTTGAAGATGTGGATTTACGATGACCATCATTGATTGTGACGTCTGATCGACAAATCACAGTAGAGCATACACAACAACAACAACGGTGAGCAACCATACATTCCAGAGACATATCTTCAGTATGTGACACAGAACTTACGTCACACACATGTTCTTCTACTCATCGCATCTCACTGACCATTGAAATTAGTATGGCCACAGGATCTCCACCACTGATTGCTCGAAGCCTGGAAAACATGTCTCCTAGAATGATGAAAGGAGGAGGAAAGGCTCTGAACACTATGGGACTTAACTTCTGAGGTCATCAGTCCCCTAGAACTTAGAACTAATTAACCCTAACTAACTTAAGGACATCACACACATCCATGCCCGAGGCAGGATTCGAACCTGCGACCGTAGCGGTCGCTCGGTTCCAAACTGTAGCGCCTAGAACCGCACGGCCACTACGGCCGGCCTGCATATTACAGGCTTCTTCAATGTTGTGAAGGTATTTTCATAAGAGAAAGGTAGCTGGAGTACCAAACCTAATAAATCATAATTACATTATTCGCCCTAACAAGCCACCGGAGACCACGGCTCCCTGTTCTCAAAATACCCTGAAAATTTTTCCTAAACAATCTCTGAAATTTTGTCGGTGGAGCTCTGATTCACCCTGTAGAATGAGCCGTACTAGTGTCTTGCATGCAGGTTCCTTTACACATACAAAGTCCGCCTGCTTAGCTGAGTAGTAATGTGTTTGGCTGCCATGCAGTGGGCCCGGGTTCGATTTCTGGTCGGGTAGGACATTTTCTCCACCTGTGTGTTGCTCTTATCATCATCGCCCGAAGTGGCGTCACCTGAAATAAAACTTGCAACCCGGCGGCTGAACTTCCACGGATGGGGTCTCCCGACTATCAATGCCACAAGATCACTTCATTTCATTTTTTTACATATACGAGTACAAAGGATTTCCCCAGAAGCTCCACAAATTAGTGTCTACCATTCGCCTTCCCTTCTGCTAATTTCACGTGTACGTTCCGATTCCTACATTTCAACACCTTGACGTACTCCAGTAGTTATAATTAGTAGTCTTGTAATCATACATTATCGAAATGTTTCTCTTTGTTATGGGAATTACCTTGCATATGTTTACATTTAAAGAGTGTTGCCAACTCAGTACTCGATAGCGCATGCTAAAGCGTTCTGCATTAGCTTAAGCTCATCCAGCGACGAGACTTTCACGAAAACAACAGAATCTACAGTGAACAAACAGAGTGCTGCTGGCTATATTTGAAAAAATCAGTTATCTATATTGAGAACAGTAGCAGTCTTATTACATATATTTGGGGCACATCCCTTAGAAGTATTGTTATACTTTTTTGGGGCTCACTGAAAGTTATTTTTATTTATGTGGTGCATTCACCGTCCAGTGCAGTGTATTAGGTTCTATTAGTCAGAAATTCCTCAGCGCTATATCTTATTTCTGATCTTACTCCGTATGATTGTATGTTGGTTTTCAATCGAAACGGTGTAAGCCGGCCGGTGTGGCCGTGCGGTTCTAGGCGCTTCAGTCTGGAAACGCGTGACCGCTACGGTCGCAGGTTCGAATCCTGTCTCGGGCATGGATGTGTGTGATGTCCTTAGGTTAGTTAGGTTTAAGTAGCTCTAAGTTCTACGGGACTGATGACCACAGATGTTAAGTCCCATAGTGCTCAGAGCCATTTTTTTTTTTTTTGAAACGGTGGATTTGTGTCAAACACCTTTCGGAAATCTAGAAATACGGAGTGTGTCTGTTCACCTGCTTTTATAGTTTGCTAGATACCGTAAGTGGAAAACGTTACGTGTGTTTCACATCAGTCCTTCCTCACATATTGCTCAACTATAAATTTAACCTGGTGATGGGAAAGGAGTGCCGAGACGCGTAGCTTAGAGTAATGTGTTTTAGCTGTAATTGAGTTTGACTTCTATTCAGATTAACATATTTTTTGTATGTATTACTAGGCGTTGGTAATGCCTCACTTGAAAGTAAAGTGTTTACTATATAGAATAATATAGTGCACAAATTAATTTCTGTACCATGCTGAACGGTGAAACACGCAAAGAGCACCATGTACACTCGTCTAATATGTTTGCCAGGGACGCCATGTCAGCGAAAGTCTGTGATTGACAGTAGCTGAAGTCAAAGTGGCGAGAACAGCTGAGATTCGTTTCAGTGTGTGTGTTACCCAAAGTGCGTAGTCTAAAATGGCCGTTTTATCTATAGCTGATTTAAAATTTTAAGTTTTACACAACTGCTTTCCTATAAACGTTGAAGGACGTTTCCAAAGCCTGAGCGTGTATAGGACTACCGTGAGTTTCTAAAACCCGTCCAGTAAATTTATAAATAAAAAGCAGTACTATTAAAATTAAATACAAAGAAATAAAAAACAAAGCGTGTTTTTGATATTAATGTATTTTTGTTGTTGTTGCCCGTTTCAAAACTATTCAATCGAATCTTTTTGAAAGCATTTACACATTAAAAGACCTGGTGACGTATTACGATAAATTTCAGGACATGAATGCACGTGAAACATTACGTGCAAGTTTGAGGCATTAGTATAGGATGAGGTTCCTTGTTGCGTAATAAAACCAGAGGATTACCTGAAAACTGAGTGCTCGATAAGCTTCGCGTTCCACTGCTGATACTTAAGCTACGCCGAAGTGGCCTTCCGAGCAGTGTTAGTGGCTTTGGGAGGCTGGACTCTTTCGCGAGTGATCGATTCTTGTTTTTCATTATCATGCTATTACATATCGATTATGATATCTTATTGTCATGCTGTTGCGTATCGTTTTCACTTTCCCATTGTCTCGACGCTACCGTGCAGCGTGCATGTGGTCTACAGCACAGCACAATGCGTAAGGGAGAATCGTTGTTTCCCCTTGTCAAAATAAACCGCTACAGATACACATCGCTCAGTCGAACTAGATGTCGAACTATATACAGCAACGGGAATCAGTTATCATGAAATCTGCCGAAATATTACATCAACAGATCTTTAATAAATATAGGATTAGCAATTAATTATACTAGAAAAGGGAACGAATGATTTTTTCTGCATTTTCACCATAAAGATGTTCAAGGACCGAACTGTAAATTCATCTATAGTGTGTCCTTAGTACCATAGGTGGCCTTTGGTTGACTCCGGGTCAGAGCGCGAGCTCTGCGTACATCAGTCCGCAGGGACTCGCCAGTTCGGGAGCAAATATTGCTGCTACAATGGCAACAACAATCTGTTCTAGTCGGTTTTACCGAGCTTACTTTTAAGAAAATGGAAAAACAAGTCGAAGTTTCCTCGATATTTTAACAGTTTTGGACATGTCTCTACCATTTCTTGAATATATTTACAACCAGCGGAAGGATACTCCTATCGGATCACAAAAGATGCGACTATGCTCCTTTTTAAAAGACTCTGTCTTATAAAAGTAGGGTACCTGCTGCCTCATTCTACTTTCCTTAGCACCTTTAAAATTTTCCCAAAAACTTTGGCATGCGAACATATTCGCGCTTTTTTTAACATGCAGATCGCCTCTCACTCCCACAAGGTCCCCTAACTACAACTCGATCATACCCAATAGTCCGTTCTTAAGTCGCGTATACACATCCAACCCCACTTGCCCATTCAGCCCAGCTCGTTGTCATTATCTCTTTGTGTCTCTCTAAGTGTCACTGTCTCCTGCTTCACAACCACAGTCTCTATCGTTCTGCCCTACTACTCCTGACTAGTGTCACTGGTATTGCCTCTCTCTTGCTATCTCTTAACTGCTACTGCCTAATTCAATCATTCCCATTCTTGCTGTCTCTTATCACTGTCTTCCTTTTTCTCGCCAACATTACCATAGACTCTGCCTCTCACTATCACCGGCTCTCACCAATTCTAACTTTCTCCTTCTCCTTATTCCTCTCCCTCTGGCACTGTCTCTATCACCCTTTCCCCAGCGCTCTTGTGTCACTGTCAACAATGTTCCTAACTTCCTCTCACACTATCATTGTTTCCTTCGCTCTTTCTATACTACAACCACTGTCTACTATCTCCAGCATTTATTACTTCCCCCCCCCCCCTGCCACTGTCTCCTTCTGTCTCAGCATAAAAATGCGCGAATATGATCGCATGCCAGAACTTCGGGAAAATTTTTAAAGGTGATGAGGAAGGAAAAATGAAGTGGCTGGCACTCCACTTTTCAGTCAGAGTATTTTAAACAGGCACATAGTCGCCTTTTTCGAGCTCTGATAGGAGTATTTTTCCGCTGTTCCCCTTCTTTTCCCTGCTACAGTAGGGCATGTCACATATGGAAAGAACTTGATGGGTCAGAAAATGTTTGATAGTTTACTTATGCGAAATTGAAATAACGCAAAACTAATTTTACGCTTCGGTCCGGATTTAACGAAAATTTTGCAAGTGCTTCAGTTCCCAGAATCCTTCTGATGATAATGGAGACACTTTACAGCAGATTTTTCCATGCTACGTCACTTTACAGGGTGTTACAAAAAGGTACGGCCAAACTTTCAGGAAACATTCTTCACACATAAAGAAAGAAAACATGTTATGTGTCCGGAAACGCTTACTTTCCATGTTAGAGCTCATTTTATTACTTCTCTTCAAATCACATTAATCGTGGAATGGAAACACACAGCAACAGAACGTACCAGCGTGACTTCAAACACTTTGTTGCAGGAAATGTTCAAAATGAGCTCCGTTAGCGAGGATACATGCATCCACCCTCCGTCGCATGGAATCCCTGATGCGCTGATGCAGCCCTGGAGAATGGCGTATTGTATCACAGCCGTCCACAATACGAGCACAAAGAGTCTCTACGTTTGGTACCGGGGTTGCGTAGACAAGAGCTTTCAAATGCCCCCATAAATGAATGTCAAGAGGGTTGAGGTCAGGAGAGTGTGGAGGCCATGGAATTGGTCCGCCTCTACCAATCCATCGGTCACCGAATCTGATGTTGAGAAGTGTACGAACACTTCGACTGAAATGTGCAGGAGCTCCATCGTGCATGAACCACATGTTGTGTCGTACTTGTAAAGGCACATGTTCTAGCAGCACAGGTAGAGTATCCCGTATGAAATCGTGATAACGTGCTCCATTGAGCGTAGGTGGAAGAACATGGGGCCCAATCAAGACATCACCAACAACGCGTGCCCAAACGTTCAGAGAAAATCAGTGTTGATGACGTGTTTGCACAACTGCGTGCGAATTGTCGTCAGCCCACACATGTTGATTGTGAAAATTTACAATTTGATCACGATCGAATGAAGCCTCATCCGTAAAGAGAACATTTGCACTGAAATGAGGATTGACTCATTGTTGTATGAACCATTCGCAGAAGTGTACCCGTGAAGGCCAATCAGCTGCTGATAGTGCCTGCACACGCTGTACACGGTACGGAAACAACTGGTTCTCCCGTAGCACTCTCCATACTGTGACGTGGTCAACGTTTCCTTGTACAGCAGCAACTTCTCTGACGCTGACATTAGGGTTATCGTCAACTGCACGAAGAATTGCCTCGTCCATTGCAGGTGTCCTCGTCGTTCTAGGTCTCCCCAGTCGCGAGTCACAGGCTGGAATGTTCCGTGCTCCCTAAGACGCCGATCATTGCTTCGACCGTCTTCCTGTCGGAACACGTTCGTTCTGGAAATCTGTCTCGATACAAACGTACCGCGCCACGGCTATTGCCCCGTGTTAATCCATACATCTAATGGACATCTGCCAACTCCGCATTTGTAAGCATTGCACTGACTGCAAAACGACGTTCGTGATGGACACTAACCTGTTGATGCTACGTACTGATGTGCTTGATGCTAGTACTGTAGAGCAATGAGTCGCATGCCAACACAAGCACCGAAGTCAACATTACCTTCCTTCAATTGGACCAACTGGCGGTGAATCGAGGAAGTACAGTACATACTGACGAAACTAAAATGAGCTCTAACATGGAAATTAAGCGTTTCCGGACACATGTCCACACAACATCTTTTCTTTATTTGTGTGTGAGGAATGTTTCCTGAAAGTTTGGCCGTACCTTTTTGTAACACCCTGTATGAACTATGTTATCACCCTACACAGGATGTTACGTGTGCAAATAGGTTGACTTTTAACCTCTGTATCACGGAAGGAGATGAAGGTAGCAAGCAAATTGTCAAGCTTGTTTGACATTTGGATATTAGAAATATATTGCAAAAACTTCAGCTGTCTTTTGCGTATGTCCGTTTGGAAATGTTTTGCTCGGTTTTGGTACGTAAAAACCACGTTAACGGATAAAGAGTTTTGAAAACGGAAAGACGGAAATTCTACATAAATGCCAAATAGAATATACGTTTAAAATTTTAGCAATTTGTTGCGGTAAATTATTTAGAAATCCGCTGCTGCCGGCGAGAAATGTTGAAAAACGCTTTTTTCTGTTTTTCTCAGGGGAACAGCCCACGAACTCAATGTTGCCTCCATAAGGCACTTAAGGCGCACAGTATACTACATCTAATGCATAAATAACCAACCGATATTCTATTTTCCTAAGCTGTAGGAAGTGTCTAATATTCAAACTTTGACTGTGTGCTGTAGATCAGTTACAGTAAGCGAATCCTTCTGCTGTGTATACAAGTGGCCTCCAGCCCAAGGGCTATCGAAAACACTTGGGCCTATCTTTCTGTCACCAATAAAATCTGCGATGTGAGTCCCGGAAAAATCCTGTTTCTATGCATGGCGTTTTGGAACATACTGATAGGACATGCTGTCGCGTGGGTACTGATGCACTACACAAAAGTAGTGCAACGAATTTGATACGCCAGTACGTCTATTCGGGAAAAGAGCAAAGAATTGACCTTAACCTCCAGTCCACAGTCCTGCAAGTCGAGACAGAGTACAGAGTCACCTATGAAATGGTGATTGAATGACAGGCATTCCCCTTGTTCAGTGATCCATTTATACTTTCATTTGAATAACTTAAGGTAATAGCATAATATGTAAACCGCATTGGTCTATAGATGATTTCATCCTCGCTCCCAAGGAGCATAAATCAATAGTTTGAGACACTGCACCAACTTAATCAGGAGGTTCAGCAGTTCTACTTAAACAACACATATCTGCACATTGTAAGGTACCCTATTAATTTTTTTTCGATACATAAGTTACATTATGGAAAAACTCGGACAACATCTTTGAATTAAAAAATCTGTGAATAAGCTTCAATTATGGATCTAGAGTATTAACACATAATAGCTAGCTTCCAACAGAGGACAGTGAACGAGTAACTGATTAAATCGGAGGGTTACTGCTGTGTCCCACCCATGGTTTAACTCCTTCCCATTTATATAGCATGGGCATCACGAATAAGAAGAAAGAAGAAGATATCAACCACTTGATGTTTTTCTGCAGTTTCTTCGACGCAAAGCAAAACCGCTTACTGCACAACCTTGTGAAAGTGAAGGTGTCACTTCCAACAAGTGTTTCTGTTTTATTATACCATGAAGACCATCATATATACAAACCGGGTTTTTTTGTTGTCACCGATATTGTAACGTGTGTATGTGGAATTTAGTGTTAATATGTGGTTGGGTAAACACTCTAAGCTCCAGGTGTATGCTTCACAGTCTCTGCTGAGTTCTTTTGAGTTCTTTTTTTTTTTTTTTTTTGTTTCTACTCCACTTCCTCTGTAACTGATATGTCAAGATTACTTAGCTGTAAGAGCTCAACTTATGTGTAAACTGTAAAATAATTTAAAATCACTGTTCAAACTATTTATAATATGATTTATTTCGATATACAATTTTACATTTCTACCAAGCTCTTGGTAGTACGATTCAACAAACCCAAGGGGAATAAAAGAATCAGGGGTTGAACAGGTCTGGTACACATGTTAAACATGTGACAGTTGTTTCTTGTAGGATTCCCACTTATTTAGACTATTTCCACATTGGTCATTGAATTCTCCATCAGAAATACAAAACGTAAAATATTTAAACAGGAAACATTTCCAAGGTACATTTAGTACACGATTTTCGTTCCTATTTTTGAATAAATGAAAACGAAATGTCAAACACCCACTGGAAAGAAAGACTGCCAATCCAGAAAGGACAATAATATACTGAAGAGCCGAAGAAACTGGTGCACCAGCCTAATATCGTGTAGGGCCCCGCGAGCATGCAGACGTGCCGCAACACTACGTGGTATGGACTCGATATAATGTCTGAAGCAGTGCTGGAGGGAACTGACACCGTGAATCCTGCAGGGCTGACCATAAATCCGCAAGAATACGAGGGGCTGGAGATCTCTTCTGAACAGCTCGTTCGAGGCATCCCAGATATACTCAATATTGTTCATGTCTGGGGAGTTCGGTGGGCAGCGGAAGTGTTTAAACTGAGAGTAGTAATCCTGCAGCCATTCTGAAGCAACTCTGGACATGTGGCGTGTCTCATTGTCCTGCTGGAATTGCGCATGGCCGTCGGAATGCAAAATGGACGTGAATGGATGCAGGTGATGAGACACGATGCTTACGTGCGTGTCACCTGACAGAGACGTATCTAGACGTATCATGGGTCCCATATCACTCCAACTGCACATATCCCACACCATTACAGAGCGTCGACTAGCTTGAACAGTTCCTTGCTGACATGCAGAGTCCATGGATTCACGGGGTTGTCTCCATACCCGTATACGACCATCTGCTCCATACAATTTGAAACGAGACTCGTCCGACCAGGCAACATGTTTTCAGTAATCAACAGTCCAATGTCGGCGTGAACGGGTCAAGCGAGGCGTAAAGTTTTATTTCGTGCAGTCATCAATGGTACTAGAGTGGATCATCGGCTCCGGTAGCCCATATGGTTTATATTTCGTTTAATGGTTCGCACGCTGACATTTATTGATGGCGCAGCATTGAAATCTGCAGCAGTTTGCGGAAGCGTTGCACTTCTGTCGCGTTGAACGATTCTCTCCAGTCGTCGTTGGTCTCGTTCTTGCAGGATCTTTTTCCGGCCGCAACGATGTCGGAGATTTGATGTTTCATCGGATTCCTGACATTCACGATACATTAGCGAAATGGTCGTACTGGAAAATCCCCACTTCATCGCTACCTCGGAGATGCTGCGTCCCACCGCTCGTGCGCCGACAGTAACACCGCTTTCAAACTCACTTAAATCTTGATAACCTGCCATTGTAGCAACAGGAACCGATCTAAGAATGCGCCAGACACTTTTTGTCTCATACAGGGTGAGTCAGTAACTATTGTCACCAAGAATAACTCCGAAAGTATGATAGGAGCTGAAAGTTTGTGGAACAAGGAAAAGTTGCATAGGACAACGGTGGCCATAATATGACGTTGGTTTTTTGTTGCTAGGTGGGGTCATGTCGGAGATATGAAGCTCAAGTTTTTTTTTTAATGGGGTGCTATAGTTTGACACTTATTTTCTGATAGAGACTATCGAGACGAATCAATGGCTCTGAGCACTATGGGACTTAACATGTGAGGTCATCAGTCCCCTAGAACCAAGAACTACTTAAACCTAACTAACCTAAGGACAGCACACACATCCATGCCCAAGGCAGGATTCGAACCTGCGACCGTAGCGGTCGCGCGGTTCCAGACTGAAGCGCCTAGAACCACTCGGCCACACCGGCCGGCCTATCGAGACGAATCAAATGATATCCAACAGTAAGGTCAACGTCGTCCATAACTAAGAGACTCACTCACCAGGTTTTAGAAAAACAAATGGGGAGTAATGGAGTGTAAATGAGGCTGAATTTGAGGGCAGGACGTCATTCGATTTGGGAACTTGGTCATCGCTGAGTAACCTCGTCACAACGCTGGGGTATCACCTGGCCGCGAGACGACAGGGCAGCGCCAGCAGCAGCCTCTGGTTCGAGTCCAGGCTGTGTCTGCCGTCGCAGTGGGTCCTTCAAGGGACATGGTGCCACAGCTCCACCGGCCTGCTGTCCGTGGCTGCTGCCGCCGAAGTTGAGGTCCTGAGAGTCACTCGGTGTCACTATGCCAGCCGCCGTCCGCAGCCTGCCGCTGGGGCGGGTCGAGACCTGCGCACAGCCGCCCCGCCACCGCGGAACGAAGAGCATAGGGGCCGCAGCCTGGCGGGTCACTTCTCCGGGAAGCGCCGCTGTCGCAACTGGCAGTGGCCTTGCCTTCGCTGCCGGGCCGGAGTCATGACGCAGCATCGCCAGGGCGCCGTCCTAGCAGCCGACGCCGGCTGCACCGTCCAGAACTCACGATGGGAGGCGTGCCTGCCTGATGTGAATTCGAGATAAAATAAAGTTATATTGTTAAATTGCCCACAGCGTTTCCACTGGTTCCCCACCACCTACGGCATGAGCACACACGCGCGATCCTACAAAGGTGCCACTACAGAGTGGTCCATGCAGTATATTCCATATATGAGCAGAAAATTTTCATGTCATTCAATCATCTTCTCTTCCCCAACGCCAGTGCCCCGCCAGTAACGACGTACGTGCGAACCAAAAGCAACTGTTTAACTTTCCTTTTTTCATAATTATTCCAAGATTAGCTTTGCTGTGTTCTTAACATTTCAAGAGTGTCAAACATTCCACTGGTAGAAATACTTTACTCTATCGCTAAATTCGGCTAATTGTCAACTTCGAGTCCATGAGCGATCGGTCATTTCCGCTTCAGTCTGGAACCGCGAGACCGCTACGATCGTAGGTTCGAATCCTGCCTCGCGCATGGATGTGTGTAATGCCCTTAGGTTAGTTAGGTTTATGTAGTTCTAAGTTCTAGGAGACTGATGACCTCAGATGTTAAGTCCCATGGTGCTTAAAAGACATTTGAACCAATATCAAATGAGCATCTGGAGAGATTGGCCAGAAGATGATGGGAATGACACACGTCGAAACGTCGTAGTATCGCAACACTACCACCCAGCTGGAGACTTGAAAATTTGTCATCTGATTACAATGTATTGTTTCAGTGGAAACCACAAATATCTTCTGTTTATTACCCAGGTAACTCCGCTGAGTTTCATGATAACTTTGTGGGACACCAGTTGGAGACGAAATGGAAGTAGCTGATGATGTTTTACCTTCCGATCCAATTTTGTGACTCGTGTGGATTTTACACTAATAAACAAAGTACTTCAGGGTTCATATTAGTGCAGAAGGAGTGGCAGTGACTTAATCCTGTGTTTCGGGTCAAAGCAAGGCCAGCGAACCATCTGGTAGCTGCTTCATAACTACACACATCAAAAAAAGTTTTGCATTGCCCCGGTTCCCAGAACTTCTGAATATAGACGTCAGCTGTGGATGTTGTATCACAGACACACTCCCTTTCACTGTTCAGATATGTCACTAAACCCGCCCAAAGGTGTAAACAACCATGCATGAGCAGCGCCTATTAGACGGAGGGGGTCCGACAGTCGATCAGTTCCAGTCATTCCACCAGGAATGGCTCGTGTTGTCTGTAGTTCAGCCATGCCTAGACGGTCAATACCGCGGTTCGATCACGACCGAATTGTTATTTTGTGCCAGGAAGGGCTCTGAAGAAGGGAAGTGTCCAGGCGTCTCCGAGTGAACCAAAGCGATGTTGTTCGGACATGGAGGAGATACAGAGAGACAGGAACTGTCGATGACATGCCTAATTCAGGCCGCCCAAAGGCTAATACTGCAGTGGATGGCCGCTACCTACGTATTATAGCTCGGAGGAAACCTGACAGGAACACCACCATGTTGAACAATGCTTTTCGTGCAGCCACCGGGCGTCGTGCTACGACGCAAACTGTGCGCAATAGGCTGCATGATGAGCAACTTCACTCCCGACGTCCATGGCGAGATCCATCATTGCAACCACGACACCATGCAGTGTGGTACATATGGACCCAACAACATGCAGAATGGACCGCTCAGTAGTGGCATCACGTTCTCTTCACCGATGAGTGTCGCATATGCCTTCAACCAGACAATCGTCGGAGACGTGTTTAGAGGCAACCAGGTCAGGCTGAACGCCTTTGACACACTGTCCAGCAAGTGCAGCAAGATGGAGATTCCCTGCTGTTTTGGCGTGGCATTATGTGGGGCCGACGTATGCCACTGGTGGTGATGGAAGGCGCCGTAACGTCTGTACGATACGTGAATGCCATCCTCCGCCTGATAGTGCAATCATATCGGCAGCATATTGGCGAGAAATTCGTCTTCATGGACGACAATTCGCGCCCCCATCGTGCATATCTTATGAATGACTTCCTTCAGGATACCGTCATCGCTCGACTAGAGTGATCAGCATGTTCTTCAGACATGAACCCTATCGAACATGCTTGGGATAGATTGAAAAGGGCTCTTTATGGACGACGTGACCTACCAACCACTCTGAGGGATCTACGCCGAGTCGCCGTTGAGGAGTGGGACCAACAGTGCCTTGATGAACTTGTGGACAGTATGCCACGACGAATACAAGCATGTATCAATGCAAGAGAGCGTGCTACTGGGTATCAGAGGTACCGGTGTGTACAGGAATCTGGACCACCAACTCTGAAGATCTCGCTGTATGGTGGTACAACAGACAATGTGTGGTTTTCATGAGCAATAAAAAGGGCGGATATGACGTTTATGTTGATCTCTATCCCAATTTTCTGTACAGGTTCCGGAACTCTCGGTACCGAGGTTATGAAACACTTTTTTTTATGTGTGTATAGTGCCGAAAGAGATCGATCCAAGTTCGTCGGTTAATTTTTCCTTCACAAAAATTCCGTCGCATAACGATGTTGGCCGAGTCGATCCCCAACTCGAGCATATGTAAAAAGGTAGTGTACCCTCCTCCAGTACACAGAGGAAGGGAATAGTTTAAAAGCCTAATAGCAGTGCTCAGTATACTATTTTTCTGAGATGACTGGTTGTACTGTTTGATTTTTACATATGTTTAATTTTTAAATGCGTACATTAATCAGCTTTTATCATCTCAATATAATAGTTTCTCCCTTTCTGCCCACAGTAAGAAATTGGTTACAAGTACAAAGACAACAATGTCAAGGGTCCCTGCGAGCTGCTCTGTAAAGTAATGTATAATCGCTTACCTTGTGAGACAGGCAAATGAATGAAGTCTTTTTCAATTTTGCTCCAGGTCAGCGACCCTGGGTCTGAAATACTGACTAGCTTGCGTTTGGTTTTTCACATTAATTTTAGGAATTTGGAGTTTGATTAGTAATTTCCACCTCACTAACACAATAAAAACAGCTGAACCACAATAACGAGCAAATAATATATTTCTTAATCCAAATTCAACAGAATTTTAGCTCCTGCATTTCAACAAAGCAGTCTGATCAAGATACAGATGCCAGATCTAAACTGAACGAATGTACATCACGTGTGGAACGAATAGTGTCAAGAAGAAAGATAGCCTGAGCGTCTAGTACTCACCGCCGTACGTGGAAGAATTTGGGTAAGTCCTTCTCCGTCTTAGATTGCCCGAGCCGGCTGAATAACCAACACACACAG
Organism: Schistocerca cancellata; assembly: GCF_023864275.1. NCBI lineage: Eukaryota > Metazoa > Arthropoda > Insecta > Orthoptera > Acrididae > Schistocerca > Schistocerca cancellata. The sequence continues at coordinate 623,350,924 of NC_064629.1, forward strand.
TGTAGCGTCCGGGACGGTCGGCGCGGAGGTGGCGGCGCGAGCCGTGGCGGACTAACAGCATCGCGACTCGCCATCGAACGCTATTAGCCTCCGAATGAACGAAAGCGCTTGTACCCGCTAACTGCGGACGCTTAATAGCCAGCTGTCGCGAGATGGAGTGCCGACTGGCAGCGATAAATCTGCCTAACTGCGGCGATCAGTCGGCCGCTAATGTCCGACGTGTCGCCCGCGCCCGCGCTGGCCCTCTAATTACTCCTAGCGCCGGGCTCGCCGCCCTTGTTCTAGCCGGGCGGCTACAAAATACACATAAGCCGTCTCCGCACGTGGCCGAGGAGGCTGCGCCGAGTCACCTGCCACCGCTGCACGCATCCCGCAGTGGCTTTCCCGGATATCAGAGACTGCCCACTAGGATGCCCTCCCTCAGTCTCAAAAAGAAAATTACACGGATGATTTAGCGACGATCTAATAGTGGTATACAATGCATTTCCCGTTGCAGTCAGTAGAGTTATCAGTCTTGAATTGTAGCGGCCGCTCGCGCCTCTGATGGGCCACTACTGTCGCTTCGTTATTGACCGTTCGCTCGGCCAATACAAACACGTGTATCCACTGACACTGTTGATGTCTGTGTGTCGCACGACCCTTTGATAGTGTTTATTCGTGTCACTATATTTTTGGCACATACAGTGTCTCCAGAATAATCCATTGTAATTAAAAAATAAAAAAAGTTGCGTGGTACGACGGCCTGGTGAAAATATTTCAACTGGGCGCCACTTGGGCGACTTGCGTGTCCTTAAAATCAACGGCAACGGGTTTTCCTTTGAAGATCACCCATCCAAATAACAGTTGGGCCCAGCGTTGCTTAATTTCGGTTATCGGGCAGGAACCGGTGTCACCAACGTGGCAAGAACGTTGTCTACATCTAGTGTAATGATGAGAAAACAAACAAAGCCAATAAAACATACAAAATTTTGCGAGCCTTGTAAGGCAACTCTGCTGTACTCTTTGCTTCTCCAGTCATCAAAACGTCATGGTTCTATATGATCTGAAGAATGAAACACGAAGACGAAGGCCACAAGGCACAAACACACACACACACACACACACACACACACACACACACACACATACACAGAGAGAGAGAGAGAGAGAGACAGAGTGGGGGGGGGGAGATGAGGGAACACAAATAGGTGGATAGCAAGAGAGGAGATAGGGAAAGCGAGGGGTGAGACAGGGAGCGATAGACATATAACGACTGAGATGCTGAGAGGGTGAAGTTAGTGAGAGAATAGGGGAAGACTGGGGAGAGGGGGGGGGGATAAAAACAGAGGGAAAAGGCGAAGAGAATTTATCAACAAAAAATATCGCACAAATTCTCCCTTCAATCACGAAATGAATTGCTAGTAAGCAATACACAGCAGTGGTGCCAACGGCCTTGCCGCAGTGGTAGCACCGGTTCCCGTCAGATCACCGAAGTTAAGCGCTGTCGGGCTCGTCTAGCACTTGGATGGGTGACCATCCGGTCTGCCGAGCGCTGTTGGCAAGCGGGGTGCACTCAGCCCTTGTGAGGCTAACTGAGGAGCTACTTGATTGAGAAGTAGCGGCTCCGGTCTCGGTAACTGACATACGGCCTGGAGAGCAGTGTGCTGACCGCATGCCCCTCCATATCCGCATCCAGGGATGCCTATGGGCTGAGAATGACACGGTGGCCGGTCGGTACCGTTGGGCCTTATGGCCTGTTCGGGAGGGGTTTAGTTTAATATACAGCAGTGACATAGTGGCTGACTGGAAAATAAAAACTGCAACGTGTTAGACTAGAATTTTAAACGCGTGGTGTAAGGATGTTTTCTATGACTTAATGTGAGAAAGTTGAATCGCAGTTACGAGTCGAAATTAAACAGTAGGTCCCATGTAAGCGGCTGTGTAAGTCAGTACAAAGGTCGGATGAAGATAAGGGCCTACAATCTCCAACACGACACTGCAGAATAACGTGTTCAAATCAAATTTCGTATACCTTCAGAGGCCTAATAACGGCCTGTCGAATCAATGTCACGTAGATTCGCTGCTGTATTGTGTCCCAAAGCTAGCCCGAAACTCTGTTAAGCAGGTGGTCTTCATATTTTGTCTTGTTAGTGTAGTAAGATATGGAAACGTACTGGTTAGCGTTAATTAAGCACATATCTAGGATTTTTCCTTACAGAATACATTTAGCATTATTTCGTAACAGTCACGATTTCGTGACATCAAATGAAAAAGAGAACTACTACAAAACGTACTCCTTTTTGGCAGCAACACTTCCTCATCAATGGATATAGAGGTGAAGGCCAACTTTCTACAAACACTGAAAGACGGTGCAGACACATCAATGCGGACACTGCCTATTTTCGACGTCAACGTGCAATAGCCACTCACAAACGTCAGGCGGCAACACTAGCAATGCAGGGTATATATATAACGTGTCGGGAGGGGGTTGGGGGAGGGGAGGATGCGGGAAACAGTGTATTCGCTGTCATAATGCGGGAACGGGTAGATTTATCTGACGTCCAAAGGACATTATCACTGGTTTTCTTGCCAAGAGTGGGTGCATCTCCGAAACGGGTAGATTTATAAACTATTTGCGGGCCGCCGAGGTTAAAGAATATCGTGCATTGCAAAATGGCGCTATCCAAAATCGGCACATAGGCAAGTGTGGTGCACCACGAGGCATAGATGACGGGGGAGAACGACGGCTGCGGAAATTGTCCAGGGGAATAGGTGTGAAATTGTTGAGCAGTTAACCACCCACATGAACCAAGGGGCGACCAGCACTGTCTCCTCAGCGACCATTCAGCGATCGTTGCTAAGCTTGGGCCTCCGCAACAGGCGCTTGGTTCATGCACCCGTGCTGACTGCTGTTCGACGTCGACGAAGGTTGGAATTTTCACGCCGATACCGCAACTTGACGTCCACTGGCTGACGACATGTGGCCTTTTCAAATTAATCACGCTTTATGATCCATCGCACAGATAACTGTTGGCATGTACGGCGTGAAACATCTGAAAGCAAACACCCAGTAACAGTCGTCTGAAGGATCCAGTCCGGGAGAGAGAGCTTTATTGTTCTGGAAGACACAGTGGATCCACACAAGTATGCATCTATCCTTGAGGACAATGTCTAACGCCAACTTGCAGTTTGTTTTTCCTCTGCCCGATGGCATCTACCAGCAGGACAATGCAATGTGTCACACGATTCGCAGTGTGCGTTCGTCGTTCGAAGAGCATCATGATGAGTTTACAGTATTCATCCCATCACGAAACTCCCCGGATTTAAACGCAATCGAGAATCTGAGTGATCACCTCGATGTAGTTGTTCTCGCCTTGGATGCTCAATAGAGGAACGTAGTGCAGCTGGATACGACACTGGAGTCGGGATGGCCCCACATCCCTGTCGGTATCTTCCAGAACCTCAATCACGTTGTTCCTTCACATCTCGTAGCGGTTCGCGCAGCGGATGAGGTTATTCAGGCTATGGACAGGTGGTCACATTACTGTGACTGGACGGTGTAAAACATAGCCACCTGGTGGCGATAAATGCCCGCACAAGTGCTCAAAGCCATCACAGTCGTTCTAAACGTTTTCTTTAGCTACACCATCTCGGTCTCGATATTACATTCTGCCCTCTAGGCAGCTATCTGACTGTATTATTCCAATTTTATGGGGTAATTACCTTCAGAATATCTGCCAATTTTTTGCTTCACTCTGTTCTGCTGGGCAGAAGGAGAAATGGTTCAAATGGCTCTGAGCACTATGGGACTTAACATCTGAGGTCATCAGTCGCTTAGAACTTAGAACTACTTAAACCTAGCTAACCTAAGGACATCATACACATCCATGCCCCAGGCAGGATTCGAACCTGCGACCGTAGCGGTCGCGCGGTTCCAGACTGTAGCGCCTAGAACCGCTCGGCCACCCCTGCCGGCCGCAGGAGGAGACTATTGTTCACAGGTTCTCTTGTATCCACTGTTTAATCTAGTGTGTACTTGTGCACAGCGTTAAAGTTTTCTCTTACGTTTAAAAATTGATTAAGGTATTGTTGCCCAATCGCTGATTGTCCGTTCGTTTCATGAAGCTACAACAGTTATCATTTGCAACAACCACATATAATCTCTCAGCAGCTACAATGTAGCTCACTGCTTCTTTGTTTTGTACACCACTATTTAGTAAATACTGTTAGGGAAGGTGGGGTGTTCCTCGAGTAAATCTACAAGACGTTGGCAGAACTATAATTTACAAGTCGGACGTGGTGCAAGCGAGTGTAAAACAATATCTGTGAATGTATTTCGGGTTGCCGACAACGACGAAATCAAAATTCCTGGAATACTGTGGAATGCCATCATTCCCCTCCACGACAGTACTCCGAAACATGGATAGGATGCACTTTAAGTATTTGGTTGGGAGTCATTATTCGATTTACTGTTCAGTCCAGATAATTAGGCGTGTGACATTGATATTTACCGTTTGCAACGAATTTGTTGTGTACTACTACGACCTCTCGTCTTTCGACTACTTAAAGACTTAAGCAGGAAGAATGCCGTCAGTTTTATCTAATAGTGAGGTAACGAATATTTGAAATATCAAATCACCAAAGACCATTATTTCGGGAGAGCTGCCTCCATTTTACTGTTTCGGTATGATAACCATGTGTGAAGGGCTTGGGCCGGTTGCTCGGTGTTTTTCTTCGAAAATAAAAAAAGTTGAGAACGTCCATGATGAACTTGTCCCTTAGGGTCGCAGTTGTAACGGGCGAAAATGTTTCGTGGACTTAAATTCCACTTGTTCCTACCACGCGAGAAAAGATAACGTGCTCTGCTATAATGTGCTGTTTATACCACGAAGCATTAATAATTTTCTTTTTTGTTCTGCTCCTCTAAGAGAGAGAATGTACGAACTGTAAGTTGCTTTAATGCATATTTTACGTCTCGCCGATTGCCGTTTCTTTTGATATACGGCGGACAGAAACCTTTATGGCGGTCTTGAAATACGAGGTATTATCTGATGTTATTTCTCAGTTTAATACTTCGTACACTCGTGCAAAAGTTAATTGTGAGTTCCGAGCTTAAAGCAGTCGGGTCCGCTAGCAGGCAAAATATGACGACGCGCCGGTTTTTGCACAATGCTTCGAAACAATAGTGCCGATCTACGAGCCCGGCCCAAATGCGAAATCGATGTATTCCAGGAGCAGAATAACGACACGGAGCTGTCTTGGCAAGTGGCTGCCCAGCAAGAGGGCGTTATACGGATGACATGCCGCGGTGAGAATTACTTCGTAAATTGTTTCTCAAGCTTGTGGTTTGCTTGGCGGTCACGGAAAATGTTACCTGAGCTGAGTCACCGCAGAATGGCCGTAGTCGTACAAAAGCGACTCGTAAAGTTTTCAGTGGTTCTCTTTTAGCAGAGTCCCTCTGTCTTTTACATAGAGTGTATCTTTCTCTTTCTTTTAACTTAATTTAAGTGGTTTGTCCTTTGTACGCATTCTGTCTCTCTGTCTCCCTCCCTATCCCTTCCTCTCTGAAGAAAGTAACTGATTGGTACGTACATGGACATATATTTGGTTCTCTACATTTTCCGGTGACAAACATAATGTGCCAAAAATTACTTTTTATTTAGGTCTATGTGAGCTATAGTTAATCTTACTACATCTTCACGATCCCTAGTGAAAATAGTCTTTGTGAAGTTAAAACTGTATGACAGACCAAGAATCGCCGAAGTTGTAACTTGTCATAAATGGTAAACATTTCATGAACTACATCTTGGATAAATTAGTTTAAGCCTTCAAGTATTTAAACAGACACATTACATTCGGAAATTCGTCAGAGAAAGGTGACTGTTTTGGGTATAAACTCCACTTCCTTCGCTCTTTTCCAAAGATTTTCGGTCTAGATTTTCCATCCCCACACTTAGATTTGTAATTTGGTTCCAACCTATGTCTTTCGACCTTTATGTCCATATGCACACATCAAATAAGGGTTTTGAACATCTCTTTCACAATTTACTGTGAAAATTTCTCGAATTCCAAAGCAACTGTTATGAAAAACGAGACAAAGCTATCCATCTGTTTTATGAATAGTTTACGCCGTAGGTAATTTCCTGTATTTTGTGGTGTCTTTCGGATATTTTTAATGAAATCTGGGGTAATTATTTGTACACAACAAGGCATTTACTGCATTTAAATGGGCGAACATTTGACAAGGAAGGTTGTATAATGTGGAGGACACGTACCATGCATATGGTATGATGGTTGTTTGAAGCGACTGGATTAAGGAAGCTCAGGACCTGATGTGGTCAAGGTAAGTTTTTTGCGGCAGCTCCTGGACCTCAGAATCTGCAATCGCTGGATAATACTGTAGATGTTGTACAGCTAAAAACATTTGTGGTAATTCTCGGCAAATTTAGTTCTCCCGACACAGACAACAAGAAAGAAACGTAACAGCTCGTTAAAAAAAATGAAAAGCTGACTAAAACTGTTCCACGTCAGCGCTACCTTATCAACTTGCAGATACTTGGTTTTCTTCAGTCCACCTTTTAGCTTTACCTAGGCTTTTGTGGTTTCATTAATGAGACACATGCACCAGTAATAGACTTGGAAGCAGTCATTGTAAATACGCTAAACAGTCTCAGAGTTCTCCAATTAAAGTGACATATTCCATTCGTACTGCAACGACTCAGTGACTGGCTGACACACTAAATGTTTGGAAAGAAGCAAGGCACAGCGCTAAAACATCATTGCAGCTTCGTTTTTCAGACTTAAATATGCACAACAGCTACTGTACAGTGGTCCTAATATAATCCCGTATTGATTGCAAGAACATGTCCGACGAAAGTTAGGGATTCAGTTTGAGTCCCAGTTCTTTACATAGTTTAATGCTACCAGGAAGGTTTCAGAACAGGATAAGCACTTCTACAGAGTGTAAGATTCATTCTACAACCACTTTCTAGGTATTACTTTGTCTCAAAACGCGACGAACCCAATGATGGTGTCTAATATGGTGTAATTTTTTGGAGGAACTTTTTGGAAACGTCTCAAGCACTTAGAGATTGTTACCAACTCCAATTTTCGTTTAAAGAACTAAATGTCACAATAAGTGAGACAAATTTTTGAATCCCCGGCAATTATCTGTATTATATGAAGTAAGTAAAAAGTGCTGTCAAAGTAGCCGTTACGTATGTGATCAAATTCGCATGATGACGTATTGTAGAACACGAGAGAGGTCTTACTATTTGATTTATGGGTGTAAGGCCGTCGTCCAAGGGAGAGAATTATTGACTACGGGCTTATGCCCATAAATCAGTTATCAGCAATATCGCAAATACCGGCGGTGAAAGCCTCAATTTTATGATGAGAGAGGTCTATCAATTATGAAAAATATCATCGGACCGTTCTATGAAATTACAGTTAAGAACTACACCGATGAATTGTAGGAAGTCAACAATCACAGGCTCTTGCGCAAAATGTATAAAAGATATTCGAAACTCTGTTACGAGTATATAAATGTCACAGTCATCTAAAGTCCAACATAGTGACAAGATAGACGACACTCTCCAATATTTTCGTTACCGACAACAGATGAGAATGGCGCCATATTGCTGGAGTAATTAGAATTCTTTCAACATCAATATCTACATCTAAAAACCACAAATAACCTTACAGACCATAGCTTAAGGTTCTTGTAGTACCACTATCATTTCTTCCAATTCCTGCTTCGTGAATTTTACGTGAGCACAACCAATGCCGGTGAGCCTCCTTACTAGTTCTGATTTATAAGTTTTTCCCATTTCGATAAAGGTACACAGAAAGAAGCAGTTGACGGTCTGACTCTTCTTGGGACGTACATTCTCGGAATTTCAACTGTAAATTTCTCCATGATGCACGACGCCTCACCTGTAGCGGCTGCTAATAGAATTTGATGAGCATTTCCGTAACGCTCTCGCGCTTACTAAACGAACTGCTAACGATAATCCCGCTCTTTTTTTTATCATCTCTACCTTTTCATTGTAATTACTTGGCAAGTGTCCGAAACAGACAAGCGATGTTCGGTCGAACGTGTGTTTTGTAAGCTGTTTCTTTCTTGAATTAATTGGTTTTCTTTAGCAGTCTTCTGATTTCCCTAGAACTAGTTTTATGTGGCCATTCTGCTTTAGTTCGCTCCGGATGGTTGCTCTTAGGTAGTTTATGGCTGTCACTGTTTCCAAAGATTTTTTGCCAATTTCATTTTCTTACACCGTAGGTTAGCTGCCAGCATCTGCACCAGTCGTTGATTTCGTTGCAGCTTTAGACGGTTGCAAGGTCGTCATCCGCGAACAGCCTTAGGAAGCTTCCGACTTTATCCCCTAGATCATTTATATACAGCGTGTAAGAAAACTTTCAGGGAACATTTCTTCACACGTAGAGGAAAAAAATATGTTATATGGACATGGACCCGGAAACACTTTATTTCCGTGGTTCAAATGGCTCTGAGCACTATGGGACTTAACTTCTGAGGTCATCAGTCCCCTAGAACTTGGAACTACTTAAACCTAACTAACCTAAGGACATCACACACATTCATGCCCGAGGCAGGATTCGAATCTGCAACCGTAGCGGTCGCGCGGTTCCGGACTGTAGCGCCTAGAACCGCTCGGCCACCCCGGCCGGCACTTTATTTCCATGTTAGAGCTCAGTTTCTACGACTCTTCAATACATTAAGCATGGGTAACACGCTCGAAACGAACATATCAGCACAGTATGAAACAGTTTTCTAAATGAAAAGCTCAAAATGCCCTCTGTTACCAATGATACACGAAGCCGCCGTCGCATTGAATTCCTGATATGCTGATGTATCCCTGAATAATTTCGTACTGCCTCACAGGCTTCCACAATACGGACACAAGGGCTCTGTATATCACGTAGCGAGGTTCCGTACACAAGAGCTTTCAAATTTCACCACAAATAAAAGTCTAGTGCGTTTGGTTCTGGAGAGCGTAGAGGTCAAGGAACTGGTCTACTTCTGCCTATCCATCTGTCACGAAATGTGTTATTTAACATTATCAATGAAATGAGGAGCTCCATCTTGTAGGAAGTACGTGTCTTGTCACACTTGTAAAGGCACATGTTTCAGCAGAACCGGTAGATTATTCTCTAAGAAACCATGGTACGTTTCTCCTTTGAGCCTGGAGGAAGAACATAAGGCTCTAACAAACAGTCACCAACAATGTAGGCCCAATCGCTGACAGAAAATCTTTGTTGATGACGTGAGTGCCGAATTTCGCGGGGATTCTCGACAACCCATAATAAGTAATAGGAGTGGACCCAAAATTGAACACTGTGTGACTCCCTCCATAATTCTCCCTAAATTTTTTTCTTTTTCCAGCACTGACTGAATTATTCGGCACAATTATTTGGATTCTGTTTATTAAGTATGTCTCAAACAAATTGTGATTCCCGTGACTAATGTGATTATAAAGAGATTTAGAAAATGAGATGCAACACGGAAAGAAAGTGTTTCCCGACCCATGTCCATCAACATCGTTTTATTCTTCTATGGCTGAGGACTGTTTGCTGAAAGTTTTGCATACATTTTTGTTACAGTAGCAGCTCTATAAAGTTTTATTCGGATACTTCCGAAATTAATGTTACACCTGGTTACTTCGTCCCGCTAGGAACAACGTGTTGAGTCTTGCCTGCTAGGACGTCCTGAGTCCGTTAACAAATCACTTCTGACACTCGGTGAACTTTTATTTTGTCCACTAAACGACAATGCGGAGTTGTTTTGGAGCCTTACGGAAGTTATAGCACACGGCATCAAACTGGGAGCAGTTATCTAGGGCACTATTGATCTCAATAACGAACAGAGCGGGCTGAAGTTTACAAAATCACTGTGAAATTCATGCTGATTCCTAAAGACAATATTTTCATTCAGTAAAAAGGTGATAACAGACGAGGATGCAACGTGTTTGTTAATTGTGTAACAGGTTAGTTGGTTGGTTGATTTGGGGGAGGGGGCCAGACGGCGAGCTCACCGGCCCCAGCGGTTTAGGGAAAAATGGGAATGGAAATCATTCGTGCCCTTTCAAAGGAACCATCCCGGCATTTGCCTGGAGCGATTTAGGGAAATCACGGAAAACCTAAATCAAGAGGGCCGGACGCAGGTTTCAACCGTTGTCCCCACGAATGCGAGTCCAGTGTGCTAACGACTGCGCCACCTCGCTCGGTCGTGCAGCAGGCTGAACCTAGAGACATAGCCTTCAAATACGTCCATTCTTGAAATCAGCAATAATCAGCACCTTTTTCCAATCGATTGGTACCTTTAGTGACTACAGTGACTGCTGCTGAAAGGGGAGCAAGTTATTTAGCATTATCTGTAGCGAATCGTACGTGTATATCAGATGTGAAAGAAGCAAAATTTGGTTTCCAATATATTGAACGATTCTCGCGTTGCTTTCTTTACGCTCAGTTTGGCTTCGTTCACCTTTTGTCTCTCAAATGCCTTTTGACTTAGCTTAAATCTGTGATGAGGCTTCCTTTGTTTTCATAGCATTTTGGTGATATGGCAGGTCTTTCTCACCACTCACAACCTTGCGTGGCACATACATGTCTAAGGCGTATTGCACAATGCTTTTGAATTTTATCCATTTATGCATCCCTATTTCCTATGGAGTAAGTGCGTGATTGGATGACCTTGAAAAGTAGTTGAAACCAGGTAGGTGAAAGTATGATAACCCCCTTTTCGTACTCATATAAGCGACACGTCGGTCCCTATGTGTGTTTTAAATTCAGATTGTCCTGTTTGAATACTATGATTAGGTTTGCAGTATTCCTCACCAGCTCCTTTGGGATTCTGGAATATGTTTGACTCGGATAAAATATATCAACAGCGATATGGTGACCGAAACAGAAATATCGCCTAATTTGATCTTTGTTTTCCACAGCAACATCGTCAAATATGAACACTGTGTTTGGCTTTAAATTTTCCGGCGGAGGGATATCACTGCTCTCACTGAATGTTGTGTATGTCACACCATATACACCCTGCAGAATTTCCTGTAATAGTTAGTATTTGGGCTGAAACGGTGTTTTTGAAAATACACATACATATTGAAAGCGGACTCCATCTAAATGTGTTAGCAGCGAAATGAGAACATTTGTCTTGCTGCAATTGGGTGAACCTACAATTATTACACGTATGTTGTCGGGAAGGAATACGCCATTCTTTCTTCTTGCTCACCGTCACAGCTCCAGTCGCTTACAACAAAGTCTTGATGCTTCACCCACTCTGCCATGATACCTACAACGTCAGGTACTAGCGTGTAATGGGTCTTTATATAAAATAGTGAACACTGTGCCCTGTCCATGATACCGACTATTTCAGGTACTGGCGTGCAATGGACTTTTATGGAGAATTTAGTTAAATAACACAATTTTCTGCTGTTGTCAGTTTCCAGTGAAAATACTGTTGCAATAGCTTTAATACTAGCATTACAATAAGGGGTAAGAAATAAGAAACACGTACATGGTTATATACTTTTTTATTCAGTAATCATGCACAGGATGCACTACATCAACTGGTTCTTTCTTTATCTTAACGCCAGTACAGAATATAGAAAATAAAGCCTTCTTGTAAGCACAGAATTCAGCATGTATTTCTCTCAAATTATTGGCAGTACAGTACTGACCCATTGTTCGACGTCGTCTACATGCACACTGTTCATATTTAGATACTCTGCGATGTCTCTATATATAGCTTTAACACAAGGCAGCCATCTGTTCGATCTCTCCAGCACAATGGATAGTACCATCTGTAGATCGAAAAAGTTTTTAACGGTGGATGTGTCACCTGATTTCACGCGGAGTGCAGTGTCGTTGTACACTGTTGTAATGGATATAGTTAGAGCAGCACAGTAAATGTCCAGAGAAGGACGCCTTGGGCGATACTCGGCGGTCGATTCCTGCATGATATACGCTTTTGCACGACAGAGTTCATCCCATTTCACCTCCATAAACAGCACTTTAATACTTTTAGCTGCATTCTCGATCTTTATCACAATACACCACTCCCTTTCTGTGGTTGCTTCTATACCAATAAGTAAACGTTTCGTACCACTAGCAGTTAAATTATACACAGAAGAGAAGAGTAGTGGCGCACAAGGCTTAACTGGTATCTTCTCATCCACTACATCCTCACTCTGTCCATGCAGTGTCACTGGAATATACTGTAATTGCGCTTATGATGGAGTCCAGTACCGAACTGCGTAATGCTGATTAGGACCCCCGGTTCACTTCAGCGAGTCAGAGGCTGGCTATGTGTTTTCCGCCGACAATAACAGCGTACTGTACTGCTCAATCAAACTGACCAGGTGCGTGACGGGATCGCAGGTTGCTGCCACATCTGTGACAGAGCCCGACAGGCTGTAGGACGTGGCATTCGCTGATGAGCAAAGAAGAAAAACCGTTACAAGCGATGATAGAAGCACAAAGACCCTCTCACGGCAGTAAACACATACATTCAGCAGGTGGTACTTACCATTCCGCGGCTTCTTCGTATTCTGTTGCTGCTGTGGCTGGACGGCGCTGGACGATCTCGACTGGCGCTTCATTCAGCGCCCAGAACTGCAACTAATTCTGCAGAGCTGCTGGTCCCGCCTTATATCCCCATTGTAATCGGATTCTGCGTTCCTTTTGACTACTACCAATTTCAAGCGCCTCTTGTGGTATAATTTTGTTATGGGGGATGCACTTGGGCTTTCCATCCAGTAGAATCAGGGTTCAAGTCGCGGAAACGGCACCGCCATTTTTAATTTCCCGTCAATGCCCGAGGAGGGCGGGGCGGGGGGGGGGGGGACATCAGCGCAGCCCTGGTACATAGAAATTCGTAACTAAATTCTAAATTCCTGCCAAAATTCGAAATTTCCTACCAAAATTTGAAATTCCCGTCAGTAAGTTAGATTGGGGGAGGGTGAGGGTGGGCAGTGGGGGAGGGGGCGTATGGGCCCAAATGCAGGCTGAGAAAAACGCGTGACATCATCTGGGGTTGGGGATGGTCAGCGATGGGGTTGGTCATGGTCAAGAGCTGGGGTGGGCGACGGTGGGGGTGATTAATTGATCAATTTAAGTTATTTTCTTATCAATTTTGTACCAAAATTGCGCTCGTAACCCCAACGCCCTACTACTGAAGACTACATTCTCCTTCTCATTCTGTCTAGTGGAAAGACCCATATATTACACAGTTTCGAGGAGTGATTTGGAACTTGCGAAATGGAGGAGTCGGCTGGCAGCCCTCGTGACGTTGAGGTGGCCATTCATCGGATTCGGGATCTTTCCTGAATGTAGTTAGCTACATAACTTTTAATCAATGAATTTAGAACTGTGAAAAGTTTATCCCAATGTCGTGGGCAAAATGAGGTTGGTGACACTTACTTTGATTTTCATAGTGTAGCAGAGCGGAGAGTTAATCTGGGACCCCAAAAAGCGTTTCTGATTCAATTTGTAGAGTAGTTCTAGGATTGGACAAAAATATGGATACAAGGCGAGAAACTCACGCTTTGACGTAAATCCAGATGCTGGCTATGCCTGCTCATTGGGCTGATGTGTTTGACCACGAAAGGCACCTCTGCAATATCCTCAACATGTTGCCTGTATCAGTCGTGGTCAGAAATGTGTTCTGTTTAGTTGTGAGTGCATTGTGTCGGAGCTACGTGAATTTGAACGTGGTCAAATTGTTGGTGCTCCTGTGGTGGGTGCTTGCGTAACTGTCGTAGCCAAAGTGTTTAGTGTTTCAAGAGGCACGGTATCGAAGATCTATACCGCGCGCAGGGAAAGCGGAAAAACATCAAACAATGTCAAAACGCAGACGAAATTCTGTGTTGCAGTATCTTGATAGACGGTCATTGAAGAGGATTATGCCGATTTGGTTTCTGCTATATGGGTACATATTCGAAGTGCTGTTGCTCGCCTTACACAATACAGAAACAGCCCGCATGCAGTACCCTTTCCAAGGATGTTTACCAGAATTTTAATAGATTTAATAAGGCTGCTATAGTTCCTAAGAAACATTCTTCTTCTGAGAGTGCAGATAAACAAATGCGTGCGAGAATGAAGAGTTTTTTCAGCTGGTAGAACGTATTCCTGCAATATGCACATGCATTTCTTCATCAGTAACTGTGTTGTACATTACAAAATCATTTCAAAAGCTGCACCACGATGGTTTAGGTTATTACCATTTTCCTTGTCAATAAACATGTCATGTAACACTTTTATAAAGAACATACAGCAAAAGGAATTTAACTTTGTCACAGTGAAAAAAGTAGTTGGTAGTTCACACTACGCTGTTCGGTGTTATCGATCTGATACATCATTATTTATTTCTGTAAATGCTGTGCTGCTCAGTCACTGTACCACTGTACCAACCACGGTATGTACGATCAGAGGGGTAAAATAACCACACGTGAACTAGATGAGAAAGTCCGTAACTATGGCAAGGAAACGGTAGGATAATTTGTTACCAAGGTCTGTGCATCTTACTCCGTTAGATTTTGAATTTGCTTTATGTGAATAGTGTGTGTGTGTGTGTGTGTGTGTGTGTGTGTGTGTGTGTGTATGTAAGCATGTGTGTGTGTGTGTGTGTGTGTGTGTGTGTGTGTGTGTGCATGTAAGCGTGTGTGTGTGTGTGTGCGTGTGTGTGCGTGTGCGTGCGTTCGCGCGCGTGCGCGTTGTGTGTGTGTGTGTGTGTGTGTGTGTGTGTGTGTGTGTGTGTGTGTGTGGTGGGAATAAAGTTTAGACCTCTATTTCCGGCAGATATCGCAGTCGTTAAGGGCCAGGTACTGTCTCACATTACCTAGCATGCTTTGAGTGTGGAACTGGATAAGAACTCAGAGAGGGGCAGGTTTCTTTAAAGATTCGTGTTAAGAGTGACTTCTGCACATATTCTTAATTTCTACAGTATTTACTTATTCTCCTAAGACAGCGATGAAAATAAAATTAGAACTAAAAGGCGACAAGAAGTGTATTAACTTTAGCGGGAACTGAAAAGCCAGGCAATGATCATATCTCACAAGGAGAGGACGCCTACTCGTCATCGCCGAATTCGTCCAAATTCATGGTACATGTAGGGCGTGGTGAGACAAGAAAGTGCTCCAAGTGGAAACTCGAGATGGCCAAACGTTTAGGAAATAACAGAAATTCTGATACGGATCTATCACCACGTGCACCTTATCAATTGTCCCTGTGACATTCTGTTTATAAAGCGGTGTTTGGCTCTGGTAAGACATCGGATTTCGCATTGAAAGGGTCGTAGGTTCCACTCCAGCAGGTGGCAAATATTTTTGTGAGCCTTGGCAATGCGTACACTACTGACATCACAAATAACCGCAACATCATATAGGTTATTTTATTAATTTATATAAGTACAAGAAGTATAGGCATATGATGAAATGCGGGACTGCAAACATTTAAAACCTATATGATGTTGCGGTTATTTGTGATGTCAGTAGTGTAAGCATTGCCAAGGAGCACAAAAATATTTGCGACCTGGTGGAGCCGAACTTGCGACCGTTTCAATACGAAATGCGATCTCTTACCGCTGAGCCAAACACCGCTTCCTAAACATACTGTCACAGGGACAACTGATAAAGTGCACATGGTGATAGAGCCATATCAAAGTTTCTTTTATTTCCTAAACGCTTGGCCATCTCGAGTTTCCACTTGAGGCACTTTCTCGTCACACCACGCCCTACATGTACCATGAATTTGGACGAATTCTGTGATGACGAGGAGGCGTCCTCTCCTTGTCAGTAGCAGCATGAGACGACTGCTTTTGTGTGCAACAGAATTAGCAGCTGCTCTACTAAGAGGAGGCTGCTATTGGCGCGGCGAGCGCCGTGATTTAGAACCAGAGACAGTGTGTGACGAATGCAGTCATTCTTCGTGAGGCGGACGATCATATCTCGGCAGCGCGTGCCGCTCGCCTGGGTCGGCGACCGTAAATCTTGAGGCCGCTATCAGATTTCACTGAGTGATCACCAACAACTTTTAACGACGAAAATTTGATACTGCGTACCGACGAACCCACCAAAATTCCTGCGTCGGTGAGTGACTGGTTACTACGGAGCGAAGAGCATTCACTAACAGCTATACTGCCGACAAACAGCAGTAAACTACTTTTTTGTTACTTGGGGCATACAGAGGATCATAAAAGGCTTACCTAATACGTCTCGTTTTACAAATGTGAACAAGCAGGGGGAGAAGGTACAGGTGGGTCTTATAGGCAACTACAGGCTGAACCATCATGTACACGATTGTATAGTTTCGATTACTTTTTTGAACACTCCACTGACGAGTTAATTACACTTCCATATAATATTAAAAATTTTACGAATACTTTCATAACAATATCTTAAGAATTAAATGTTTCCTGTAGACATATACAATGTGCTTAAATCTACCGAGTAGAATTCTTTCCCATAGATCCATAAAAACAAAAAAGATGTAATAATAGTATGTGACGAAATGGTAACAAAAGAACGGTGTCTTGATCCTCCTCTACCAAATAGCGAAATTTCATTTTCTGGAAGTTTACATACAAAATCGCCGAGAAAACTTCACAGAAATGGTAGGCACAATTGACTTATTGCCGACCACGCTACATCACACGTGCACAAAAAGCTAATTTTAAAATACCTAGGACCTCAAATAATGTTTAAGTGTGTGACCCTCCACAATTAAGGGAAACCGTTTCACGTATAGAACTGCCACATTCTAATATCGATTAGCAATTATTCATCGACAGAAGTGCAATCCGGAATACAACAATGGGATAAGCCTTCATTATTGACAGTTTGATCCTGCTCTTGCGCAGAATGGAGCAAATTCTGCAACTATAAAAATATTTGATCACATATCTTCTGAACGGAAGGTATATTTTGATAATGAAAACTGCTTTAAAAGCAAATACAAATTATTTCTATTTGACAACCAGATCCAATTCCATCGAAACAGTTGTGCACAGTGACTGTAGCATATTGCAAAAAAAGAAAAGGTTATTACAGATCTAGATTTCAGCTACTGAATAGCTACCTTCAGTGCGTTTGAACCGAAACGTAAAGACTTGTCAAGCTTGTGATAATACACGTTACAATATGACTTCATGATTCTAAGTTAAATTCAAAGATCAGCGACTCCTTTTTCCATCTATTTCACAGTCTTCCATTCTACAGATGTTCCACATCACAGTGACATATTGCAGATGTGGCCCATGAAAAGAAACAACGATTACAAGACCATATGATGTCAGAGACAGCAAAGGACTTGGAAAATCAGTTGAACGGAATGGACAGTGTATTAAAAGGAGGGTATAAGATGAACACCAACAAAAGCAAAACGAGGATAATGGAATGTAGTCGAATTAAATCGGGTGATACTGAGGGAATTAGGTTAGGAAATGAGGCACTTAAAGTAGTAAAGGAGTTTTGCTATTTGGGGAGCCAAATAACTGATGATGGTCGAAGTAGAGAGAATATAAAATGTAGACTGGCAATGGCAAGGAAAGCGTTTCTGAAGAAGAGAAATTTGTTAACATCGAGTATTGGTTTAAGTGTAAGGAAGTCGTTTCTGAAAGTATTTGTATCGAGTGTAGCCATGTATGGAAGTGAAACATTGACGATAAAAAGTTTAGACAAGGAGAGAATAGAAGCTTCCGAAATGTGGTGTTACAGAAGAATGCTGAAGATTAGATGGGTAGATCACATAACTAATGAGGAGGTATTGAATAGAATTGGGGAGAAGAGGAGTTTGTGGCACAACTTGACTAGAAAAAGGGATTGGTTGGTAGGACATGTTCTGAGGCATCAAGGGATCACCAATTTGGTACTGGAGGGCAGCGTGGAGGGTAAAAATTGTAGAGGGAGACCAAGAGATGAATACACTAAGCAGATTCAGAAGGATGTAGGCTGCAGTAGGTACTGGGAGATGAAGAAGCTTGCACAGGATAGAGTAGCACGGAGAGGTGCATCAAACCAGTCTCAGGACTGAAGACCACAACAACAACATGATAACTTAGAAGGGAAACACATTATTTTAATTTCATTTTTTGTGTATATAACCTTCGGATACCATCCATTCAGCCGTCTTTACACTATCTAAAATAATTAGTACCTCTTAATGTTGCTGATTAGTTGAGTCTTTAACAGCATTGACATAAAACACGAATTTGGAGAAGGAGATTAGTGTTTAACGTCACGTCGACAACGAGGTCATTAGAGACGGAGCGCAAGCTCGGGTGAGGGAAGGATGGGGAAGGAAAGCGGCCGTGCCCTTTCAAAGGAACCATGCCGGCATTTGCCTGAAGCGATTTAGGGAAATCACGGAAAACCTAAATCAGGATGGCCGGAGACGGGATTGAACCGTCGTCCTCCCGAATGCGAGTCCATTGCGAGTCCAGTGTGCTAACCACTGCGCCACCTCGCTCGGTAAACACGAATTAGATAAGAGTTATAACTATGTCCTTTTAAATATTGTCAATATAATTAAATATTTCTAACAAGTCCGTAAGCTCCACAGTTGTCCCAAAAATCTGTGAGAAGTATGAATCGCCTACCCTGAAGTATTTTTCAACATAACCTGCACTATGCATCCCACCAGTAATCGTGAGTATATCTGTTTAGTTCAGGTTATTCACTGTCGATTTCATGTTTTGCGTATTCGGTCACATATCTCGATTCAGTATTTTATTCTAATAATATGTAACATAGCAATCATAATGATTGGTCATTGCAATTTTATGCCACGAGGAAAAGGCTTTGAACGTGGAATGGTAGCTGCAGCTAGACTCATGGGACATTCTGTTGCTGAAATCGTTAGGGAATTCAATATTCCGAGATCCGCCGTATGAAGAGTGTGCGAGAATACCAAACTGCATTTATTACCTCTCACCAGAGACAAGACTGTGACCAACGGCCTTCACGTAACGACCGACAGCAGTGGAGTTTGGTCGAAGTTGTCAATGATAACAGATGAGCAAGACAGCTCGAAATAACGGCAGAAATCAATGTCGGACGTTCGACGAACGTATCCGTTAGGACCGTGCGGCGAAATTTGGCCTTAATGGGCTATGCCAGCAGACGATCGACGCGGGTGGCTATGCTCACAGCACGACATCGCCTGCAGCGCCTTTCCTGAGCTCGTTACCGTATTGGTTGGACAATAGACGCCTGAAAAACAGTAGCCTGGTCGAATGAGTCCCGATTTCAGTTGATAAGAGCTAATGGTAGGGTTCGAATACGGCGCAGACCCCACGAAATCATGAACCGAAGTTGTCAACAAGACACTGTGCAAGCTGGGGGCGGCTCCATAATGGTGTGGCCTATGTTTACATGGAATGGACTGGGTCTTCTATTCCAAATGAACCTATCATTGACTAGAAATGAATATGTTCGACTACTTGGAGACCATTTGCTGCCGTTCATGGACTGCATGTTCCGAAACAACGATTTGGCCACACAGATCGCTCGACATGAATCCCATAGAGCATTTGTGGGACATTATCGAGAGGTGGGTTCGTGCACAAAACCCTGTACCGACAGCACTTCCGCAGTTGTGGTCGGCTATACAGGTAGCATGGCGCATTATTTCTGCAGGGGACTTCCAAAGACTTGTTAAGTCCATACCACGTCCAGTTGTGGCACTACGCCGGATACAAGGAGGTCCCAGACGGTATTAAGAAATATTAGAAGGTAACACATGGTTTTTGTCACCTACGTGTAAACGAATATCTGTTGGTTATACGATTCTACAACAATTCGCTAAACCTCAAATTGTCGCGCTAGAACCGTGCTCGTTTTAGGAGATATTAGGAACCAATATATTGCCATCGAAGTTCAAGTTGAATCTCGTTTACTTCCACGAAAAGCGAATATTTAGAGTAGTCCGTCATTAAGGCTTTGTGCTGGCACGTATTAGTTAAAAGTTAGCAACTGAGCCAAAGAGACATCCATCATCTATATGTAAACCATTAGTATACGGACAGAATTACCCACACACTCTTGGGAGGTTTCCCAGGAAATGGCAACGACAGTGTTTTTATATTTTGCGCTCTTCGTTTCCTGTGGACAGACGATGACTTCTTCCCATCGACGTATTGTCCAAGATACCGGATGAAATGGTTCCAGTGACATCGTCCTTAGTCATGGCATTTGTGTCGAATATAAACACGCTTTACGCTTGCGACACTTCCAAGACATACCGACACAACCTGTCAGCAAACGTCATCGTCACAGCCATGGATAATGGCGCCTCATTAGACTGTCATTCGTAAGTCATCGGCGTATCGTATAACCCTAAGTTTTTGTCCTGGGGGCCCGCATCTCGTGGTCGTGCGGTTGCGTTCTCGCTTCCCACGCCCGGGTTCCCGGGTTCGATTCCCGGCGGGGTCAGGGATTTTCTCTGCCTCATGATGGCTGGGTGTTGTGTGCTGTCCTTAGGTTAGTTAGGTTTAAGTAGTTCTAAGTTCTAGGGGACTGATGACCATAGATGTTAAGTCCCATAGTGCTCAGAGCCATTTGAACCTTTTTTTTTTTTTGTCCTGGATAACGTACATATTCCTGAAAAACTGACTGAGACAGTGGCTATGTTAAGCAGAGAGTGCTCCTGTTATCGCGATGAATGTAACAGTTCCAATTTCTCTCACGTGGCTGGTCTGCCGTCTGACGTACTAGCCGTCGACATCGGTACTCCCAGCTCGCAGTTGTCAGTTCGTCCTCCTCTATTACTTTAGCGACAGTGCATCTTATTCATTCAGGTCCTGCTGTAGGTCAAGGTGAATAATGAGCGATGTTGTCTCCCACTGTTAGTTTCTTGCGTGCAGTAGCAAAGATAAAGTCTCACTTTTGATCTTGAGTATTAATCCTTTCAGAGACGCAGTAGACCAAGATCTTGCTGGGCCCTGGGACCTTTGAGTTCACCCACACTAAATCCGCCGTTTCTGACAAAAGCTTATGTAACGACACCACGTTTTATGAAGGTAGCACTTTCTACATAGTTATGATCTCTATCTTTCCGGGGTAGGTGATATCCATCAATTAGCAACTATACAGTGGAGCGTAGCCAAGATATTGAGATTACGACGACTCATACGTCTCATGTTTTGTGTACTTAATTTAATAACCTTTGCCATTAGAGGTAGGAAATGCAGTATGAGATACAAAACTAAGTTTCTTGATATCCATACATTATGCCGTAGAGATATGTCGAGGTATCAGATTGACTTATCGAAGTATCACACGTGATGTAATGTGACTGAATAATTATTCGGTAGTTTTAGAAGCTGTGACCTACTCGCGGGTACACAAACAATGACACGAGAAGTATTAAAAGGTACTTATTCACTTCCAGCCTATTAACACGAAATACTGTCTTCAAACTATCGATTTCCGTCAATAATTACTGCCATGAGAGCTGAGAATGGTCAGTACTGACTGAAGTCAATAGTCTGACAACAATATTTCAAGGTCACAGACTGGAAGTGACTAGAGCATTCGGTAGTTACAGGAATTTCGGTGAATGCATGTTAAGAGTAGACTGGTGCATCAATATGTTGACTTTAATTATTTTCAATAACTTTGCTGTCTAGTGTGTGGTAGTCACGTGTTGTTTCTTGCCTTCCGCTTCCGTTAGGCTCGTTTCGTGATGTAGACGCAATGTAGGCGTCGTCTGGCGGTACGTGACACACGTTCGGCGCCTCCGGTAGTGTTAGTGTTTTGGTCACACAAGCATTGCTGCGTGAATTGCTCACTACCCACTGTCACCAGCTCTCGCGGCGATCTTCTTCACGTGAAAAGCCAGTCGTCGAATTTAAAGTATTTTTCCAATAAGTGCTGTTACCTGTTGAAATATAGGGGTTTGTAAAATATTCGTCTGATTTCACAAGACTGTATGTTCTACGCAAATTAAGATGCCAGTTTTAATTTGTCGGTACATGTCGTTGCCAGTAGGGGACTTCCAGGTGGAGTCAGCTCATTACTTACTTGCGTCGAATGGAGAGGCTGAAACACGGCAACAACAGGCGTTTTGCCTCCTTCGTTTCCATAGGTCCAGTGCAGTTACAACTGCGAGTCATGATTTTCGTTGAAAACACGGCACTGAGCATCCTACAGTCTGAAGAGTGAATGGATCTCGGCTTGCACCATTAGCCCCTAAGGTCGCCTGGGGTCAGGGCATATCATGATTTTTTTTTCTGGATGGGGGAGGGGTTTGTGTAAGCTCCGTAAATGTGCATCCATGTTCAACAACTTTGAGTAAGCCACGACGCCACATAGGAAACAGCAGTGAATCCAGTAGCTATAGACGTGCTAATAGAAGTATGGAATGAGTGACTGTTGTCTGGGTGTTTCTTGTACGTGGGTTGAGGCCACATTGAACACTCAAGAAAGGTAAATAACAACATTGATCTTAAACATATATGTAAAAAGTGCTCCTAAGTTATACTTGCATGCATGTAAAGGGTATTATTGTTTTGCTCAGTCCGAGGAATGTTTTGATGCAGCTCTCCACGATATTGTAACCTATGCAAGCCTCTTCAAATAACTACAGCGACATTCATTAATTTTAACCTGCTTGCTGTGGTCGTCTCTTGGGCTCTCTCTGCCGTTTTTACCACCCCACCCCCCTTACAATGCTAATTAACGATTCCTCGTTCCCTCTTTTTGTTCAAATAATACCACAAATTTATTTTCTCGCCAATTCTGTTGAGTACTTGGACATAAGTTATGCGATCAACCCATCAAATCTTCTGCATTTTTCTGCAGCACCACATTTCAAAAGCTTATATTCTCTTCTTGTGTGAACTGTTTCACTTCTGTACAAGACTGCTATCCACACAAATTCCTTCAGAAAAGGCTTCTTAGCACATAAATTTATAGGCTATTAGATGTTAACAAGTTTCTCATTTTTATAAATGGATTTCTTGCCATTTGGAATCTACGTTTTATATCCCCTCTTCTTCGACCATCTTCATTTATTTTATTCCTCAAACAACAATACTCATGTACTACTTTTAGCGTCTCACTTCGTAAGTTAACTCATCTGAATTAATTCAACTACATTTCATTTCCATGGTATTGATTTTGTTAATGTTCATCTTGTATCCTCCTTTCAAGACACTGTTCCTTTCAAGTGCTCTTCCAAGTCTTTGCTGTCTCTTTCAAAATTACAGTGTCATCAGCAAACTCTAAAATTTATATTCTCCCTGACGTTTAGTTCAGAAAAAAAACATTTATTCGATTCTTTACTGGCTGTTCAATGCACAGACTGAATAACACTGAGGACAACCTACAATCTTGTCTCACTGCCTTCTCAACCACTACTTCCTGCTCATGCCCTTCGACTGTAGTAGTGCAGCTATAGCAATCCTGGCCCATTTTAAGTCTGCAGTGGGGATGTCTACTCACAGGGGCAAGGCAGGGACAGGGGCACGGGCAGGGGCAGGGTCAGGGCAGGGGCACGGGCAATGATGTTGAACACATGATTTCATGAGTATGGCCTCCCCCTAAATAAAGTTATTTATGATTTATCGAATTAAAAAAACACACACATACACCTGCTTGCGCACATACGCACTCGCAGCTATCATGATGATCTTAATATGTTCCTAAACGCCGCACATAAAATCGGGATTTTTCGGTGCTCGCACCTCGGGTTCTGTTAGTGATAGAAAGATAGGGTCAAGTGTTTTGGATAGCCCTTGGCCTAGGGACTACTTTTATACCCAGCAGAAGGATCGCCTTAGTATCACTATCCGACAGTACGAAGTCTAAGTATTAATATTACACACTTCCTTCTGCTTACGCAAATGGAGCAAATTGGTTGTTCTTTTTGCATTTGATGTCGTCTATGGTGAGCTTTGTGCTGTTTATGGAGGCACCATTAGTCCACAAAAAGCGTTTTTTTACTACATTTTCGCCGTCACCAGCGTACCAAAACCCAGCCAACGATTCCATGACAGCAAACTGCTGAAACTTTCAAGATATATTCCTAAGATTCAAATCTCGAAGTACCTTGAATATTTTCTTGATAATATATTTATCCATTTCCAAGATACGGAGGTTCATAGTTATCGTGTTTCTATTCGTAAAATCTGGTATGAGACGAAATCTAAATAGTAAATAACAGCAACAAGTTGCTCAAATTTTAATGCTCCTATTGGAGCACAAAAAATGCGAATATGTTCTTGTTTATTCAAAAGACACTGACTCAAAAGTGAGGTACCAGCTGCCTCATTCTGTCTACCTCAGCATCTTTAAAAAATTTTCCATAAATTTTGGCATGCGAATATATCCTCAGAGATAAGAAGACAATGGCAGCGGCAAAGAGACTGAAAAGTAATGAATGCTGGAAGATAGTAGAGAGGAGTTGCGTTATAACAAGAGCGAAGCAAACCTTGGCAGTGTAAGAGAAAGAGAGGAACACAGTCGTAGTGGTACATGTTGGACAGTGACAGAACAGTGCTAGGAAAAGAGTGAAGGAGACAGTGCATTTGGGAGGGAGGCGTGGGAGGAATAAAGAGAAAGAGAAAGTGGAAGTGGATGAGAGCCAGCGATAATGAGAGACAGAGCAAACGATAACGACAATGAGAGAGAGAGGGAGAGAGACAGTGACAGTAAGAAGAGACAGCAGCCATAGGAAGAAAGGAATGAGATGTTAGCAGTAAGAAAGAGCAAGAGAGAGATAGTAACAGTAAGAGGAGACTGTAGTAGAAGGAGAAAACGCAGGAGACGGTGGCTGTGACACTGGATACAATGACAGAGAGACACAAACGGATAATGACAATGAGTTGAGCTGGATGAGTGAGTGAGGAAGGAAAACTGGGAATGGATGAATATGAGCGACTTACAGCGATGGACTAGTCGGGGTGAGTGAGTTACAAGTAGGTGGGCTTGTGGGAGACTGAGGTAAGCTGCAAGTTAAAAAAAGCGCGAAAATGTTTGCATGCAAAATTTTTTTGGGGAAATTTCTAAAGGTGCCGAGGAAGTTACAATTAGGCAGCTAGTACCCCACTTTTCACTGAGAGTCTTTTAAATAAACAGGAACATATTTGCATTTTTTGGGCAGCGATAGGAGCATTTTTCTGCTGGTAATAATACGAAAATAATATTACAGACCTCTACAAAATATCGTGCAAAATAAAATTGTAATATTTCATGAAGTATTTAAGACTTTGCACACACTTTGCAAGCTCTATGGACCCTCACATTAAATATTTCCGCATCTAAACTCTTTGTATTACTTATTAAAGTACACACAGCGTGCTTATTGACAACATTAAATTTTTTAGCATCACTGCAAAACTAACTTACAGCCTAAATTATACCGAAAATTAGCAAAGTAAACAGAGACAATATTACAAATGCAACCATTCACCACAAAAAAATAGCTCCAATGGCTGTAAGCCTCTCACTCTCTCTCTCTCTCTCTCTCTCTCTCTCTATCTCCCTCTCAGTATCCCTCCCTCTCTCTCTCTCTCTCTCTCTCTCTCTCTCTCTCCCTCTGCGTGTGTTTGTTTTCAATCTACCAACAGTTTCGGATTTATCCGGAATATCCCGTGACGACGTGAGAGAAAAGTCAGTGCCCTAGGTCACATAATGTAAACAAAGTGCACGAGAATCTAAGTCAAGATCACTGACCTAGGTCACAAATGCAAAAAAAGTGTGTTGGATAGTAGGCAGCCATATTATTGAAGTTGGCTAACGTTACAAGGCTAGATCAGTCAGTCATCCAAACTGTTACCCCTGTAATTACTGCAAAGGCTGCAGGAACCACACGTTTGTCTGGTCTCTTCACAGATACTTCTCCATTGTGGTTGCACCTGAAGTTTGGTTATGTTTCGTTATGGCATGCAAGCCACCCAGCCTCAGCAATGTCTGTTTTTCATGGGGTATGTGTAACATATGCCCTTGTAAAATCGGTTGGTTATTTGAGAGTAAAAACTTCGTAGTCCTATGTACGAGAAGCTAAAATCCAACCCACGTTTCTGTCTTCATGTAGAAGGTATAAACTTGTGAAAGCGGATAAATAATTTTGAAACTGCATTTTGGACAAAAAATGGTTCAAATGGCTCTGAGCACTATGGGACTTAACATCTATGGTCATCAGTCCCCTAGAACTTAGAACTACTTAAACCTAACTAACCTAAGGACATCACACACAGCCATGCCCGAGGCAGGATTCGAACCCGCGACCGTAGCGGTCACGCGGTTCCAGACTGAAGCGCCTAGAACCGCACGGCCACACCGGCCGGCCATTTTGGACAATTAACTGTTTAGTCTGCTGCTGTCTATTATTTTCCTTGGTGCATCTACGATATACAGATATATGACGGAACAAAGTATACAATTTGGTGGGATTGCGTATGCATACTCTGCGAACTTCTGTCGGCCAGCATGACGAATATATCGTTTTCTACTGAGATGTTACTCACTGAAATGGATGTATCTCATGGAGTTAAAAATGGCTCTGAGCACTATGGGACTTAACTGCTGATGTCATCAGTCCATGGAGTTAAAAATTTTAGATCTTGACTTATGTAAAGCAACAGCTGGTAGTGGCCCTGTGCACACAAAAATGAGCAAAGCAGTTCTATGACTAGAAAACTGAAACGCGCTGAGAGTACCTGGTGATTATTATACGATATTAAGGCAACACTTTTAGTTAAATATCCCGTTGTAATAACTGTAGTTAGTTCATTAAAAACTGATACACGTTACTTTATTCTGTTACGATAACATTCTGCATTACTCCACACTGCGTTACATAAATAATGGTATATATACCTCCATCAGGTTATCTAGGATCAAGCGGTCCTATACCGGCTTGCTAGCTGCACAGGCCGAATTGAGATTTATGGGAAGTCTGTTGCCCCCAGCAGTTTAGACACTCACTAAGTATATTGTTTATTACATCTTCTAAAGCGAGTAATAATTTAAGAAACAATTATTGCTATCAGGCTATATTTTATATGCAGTTTTAACAGATACAATGCAGAGTTCAGTATCGTCGTTAAAGCTGCTGCAATGAATAAATTATTACTAAAGATGTTTGTTTTAATAAGATTCGTCAAAAGGCACCAGGTGAATTAATGACGATTATCAAACTCTGGTCCATCATAAAGAAAATGTAGGATGTCGTAAGTTTTGCTTGGGATACAAGTAAGCTAAGAAAGATGTGGAAATAAATGTTAATAAAGTATTGCGAAAATCGCACGTTACTGCCGCCAGGAGCATTACCGGTAAACCAGAAAAGACAACCAAAAGCTACTTTTCCGTCACAAATGATCAATGTATCACAAGGTTTTATCGGTTTTTATGAAAGGAAGTTTACGAGGCGGCCTGAATGTAACTATTAAGCTTTTGTTAACTTCTGGAACGTCTTTTATTAGGGGTTTGTCCGGTCTTCTGAGAAGCTAAAAGAAAACGCGCTTCGGATTTGGAGCTAAGGCGATGGGCTCCCCTTTGAAGAGAGCGTCTCTCTTAATGAACTCGTTGCAACTTTCCGATCGATTTAATCTGAGCCGAAAGAATGAGCTCCGGCCGTTACTGAACGTAAATAATGATACATCTGTGATAAGGATGGAGGATTAGGGTTTAAAGATCCATTGACTTCGAGGTCATTTCAGACGAAGCTATATCTTGGTTTAAGCAAAGGTGGGAGAGGAAACTGACTGTTCCCTTTTCAAAGGAACGTAATTTATATTTGCCTTCGTGATTTACGGAAACTACGGAAATCAAATGTGGATGAGTGGATTGAGATTCGGACTCCACACTTTCCGACTCCTCTCTCTCTCTCTCTCTCTCTCTCTCTCTCTCTCTCAGTGAGATTTTCATAAGACGGAATTGCGATTTCTTTTTCTACTTACAACCAGATGAGACGATAAAACAAGGTACACTATCTGATCAAAATTATCCTGACACGTATTACTGGACACTGTATATAGGTTGTGTCCACACTCTCTTTTATGACTACTTTAACCTTCAGTGAGGCTTCTGAATGTCTGTGGGGGAATGGCAGCCCATTCCTCCTCAAAAGCCGAAACCGAAGAAGGTAGTGATGTTGGACGCTGCAGTCTAGAGCGAAGTCGACAGTCTAACTCATCCCAAAGATGCTCCTCTGGATTTAAGTCGGAACTCTGGTGAGGCCAGTTCATTTCAGGTTTGTCATTTTCCACACGCCATTTCCTCACAGATGTTACTTTACGACAGGGAGCACTGTCATGATGATACCAATTATCATCCTCTCCGAACTGTTTCTCTACTCTGCGCAGTACGCAATTCTGTAAAATGTGTTCATATTCTTTCGAATTGAGCGTTTTCTTAAGTTCATAGTAAGACCTCACACTAACCACGAAAAACAACCCCATAAATCACATATACCCCCATACCATCACTCCATTTTCTCCGTACTTCGCTGTTACCACTACACATGAGGTGAGGTAACGTTTCTCACGCATTCACCAAATCCAAACCCTTCCATCGGATCGCTGCAGGGAACAGCGTGATTTATCTCTCCAAATCGCTCGTTTCCAAGCAACCATTGTCCACTGCCGTCGCTCTTTGCACGACTTAAAGTGTCGTTCAGCATTCTCTACAGAAATATGTGGCTTATGAAGAACTGCTCGACTACGGTATCGTATTCATTCTAATTCCTTTCGCACATTTAATGTGCTAGATGAACAGCTGGTACCACTTTCGACCTCACAAGCGATAACTTCTGCTGATTTCTTGTGACTTTATTACAGCCACCTCCTTTTTGTTTAATAGTGGTTATTCCTTCGTGTTTCTGCTTCGTAGTTACATCTCCAAAAGTCGACTTGGGCAGCTTTAGAAGTGTTGAAATGTCCCTGTTGCCTTCCGTGTAGACATGTTACTCAGGAGACATCCAATAACTAGTCCACGTTCAAAGTCACTAAGCTCTCCTGACAGACCCATTCTGCTGATACTCCTCCTGTATTTACAACAAAGCACTCCCTGCCACTTTTACAGTGGTGGGTCTGCCTCTTCTGAGATTTAGTGATCATTTCCGCATTACATAAGGGGATCCGGATACTTCTAATCAGATAGTCTATACTAAATCAATACCCACCGAAAATAAACGCAAAGTACATGTCTTTAAAAAAGCAGATAACAATTCGCTTGACGCCTTTTTAGGAGACAGTGTCCACTCGTTTAGATCTGACTATGTAAGCAGTGATGAAATGCGGTTTGAATTCCAAGAAACAGTATCAACGGCGACTTAGATACTCATATACCACATAAATTAATAAACGATAGACCTGATGTTTCATGGTACACAAGACTGCGAAAACACTGTTGCATAAACAACGAAAAAAATATGACAAATTAAAAAGAAGGCAAAATCACTATGCCAGACGAAGTTTTACATAAGCTCGAAATTTATCGCAAACTTCAGTGCGAGATTCATTTAATAGTTTCCACAAGGAAACATTATCACCAAACCTGGCAGAAAACGCGAAGAGATTAAGGTCAGAAGTTAAGTATACCAGCGGAAAAACACAATCATTAGCCGTCCGATGTAGCTGAACGTTTCTAGGCGCTTCAATCTGGAACCTCGCGACCGCTATGGTCGCAGGTTCGAATCCTGCCTCGGGCATGGATGTTTGTGATGTCCTTAGGTTAGTTAGGTTCAAGTAGCTCTAAGTTCTAGGGGACTGATGACCTCAGATATTAAGTCCCAAAGTGCTCAGAGCTATTTGAGCGATTTGAACACTATCATTACCTTAACTGCGCGATAAAAATGGTGACGTCACTAACAACAACGCCACTAAATCTGATCTGCTAAACAGGATTTTTCCCAAATTCCTTCACCAAAGAAATTGGAATAAATATTCCACAATTCGAATCTAGAGCAACACGAGTAATTTAGAAGTAGATTTTCGTAGTGTAGCGAAGCGGCTTACATCAGTTAATGAAGGCTATGTCTCCGGTCCACATTGTAGACCCGTCAGGTTCCTTTAAAGTATTCTGATACAATAGCTACATATGTAGCAATCATTTACGAAATTAAATCAAAAGTATCCGGACACCTCCAAAAACATACGTTTTTCACATTAGGTATTTTGTGCCGGCACCTACTACCAGGTACTCCATATCAGCGACCTCAGTAGTCGTTAGACATCGCAAGAGAGCAGAATGGAGCGCTCCGAGGAACTCACGGACTACGAACGTGATCAGATGATTGGGTGTCACTTGCGTCATACTTCTGTACGCGAGATTTCCACACTCCTACACATCCCTAGGTCCACCGTTTCCGATGTGATGGTGAAGTGGAAACGTGAAGGGACACGTACAGCACAAAAGCGTACGGGCCGTCCTCGTCTGTTGACTGACAGAGACCGCCGACAGTTGAAGAGGGTCGTAATGTGTAATACGCAGACCTCTATCCAGACCTTCACACAGGAATTCCAAACTGAATCAGGATCCACTGCAAGTACACTAACAGTTAGGCGGGAGGTGAGAAAACTTGGATTTCATGGTCGAGCGGCTGCTCATAAGCCACACATCACGCTGGTAAATGCCAAACGACGCCTCGCTTGGTGTAAGGAGCGTAAACATTGGTCGATTGAACAGTGAAAAAACGTTGTGTGGAGTGACGAATCACGGTACACAATGTGGCGATCCGATGGCAGGGTGTGGGTATGGCGAATGCCCGGTGAACGCCATCTGCCAGCGTGCGTAGTGCAAGGGTAAAATTCGGAGGCGGTGGTGGTATGGTGTGGTCGCGTTTTTCATGGAGGGGACTTACACCCCTTGTTGTTTTGCGTAGCAGTATCACAGCACAGGCATACATTGATGTTTTAAGTACCTTCTTGCTTCCCAGTGCTGAAGAGCAATTCGGGGATGGCGACTGCATCATTTCCCACGATTGAGCATCTGTTGATAATGCACGGCCTGTGGCTGAGTGGTTACAAGACAATAACATCCCTGTAATGGACTTGCCTGCACAGGAGTCCTGACCTGAATCCTATAGAACACCTTTGGGATGTTTTAGAACGCTGATTTCGTGCCAGGCGTCACCCAGCGACGTCGATAACTCTCCTCAGTGCAGCACTCCGTGGAGAATGGGCTGCCATTCCCCAAGAAACCTTCCAGCACCTGATTGAACGTATGCCTGAGGGAGGGGAAGCTGTCATCAAGGCTAAGGGTGAGCCAACGCCATATTGAATTCCAGCATTACCGATAGAGGGCGTCACGAACTTGTAAGTCATTTTCAGCCAGGTATCCGCATACTTCTGATCCCATTGTGTACCTGTAAAACCGCTAGCTCGTAGAAAGATCTGTATCTGAATACTGTAAAGTTGCACAGTCATACCAATACTCAAGAAACGAAATAGGAGTAATCCTCTGAATTAAATAATCATAGCACTTACATCGATTTGCAGTGGGGATTTGGAACATATACTGTGTTCAAACATTATGAATTATCCTCCCTCCCCCTCCTTTCCTCTGTCCTTTCCCTGGGCTCCCTCTTCCCCCCCCCCTTCCGTCCTGTTTCCTCCCCACTAAACCTCTCCCTACCTCCCTTCTCCCCCCAGTCCTTTTGTATTCCCCTCCTCTGCCTACCCCTCTCCCTGTCGCGTCTGCCCCCCCACCCCTCTTATGGGTCCTCATCCTCCATCAGCTCCTTTCCCGGTTCCCCCCCTTCGCTTTTACTCTCCTTTCCCCCCTTTTTTGTTTTCCCATCTTCTGTCCAGTTTCCCCCCACCTGCTCTCGACTGTGGTGTCACATTTGCCAACTTTTTAGTGCAGTGTTCCAGTGACTATTCAGTGTTGTTTGTCTTTCTCGTGTTGCGAACAGAAACCATGCTGTCGCTAGGTGTGAATTTTATGTCTTTTGCGAACGGAATCCAGACTGTCGCCGTGTTTTTTAATTGTCTATTGTTTTCCCTGTCTGCTCCGTATGTATTTTTATTAGCATCATCATCCCTCTGTTGTTTGTTTTAAGTTCCACGATTTCTTTTCGCCTTGTTACTCTCGAAGTCCCCGATTTTATCGCCTGTTTTTTATTATTATTTGTTCTCCTGATCTTTGTCACAAAATATGTAGGCTGCAGAGCGGCATACTAAGCTGCTGCCAGCCCGCCCCCTTCGGGGGGAATTGAAATTCAATAAAGAAAAAAAAAATATGAATTACATCTAAGCAAACGACTTATTGACGATTAGTCAGCACAGATTCAGAAAATATCATTCTTGTGAGGAACAACTAGCTCTTTATTCTCACGAAGTAATGAGTGCTGTAGACAGGGGATGTCAAATAAAATCCATATTTTTAGTTTTCCAGAAAGCTTTCAACATCGTTATTCACAAGCATCATCTAACCAAATTGCGTGCCTATGGAGTATCGCCTCAGTTATGTGACCGGATTCGTGATTTCCTGTCAGATATGTCACAGTTCTTAGTATCTGGAAGAAAGGCATCGAGTAAAACAGAAGTAATACCTGGCGTTCCACAAGGAAGTCTTATAGATCCTCTGCTGTATCTGATCTACATAAAAGACATAGGAGACCATCTCAGTAATCGTCTAGACTGTTTGCAGATGTTCCTGTTATTTAGCGTCATGTAAAGTCATCAGATGGTCAAAACGAATTGCAAAATAATTTAGACAAGATATCTGTATGGTGGAAAAAGTGTCAGTTGACTATAAATAATTAGAAGTGTGAAGTCATGAACTTAAGCACTTAAAAAATCCGCAAAATTTCTGTTACACGATATATCACACAAGTCTTCAGGATGTAAACTCAGCTAAATACTTAGGGATTACAATTACCAGTAACTAAACTCAAACGATCACAAGATAATGTTGTGGGGAAAGTAAACAAAAAACTGCTATATATTGGCAGAACACTTAGAAAATGTAATTTTACTACAGAGACTGCTTACACTACGTTTGTCCGCCCTCTTATGGAGTACTGCTGTGCGGTATGGGATCCGCATCATGCAGGATTGACGTAGGGTATAGAAAAAGTTTAAAGAAGGGCAGCTCGTTTAGTTTTATTATCGCGAAATAGGGGAGAGAGTGCCAAGGACATGATACGTGAAGTGGGGTATCAGTCATTAAAACAAAGGCGGTTTTCGTTGCGGCAGGTTTTTCTCGTGAAATTTCAGTCACTAACTTTCTGCTGTGATTGCTAAGATATTCTGTAGGCGCCATCCTACATAGGGAGAAATGATCATCATGACAAAATAGGAGAAATCAGAGGACGCACAAAAAGATTTAAGTTCTTGTTTTTCCCGCATGCCATTCGAGAGTAGAACGGTAGATAAGTATCCTGAAGGTGGTTCGATGAACGCTCTACCAGGCACTTAATTGCGAATTTCAGAGTAATCATGTAGATGAAGATGTAGATGGTAGATGCTAATGTACATGTACGTATCTGATGTACATATCTCTCTCACCATCGAAGAAGTCCGCTGCATTATACGCTGAAAACGTTTGGGGTGTCGCATCGTCCTGATGCAAGTGCTCAAGTCGGTCGGAATGCACAATGCACGTGAATGCATTGTGATGCTTAAGTACTTGTCACCCGTCATAATTCTATCTAGACGTTTCAGGGGTCCCGTATCACTCCAACTGTACACACCCCACACGATTACAGAGTCTCCTGTAGCTTGAACAGTCCACCTATGACATGCAGGATCCATGGATTCGTGAGGTTGTCTCCATTCATGTACACGTCCATCCGCATCAATACAATTTAAAAAGAGACTCATCCGACCAGGCAACATTTTTCCAGTCATCAACAAGCCAATGTCGGTGTTGACGGACCCAGGCAGTGTCATGCAGTTATCAAGGGTACATGAGTGGACCTTCGGCTCCGAAAGCACATATCGATGATGTTCCATTGAATGGTTCGCACGCTGACACTTTTTGATGGCCCAGCATTGAAATCTGCAGCAATTTTCAGAATGGTTGCACTTCTGTCCTGTTGAACAATTCTCTTCAGTCGTCGTTGTTCCCGTTCTTGTAGGATCTTTTTCCGGCCGCAGCAATGTCGGAGATTTGATGTTTTACCGGATTCCTGATTTTCACGGTGCACTCGTGAAATGGTCATACGGGAAAATCCCCACTTCATCTCTACCTTGGAGATGCTGTGTCCCATCGCTCGTGCGCCGACTATAACAAGAAGCTCAAACTCACGTAAGTCTTGACAACCAGTCATTGTAGCAGTAGTAACCGATCTAACAACTGCGCCAGACACTTATTGTGTTTGGCCGGCCGCAACGCCGTGTACCGCCAGTCTAAATATCTCTGTATTTGAATACTCATGTCTATACCAGATTCCCTGGTGCTTCCATGTACATCCCGTGCAAGTTCTTGAAACAACATGCAGAAGGACTAGAAAAATTTAGTAACCATTGTTAGAGGTATTGATGTACATCGATGTATGTTAGCGGTACGTATAGCGCAGTGCGTTAACTTGGAAGACGAGGGTGTGACCCAAACTTGGGTCGAATTCACGCGGCGTGTTAACGTCCGTGGGCTGGAACGCCAGCCAGCCGAAGTGTGGTTTTCTGGTAGTTTCCCATGCTCCTTTAGGGAAATACTGGGCTGGTCCCCAAATTCCGCCTAGGAGAATACAATATGCAAACATTTCAAATACGATAACTCACGGAACACAGATTGCGCACAAGACTTCCGCCCATTTCCATGACGACTGTGACGTCGGGAAGGGCATTCCCCCACTAAGTTAAGTAATTAAATAACACTTGTCAAATGCTGTAGATTTTCCAACAGATGCCTCCTTTACTGAGAGGATTTTATAATCTCGTTCAGTGCTAGAAAAAATAGTCATGACCAGTCTATGCTAGAATCCCAAGCTTTCGCATAATGAGTCCTTCAGTTTATCAAATGAGACATGGATTACAACTTGTACCATTTATTCGCCAGTTCACTTTTATTTGTTGTTCGGGCGATATAAGCAGACAATCTTTCGATATCTCGCTATCCACCCTGAACTATGTTCCCATCACTGGATATTTTGGACAAAATACGTCGATTTTACTGCGAACGAATCAACCTAGAAAAAAGTCTAATAAATCTTATGTCAAGCAGTAGCTTTACGATCACAAAGTAAGAAATCTATACATTGCTACCTCTAAAGAAAAATAGTTTGAGTCATCCGATGTATTAAAACATATCCATTGAAGCTCTGTTCTGGTCGATAAACTGAATGTCACAATGAAAAGCATCAGCGTTCGGATGACGTACTTTCAAATACCTGTGTGCTTCGTAAGCGAGCAGAATGTGCGGGTGCAATATTAAAGCACGTCTGCAGCGCGCGCAAATTACCTAGCGCGCTTTGCGGCAGAAACGAATGCCGGTCATTCGGCCAAATACAGAACTCGGCGGACTAAATCGGGTGGACTGCAGCGGGGCTATTCGCGAAACAAATTACCCCGTGCTCCCCAAACGGCCGCTATTCCTCTTAATTCACCGGGACAGTTCGCAAACAACGTGACGAAGGCTCTGTACACGAGGGAGGACCCACTCAGACATTTCATAATCCTCTCCCTGTCCGTGCCCCCGCCTCTGACCCCCTCCCTCCCCCCGCCAACCACACTGGTCCTTCAAAGAGAATCCGGAGCGAGCCGCAGCCGCAAACACGTCGCGTCACCTCAAACAAGTCACTCGAAAGGGGAAGCTGACCCTAAATAATGGAATGTCTGCGGAAACGCCAGCGCAGGCCTTTGTCCGCGTGACAATGCAGCTGGCTCGACCAGCGCTGCCCAGCACGCGTGCCCCGCATGGCTCCGTCTGTTCCCCGCACTCATCTTGTTTTCTGTCCCAACCTCCGACACCTTTCTGTCCGGTAGCCCTTCCTTCTGTTTCTCAATATGTTTTACTTAACAAGTCATTCTTACATTACCTAAAATCCAATCTTCTTGCAACTCAACTTCTTGGTTTTTATCACTCACTCACTCACTATCTCTTCCCTCTATACCACACATAGTGTTTACGCATAGTTTTTTTTTAACTTCGTACATTTCTCCTCTTTCATCCTCTTCCTACATCCCTTACCTCTAACAGTTTCCTCTAAATCGTTCTGTCACTGCGGCTGAAGGAGCTTTTCAGCAACACTCTCACCCCTACCAAATGAACTCCTGACAAAGGTGCAACACCAATCAAGTATTTTTAAAGCTGTCTGCTTTATACGAAAATTACATTTCCTTAATATCCTTCCAATGAGTCTCAGCGTGGCATCTTTTCACTCTATCGTACTAGGTTTATGTTGACCCACCTGGATAGCTGTGCATTTTTAAGAGCCGATTCCGGGATGGGGAGGTGCCCCAGCCCGTATAAAATCCACCTCGTGGATTAACGACAAGGGTCAGTGTGCCAGCCAGCCTGAATAAGGTTTTTAGGGGGTTTCCCACGTCCCACTACGTGAATACTGGGCTGGTATCCAAGTCCAGTCTCAGTTACACAATTCGCAAACTTCTCGAAAACATGCGCTCACGTTCACGTGCATAACACTTCAAGCAGACAGTTGTGTGGTACACATATTCCGTCCCAGCGAGTAGTGGAGTGGCATCTTACCAACCCTTATATTAACCATGCTGACTCCGTTAATAACCATGTCGAACATGCGCCGATGCGAAACAAATGCAAGCAAAAACAGAAGATGTACCACGTTTATGTTGACATTATATCCCATACGCTTTCTGACATTTCATTTTTGTTTCTTTCAACTTGTTTCAACATATTCCTATCACAGTTTGCCGGAAAATCTGGCCTTATCTCTAATAATGCATATTTTAGTTTGGATATTCTGATCTTTTGCTGCCGTCGAGCATGTCACAAATATTTGTGTTTGCATAAGTGCTCTTGTTAAAATATAACCTGCTCCAATAGAAACCTACTTCCTAGATGCTGATCTTCTTTCTCAGTGTAGTGTGATATTTTTCTCTATTCCTAAATAAGACCTTAAACTACACATATCTGATTTCCTACGTAATGAGAATGTTTCATTCTATTTTTATCTATGTTGTTATTCTGAATGATGCTAGTCTATGAAAACTTGAAATTAAAAAAGAATTTGCACCATTACACGTTGTAGAACTTTGTTTTTGGTGGATGAAACATAATCACTTTAATTTTATATCCATCTAGTCTTGCAAGGCCATATCTTCTTCATTTTCTTCTGAAAGAGTGTCTGAAAGTGAAATGCTGTCATCTGATCGGCCAATGCTAAGAATGTATGACCTCTGTAATTTCTGGTATAAATCCGAAACTACTCACTGAAGAATATCTTTTAGCTTTCGATCTACGTTAACATTAAAATTCTCCATTATTTTATTATAGGGATATTTGCTGTTTTTTATCAATTTCTTCAACTCTTGGTAGCTTCCTCATCAGAGAATGAGCTCATTCAGGCATGAGCCTGAATGAAAATCTTCCGTTTACTTTTAACACACGTACATTATGTGATCAAAAGTATCCGGACACCTGGCTGAAAATGACTTACAAGTTAGTGGCGCCCTCCATCGGTAATGCTGGAATTCAGTATGGTGTTGGCCAACCCTTAGTCTTGATGACCGCTTCCACTCTCGCAGGCAAACGTTCGATCAGGTGCTGGAAGCTTTCTTGGGGAATGGCAGCCCATTCTTGACGGAGTGCTGCACTACGGAGAGGTATCGATGTCGGTCGGTGAGGCCTGGCACGAAATCGGCGTTCCAAAACATCCAAAAGGTGTTCTATGGGATTCAGGTCACGACTCGGTGCAGGCCAGTCCATTACAGGGCCGTGCGATATGAACAGGTACTCGATCGTGTTAAAAGATGCAAGCGCCATCCCCGAATTGCTCTTCAACACTGGGAAGCAAGAAGGTGATTGAAACCTCAATGTAGGCTTGTGTTGTGATAGTGCCACGCAAAACGACAAGGGGTGCAAGACCCCTACATGAAAAACACGACCACACCATAACACCATCGCCTCCGAATTTTACGGTTGGCACTACACACGCTGACAGATGACGTTCACTGGGCATTCGCCATACCCACACTCCACCATCGGATCGCCACATTGTGTACCATGATTCGTCACTCCACACAACGTTTCTCCACTGTTTAATCGTCCAATGTTTACGCTCCTTACACCAAACGAAGCGTCGTTTGGCATTTACCAGAGTGATGTGTTGCTTATGAGCAGCCGCTCGACCATGAAATCCAAGTTTTCTCACCTCCCGCCTAACTGTCAGTGTACTTGCAGTGGATCCTGATGCAGTTTGTAATTCCTGTGTGATGGTCTGGATAGATATCTGCCTATTACACATTACAACCCTCTTCAACTGTCGGCGGTCTCTGTTAGTCAACAGACGAGGTCGGCCTGTACGCTTTTGTGCTGTACGTGTCCCTTCACGTTTCCACTTCATCATCACAACGGAAACGGTGGACCTAGGGATGTTTATGAGTGTGGAAATCTCGCGTACAGACGTATGACACAAGTGACACCCAATCACCTGACCACGTTCGAAGTCCGTGAATTCCGCAGAGCACCCCATTCAGCTCTCTTACAATGTCTAATGACTACTGAGGTCGCTGATATGGAGTACCTGGCAGTAGGTGCCGGCAAAAAGCACCTAATGTGAAGAACGTATGTTTTGGGGGGTGTCCGTATACTTTTGATCACATAGTGTACGATGATCTGCCTGAGATTCCTTTAATATCTGTAATCTTGTATCCAGTTTTCATGGTTGTGGAATTCTGCCTTGTCGTCAATTGTGGGGTGGCTAGAAAACCGGCTTTCTCGGATTGCTAGACAACAATTCAAGCAAATCGTATTAATGAGTTTTATTCCGAAGGGAAAAAATACAATACTTAAATTTGTGTTAAACAGATGTATCGCAAGCAAAGGGCGATAGACAAAATAAGAGTATACTTCGATATAACAATTCCAAGTTTGACCTACATAGGATGTACAAGGAAAGTAATGAGCTGTGACGCTTTCATTAAGATCGCTAGTCTCCAAGCTTCTGTAGAACTGGGCCGCGGCCAGTCTGGCGCGGCGTTTCTGTTCTCTTCGCATAGAGGCCGCTGCTGTCGCGTTGTCGTCCTGGAGAGGGGTCGGTCAGCGTGCAGTTGGCTGACGAATCCTTCACAGCCCCCTCTGCTCTCTCGTTCGCGACTGGCGTGCCGCGCTTGACTTTACGCCGTAACAATGGTTACAATAAAGTCTACACTAGAATAGCCTTCCTGCCATGTTTCTCTGGAGTAAAATGCGTGTCTTGATTTTAATTCTATTTGCTCTTCGTGTATTAGTCCCACTTCAGGTAAACCAAACATATCCCATTAGATGTTAATTACCTCAAATGGCTCTGAGCACTATGCGACTTAACTTCTGAGGTCATCAGTCGCCTAGAACTTAGAACTAATTAAACGTAACTAACCTATGGACATCACACACATCCATGCCCGAGGCAGGATTCGAACCTGCGACCGTAGCGGTCACTCGGTTCCAGACTGTAGCGCCTAGAATCGCACGGCCACTCCGGCCGGCTTTAATTATCTCCTCTTCAGTTCCTCTAATTGGAACTCAGTAGATATCCGTTAGGAAGGGGCGGGATTGAATCCCTCATTTACCTTTCCTGGTTTACCTTTCATAGTGATTTTCCTTAATCGATATAGATTAATACTAGCTACATTCCTTTGAATACGTAGTCGATTTTCTTGTTACTTACGACCTAGTCGTTAACGGTACGTGGAACTCTGACTTTCCTTCACCTTCCAGCAGCAGATGACAGTTTCCTCCACGTCTGGAAGCGACTATCCGGCAGGCACACCCGCTGTGGTCTTCGCTCAACGTTTCTTGACAGCCGTTTTACAAAAGTTTTGTTATATGGTCGCGAGTGATTATTTGTGATGAAGAGGCTATATCTGTGCAGGTCTGTGAAGAGGCGTCTAGTTTGAAGACGGCGATCCTCAACACGTGCTGAGGGCAAGGGACGCGTTATCATCTATCCAGTATCACAGGGAAGGAGCGATATGGAGTTGCAGGTGTGATTTTTTGAAGTGGCATCTCTCTTGCAGCCCGCACAAAGATCTGTATGTTACGACGTGGGACATCGCCTACTAAGAGTGGAAGGAAGACGTCCAGTATAGTAGTTGTTGTGGTCTTTAGTCCGGAGACCGGT
Organism: Schistocerca cancellata; assembly: GCF_023864275.1. NCBI lineage: Eukaryota > Metazoa > Arthropoda > Insecta > Orthoptera > Acrididae > Schistocerca > Schistocerca cancellata. Next base: position 623,391,115 of record NC_064629.1, read on the forward strand.
TTCTTGCACCTCTCTACGCTACTCTATCCCGTACATGCCTCTTTAGCTCCGAATAACTGCTGCGACCACTGCCCCTTGAACCTGCTTACTGTACTCGTCTGTTGGTCGCTCTCTGCAATGTTTACCCCCGCCACCCCACTTCCCGCTAATACTAAACTGACGATTCCTTGATGTCTCAAAATGCATCATCCAATCCTTTCCTTTAGTAAAGTTATGTCCTAAATATTTTTCCCCAATTCTGTTTAGTCCCTCTTCAATAGTTACGCGATCTACACATCGAACATTCTACATTATTCTGTGTAATCACCATTCAAAAGCTTCTATTCTCTTCTAGTCTGAATTGCTTGTCACCCACGTTTCTCTTCCGTACAAGGCAACACTGCAGACAACTGAATTCAGAAAAGAGTTCCTAACTATTAAACTTATATTTGATGTTAAAAAATTTCTCTTCTTCAGAAACGCTTTCCTTGTCACTGGTAATCTACATTTTTTATCTTCTCAACTTCGGTCATCATCCTTTATCTTCTGCCCCAAAAATCAAAACTTCTCTACTAACTTTAGTGTCCATTTTCCTACTCTAATTCCCTCAACATCGCCTCATTTAACTCGACTACATTCCATTATCCTCGTTTTTCTTTTTTTAATGTTCATTTTATTTCGTCCTTTTAAGGAATTGTCAATTCCATTCAACTGCTCTCCCAAGTCCTTTGCTGTTTCTGGGAAAATTACAATGTCCTCGGCAAATGTCAAAGTGTTATTTCTTCTTACTGATCTTTAATTCCTTCTCCAAATTTTTCTTAACCCCCTTTTATTGTCAGCAGAATGACAGATTGAACAAAATTAGACATATAAAATAACCCCCTCTCACTCGCTTCTCAACCATTGCTTCCCTTTCATGCCCCTTAACTGTTATAAGCGTTATCTGGTTTCTGTAGAAGTTGTATAAAATCTTTCATTCCCTGTATTTTACCCGTGTTACCTTCAGAATTTCTAGGCGTGTTTTTGTGTCAACATTGTCAAACCTTTCTCTAAGTATACGAAATCTATAGACGTAGGTTTGCCTGTCTTTGAGCTATCTTCTAAGATAAGTTGTAGGGTCAGTATTACCATGCATGTTCCTACATATGCCGGCCGGAGTGGCCGTGCGGTTCTAGGCGCTACAGTCTGGAGCCGAGCGACCGCTACGATCGCAGGTTCGAATCCTGCCTCGGGCATGGATGTGTGTGATGTCCTTAGGTTTAATTAGTTCTAAGTTCTAGGCGACTGATGACCTCGGAAGTTTAGTCGCATAGTGCTCAGAGCCATTTGAACCTTTTTTTCTTTTTTGTTGTTCCTACATATCCCGGAACACAACCTGATCTTCCGCTTCTATCAATTTTTCCATACTTCTGTAAATAATACGTGTCAGTACTTGGCAATCGTAATTATTAAACTGCTAGTGCAGTAATATTCATGCTTATCGTCACTTGCTTTCTTTGCAATTGGAATTACTACGTTCTTCTGTAAGTCTGATTGTATTTCCCTTGTCTCATATATCTTGCGAGGGAACAGTTTTGTCATGGCTAGCTCTCCCAAGGCTATCAGCTCTGCTGAAGGAATGTCGGCTCTTCCAGAAGCCTTGTTTCGTCTTAGAACTTTCAGTGCGCTGTCAAATTCTTCTCGCAGTATCATATTGGTCATTAGTCCATCACTCAAAGCTAGCCATTTGTCTTGTGCTGTACTCCTTTTCCCTTTTTCCTCTGACTCCCTCAACAGCCTCTGGTTCTTCCATTTATCCCGTCCGATCTCCTTAATTTACAAACTCTCATCAATCCTTCAGTTTTAATCCACCTGGATGCTTATCCAATCAGACAGGTCATTGTCTTTGAAGAAAATACTCGTTTACAAAGAGAAAGTCAACGTTTCCTATATATATATGATGATGCACAGTATAAAAAGAATGCATAGTATAATACAGGATAGAAAACTGTATACGCTTTGCTTTCAATTTGCCCTTTTCCTTCTGCCATCTAGCATTTAATGAAAGTATGAGGACGAATCAGGATTTGTGCTGGCTCTAAATAGGTAAATTATGAACAGATAATTTTAGTTAATATTAGTAACTTATCATTGCTCTTTCCATCGTTTACGCAATGTATGCATAGCCCAAAGCAATAAAATACTAAAGGAAAGAACATCTGGATCTTATTTTATATGACTCAATGTACCCATTAAGCTCACGGTTACATCTAGCCGTTAAACGTGCATTAAGGCTACAAAAAGTGTTAGCCAGTAAGATTGCTTATCACTTAATGCTTTAGACTCATATTCGGGAGGATAATGTATCAAATTTCCACCTGGAAAACTATCATTCCCACGATTTCCCAAATCACTTCAAGCGAATGCCGTAAATTTTTCGTGGACTAGGGTACTGCTGTATGCCCACAAAATCCTTACCCCATCTATGGAGACCTCAACGTCAACGAGACGTTTAAATCTTACCATTATCTTAAATCAAATTCAAATATGTGACCTCATAAGAAAGTTTTCGGGTATTAATTAGGCGGGGACGGGTAATTTGGATTTCCGCTCTTGGTCAGTATGTGATTAGCGCTGCAGCTGCCATATACACTGTATGAGCAGACGTGCGTTAAGTCACCGTCCCCCACAAACATGCACACGGGACATGGATGACTGTGCCATTGCGTTGTTCTCACGGCTCGAAGCTCTGGAGCTCTGGGCAGAAAGGATGCGCTTCGTTGTCATCACGAGTACGCAGGTTGTCTTATTATTGTTATTTCTCTCTTTCTCTTTTTTTTTATTTCGTCGTGCTGTATCACAGCAGGGCATTAACGTAACAGGAAGAAGGGACCTTTTGTTCGTCCCCTGCAACGGGCACTAGGCTGACCCCAGCCGAGAGGGGTGAGGAAACAGCCGTAGATAGAAACTGTGTACATGGTGACTAGAGAAGGACGCATTCATTCACGTTGTGTCCTAACAGAGAATGATACTGTTCCGAGTAAGGAACAATAACGAGATCCGCTAATTCTAAGCATATGAGGGAGGAGTAGAAAGGAGTCCTCTTGTAAAGTCATCAAAAGATCAGAATGAAATTACGTAGTAAAGGCAAGATGAAACTAAATTAGGAAAGCATTTGGATATTCGTAACCCATTTATCTTAAATACTGACGAGAATCTCGAACAGTAAGTCACGTCGTTAGATTCTGTACGGCAATCATGAAGTTAGAACATTCTCTCCAGTTTTATATGGCGTCAGTAAAGGCATTTGTTAATTTTAGAGTGGAACTGTGGTGTGAACCTAGAAAGTGTACACTCGTTAGCGCCGAAATTAGGAACACCTACCTAGTAGCCAGTTGGATCTGATAATTACGACAATGCGTCTTTACGTGGATTCCAGCAGACTCCTAAAATGACGGAAAGCCGCCCTAATCGTTGCATGCTCGGCCTAGGCTGAAGAATGTTTGATATTAGTCGAAGCTGGATGTAAGGCATGTTCATCTCTCTCAATAACACTCCAGACCGCTCGTAAAGACCGAGGGTAGCTAATGGGTGGACCACATGACTGAGGTAAAAAACGGAGCGTGATTTCTGTACCTAATGCAAATGAGATGGTGCTCGAAGCTAACAGTTTTCATCGACTGTTTTTCACAAACACTGAGCTGATGAGTGACTGAAGGCTTTGTTGGCCGTCCGTCTTCAACATGTAGTTGGCAATTTCCAAGCAAGGGTTGTTTGACCATATTAGAACATAAGAAGGGGCTGTTTGACTTCATTAGAATACACGGTGGAAACACATATTTAATTACATATGTAGTTTCGTGACCGAAACAGAAGTTTCACATTTACAGTCGCGAAGGTAGAAGTGAAACTCTGTCTGTTAAGAAGTTACGACATTTGATTGTAATCATCAGTTCATGTTAAACTATTTTCTGAAAACTGATCTTCGATCATTGTTCAGGTCATCGTTTCCATAAATATTTCGTACCAGAAATTATTCTATATAAATCACAAGTTCATTAAATGTGCTCATGTTAAAGTGGCGCGATTACGAAAGGCACTAGTTTTCCATATTCACGACAGCAAAAATAAAAACAACTCAAAACTTGATACTTCTCTTGGTTGCTAAGGACTTGAATAAACGCGTTCAGTAGCAGCGGAGCTTTGTCATATTCGAAAGACGTGGCTTCTAAGCAGCACTGCAGCTGGTGGTGGGGGTCAGGGCGGGAGGGGTGGGGAAGCTTGGGGCGGATGATGATGTTGGACGTCTATTGAGAGCAACCTTTGCGTGGATTTTCTTTATAGTCAGTCCACAAACATATAAGAAGTATTAGCCTCGTTTTCAGTATTTGTAATTTCTTTGCTACAGACTGACCAAAAAGCAATAGTGGTATTTTGCCTAATAATGACAATATTGGAGAACCGTAGCTATTGTGTGATAAAGAATATTTATAACATACAGCAACAGTGCTTTTCTCTTTAATTTGTTGGAAAAGTAATGTTCAATTGGCTATCTACTTCTCAGAGGTAATCTTTAAGGCTTAAAATCCATTCATTATGATCCCCATGAGTGTAACGGCATTGAACGGAGCGAGGTGTCACAGTGGTACAACAATAGAGACCTGTTCTGAAGGACGACGATTCAAATCCCCGTCCGGCCATTCACACTTACGTTTCCAGTAATTTCCCTAAATCGATTAAGGCGAATGCCAATATTGTTCCATTGAAAGGACGCGGCTGATTTCCTTCTTCATCGTTCCCGAACTCGAACTTGTGGTTCGCCTCAACTGACCATGTCGCCACCGGGACGCTAAATCTTCACCTTCCTTTCTTCCTTACTTCCTTCCAGCGTAATTACGTCGTAGAAAACATGCGGTGGAGGTATTTGAAACCGCTTAACAGACCATCACAGGAAAATGGACAAAGGTCGCATTCGGCTCTTATAGATTGCTCTGCAAAACTCAAGAACGAGATAGATAAAGTAACATAACATATTAACTACTGCGTGAAAACGAGTGGAAGTGCGGGTGGTTGCTGCCAGATGTCTCCTAGTCGTGTGCAGAAAGTTGGGCGTCACATGGCGTGGAATCAGCGTGGCTATAGCATCGCATGGCGCTGGCCCACAACAAGAGGACGTCAAGGAATGGGAAGAGATAGTGTATGTCAGTCAGTATGCAGCTATGGTGCACTGTGATGTTTCATTACAACATGGTCTGAAGACAACATCTGCATGACTTCACACTGGGAAGAATCATCGGGAAACTCAAGCAAGGACAGAGTGTGACGAGTGTAAACCAGGGCCCGCATCTCGTGGTCGTGCGGTAGCGTTCTCGCTTCCCACGCCCGGGTTCCCGGGTTCGATTCCCGGCGGGGTCAGGGATTTTCTCTACCTCGTGATGGCTGGGTGTTGTGTGCTGTCCTTAGGTTAGTTAGGTTTAAGTAGTTCTAAGTTCTAGGGGACAGATGACCATAGATGTTAAGTCCCATAGTGCTCAGAGCCATTTTTTTGTAAACCAGGAGTTTGGATTTACTCACAGAGTTGTTTCGCGTGCATGGGGAGCGTTCCGAAGCACAGGAACAGTAGCACGAAGAAGGAGGTGGTCGACCACATTCGACTACAATAGCAAATGACCGCTGCCCTGTGCAACAGGCAAGAACGGGTCCACGGCAAACAGCGAGTGCAACTGCAACCAGATTTAATAGGACCGCAAGGCATGCAATCTCAAGACTCAGTTGCACGGCGACTGCATAGAGGTGGTCAAATTGCCTAGCGACCAGTACGTTGTATTCCGCTGACACCGGCACATCGGCTGCAACCTTTGTGATGGTGCCAAGAGCACAGGGACTGGAGCAGCGAGAAGTGGTGTCGCGTGCTACTCTCGTATGAGAGCAGATTCAGTCTGAGTACTGATTCTGGACGTAACCCCAAATGGCGAGAGGTGGGAACTTGTAATGTATCCAGGAACATTTACGAATATCGGTGCTGACTTAATTTTTTATGGATGACAATCCGTGACTGCATCGACCAGGGCAGGTGGAGCATATTATGGAAAGGGAGGATATTCGGCGAATGGACTTGTCTGCTCGTTCCCCCGACTTCATTCGTATCGATCAATGTTGGATGCGCTGAGGAGACATATTGCAGCACGTACACATACACGAACGACTTCCCAGCAGTTGTCAACCGTGTAGGTGGAGGAATAGAACGCCCTACCACAAGAACTCTTTACCAACCTTGTGGCGGTCATGGGGATACGTTTCAGAACACGAACAGAGTATTAAGAATAGTGTCTCACCTTGTGTAATGTCCACGGGATCACCATAAATCACGGTGATCTTAGTGTAATTCGTTTCTTTGAATACAGGTTTTATTTCCGTTCGTCTCAAATGGTCCAAATGGCTCTAACAAGGGAATCTCCCCATCGCACCCCCCTCAGATTTAGTTATAAGTTGGTACAGTGGATAGGCCTTGAAAAACTGAACACAGATCAATAGAGAAAAGAGGAAGAAGTTGTGTGGAACTATGAAAAAAATTAGTAAAATATACAAACTGAGTAGTCCACGTGAAGATAGGCAACATCAAGGACAATGGGACTCAAGGAGCGCCGTGGGCCCGTGGTTGGCGAGAGCAGCTACGGAACGAGAGGTCCCAGGTTCAAGTCTTCCCTCGAGTGAAAAGTTTAATTTTTTATTTTCAGTATATGTGACAAACTCTTATGTTTTCATCACTTTTTTGGGAGTGATTATCACATCCACAAGAAAACCTAAATCGGGCAAGGTAGAAGAATTTTTCTACCCATTCGCCAAGTGTACAAGTTAGGTGGGTCGACAACATTTTCCTGTCATGTGACGCACATGCCGTCACCAGTGTCGTATAGAATATATCAGACGTGTTTTCCTGTGGAGGAATCGGTTGACCTATGACCTTGCGATCAAATGTTTTCGGTTCCCATTGGAGAGGCACATCCTTTCGTCTACTAATCGCACGGTTTTGCGGTGCGGTCGGAAAACACAGACACTAAACTTATTACAGTGAACAGAGACGTCAATGAACGAACGGACAGATCATAACTTTGCGAAAATAAAGACAGTAAAATTTTTAGTCGAGAGAAGAATTTAACCAAGGACCTCTCACTCCGCAGCTGCCCAGCTAACCACGGGACCACGGTGCTCCTGAGCTCATAATCTCCTTGATGTTGCCTATCTGGCACATGGACTACTCAGTTTGTATATTTTACTAATTTTTTCATAGTTCCACACAACTTCTTCCTGTTTTCTCCGTTGATCTGTGTTCAGTTTTTCAAGGACTATCCACTGTGCCAACTTATAACTAAATCTGAAGGGGGTGCGATGGGGAGGTTCCCTTGTAAGTACTATGGGCTATGGGGCTTAACATCTAAGGTCATCAGTCCCCTCGACTTAGAACTACTTAAAGCTAACTAACCTAAGGACACCACACACATCCATGCCCGAGGCAGGATTCGTACCTGCGACCGTAGCAGCAGCTCAGTTCCGGACTGAAGCGTCTAGAACCGCTCGGCCACAAGGGCTGGCACGTTCGTCTTACTGCATATTTCTTTCAGTTATCTTCTGTACTGAAATGTAGCAGTTATTTCTATTTATGGTACAAGTTCCATTGAGCTATTTTAGTTGACAGTGGCACACTATGCGATATTTACTATTGTCTTAACGTGTTGCACGTCATTGTGCATGGAGTGATGTCTTGAACGCAGCAGCAGAACACATGCGGTCTTAGAATTACGAAGAACAGTGATGGCAGTAATTTCGATAGTTGGTAACTATCTCATACGCAAAAGAAGAACAAACTACCGAGTACTTGCAGATCACGCATCTGGTTTAATGGGTAGGATCATTCCGGCAGAATTTGCTTGGGTGTGCATGGACCGCGCCAAATACTAGGAAGGCGGGCACCATTATGCGTCGCTATTGTGCAGCGGACAGCCGTTTACGAGTCAGTTCCCACGAGCGGAACGGCCGCTTCACGGCGTATTGCCTTACACGCTAAACCGACCTGGCGTGCTTTTCACGGCCTTGCGATTCCGATTTATAGTTAAAATAATCTGCTACAAGACTCCAGGTCCTCGTTGCCTAGCGCAGTCATCAAGTTGCCTGTACCAATCATAGAGCTCATCCACCTACACAAGGTATTTCAGGAAATCCTATTACTACGGTGTTTCGCGAGGTGCCAGTGTACCGTTACGAGGATTAACCCGAATCATTTCCCAGCATGAGATGAGATACACGCAATATAGCATACTGTTGATTATTTCCATAGTGACAATAAAAGTGTACGCTTTGAGTTTTGACACTCATAGCTGCTGCGATACGAAGTGCTGAATTACAGAGCAGAGGTCAATGGTTCAATGTCTAGCCAGTCCTATGGTTTTCTTTCTGACAATTAACGAGACTTTTATTTATGAAAGATGAGAATATCAAAGTGATTCAGATCACACTTGATCCTCCCATCGAACAGATCCCCCTGTCGGTGGCTCACTCTCAACTCTACCAATTATGCCTTCAGCAACACCCTAACGTAGGATGTAATACCTTTCGGCCACGGGCAACGAACAGCTGTCAGTACAGTTTTGTGTGACCTTTCAAAGAAAGAGTTTATTGAACAAATGAGACGTAAGATAATTTGCAATTAATCTAGTGTAAAATTATTTTATGTAATCTCTTGAACTTTTAAAAGAATGGACATCTGCCGCAATCATAATAAAAGTTCAATATGTTAAATTAGTAGCCTACAGCGTGGGAATGCAACGGCTGTCCGACGCGCGAGAAACAGGAAAAGCAGCTCCCCAGACGAAGGGAAGGATAAATACTCGTGCCGCCCCCACAGCGAGAAACACAATTCTCGGCGCCAGAGTGGAAGTCTTAAACAGCATGATCTCATTTGACGGATCGAGTGATTGGAAGGCAAGGGCAGGCCATTTTTAATAAAGCCATGTCTATTAAACCACAATTGTGTCAAAGTATAGTCCCTAAGATATTGATGGGTAGGAGATCATGAGGTGTGCGATCAGCTTTCTGACTGTGTATTTTTTAGTTTTAATGTTGTGTCACGTGTGTAATTATTTATTAAAAGCATCTGCGATGGCTTAGTGTGTAGTTTAATGTCATTTGTTTCTTTTTTTGGCCATTAGCGGAGAAAGAAGAGGGTGAAGGGTGAAATGCGGTACTAGCACGTTGCCTACTCTTCGCGAAGGGTCTCCGAAATTAACATTTCCCTTCGACGGATGTATCTCCATCAACTTTACCAGACGTCATCACGGACTAATACACGGCTCAGAGGTTTTAAATTTAGTCCAGAACTTTTGCCCACAGTATGGCGATCATACACAATAACTTCTCGTCTTGTATTTTCCTGGCAGATAAAAGCCGTAGCCGGACTGGGACTCGAACCTGGGACCTTTGCCCAAATGCTCCAGTAACTGAGCCGCACAGGCACGGTAAACGACCGATACTCCCAGCTTCACTGTCGTCAGTACCTTATCTCCTTTCTTCCAACAGCGTTAGTCCCGCAAGATGCGGAGGAGAACTTCCCTGTTGTTTGGAACGTATTGGAGGAAGTGAAGCTGTGAGGTCGGGTCGCGAATCCTATATGGATAGGTCAGTCAGTAGGGCACTTGCACGTGAAAGACAAAGGTACGAGGTTCGAGTCTGGCACAGTTTTATTCCGCGGGGAAGTTTCATATCAGCGCACACATGCATAATGAAAACCTCTCGTCTTATTATCTTGAGTTAGTGTTCATGGCTACGAGGTGGATTCTCTGATATTTAAACCAATCTTTGTGTTGACAGTGGCTTCACATACGCAAACGTAACAGTCTCACGTGCAGACTCGAAGGGTCAATGTTTTAGGAGTATTATTGGCCTCCTTCGGTATAGTCTCGACTGAGGCCTTCCTGTGCACTTTGCTGGGATATAAATCCTGAGATAGGGAATGAGGCAGAAAAAGCTTTTGCCGCAGCCTATGGGATGTCAGCAGAATGAATTTCCCTCTCTGCGGTGTAACGTATAGGTACATGAAACTTCGTAACAGTCTGAAACTTTGTGCTGAATAGTGAATTACATTACATTCCTTTTAACAGAGCGAGCCAACAGTCAGTGAATGGAAAGGATCTGGGGGAAGTACGTGCAGTAGACGAATATTCTTGACTGTAGTTCAGCTGTCAGATAACACATAACACTAGTGTATTTCCTATGTGTTTGCTATTGACGTATGTAATTTAGTAATGCTCACTTGCTCGTAGTTAATGAAGTAAATATGTTGTAGGTGTATTTACATAAAATAATGTGCGGTCGACAAGTCTATCATGCTAACTATTGAGCCACAGGTTACCGGTTTCGAATTTTGGTGGTGAAAGAAATTATCGTCAGCCTTTGGCTGAAAAAGTCCAATAGATAGCAGCGTAAATATGCTGCTCAAAACACTGCTCAAGTCTTCCTTGCCCTTCTTTGCATGATTTCGAGTATAATAGCTATTCACAGTGCACCGTTACGCGTTTAGATTGCCATCAGACCGTAGGAAGAACGTAGTGATAAACCATCTTCACTGAAATTTCAGAAGAGAAACAGATTCGTTTGTTGAACCATGCCTCATCAGAAAAGCTGGAATCAGGTCGATCCATGTGATAGGTTACCCGATGTTTCTGTCATGCTGGGGGCTCTTGTCCAAAGTTTTTTGAATACATGTCTTTCTCGTATAAGTGGACTCCTGTGACTCTGTACACTTGTATGTGTCATGTGACGCTCTTCACGTCTATCATATATTTCTAAAAATAGTCTTAAGAATCAGAGCTTCGCACGATTTTTCCACGCCTGTGATCCTCAAATTTATACTTAACTACTAATGAAAACAACTTTTCATTGTAGGCTTCCCGGCTTAGGAAATAGTGGTATTTTCTTCGAGATGCTTATTGTTTCCTAAAATAAGCACGACATGAAATTTCAGCAGTGTCGCACTGGACGTATTATTTAGGGGATGCACTGTAAGTCTCTCCGAACGAATGTGAAATCAGGGACGGCTACTACAAAATTCTTTACAGAACCTACATCCCATACAGTTTACAGCGAACACTGTGAACAGTGCTCCGTTCTTCCTCCAACTACACTTCGTCTTTGCAAGAACGTTACGTATGGCTATCCTTGGTTGAAGCTCTTGCCTCGTAGTATTATTTCCAGGAACGATGCCCTTTTATAAGCCATAAAAAGGAATCGGCGCGTGTGCCAGAAGCCGTCGGCGCTGCCCTGAACAATGTGCAGAAGTGCGCCACCAATGGTGAACGCTAGCAAGAGTCATATGCCACTAGTCCTGACTTCCTGTCACAACTTCTGTGGATGGACTGAAAGCACTGTGATCTCATACACATTAAAACAATGTATCACGCCTGATTTAACGGAAAGCCCAAATCTGCCCGCTGTGGCAGTTCTAGAGTCATTCGAAGGAAGTCTACGGTCAATAGCGCGTAAATACTAATGTCATGCAATACTAGTTGGAGGCGAGTATAGACTGTGATGTCTATGGATTCATTGCGGGGGTACAGACAAGAAGTCATACGAAATACTTTTGAACACTTATCCTGGAAAGTGTCTTGAGCACCTAGCTCGGCGGCTCACACGCAATGGTAATATCTTTGACCTTGTACCTACAAATAGACCGGACCTTATTGACAATATCAGTATAGAAACGGGGATTAGTGTTCATTATGTCATTATAGCAACTATGTCCGCCACGATAGCTGCGTGGTCAGCGTGATGGATTACCGTCCTACGGGCCCTGGTTCGATTCCCGGCTGGATCGGAAATTTTCTCCGCTCCGGGACTGGGTGTTGTGTTGCGTTCATCATCATTTCATCCCCATCCGGCACGCAGGTCACCCAATGTGGCGTCGAATGTAATAAGATCTGCACCAAGGCGGCCGGACCTGCCCCGCAAGGGTCCTACCGGCCAATGACGCCAAACGCTCATAGCAACTATGATTACGAAAGTTATTAAATCAGTCAAGAAGGCTAGGACAGTGTTTCTGCTACATAGAGCAGACAAGCAGTTATTAACATCTTATTTCGACTATGAATTGGCCTCACTTAGTACCAGTAAGATGGATGTAGAGGAATTATGGGAGAAGTTTAAGCAGCCTGTAAATCGTGATCTGGAGAGTTATGTGCCTAGTAAGTGGATAAAGTATGGAAAAGACTCACAATGGTTTAGTAACGAAATTCGGCGGATGCTGAGGAAGCAGAGGCTGTTACAGTCTATGTACAAAAGGGGCACACAAACGACGACAAGTGAAGATTAATGGAGATTCGTGCGTCTGTGAAAAGATCTATGCTAGAAGCATACAACTACCACCGTCAAACCTTAGCAAAAGATTTGGCAGAGAACCCGAGAAAATTCTGGTCGTATGTAAAATCGCTAAGAGGGTGTAATGCTTCCATTCAGTCCCTTGTTGAACCCTGGTGTGGCACTTGAAAATGGCAAAACTAAAGTCGAAGTTTTAATTTTCACGTTCAAGAAATCGTTCACGCAGGGGAACCGTACAAACATACCGTCATTTGACCATCGGACAGACTCCCGTATTGACGACAGTTAAATAAGCATACCTAGCGTAGAGAAGCAACTTCAATATTTGAAAGAAAATAAATCACCAGGGCCGGATGGAATCAAAAATGGTTCAAATGGCTCTGAGCACTATGGGACTCAACTGCTGTGGTCATAAGTCCCCTAGAACTTAGAACTACTTAAACCTAACTAACCTAAGGACATCACACACATCCATGCCCGAGGCAGGATTCGAACCTGCGACCGTAGCGGTCGTGCGGTTCCAGACTGTAGCGCCTTTAACCGCTCGGCCACTTCGGCCGGCTAATGGAATCCTAATTCGATTTTACAAAGAGTACTCTATGGCATTGGCCAATTACCTAGCTCGCAATTTTCGTGAATCTCTCGCCCAGCAGGGAGTCCAAGCGACTGGAAAGAAGCCCAGGTGATCCAGTATATACGAAAGGTAAAAAACAGAACCGCCAAATTACAGAGCAATATCCCTAACTTCTATTTGTTGAAGAATCTCTGAACAAATTCTCAGTTCGAATATAATAAACTTTCTTGATACTAAGCAGCTTATGTCTACGAATCAGCATGGTTTTAGAAAGCGTCGCTCGTGCAGAACTCAGCTTGTCCTTTTTCCACATGATATACTGAGAACTATAACTGAAGGGCCCCAGGTAGAGTCCTTATTTCTAGATTCCCGGAAAGCATTTGACGGAGTGCCCCATTCCAGGCTGTTAATCAAAGTACGAGCATTAGGAATAAGTTCACAGACGTGTTAGTCGCTTGAAGATTTCTTAAATAATAGAAACCAGTATGTTGTCTTCAACGGCGAGTGTTCATCAGAGACAAGGGTATCGTCAGGAGTGCCCCAGAGAAGTGTGATAGGACCGCTGTTATTCTCTGCATACATAAATGATTTGGCTGGCAGGGTTGGCAGCAGTCTGCGGTTGTTTGCTGATAATGCCGTGATCTACAGTAAGATGTCGAAGTTGAGCTACTCTAGGAAGATAGAAGATGACTTAGACAAAATTTCCAGTTGGTGTGATGAATGACAGCTAGCCGTAAATGTGAATAATGTAAGTTTATGCGGCTGAGTAGGAAGAACAAACCTGTAATGTTCGGATATAGTATTACTAGTGTCCAGCTTGACATAGTCAAGTCGTTTAAATGTCTGGGGGTAACGTTGCAAAGCGATATGAGGTAGAACGAACATGTGAAAATTGTGATAGGGACGGGAAATGGGCGACTTCGGTTTATTCTGGGAAAGAGTAGTTCACCTGTAAAGGAGACCACATATAGGACGCTGGTGCGACATATTCTTGAGTATTGCTCATGTGTTTGTAATCCGTACCAGGTCGTATTGAAGGAAGACATCGAAGCAACTCAGAGGAGGGCTGCCAGATTTGTTACCGGTAGGTCCGAACGAAACTTAAGTGTTACATAGGAGATGCTTCGGGAAATCAAATGGGAGTCCCTGGAGGGAAGACGACGTTCTTTTCAGGAAACACTATTGAAAAAATTTAGAGACCCGCATTTGAAGCTGACTGCCGAATGATTCTGCTCCCACCAACATACATAGCGCGTAAGGACCGCGAAGATAAGATACGAGAAATTAGTGCTCATATGGAGGCGTAAAGACAGTTGTTTTTTCCTCGCTCAATTTTCGAGTGGAACAGGAAGGGAAATGACAAGTAGTGGTACAGGGAACCCTCTGCTACGCACCTTACAGTGGCTTGTGGAGTATCTATGTCAATGTGGATGTACATCTCTGTTACTAAGACCGCCCTCTAGGTTAATTTCTGTTGCCTCTGTAAGAGCAGCGACCCAGTAAACGGACGAGCCAACCAATATCTCTGTCTCGTCCTATTTAATTCCGTGTTCCTAGGTCAATATGAAAATCGTACATAGCGGAACTCTCACGTTGGTTTAGCCTTATGTGGCGACGACGTTTCACATACCTGTCCTAGAGAATTACGAATATCTCGCAGATATAAGCTTTGTAACAGTGACACGGAGTTTGGAAATAACAGCTTTACTTCAAGCAAGTCGTCTTTAACAGAGCCAAGTGCTTTAATAATGACTAGCAGAAGAAACGCAGTCCTTATGTTAAATAATTTTTAATTGCCCTACTTCTTCTGGATGCAGTCCCAAAATATGGTAGGGAAGCATATTTTTGTGCCTCAAACGATAGTCAAAACTCTAGTGTTCGACAGATTTGTCTATTGGAATAACTGCTCTACCTCACTACCGAAGTAGAATGTTCCAGCTCCAGCGCTGAGCGGTCAGAATCAGAGAGGGCGCACGTTTTTCGAAGCGTGTTGCATTGATACGTCAGATGGCAGCTATTCACATGTCGACCGGTGTAGATAAGTTTGCGATAAACGCTTTCTCTCATTATTATCAATACCCAAAAAAAGGGAGCTTATTACCACCTACAACTTCCACCATCAGCTCAATACTGGGACGAAGAAAATTAAAACGTACCAAGAACCGGTTGAGAGCGTTTAATCCATGTGATCAGCTGATGAACATGTAATCCAACAAACATGCTGGTTCCAAACCTACTATCCTCAGTGCTGTGTCCTTCAAATCCTTCAAAAATCTTCTTCTGCTGCTGCTTATCCATTAATGGATGTTGGCGACCACATGTTGCATCTTTCTTCTGTGAACCGCAGTATTTAATAGCTGGTCTACTTCGTAGTCCTGTCCACTGCTTTATATTGTCCAACCAGGATGTTCTTCTTCGCCCTTGTCTTCTTTCTCCTTCAATCTTCCCTTCTATTATTAACTGCAGAAGCATATATTTGGTGCTCCGTACTATATGTCCCAGGTATGCAGTTTTTCTTCTTTTAAGCAATGACAACATTCCTCACTGCTTGTTCATTCCTTCCAGTACTTCGGTGTTGCTTGTTCTTGCAGTCCACGGTATTTTAAGCATTCTGCGATAAATCCACATTTCAAAGGCCTCTAACGTCTTCGCTGTTGTCATATTTCGTGTCCATCCTTCAGAGCCATATAGAAGCACGGACCAGATGTAGTATTTTACAAATCGGACTCTAAGGTTTAGGTCTAGGTCTCTGCTTGTAAGAATATTCTTAGATTTTATGAAAGCGCTCCGGGCGTTCTCTATGCGACATTTTATTTCCAAGTCTGTTCGCCAGTCTTCACAAAGGTAGGTTTCGAGGTATTTAAAGGCGTTGACTCTTTGTATTACAGACCCTTGAAATTCCACATTTGCATCTCTAAATGGGTTGGACTCCCGTGTGAAAATCATAAAATTAGTGTTTTTGATGTTAATATTCAGACCTAGAGTACTGCTGCAATCTCCTACTATGTTAACGAATTGTTGAAGGTCATCTAAATTATCAGCTATCAATACCGTGTCATCAGCATATCGAATGTTGTTGATATACACTCCGTTAACCTTTATGCCTTTTTCTAAATCAAGTGCCTCCTGAAAAATACTCTCAGAGTATAAGTTAAATAACAGGGGTGACAGTATGCATCCTTGTCGGACTCCTCTATATTTATTGACCTAATCTGTGACCTCATTATCAAATTTAACCTGCGCTGTCTGATTCCAATATAAATTCTCTATACAGCAGACATCTTTCTCCTCTATATCAATTCTTTTGAGAATTTCCATGAGTTTATGGTGTACTCTATCGAATGCTTTTTCGTAGTCAATAAAATAGAGGCCTACATTTTTACCCTGATCATAGCAGTTTTGTACTAAAACTTGTAGTGCGACTATTGCCTCTCTTGTACCTAAACCTTTCCTAAATCCGAACTGTGTCTCACTAATTAATTTCTCACATTTTTCGTATAGCCTTTGATGGATGACTCTCAGATATATTTTCAGAGAATGGCTCATAAGACTAATGAGTCTGTGATCTTCACGTCTCCTCGCATTCCTCTTCTTTGGTAAGGGAATGAAAGCTGATAAAAGCCATTCGACAGGATAATAACCAGTGTCGTAAATTCTGTTAAGCAGTTTGTGTAAGGCTTTGATACCTTCTTCATCGGGGAGTTTAGTAAGTTCGATTGGAATTCCATCAGGCCCTGTGGCTTTATTGGTTTTAGAGTTTTTTTATGGCTTGCTCGATTTCTTCTTTCATGATTGGAGGTCCTGTTAAATCGTTGTTCCTAGAAATATCAACATTTGGTCTACCATCTGAAAAGAGGTTCTTAATGTAGTCTTCCCATATCTCTTTCTTCTCGATGGTATCTAGAACAATTATATTATTTTTGTTGGTTAATAAGGAGACGTTTTTATCTCATATATATCCCAGCAGTTTCCTTTAACTTTTTATGTATATTAAAATCGTCCTGTGAAGCTTGCAAGCTTTCAATTTCTTCACATTGATGTTGTAGACATTTAATTTTCGCTGCTCTAATCTTTGATCTTATGTGTTTCTGGGTATTATTGTACATAGTTTGATCTAACTGAGCTTTATACCTTCACCGTTCATCCATAAATGAAAGAATTTCACCTGTTATCCATTTCCGTTTTCGATCTCTTGTTTTATATCCTATTTTTTCTCGAGAAGTGGTCAACAAAATGTTTTTATCTCTTCCCACTCTATGGTACTGTTTTCTGGGCCAATCAGAGGTTCCATTATCACTATTTTATTGTTGATGAACTTGCTAACTTCACTTCTTAGTTCAGGTTGTTTGAGTTTTTCATAAGCTATCCTCCTTTGCTGAGTAGGTGTTTTGTGTTTTACAAGTTTTGTTTTTAGAGAAGCTACTAGTAGTATATCGGCAGATGGAACATCTGCTCCAGAATAAGTGGATGCTCTTGTAATTGAAGTTCCAAAACGTTTATTAATTGAAATATAGTCTATCTGGTTACGGACTATGTTGTCTTTGTTGTCAGCTGGAGATTTCTATGTGCAAAGTTGTCGTGGTGGTAATTTCAACCATGTATTAGTGACTGTCATGTTTTCTCCTTGGCAGGATTGTAGCAGACGATCACCTCTCTCGTTCCGTGTTCCTAAACCAAAAGGACCTACGAGGTCCTCATATCTGCCATTTCTCAGCTTGGCTCTGAAATCTCCCATTACTGTATTAATTTTGTTATGTTTTGTAAGGGCAAACACTTCTTTGAGTTGGTCATTGATAGAGTCCACTTCTTGTCCATCTGCATCTGCACTTGGTGCATATACTTGAATAATACTGAGGTTAACTGGTTTGCCACTGAGTTTTAACAAGTCAGTTCTATCGGAAAGTGGCATAAAATCCATAACGCTCTTGGAGTAGCGCTCTGAGATAATAACGCCCACTCCTCTTCTATGATTTCGGTCCTGATTCCCAGAATACAACAGTGTACATCCAGCTGTACAACACATTCCATTGTCAGGCCACCAAGTTTCTGCTATACCAAGTATATCAATACTTAGTCGTGTCATTTCTTGGATGACATTTGCTAACTTCCCTGCTTCATATGTACTTCGAACATTCCAGGTTCCAATATTAATTTTCTTCCTTGTGTTCATCTTTAACGTGGATCAATTCAGAACTGTTACCCTCGGAGATCCAACTGGGGAACTATTTAAAACTCCGGAACATTTAGGAATGAATGTATTCACCCATGTGGTTCTCTAGGAATTCTGTCGGGGTGGTATTCCGTTACCTTCCCCCAAAATGTCAGCCGCTCCTAACATGGAGACAGACGCTGTTAGCAGCCGCCCACTGTGGATTAGACGCTGCTTCACAAATAAGTCACCAATAATGTGTGGTGAAGGAGGAACCGTAACCACTCCGTCGCTTCATATAAAAAACCTTGTAATTAACAAAGGTGAAGTTGAGGTTAGCGTACTACAACATATCATCATCACTTCTGCATCCAACTTTTCACGGACTTGTGTGAGGAATCCGTGCAAGCCGAGTACAAGGCTATTACAAATGATTGAAGCGATTTCATAAATTCACTGTAGCTCCATTCATTGACATATGGTCACGACACACTACAGATATGTAGAAAAACTCATAAAGTTTTAATCAAAATATCCACGGATATGCTGCCGGTCTATAGTGTCCAACGGGCACAATATTTCGGCGATCAAACATGTCGCCATCATCAGGTGAACTGACGGACTGAGCTCCTGTGAACGTGCCGGCACGGAGATCCGTACGCTATGGCTGCTCAGAGGGAACTGGGTTTGGTCGCGGCGGCGGCCGATTTAAATACCCTCCGCCCGCGGCGCGCTCCCTCCGCCGTCCGCGCCCAGCGCCACGGTCGCGCGGTGGAACAGATTGCGACGGCGTCTGAGATGACGTCGGTGTGATGGCTCTGTCCGCCGTGGTCGTCACAACTATACGTCTGCTCGATTTACTCTTGATTAACCCGATCGCTGGTTCCCAAGCCTTGCTAAGATTATAGCCACAGTCTGAGCAGCCATAGCGTACGGATCTCCGTGCCGGCACGTTCACAGGAGCTCAGTCCGTCAGTTCACCTGATGATGGCGACATGTTTGATCGCCGAAATATTGTGCCCGTTGGACACTATAGACCGGCAGCATACCCGTGGATATTTTGATTATCAAATACGCCGGGAGAAACTCAAGAATCACATCATAAAGTTTTGTTTGGCTGAAACCGCACTTCAGGTTTCTGCCGTCAGAGCGCTCGAGCAAAATGTCGACAGGAGCCGAGAAAGCGTATGTCGTGCTTGAAATGCACTCACATCAGTCAGTCATAACAGTGCAACGACACTTCAGGACGAAGTTCAACAGAGATCCACCAACTGCTAACTACATTCGGCGATGGTATGCGGAGTTTAAAGCTTCTGGATGCCTCTGTAAGGGGAAATCAACGGGTCGGCCTGCAGTGAACGAAGAAACGGTTGAACGCGTGCGGGCAAGTTTCACGGGGCGCCCGCGGAAAATTGGCTCATGCCAGAACTGGAGACCGACAGCGCCGACTTCATCTTTCAACAGGATGGTGCTCCACCGCACTTCCATCATGACGTTCGGCATTTCTTAAACAGGAGATTGGAAAACCGATGGATCGGTCGTGGTGGAGATCATGATCAGCAATTCATGTCATGGCCTCCAGGCTCTCCCGACTTAACCCCATGCGATTTCTTTCTGTGGGGTTATGTGAAAGATTCAGTGTTTAAACCTCCTCTACCAGCCGACGGACGAGGAATTATACATAAAAGCACAAAACTGCAGGTATCCTTAAGAAGGCTATTGATATTATACTGGCAGATAGTCCTAGTAAAAGAAACAAGGCTTTGCCTTCGAGCAAGGTCTGAGAAACCCTTTTAATCACAATCATATCACAGCGTTACTGACTCGTCGGTAAAAAGTTTTGGTGGCAATTTTTATCACGATTTATGTCAACGTTCATAATTGATGGTCAGCACCAAAGGGGCAGGACACGAAGAGAGACTCGACTATGCGTTTAGCCTTCCGGCTATGTCGCTCAGTACCGTTCGCTGCCATGTTTCATTTAACTGCAGGTAGCTGTTCTGGGAGCAAAAGAGTTCGTGTTCGATTTTATTTTATAAACAAGATGGTTGCTGAATATCATTCTATCTGTTCTCCAAATTGTCATACCATGTTCGTGAGCATTGAGGAAATCATCCCATCGACGCGCCAGATTGAAGACTCCCTTATGGTAAAGCACCATATCCTGCTGCGTGAGAAAGTCTGTAATTACCTGCTGCACATCCTTGTCCAACAGGAATCTTCGAGCCTCCAAGGCTGTTTTAAGGGACCAAAGGAGTGATAATAGTGTAGTATGAGATTAGTACCACAGGCGGGGTACTCGATGTCTATCACTTGGGTTGGCTAACTTCTGCGTTACAACATTTGCAATAAGGGGCCGTGCGTTACCATGAAGCAGCAGCAGCCCTTGGAGCACCGTTCCTCAGTTTTCGACGGATGGATGTACCAGCGTTTGTCCTTCAGTAGCCACGAAAAGAATACCAGCACGTTGGTCCTGTTTGGACGCATTTAATAACAACGTCGTCATAGTTCACGTTTCCGCATTTACCGCACGTATGGCACACTAATCCCTTGCCTATACGTCAATGCCACGCGCATCGGAGTCACGCTTGTTGCACATACCCTGCAGAAACTCTCTCAGACGGAAACTTTTTGATCGCCCCTTATTTTATTACCTTGTAGTATGGCCAGATTTGTTAATATCGTAGGTATCAGTTTCCTGAATCATGAATGCTTGCATCAAAATCGTTCAAATGGCTCTGAGCGCTATGGGACTTAACATCTGAGGTCATCAGTCCCCTAGAACTTAGAACTACTTAAACCTAACTAACCTAAGGACATGACACACATCCATGCCCGAGGCAGGATTCGAACCAGCGACCGTAGCGATCTCGCGGTTCCAGACTCAAGCGCCTAGAACCGCTCGGCCACTGCGGCCGGCAATGCTTGCATCAGATTTATGTGTAATGTAAGGTTGATCCATAGCGTCAGTCCTTCTTATGCTGTCAGGATGGGTGCGTCCGGATAGGCGACGTAATTTTCACACGATTTCTGTGACACTAGTGTCCCCAAAACTTTCCCTCACATATCAAATACCTGTCATCATTGCATTACTGCGGTATAAGATCAGTAAGTGCTGAAGCTTGGATGTACCTATGCATAACACTAAATGTTTCTCCATCTTATTCTTAATTTCTACCCCGTAACCTAGAGTTATCTAAAACTATTCGGCATTCAAGAGGGCACCAAAATTTTACCCGGTGCTATCGACAGAGACTGCCCACAGACATATCCCAACTGTCTTCCTTCTGTCCAACAGGTAACGAGTATTTATTCAACAATGTTCATGGTCTGATCTTCCATATTTATCTCTTTTCTCTCTCTTCCATCTCATTCTCTAACCGTATTCTATTATTTTTCAGTCTTTCGTGGACCAGTCAATTTCATCTCCACATTTGATTCCTTCTATACTCCTGCTAACCATAGCCGTTAAACATTACACTCACACTTGATAAAATCGTAAAGAATAAATTGCTTAACAAATTGTTAATAAGATTAAAATTATTGGAATAGCATTAATTCAAAATTATGTCTATTATTATTATATTATTATTACTGTTACCTTACTATTACTATTGTTATTATTATTATTGTAGTTATTGTTATTTACTGCCCCCGTAAATAAAAAATAACACTCAGTCACAAAAGTTATTGCTTATTCGAAGGCTAGGGTGGCGGAAGTTCTAACGGACGAGGATTAGTCGCGAAATCTTAATTGTATCCTCGAAAGGGCAAGTGTGACCATGAAACGTAGTGAGGTGGTAGTCGTTTTCTATATATTTATCCTTCAATGCGACACACTTATCTCAACGATGGACAATTTGGTTGTAGAAGTCTACATTTTGGCCGCGCAGGAAACAAACGTTCTACCTAGAAAATCACCGCAACGTCGGTTGGTTCAAATGGTTCTGAGCACTGTGGGACTTAACATCTGAGGTCATCAGTCCCCTAGAACTTAGAACTACTTAAACCTAACTAACCTAAGGACATCACACACATCCATACCCGAGGCAGGATTCGAACCTGCGACCGTAGCACGTCGTCAGTCTGGAAATGCCTGCCACTCAAGGTTTCTTCATCCGAAGAAAGAGGAAGAAGTCAATTGTCACTCGTTGCATTGTCAAGAGAATATCAGGAAAGAGGGGGGAGGCCAAAAAACCGCTTATGTGACTGTGTCCTGCGTAGCGTGATCTGGCTGTCCGGTGGGCTTTTTGAATGCGTTGGAGCAATCGAGGAATCCAGCCCGCAGCAACCTTCGTCATGTTCAAAATGTCGGCGGAGAAGATACTGAAAAATGGTCAATGAGTGATTTTCACTTTTTTCTTCGAGGACAGGGGGCTCCACTCCTCTTTCGATTCATATTTCTTCGCAGAGAGAAGATTTTCCATTCTCTGTTTCGTCATTCCAGCCTGTCTGACCACACTGGATGTCTCATATAACGATGAATTGTATCGTTTTGATTAATTAAAACATAGCCAACTTGCTTCACTGCCGTCGCGGTCTAGTTTCTTATTTTATTGGACAGCATTGACGGCTTCTGTTAAAAGCGTGGAGTCCGTTCAAAGGCCTAGAAAAATATCTGTCCCTAGTTTCGTATCAGTTCCATGAAACTCGGCATAGTGACTAGTCTGATTACGCCGGTCAATCGAACCATCGAAAAATTATCCCAGTTTGTTTTTCGGATCACATGTGTAACCTTACCGAAAAAAAAGAAAGAAGCAGTAAAAAAAAAAAAAAAAGAGAAACACACGATAAAACTGTCAATTGAAGACTTGAGCTTCAGCAGATCATCTGTGGCTGTTGTCTATCAAAGAGCCCATCACATTCCCAACAAAAGACGCGAAGTTACGCACTATGAGGCGCGTCTTCCATTGCCAAGAAAATCGCGTATGCACTACATGAATCCAGTTATTGGTGAAGGGTTGTATAGTAATGATGGACAGATCTCTGCCGATGGTTAACGTTGCAGATTAACCAGGTTTGGACAGGTGTGAACAGTCAGTCTTCTTGAACGTCGTTTGTTCATTCGTGAAACATTAGTATGAGCCAGTGGTCATTTTGTTACAGAGACGTAAGTGTATGGAACGCGTGGTCCGAAGGGAACTGAATGAGTCATAACGAGTATATGTACGACGAAATGTGACGGCGGTGAGGGATGACAAACTCCTGAATTCCATAGCACATAGCATTGAGTGAAAGTGGTGTCTGCAATTTCGGCACAAATCATAACAACTTACACAGATGAGCCACACTTCTAGAGTAAATTTTTTGACTTGGGCAACTTTCACATATTCTGTTTCACAGGAAACACACGAAAAAAAAAAAATCCAATGACGCCTCGGGTCGAAAATAATGTTAATACGGAGAGTGGAATACCGCTTGACAGAAAAAGTCTTTTATAATGAGGACTGCTTCATCAAGGGTTGCTATGACGACCATTAGTCATGAGGCCATGGTGCCATGAAAAATTCATGGGCTTGTTACCTTATAGTTGAAATAAAAGGAAATAAAAATGACAGCTCATTTGAAAGTTTGGAATATTAATATGTAACTGTGTAAATATCAGGTGTTCACTGTACAACTTGTTCTGTTACAGGCTATAAACAACATGGCAGAATCAAAAGCAAGTTTCTCGCCATTGGAGTTACGGACCTCCTTGAAGTTTTTATTTCTTCAGTGGAAGTCCGAAAAGGACATTCACACTGAGATGTCAGAAACACTGGGAGAGAATTGTGCTCCCACAGTACTGTGAAAACTTAGATTTCTCTTATCAAGACTGCCCATTTTACTGTTGAAGACGCGCATCTCAGTGGTCACTGCAACACCCAGCACTGGCCATGACCTGATTCTTCAGGACCGACGACAATCCGTCAAAAAGACAGCCAGATACGGAACATCTCCCAAGAGCGTGTTGGTCTCATTATCACCACAATCCTAGACATGCGCAAGCTTTCAGCGAAATGGATGCCGAGATGTTTGAACTGTGAGTAATGGAAGGAACTCGTTGAGACATCAAAAGTCATTTCACACCATTGAAGTGATTGAAGACGAGGCTTGGTTTCACATTTGTGATCATGAAACCAAGGAACAATGAAAATAAGGACACCACAGCGGATGCCCACTGCCGAAGAAGGTCCGCATCCTGAAATCGGCCAAAAAAGTGATGGCGACTGTTTTCTGTGACAAAGACGCCATTCTGTTGATGGACTGTTTACCTCAAGCACCTCGTACTATAACCGGACAATATTACGCTAACCTGCTAAACCAGATGAATAAAGCAGTTAAGAATAAAAGCCTATGAAATTTGAGCAAATGGATTCTTTTGTTGCATGACAGCACACCTGCACACACGTCCAACGTTGCGACCGCCGATACTGACGACCCTGGGCTTCCAGCTAGTCAACCATCCTCGCTACTAGCGAGACCTAGCCCCTTTGGACTACTGACTGTTCCGAACTTGAAGAAAAATCTGAAGGGTAGCAGTTTTCAGAACAGTGAAGATGTCAAGGAGGCTGCGGAAAGCTGGTTTCGCGTCTGGCCACATGACTTATTTGCACGGACTTGAAAAGCTGCAGCAATGATGTACCATGTGTATCAATGACAGGATAAAACATATTGAATAAATGGGTAATCTCAAAACTCTAGCTTTATTCTGTTTAGGCACAGTCAGGAAATTTTCAGCAGCCCCTAGTGTCCTGCTTCACAACAGGCAAACGGCATTAAGGAAATTTTGTAGCTCAAAGTACAACTCTTCTTTCAACGTATTTTAATAGCAAAATCAAAAAATGGTTCAAATGGCTCTGAGCACTATGGGACTCAACTTCTGAGGTCATTAGTCCCCTAGAACTTAGAACTAGTTAAACCTAACTAACCTAAGGACATCACAAACATCCATGCCCGAGGCAGGATTCGAACCTGCGACCGTAGCGGTCTTGCGGTTCCAGACTGCATCGCCTTTAACCGCACGGCCACTTCGGCCGGCTAATAGCAAAATCCTCTTACACGAGTTGCAAGAATTATTCAAGGTATCATTTCTTCACATAAGGGCATGACTTTTTCTCTGACGATCTTAATAGCCGAATACGGCGCCTGTTGAACTCATCTGTGATGTCGGCGATCGGAGATTAGTTCCTTAGGCTCGTTCAGTGAGCAATATAACTAAACATTCGACTCGTCTATAACTTACCTAGAATACCCTCTCTCGTGAACATTCTCAAACTAGCTGGTTCCATTGTCACTTGGTGTAAGACCTCTTGTCTTAACACGTGAGGTATTCACCACGTACTGATTTTGTACATGAAATGGTATTGTACTACTCTGCATATTTCATCGCTTCTTAATATCAGTATAGAAAAAAGATGTTAAATTACTTTATTTTCTGGTCAATTCTTTTATGGTTTTTAATCTCTCGGTATCAGCATCTTTATTTCGTTAAAGAGCGGTAAGAATAATATTATCCTTTAGCCTTAGGGGAAAGACACTGTCCGCCTAATAACTGCGCACAGTACAGCTATGCACTGCATAATAGTTCGGCAGCTACAGATGCGCATTTTGACGTTGTGTTTGTGAGCGAGACAAGATTTGCCTCGTTCTGTTGTCGCCTGTCGCCATAAAATCTCGCCATTGACAAAACATTTTCTTCTTCAAGAGTTTGGTGACGAAATGTCTGATCCATAAAACTCTCCGTATTAGTGAGTCCACGTTTTTGGTTTGATATTCTCTGCTGGTGACCAGTCTATTCATTTTTATAGGAGGCTTCAAGCTGCTAATTCTTGTCTTTAATTGCGTATAACGCTGTCTGTCGTGATTCTTCCTTTTGGGTTGTAATTCAGGCAGTGTCACATAAACGCAGAGTTTATCGACTGAGGGCTTCTCATCACAGAAAATGATGTCACACGTATTGGCAGCCTTCTCCTGTCAACACAAAAAGGAACAATAAAATCGCTAATGACGTAAAAAGGGAGAATGGCGTTCTGGTAACCCAACCAGCAACGCAATTACGATGAAATACGCGGTGCTTATCTCTTTACAAGCCACCTCGCCTTTCGCGTCGACGTTCGCGATGCAAAAACAGCGAAAACTCCATGAGCTATGTAATATACAGAAATTACTAGAGCAACAGGGTTTTATATTCTCTAGCAGAGTTCCATTACAATTTGAACATGTAATGAAGATATCAAAAACAGATACTTCTGCTTAAGCGCTATAGTTCATTGCTAGGCTTGGTCATATTGCAGGTTAACACAGCAACATGCTATAAAAACGAACTATTCGGAGTTTTATTTCGTCATTAGCATATATTGGTTTTTTTGTACAAGTGCGTACCAGATAAGATTTTTATGGGTTTCTGTGCGCTTCTCCCGTGAAGTAAATGTTGCTGTCATCGTATATGCTCTCTGGTGGATACACCAGATATACCTTCTCACTTCGTCTCTATATGTGCGGAACATAATTGTAATCTGCCTGCCGCGCGGCATTAGCCGAGCGGTCTAAGGCGCTGCAGCAATGGACTGTGCGGCTGGTCCCGCTGGAGGTTCGAGTCCTCCCTCGGGCATGGATGTGTGTGTTTGTTCTTAGGATAATTTAGGTTAAGTAGTGTGTAAGCTTAGGGACTGATGACTTTAGTAGTTAAGTTCCATAAGATTTCACGCACATTTGAACATTATTTTGTAATCTGCCCTGAAGTTTCAGCTGATGTGTTCTTTCATACTTATTTTCAAACAAAAACACAGTTTCTAGGTTATATCCTGTTAATTCGGAAAGTTATATTTGTTTGAAATTAGAAGTGTAAGAAGTTTTTGCTTCACTACAACATTAATAAACAATTTAATCTCTGCCATTGCCCTATACAATTCTTTTTCTTTCACTCAGTATCTTGCAACCAGGCACTGATAAGAACTTTTAATAATATCATAAAATCGGAGCAACATACCAAATCCTTCCCAGACAAATATTCTGGTAGCAACCTTTATTCACTGACAGTTTTTCTAACGTTCTGCAATTTTACATTTAGGAACTGGCATCGTTTCCTCCGATTTCAACATATTTGAAGCAATTCGCCTGGGACAACCGGTAATGCAGATTCACATACAATACTGAATGCCTGTAGACATAATATGGTACGAATTACGCGGACAGTATATATTGCTGTGCAAGTTGTAGTATATTCTGTTGCTGTAAACTAATCCAAAATGTATGAAATTGAGCTGCATAATGTAGCTCGAAACAAGTGGCACGCCATAAACTCGTGAATTACATTTAAAAAATGTCACTGGTTTATCGTGTAACTTATTAAACGTCACTGTTGTTAGGTATCTGCCTCTGTAATCAAGGCCACGAAAACACGTTAATGTGGTCACGTTCATTCCGAAGGTACCTGGTTCCAAGCCCGGTGGCGGAAGAAACTAGTTTCACCAACATTTGGTGGAAAGAGGACAGATAGGGACGTGCAGTTTCTAACTTCTACAGCCTATGCATACGTACTGGCCTGAACATTGGTACATCTCCAAGTTTCTAATGAAGTAAGGGCATGCAACGTTTATTAAGTTTTCCGCTCACTCTATGAGAATCCTTTGCAGCTACTAGAAATGAGTTGATACTGTGCCGCTTTGTGTATCATTCTCTCTGTTTATTTTATTTGACAATCAGTCCTAAAAACAAAAATGCAATACAGAGGAGGGCACACTTGTCACTACACAAAGCAATGGAAGATCTTCCTTAGTAGGACCTTGCCCATAATAGTAGTGAAAAATTTCAGAATTTTCTGCATCGCTGTTTGACGAGTACAGAATTTACTTTCTTTTACTTATGATGTTGTCATGTTCCCTTAAATACGACATTACATCCTTTTCATACGAAAAAAGTTCAGCAGGGATGCACTAAGAAATGTTGATTGCATTCAGAAAGGAAGATGATCCTAGCGTCATGACGACGGCGATCACAGGCATGAGCTACGCTTGTACAGCCCTGGGCGGTTCGACTCCTTTGATTTCTTAGGCGGCCGCGTTAACGCGCGTGTAATTGAGGTGCCGTTGTTAGTTTTTGGCGACCCACGTTGCCGCCTGGTTTGCCTTCACGGAGTAATATTTCGCGCAAATATACCTAAAAAAAAGTACATCGTTCCGCTTAAGAAGAGTAAAATTGCTTTAATATGTCAACACAGAAAAGTGCTACGATTGTCTGCTAAGCAGCAAAATACTCAACTCTTTGCCTGATATCACTCGCTCAGAACATTCTGTCTACATCTTGACACTTGTTGGGCACTGACGGAAATGTAAAGTGGTGCACCATGAACACCTTAACTGATCGCTAACTAAGTGATACTCCAGTATTCTCATGTCGGTGGATTATGTCGATTAACATTTCATTCTTACGTGATCTTATTTTCGGTATACAAAAAGTTGTTCCTACACATGTAGATCAATTTGAGTACAGGATGGCTACCTAGTGTCTCTAACATAACTGGAATATCTCAGATGGTGACCACAACGTAGAATATCCAGAAAACGTGCACCTGAAGTTTATCGCCATATTTCAGACTTTGAGAAAGATCGAGTCAGAGGCACGAGGACCAAGCCGGCAGCATACCGACAGTTCGCACAGACAGTTGGCTATATTACAACAATATGGCTTGAAGAGTAGGCGTGGGGCGTTACAGAAGGATTACATTACGAGAAAAACGTAAGAGTGTTAGACTGGCTCTGACGAATAAACGGATGGCAACAGATGATATCCGGACCCAGGCTACACGTAAGGTGTCAGAACAACCCGTCTGGAGCACATTGCTGGGATCAAATATCGATCTGCCGTTCTTCATTTGCCGGAGAAACCATACTACAGACATTGGAGACTAGCCTGGTATACAGCCAGACTCAACTGGGACATTGTGTGGTTATAAGGTGTTCAGCGACGAATCTCGCTTCTGTATGCTGCAGTTAGAACGACGCCGACGTGTCCGCAGACGACCTGGCGAAAGGTCAGGGGAAGCAGCGATACTCGAGGACCATACTTTTTCAACTTATGGATTCATGGTGTGAGAAGCTTTGGTATACGACAATACCTTGAGGAAGAGAGGCTGAATGTTTGCTTGTATATGGCAGTAATGGTAAACCCTGTTGTCATACCCTTCACGGCTAGGGTAACAAATGAAATGTTCTACACGGATAATGCAAGATCCCACACTCCGGTTTACACTACAACCGTTTTGAGGAATTTGTGAATCCCTAACTGGCCAGCCCAGTTCTCTAATTTGTCACCGTTATAGCTTGTCTGCAATACGATGGGAGTCGCGTACTTTCCTACTAGCCTCCAACCATGATCAAGAACTGACACAGAATGTGTTCAAGCATGACAAGATATTCCTCAAAATGACGTTAGGTGGCTCTTTGATTCTGTGCTACACAGGAATCGAGAGTATATTCGCGCACTAGGAGTAATACAGGTGGTGGACAAAAGTATGGAAGCACCAAAAACACAATACATTACCATGCCTAATACTGTGTAGGACCTCCTCCCATGAATCATGGGCCTTGCCGTTGGTGGGGAGGCTTGACTGCCTCAGCGATACAGATAGCCGTACCGTAGGTGCTACCACAACGGAAGGGTATCTGTTGAGAGGCCAAACGTGTGGTTCCTGAAGAGAGGCAGCAGCCTCTTCAGTAGTTGCAGGGGCAACAGTCTGGATGATTGACTGATCTGGTCTTGTAACATTGACCAAAATGGCTGTGCTGCTGCTGCGAACGGCTGAAAGCAATGAGAAACTACAGCCGTAATTTTTCGCGGGGGCATGCAGCTTTACTGTATGGTTAAATGATGATGGCGTCCTCTTGGGTATAATATTCCGTAGGTAAAATAGTCCTCCATTCAGATCTCCGGGCGGAGACTACTCAGGAGGACGTCGTTACCAGGAGAAAGACAACTGGCTTTCTACGTATCGATCACTTAATCGGGCAGGCATGTTAGAAAATTTAAAAAAGGAAATGGATAGGTTAAAACTAGATATAGTGAAGTTCGGTGGCAGGAGGAAAAAGACTTCTGTTCAGGGGAATACAGGATTATAAATACAAAATGAAATAGGGGTAAAACAGGAGTAAGTTTAATAATGAATAAAAAACTGAAGCGCGGGTAAGTTACTACGAACAGCATAGTGAACGCATTATTGTAGTAAAGATAGACACGAAGCCCACGCCTGCCACAGTAGTACAAGTTTATATGTCAACTACCTCCGCAGATGACAAAGAGATAGAAGAAATGTAAGATGAGATAAAAAAATTATTCTGATAGTGAAGGGAGACGAAAATTTAATAGTCGTGGAATTCAATAGTAGGAAAAGGCAGAGAAGGAAAAGTAGTAGGTGAATATGGAATGAGGGTACGGAATGAAAGAGGAAGCCGCCTGGTAGAATTTTGCACGGAGCATAATTTAATCATAGATAACACCTAGTTTAAGTATCATGAAAGAAGGTTGTACACATGGAAGAGGCCTGGAGACATTGGAAGGTTTCAGATAAATTATATAATGGTAAGACGGAGATTTAGGTACCAGGTTGTAAATTGTAAGACATTTCCTGGGCCAGATATGGACCCTGACCACATCAATTGGTTATGAACTGTAGATTATAACTGAAGAAA
Source organism: Schistocerca cancellata (assembly GCF_023864275.1). Classification (NCBI taxonomy): domain Eukaryota; kingdom Metazoa; phylum Arthropoda; class Insecta; order Orthoptera; family Acrididae; genus Schistocerca; species Schistocerca cancellata. The sequence goes on from NC_064629.1 coordinate 623,421,830, forward strand.
CTGCAAAAAGAACTGAAGATTACATGGGTAGATCACGTAACTAACGAGGAGGCACTAAATAGAATCTGGGAGAAGAGGAATTTATGGTACAACTTGACTAGAAGCAGGGATCAGTTGCTAGGACACGTTATGAGACATCATGAAACCAGATTAGTATTGGAAGGAAGCGCGGAGGGTAAAAGTCGTAGAGGGAGACCGAGGCATGAATACACTAAACAGATTCAGAAGGATGTAGGTTGCAGTAGTTACTCGGAGATGAAGAAGCTTGCACAGAACAGAGCAGCATGGAGAGTGCCATTAAAGCAGTCTCTGGACTGAAGACCACAACAGCAACAACTGTGTAGGAAAACCACTGACATTCATAAAAGCTTCCGGAATGGACCGATAAGGTTCTGTATGGTTTTCAAGGGAATGATGTACCATTCTTCCTGCAAAACAGGGGCAAACTCAGGTAACGATGACGGAGGTGGATAGCGATCACGAATGCTTCTCTCGAAAATAGATTACCAAGGTTAAACAACGTGCGACAAGACTTTTCCTGCCAAATCACTTTCTTCCGTTGCTCCATAGTCCATATATTATGGCTTCGGCACCAAGTGTTTCTGTTACGGGCATTTGCATCAATGATGAGTGACTTTCGAATTCCAGCTCGGCCTGCAGTTCCCTGCATATGGAGCTTCCTTTGTATTATTTTGGTGCTGACTGTGTTCGCGAGTGGAAAATACTGTTTTACATGCATTTTTGCAGTTGTTGATTTCTTATTTTTCATCAAAAACCTTTCCATGATCATTTGTCACGATCAGTCAACACACACTTTCGTCCACCTCGTGAATTATCGGATGACGTTTTCCCGCTTTCGCTGTGTGCGGTATAGATCTTCGATATGTTGTCTCTTGAAACGCCGAACACTTTGGCTGCCGTGGCTACGGAAGCACCCACCATACGAACTTTCCCCACATCCGAATTCACTCAGCTCCGACATAAGGTACTCATTACTACACAGAACAATGTCCTGACCACAACGGACACTTGCAACGTATTGGGGACATTCCACAGGTGTCGTTTGTGATCAAATACAACAGCCCAACCTCCAGGCTTGGCCAGTATCTGCCTTTGTATTCAATCATGCATTTCTGGCGGTGTTTCCGTACTTTTTTCCAACCTCTGCACCTCATACTGATGGGCATCAGTTCGGAACAGAATGTAAGTTTCATAATTTGATACCCGTTATGTGATTATAATCTCCATAGGGATCGGACTGGTGCTACGTGGTGTAGCACTTTACATTCCAAGCAGTGTGAAGACAGACATATACACGACGCGTGGGGCAGCAACTAAGTTGGGCTGGGAGATTCAGAAATTTTTATAATATTCTATGATTACCTAGTGTGATAGTTCTGTTTGCCATGCTGGGTATAAGTTACATGTTTTTAGCGCAATACAAATCATATGATATGGCCATGGAACAGACCGAGTTGAGAAAAGCACTCGTGAGTTAAGTTTTAAAACATAAACATTAGGAATAAGCAGGAAGTTAGAAAATGTAGTGGATTAGCTGTCTGAACACATATGCGAGCCGGCCGCGGTGGTCTAGCGGTTCTGGCGCTGCAGTCCGGAACCGCGGGACTGCTACGGTCGCAGGTTCGAATCCTGCCTCGGGCATGGGTGTGCGTGATGTCCTTAGGTTAGTTAGGTTTAAGTACTTCTAAGTTCTAGGGGACTTATGACCTAAGATGTTGAGTCCCATAGTGCTCAGAGCCATTAGAACCATTTGAACCATATATGCGAAACAGTAAATTGTGTACAAGCAACTACGTGTTTTTTATGTTCGGCAGCACTATAACTTGATTATCCATTAATAAAACATGTTCATTTAATTGATGAATTGTCAGGTTTCGTCTATCACAAAATTTGTTTCCAAAAGAGAAATTACAAAAGGGATGTACCTGATGTTTTCCTGGTAGCACTTTAAATCAGACACATTGTAGTAGACAGTGCACCTCAAGTGTTTCGCTCCCAACCGTATTAATGTTCCAAGAGCAATTACGTCGCATTATTCCAAATCATAATCTGTTCTTGATGTTAAGAGAACTGTTGTTCTGAAGGTGTAAGGGTATCTCGAGCATTCTTTATCTTAAAAGAAAAAAGGAGGGACAGTCATTTCAACGACGACGTGGCTGATTTAATATACAGGGTGGTCCATTGGTAGTGACCGGGCCAAATATCTCACGAAATAAACATCAAACGAAAAAACTGCAAACAACGAAACTCGTCTAGCTTGAAGGGATGGCGCTATGGTCGGACCGCTAGATGGCGCTGCCATTGGTCAAACGGATATCAGCTGCATTTTTTAAAATAGGAACCCCATTTTTTATTAAATATTCGTGTAGTACGTAAAGAAATATGAATGTTTTAGTTGGACCACTTTTTTCGCTTTGTGGTAGATGGCACTGTAATAGTCACAAACATATAAGTACGTGGTATCACGTAACGTTCCGCCAGTGCGGACGGTATTTGCTTCGTGATACAATACCCTTGTTAAAATAGACCGTTTACCAATCGCGGAAAAGGTCAATATCGTGTTGATGTATGGCACACGGGCGTGTGCTTTGTGTGCTTCTCGGTATCCTGGACGACATCATCCAAGTGTCCAGACCGTTCGCCGGATAGTTACGTTGCTCGAGTATCATGTCGTTCTTGGAAACCCAGAATCTACTCTGTAGGAATCTGTGGTGTCACCGCCAGACACCACACTTGCTAGGTGGTAGCTTTAAATCGGCCGCGGTCCATTAGTACATGTCGGACCCGCGTGTCGCCACTGTCAGTGATCGCAGACCGAGCGCCACCACACGGCAGGTCTTGAGAGACTTACTAGCACTCGCCCCAGTTGTATGGACGACTTTGCTAGCGACTACACTGACGAAGCCTTTCTCTCATTTGCCGAGAGATCGTTAGAATAGCCTTCAGCTAAGTCCATGGCTACGACCTAGCAAGGCGCCATTAACTATTTCTAGAGAGAGTCTCACTTGTATCATCCAGAACGCTGTATACAAATGATGGATTAAAGTTAAGTATTCCAGCAGCTACGTACTTTTCTTTATAGCATTCATTACGTATCCTGTTTCAGACCTAACGCCAGCCTGCGTGAGTTGACGCGTGCATTTCGGCCTCCTCTCTCAATTAGTGTGCGTTGTGTTGGCTAATCTGCCGACACAACAGAATCAACATGGATTCCGGAAACAGCGCTCGTGTGAGACCCAACTCGCTTTATTTGTTCATGAGACCCAGAAAATATTAGATACAGGCTCCCAGGTAGATGCTATTTTTCTTGACTTCCGGAAGGCGTTCGATACAGTTCCGCACTGTCGCCTGATAAACAAAATAAGAGCCTACGGAATATCAGACCAGCTGTGTGGCTGGATTTAAGAATTTTTAGCAAACAGAACACAGCATGTTGTTATCAATGGAGAGACGTCTACAGACGTTAAAGTAACCTCTGGCGTGCCACAGGGGAGTGTTATGGGACCATTGCTTTTCACAATATATATAAATGACCTACTAGATAGTGTCGGAAGTTCCATGCAGCTTTTCGCGGATGATGCTGTAGTATACAGAGAAGTTGCAGCATTAGAAAATTGTAGCGAAATGCAGGAAGATCTGCAGCGGATAGGCACTTGGTGCAGGGAGTGGCAACTGACCCTTAACATAGACAAATGTAATGTATTGCGAATACATAGAAAGAAGGATCCTTTATTGTATGATTATATGATAGCGGAACAAATACTATTAGCAGTTACTTCTGTAAAATATCTGGGAGTATGTGTGCGGAACGATTTGAAGTGGAATGATCATATAAAATTAATTGTTGGTAAGGCGCGTACCAGGTTGAGATTCATTGGGAGAGTCCTTAGAAAATGTAGTCCATCAACAAAGGAGGTGGCTTATAAAACACTCGTTCGACCTATACTTGAGTATTGCTCATCAATGTGGGATCCGTACCAGATCGGGTTGACGGAGGAGATAGAGAAGATCCAAAGAAGAGCGGCGCGTTTCGTCACAGGGTTACTTGGTAACCGTGATAGCGTTACGGAGATGATTAACAAACTCAAGTGGCAGACTCTGCAAGAGAGGCGCTCTGCATCGCGGCGTAGCTTGCTCACCAGGTTTCGAGAGGGCGCGTTGCTGGATGAGGTATCGAGTATATTGCTTCCCCCTACTTATACCTCCCTAGGAGATCACGAATGTAAAATTAGAGAGATTAGAGCGCGCACGGAGGCTTTCAGACAGTCGTTCTTCCCGCGAACCATATGCGACTGGAACAGGAAAGGGAGGTAATGACAGTGGCACGTAAAGTGCCCTCCGCCACACACCGTTGGGTGCCTTGCGGAGTATAAATGTAGATGTAGATGTACGTTATTTAAGGAAACAGGAAGTGTTCAACCACATGTGAAACGTCAACCACGACCTGCAACAAATGATGATGCACAAGTAGGTGTTTTACCTGTGTCGCGGCTAATCCGCACATCAGTTGCAGACAAACTGCACGAGAATCAGGAATCTCAGAAACGTCGGTGTTGAGAATGCTACATTAATATCGATTGCACCCGTACCATATTTCTATTCACCTGGAATTGCATGGCGACAACTTTGAACGTCTTGTACAGTTTTGCCACTGGGCACAAGAGAAATTACGGGACGATGACAGATTTTTTTTCACGCGTTCTATTTAGCGACGAAGCGTCATTCACCAACAGCGGTAACGAAACCGGTATAATATGCACTATTGGGCAATGGAAAACCCACGATGGCTGTGACAAGTGGAATATCAGCGACCTTGGCGGATTAATGCATGTTGCGGCATTATGGGAGGAAGGATAATTACCCCCATTTGATCGATGGCAATCTAAATGGTGCAATGTATGCTGATTTCCTACGTAATGTTCTACCCATGTTACTACAAGATGTTTCACTGCATGACAGAATGGCGAAGTACTTTCAACATGATGGATGTCCGGCACATAGCTCGCGTGCGGTTGAAGCGGTATTGAATAGCATATTTCATGACAGGTGGATTGGTCGTCGAAGCACCATGGCCCGCACGTTCACTGGATCTGACGCCCCGGATTTCTTTCCGTGAGGAAAGTTGAAGGATATTTGCTATCGTGATCCACCGACAACGCCTGACAACATGCGTCAGCGCATTGTCAATGCATGTGCAAACATTACGGAAGGCGAACTACTCGCTGTTGAGAGGAGTGTCATTACACGTATTGCCAAATGCATTGAGGTTGACGGACATCATTTTGAGCATTTATTGCATTAATGTGGTATTTACAGGTCATCACGATGTAACAACATGCGTTCTCAGAAATGATAAGTTCATAAAGGTACATGTATCACATTGGAACATCCGAATTAAAATGTTCAAACGTACCTATGTTCTGTATTTTAATTTAAAAAATCTACTTGTTACCAACTGTTCGTCTAAAATTGTGAGTCAATGTTTGTGACTACTACTGCACCATCTATCACAAAGCGAAAAAAATGGTCCAACTAAAACATTCATATTTCTTTGCGTACTAGACGAATATGTAATAAAAAATGGGGGCTCCTATTTAAAAAACGCAGTTGGTATCCGTTTGACCTATGGCATCACCATCTTGCGGGCCAACCATAGCCCCATCTGGTTTCCCCCTTCAAACTAGACAAGTTTCGTTCTTTGTAGTTTTTTTCGTTTGACGCTTATTTCGTAAGATATTTGTCCCGGCCACGATCAATGGACCACCCTGTATATGGGTGTGCAGATGAAGGTTTTTCACGGTGTATCGATTCTGTAGAAACTAGTAACCATTTCAGTTATCCGAAAGATTTCGGTACGAATAGCCTCTCCTAGAATACTGTGTGGCCAGAATATGCTAGAAAAGAATATTCTTCATGCCACAGTGCATATAGCTTACGAACTAACACGAATGTTACATCATCTGTAGCTACTGAGGTATGTTTGCTGGCAACATTATCATTCAAAGGGTTAATTCGTAAATATCCCAGAGGAACATATCAAGAAACAACGAGTAGCACGTAACCTAACTGTAGACGTGAAGTGCAGCACAATGATTTGGAGAAACTGGACCTGTTATATGTTGGGTTTCAGATATTGCAATTATATTGCCTCACCAGATGGTATGAAATGATCATATGGTATTGACGGCTGGGAATCCCCACCTGGGGAAGTTTGGCCACTTAGCTGCAAGTCTTTTGGGTTGACGCCACGTTGTTCGACTTACGAGTCGATAATGAGAGCAACACAACACCCCCTCCTCAAGCGGGGAAAATCACCGAGCCGACCGGGAAACGAAATCGGGCCCACTAAATGGCAGTTATGCGTGCTGACCACTCAGCTAACGTCCCTAATTAGGGACAGAAAACAAACACGAAATTTGGGAACTATAGAGAAGGAAATCAGTTGCGTTCCACGGACACCAGAGGAGAAGAATGTGTGTGGAACGGAGCCTCCTCCAACCGATTTCCGTAGATATTTTGCAACATTTATGGGATTATACATCAGCATAGCTCGCACAAACTTACATTGTCTTGTTGAACGGAAGTAAGGCAGGAACTATACAGCTGCTACTGACGAATTATTTTTATTGTTAGGACATATTGCAACTGTGCGTTGCCTCCCTTAGGCAATTAGCGACCATTTCAATAACATATATCAAGCCAACCGAGTATAGGTTTACATGGTCCCTAGCCAGAGGTATTAAGGCTTACAGACAGGGTGTAAGCTATCTGTGTTATATGAGAAAAGTAAAGTTCGAGTCCGCACACAGTACATAGTGTTAATGTCAGAACATTACCATATCATTTTAATTACTTTATTATCATTCTGTATGAATTTTCTAGATTTAAGCTATCTACCTTCAAATGTTTGGCAACAGTGAACTTAGACATAGCACGTCAGTTTTTTAAATTGATCGTCTCTTTCTTTTTATAAACGGCTAGAAAACCGGCACTTAATCGTGTTCCACCCTAAATCGGCAATGTCCCTATACCGCAAATGCATCAAATATTACATATTGTCGTATCGTAGTATGAAAATAAGTATATAGCGCAAGCCCGTGACTGGGTGCTACAGTCTGGAACCGCGCGACCGCTACGGTCGCAGGTTCGAATCCTGCCTCGGGCATGGATGTGTGTGAGGTTCTTAGGCTGGTTGGGTTTAAGTAGTTCTAAGTTCTAGGGGACTGATGACCTCAGAAATTAAGTCCCATAGTGCTCAGAGCCATCTTGAACCGTGACTGGGCTATGGGTCTGCCTGCAGGTAGACTGCAGCCATTCTTCGCCGCGGCACTGGGAGGGGGAGGGTGTCGGGCCCATCGTCACAGCCGTCTTTTACCCCCCTAGAAAGATCCCCAGCACTGATAAACCATATAAAAGCATAAGGCTATGGTGAGTCTATTAAAACAATGACAACGTTTAGGAAACGCTGAAATTCAATTACCAGATACTCCATTATCATGTTCAGACCACGAATCGCTGTCGCTGAAACTGATAAGCTTGTTAGAGTAGAAGTAAGTTTATATACACTACGGCATATAGCAAGTAGTCCGCAGGACGGTATCATTCCTGAGGAAGTTCTTCGATAAAAGTGACTCATGCTAATATCTCTCCAATGATGAACAGGACCGCAGCGTACGCGAGATGGAGCAAATTGCACGTGATGCTTCTGGTTAAAGTACATTGACCAAATTCTTGCAGTCGGGTTATTTGACCTTCGACTCTCGCATCTAGAGGGTCGCGTGCAATTTAACCCGAGTCGTTACACAATGCCCTCTCCTCCCGACGACTGCACTTTGGCCATTGCCATACGATGAACAAGTACGTTGAATCAGACAGCTATCATTTGTCTCCTATAGGACGATAACAGACGTGGAATTTAGATAACTGAATTGGCACATTTGCCTTGACATAGTTCGACTGTCGCCTTAGTTTCCATCTAGTCACACGATATAGAAGAAACGGATATATCAGCTAATTAGTCTAATAAATAATGAAAACGGATAAACAAAAACTGCACGAAGTTAACCATATTTCTGTTCAAATTCGTTATTCGCGATAATATTGAAAAATATTAAGATGAATGTATAATGGTAAAATAATTTCGTTTTCCAATGTTCGTTTGGAAAGTAGAATACACGAGTACTGCCCCATATCAATTCTCGCGTCACTGCAAATATGAGTAAAAGAGGGATTTACGTCACTGGTGTTGAGAGACTGCTGAAATCTTTGAAATTGACCAAATTCGCAGGGACCGATGACATCCCTGTCAGATTCTGCACAGAAGTTTTGGCTCAGTTAGTCCCTCTTTTAAATATAGTAATATATTTAGTACAGCCTCGAACATAATTAGTTAGCAAAAATTACACAGGTCACTCACTTCTACAGGAAGGGTAGCAAAAGTGACCCACAAAACTACTTCCGAATACCGCTGACATCCACCTGTTGTAGAGTCTTAGAACATATTCTGTGTTCAAACGCAACGAGATATTATTTCCAACTGAATAACGTCCTACTTGTCAATTAGCTGGGACTTCGAAAACACCGGTCATACGAAACCCAGCGCTTTTCTCTCATGATTAGGATGTTCACGTAGACGCTTTCTTTCTTGAATTCCGAAAAGCAGTACCGCACGAGTGTGTGAGACAGGAAACTACGACCATATGGGGTAACAAACGGAATTTGTGAATTGATAGAGGATTCCTTAGCAAGGAAGACGCAGCATGTTACCTTGAGTGGAGTGTCATCGACTGGTGCAGAGACTGACAGCTTCATTTACACGTTTGGAAATGTAAAATTTTGCATTTCACAAAACGCAAAAACATAGAACCCTATGACTACAATATCAATGAGTAACGGCTGGAATCAGTCATTTCGTATATACATTTGAATGTAGACGTTTGTGAGGAATGTCAAATGGAATGAAGACATAGACTCAGGCAAAGAAGGTAGTAGGCTATGATTAATTTGTAGGATATTGTGAATATGCAATCAGCCTATAAAGGAGATTGCTTACAGAACACGTTTGCGTTTCTAGAGTATTGTTCCCGCGAATGGAGTCCTTATAAACTAGGTATGACAATAAACATCGAATGAATCCGGATTGTAACAGGTCGGTATAACAAGTACTAATTTGTACGAGGGGCGTTCAACAAGTAAAGCAACAAATTTATTTGTGGGCCATTTGCGGTTGAAAAAATAGGGACTTCGTTGTGAGATATCGTTGAACATTCCCACTTCAATCCCTATAGATTCATGAAGTTCCGATAGGTGGCGGCGCTATACGTAGCTTTCAAATTGGCAGCTGTAAGGGAGATGTGTTCCAAGCAGAGAGCTTGAGTTTCATTTGGCGGAAAACCAGAGCTCATAGATATTCACAAGCGCTTGCATAATGTCTACGGAGACCTGGCAGTGAACAAAAGCACGGTGAGTAGTTGGGCGAGTCGTCTGTTACCATGGCAACTAGGTTGTGCAAACTTGTCTGATCTCCCGCATGCCGGCGGGCCGCACATCGCTGTGGCCTCTGCATTGATGGAACGCGCGGCTCTCTCATTCGAGGTGATCGACGGATCATAATGAAACATCTCGCTGCACAACTGAACGTTTCTGTTGGCAGTGGTGACACACTCGTCCACCAGTAGGGGTACTCAAAGGTGTGTGCCCAGATCTCGCACCTTCCGACTTCCATCTGTTTGTCCCAATGAAGGATGCACTCCGCGAGAAGCATACGTGGATGATGGGAGGTTATTGTTGCAGTAAGGCGTTGGCTCCGTTGTCGACAAGCGCATTGATACCATGCGGGCATACAAAAAGCCTTCCCTGTAAGGTGGCGGTGGCATAAGCTCGTCGCATTCAACGGAGAGTATGGTGGAAAATAAGGTTTTCTAGCCGAAAGAGTTGAGAATAATATGGTGTTTAGGAATAACACCTACCTGCTTTAACAAAAAAAAAAAGTTGGAATTCTTATTGAAGGCCTCTCGTAGCAGAGGTGCTCGGGGAACTTAAAGGGGAAACCTTGGAAGGAAGACGATGTAGTTCTTTCGAATTTGGGAGAACTTGCATTCGAAGTAGACTGTGCAACCATAATGCTTCCATGGTCGTATACCTCGCTTAGGTATAGAACAAGGTACTATGTTAGGGTGCGTACAGAGGTATAGACACCTAGTTTCCCTTCGCTTAATACGCATATCTAATTGGACAGAAAATCGTTGATATTATCTTGAAGTACCCGCCACCATGCACTGTACAGTGGTTTCTGTGATGTAGAGGTAGATGTAGTAGATTTCGTTCTGATGTAGTAACGTGCCCTATCTTATATGAAGCGAAAGTCGCGAAATGTAATCCACGAAGGGCATAGCGCGAAATAAAAACAGAAAAGCAGCGGCTGATTATAGATCAAATATTTTCTTTTTTTGTTAGTTAAATAATTTTATTTGTTTTTACAAAGAAAACTGGTTGTGATAAGCGGGAACGTACTACAATATGTATACTAGACGTTAGATGTTCAGAGTGAAGGTAGAAAGTGCAGGCAACGGTGAAGGTAAAAGATCTCTGAGATTGAAAATTAAAATGTAAATAATAGCTGAAAGATAGAGTAGCGAGATACGTAAATGACGTTGAGTGGTGCATCGATGGTTCCGAGAAGACGTCCTAGTAATTGTTCGGCGTTCAACAGCACAGATGAGCATACAGCGTGGCCCCAAATTTGCCCACGTCACTCGTGGTCAGAGCAAAGCAGAGACTACTCGTTCAGTTTATACTCTTCGGTACAAATCAGTTACTTGCATATTCGTAAATTTAACTGCTTACAGACAAATGAGCAACCATCTTGCAAACTGCTCCAGTTGACAGTTACTGAACCCAACACAGACACACACAGTTACTGAAGTCAGTAATTGTGCAAGCATATTCAGATACTTGTGGACGTTAGGGAGAATCTAATAGGACGCGAATGGGACTCTTTAGCGAGAAAAATAGTAAATACAAGATATTGTCGTAGGGCGTTACCAAAAAGTACTTTTTTTAACACTTAAGACTGACAATGGTATACATGCCAAAGTCACATTGACAAGAAGACAAGAAGAATCGAATGAAGACAGAAAAGACAGAATGAAGCTAAGTAGGTTAGACCATAATGTTCCAATGACACTGTGATCATTGAAGAAAGCAGTGCCCTGCGGTTATCCAGCAAATGACTGAAAAATTGCCGCATAATTTAGAATATTGATAGAAAGCTTCCACTCCCAGAGGTGAGACAAGAGTTCACTGTCTTCCCCGTCATAACAAGTTGTTCGTCAAACCTTTGGAACAAATTAATTTAAAAATACTGCAGAACGCTGTAACGAATAAGGTGCCCATGAGACTTAAATAATCAGTAGGCCAAATAATGAACAAATAAAACCAAATTTAGTAATAGAATACATTTTATGCTGAGGATAGCCAATCATCTATTAACTATCATCAATGGAAACGTTTCTAAGTGGACTCCATTTTTCGTACCGAGAGAGGTAGTATAGAGGTAAGACACAGGACTACAGATTAAGTTGTTCCTCGATTTCTGTAAGTCGATTAACAGCACAGATGGTTACGTTTAGTGAGCACGGCCGATTTTGTTCCCTAACCTTAACCAGCACTGGCTCGTGCACCATCTCTAATGGCCTCATCGTCGACTGAATGGTAAACACTAATCTTCTTTTCTTGCCACTTTTCGTGGAAACCTTTGTTCAGTCCTAGTGTTATGAGACTGAAAAAAGTATTCGTAGAAAACACCGAATCGATTGATGCGAATTTCTGTGTCAGAAAAGGTCATCTTTGTGTCTCAACATAAACGTGAAACGTAACTTTGAAAAAGGTCTCGTTTTTTGTACAATCATTTATTTTGAGTTACAAACACCGTATAGCTCGTATCATAATATAAATGCTCCGTAAACTCAGCTAGAGCTATTCAAAACGTGTAAGGAAGAATGTAAATCCACTATCTGATCAAAAATATCCGGACACCCCTATGTAAAGCGGAAATGACCACCAGATGTCACGAGAAGCGGACCCGCCAGTATAAGAGGAGGCGAAGAGTGCTGTGTTGTCAGTAGATAGGCAGTAACAGCAGGATTGGTCTGTCAGCAGAGCTCAGTAACTCTGAATGTGGACTAGTCATTGGAAGTCACCTGAGTAACAAATGCATCAGAGAAATCTCTGCCCTTCTATAGCTGCCAAGTCGACTGGTGTTGATGTCATTGTGAAGTGGGACCGCGAAGGAGCAACCACACCTAACTCAGGACCAGCCAGACCTAAGGGACAGAGGGACAGGGACCGCTGAGCTGGTAGTAAGAAATTGCATGAAATCAGCGGACGGAATCACTCTTGAGTTCCAAAGTGGTACCATTAATCCAGTTAGCACAATAAATGTGCATAAGGAATTAAAAAGAATGCGATACGACAGTCGAGCAGTTCCTCATAAACCACACATTTCTGTAGTCAGTGCTAAACGACGCTCGAGGCGATCTAAAGAACAACGCAAATGAACTATAGATGACTGAAAACGAATTATTTGGAGCGATAAATCACGATGTAACCTGTGGCAATCCAATGGAAGGGTATGCCACCATGTGCAGTGCCAACAGCGAAGTACAGAGGGTGTTTTTCGTGGTTATGAGGTGAAAGCGTGTACAGTAGTGCAACAGTTCGAAGAAGATGACTATTTCTATCAGCGTAAGAATACCTCCTGTCATAAAGTAAAATCTGTGAGGCAATGGTTTTTAGACAGTAACATTCCTCAAGTGGACAGCCCTGCCCAGAGTCCAGATCTGAACACAAAGGAACACCTCTGGATGTATTAGAAAGTCGACCTCGCTCCAGACCCCAGCATCCAATATTACAATCTTCTCTAGTTTTGACTCTGGAAGAAGAACGGGTTGCCATTTCTCCACAGACATTCAGACACCTACTGAATTTGAAGTTGTGCCCAGCAGAGTTCAAGACGTAATAAAGGCGTGGGGTGGACACACCCTTTATTAAAGTCCACTAACAAGTGTCCGGATGCTGTTATTCAGATGGTGTAGATTCCGCATTTGGTGTATTAGAACGCTTTTGGAAGACTGATAACAGAATCCAAAACAGTGTATTAGTAAGTAATTTTACCGTTTACGATTATTAAATTTAGCGTTAACAGAAAAAGAGTTAAGCTAGGCTAATTTTCAAATTTCTTGGAGTCTCATTAGAAATTCTATTTTGCTTTACAACACGTTGTTAGTTTATCAGTGTCAAATGTAAGGTTACTAATAACTTGTTGCTCAGTTTCATTATCGTCATCTTCGGTAACATATGATCATTCGTATTATGAGATTATTTTCGGTGTGATTGAGTGTATATATACTAAGATGTCCGAAAGAACAGATACCATCGGTGACCATGCAGCTCGTTAGAATGAAATTACAATGAAATGAACACCCTTAGCTGCTTACAGGCGTTGACATACGTCAACGGGGACAGATGAAAATGTGTGCCCCAACCGGGACTCGAACCCGGGATCTCGTGCTTACATGGCAGAGGCTCTATCCATCTGAGCCACCGAGGACACAGACGATAGCGCGGCTGCAGGGATTTATCTCTAGCACGCCTCCCGCAAAACCCACATTCTCAACGTATTGTCCCGCACTAAATTTGTAGTGCCCCCGCCCATTATACTCATTACTCGCGGCTCGTTGGCGATTCCCGCAAGAGTTCGGCCACTGTTTGTGCATTCGCACAGAAGAAGAAGATGGTCAAAAGGCCGGTGAGCCTAAACTATATATATACTAAGATGGTATCTGCTCATCACGCTACCCAACAATGCAAACTGTTGAAAGTACGTTATGTGTGCTACTGCGACTGTTTAGAAATGAAATCAAGCGATTTTATGGAACCCATAATCAGATAGCATATTCCTCGCTACGAACAGAGGAACCAGTGGAAATTATTTTGGTAGCTTAAACAAACACTCTACGGAGGGTGAAGTGAGGCTTAAAGAGAGAATGCGGAAGGAAATTGTGATACATCTTAAAATATGACTAATTACGGTTAAAGAAATATCGTGTGTGTCTTCTGTATAATTTTTCCCACTTAGAAGGTAGACATGGAAGACTTTTTGCCAACATTACAGCGCTTAATAGTTAAGAACAAGACAAGTGGTAGTGAAATATGTACTTGGATAATCACTGCTTGTAGTGGCGTAAGACCGGTATATCGGGTTTGCAATGGAAAACAAATCAGAGTCGACAATTTTAATATTGGCACGATTATACAGCAGAGACTCATTAAGCAAATCACACCAAGTGTGAGAGCACGCTACTGGTCGTAACGGACTCCTCTGCTCGTTTAAACGTTACTGACGTAGAGTTAAATAAATTAATGAAAGAAAGCTTAAAATAATATAAAAACATGCAGTATTACGCTCAAGAATGCTCACTGAAACACACAGCTCTTTTCAGTATCGTGTAGTGCCTGTAAGAAAAATAATTATTTAAATAAAAATCATTTTTAATACGAAATACGGCGTGCTGAAAAGCAATGCCTCTGAATATTTTTATGTGCAAACTCTTAAAGGTTTCTAAATAAAACAAACGTTATTAACATTATAGATAATTATTCTCCATGTGTACGTATTTGCATCCCTCTGCGCTAGATGGCTCCGAATTGTAGACAGTAACATGGCGCTGTGTAACATAATTACACTGGTGCCCAAAATTAAAGCAACAAACAGCTATTTTCAAAAAAATGGTTCAAATGGCTCTGAGCACTACGGGACTTAACTTCTGAGGTCAGCAGTTACCTAGAACTTAGAACTACTTAAACCTAACTAACCTAAGGACATCAGACACATCCATGCCCGAGGCAGGATTCGAACCTGCTACCGTAGTGGTCACACGGCTCCAGACTGTAGCGCCTAGAACCGCTCGGCCACTCCGGCCGGCAGCTATTTGCAAGTACTGTGTCTAATTCACGATATAACCACACAAAATGTCAATAGAGTTCGTTATGATCGTGTTCTACTTGGAAGATGGCATTCCGATCAACGGACAATCACATCAACAATGATGTCAGGGCACCTATCAAGCAGGGTCGTCTCACATCCACAATCGCTGTGTACACACTCACAGACGGTGCAACACAGCACAGAGAAGACATTCGCATCTTCTGCGGAGTGTCATAGGAAGAATGGAGGCAGGGGAGTAGGAGACCGATGTGGCCCGATGGCTTAATGTGGATCGTTCTGTTGTTTCACGGATGAGGCGACAGCTTATAGAGACCGAAACTGTATCCCACAGACCAGGACAGGGCCGACCACGTGCGAGATCAGAAAGAGAGGACCGTTATTTGGCTGTAAGGTCACGACGGTACAGCCTTAGTACTGCAATGCAGCTAGCATCTGACCTCACAGCAGCCCCTGGACGTGTTGTATCGAAGCAAACGGTGTACAGAAGGCTTCAACAGAGTGGCCTTTTATTGTTGCAGACCTGCTGTCTGTTTACCTCTGGCGTGTCTTCACAGAAGGGAATGTCTAGAGCGGGGCCGTCAACATGCCACGTGGACGATCGAAATTGGGCCAATGTTCTTTTAACAGATGAGTCCCGATTTGGTCTGGAGGTGATTCTCGACGGATTAGCATCTAGGATACGCAGAACATGATTTCAGGACCGAAACGTTGTGGAAAGAGACCGATATCGTGGAGGATCCTTAATGGTGTATACAGGGCCTCTTCTTGAAATTGTATTGGTAAATCAGCAAGATTTAACTGCTGTCCGGTATCGTGAGGAGATCTTGGGATCTCATGCGTGGTTGTTGTGAGGTGCTGTGGTCCCAGACTTCGCACTGATGGACGACAATGCTCGACGACATAGAACACCGGTGGTTGATGTTCTTTTGGAAACGGAACATACTGCACGCAGGGCGTGGCCTCCTCGCTCTCACTATTTGAATCCCATAGAGCGTGTCTGGGATGCACTACGGAGACGGGTTGCATCATGACAGCATCCACCAACCACTCTCCAAGACTTGTGAGCAGCTCCGCAGGAATAATGGGCGTTATTGCCTCAAAATGAGATTGATGACATCATGCACAACATGTCCCGTCGTTGTCAGGCCTGTATTGTTGCCAGAGGTGGTCACACCCCATACTGAGCACATTAACCAGTTGTCAGAATGTGTGTGCAAATCCGGTGCCGGCCGAAGTGGCCGCGCGGTTAAAGGCGCTGCAGTCTGGAACCGCAAGACCGCTACGGTCGCAGGTTCGAATCCTGCCTCGGGCGTGGATGTTTGTGATGTCCTTAGGTTAGTTAGGTTTAAGTAGTTCTAAGTTCTAGGGGACTTATGACCTAAGATGTTGAGTCCCATAGTGCTCAGAGCCATTTGAACCGTTTTGCTCAGAGCCATTTGCACCATTTTGCAAATCCGGTAAAGCCGGCCGCGGTGGCCGAGCGGTTCTAGGCGCTTCAGTCCGGAACCGCGCGACTGGTACGGTCGCAGGTTCGAACCCTGCCTCGGGCATGGATGTATGTGATGTCCTTAGGTTAGTTATTTTTAAGTAGTTCTAAGTTCTAGGGGACTGATGATTGGTTCAAATGGCTCTGAGCACTGTGGGACTTAACATCTGTGGTCATCAGTCCCCTAGAACTTAGAACTACTTAAACCTAACTAACCTAAGGACATCACACACATCCATGCCCGAGGCAGGATTCGAACCTGCGACCGTAGCAGTCGCGCGGTTCCGGACTGAGCGCCTGGAACCGCTAGACCACCGCGGCCGGCGGGACTGATGACCTCAGATTTTAAGTCGCATAGTGCTCAGAGCCATTTGAACCATTTGCACGTCGGCTCGCCCATACACATTTCTGCAGTCGTCGTTGGTCCCTTTCATCTACGGCCCTTTGTGCAACGCAGTTTCCTCGGCGATGGTTTTGCATAGCGTCATTTAGTCATGCACGTAATTTTTTAACCACCATGACACAAGGACAATTAACAAACTTAGCTGTTTCGGAAATTCTTCCGCTCTTGGCCCGAAAGCCAATGGTAACGCCCTTTTGAACGTTAGATAAATCGCTCCGTTTCCACATTACGACAACATTTATACTGTTTCAAGCGTTCCCCGACAAGCTTTATATACCCCTCCGCTGCTAGTGCTGCCACCAGCCGTCCGTGAATGATTATTGCACGTCGACGTCGACCAATGACGGTGTTCACATTAATGTCACCGGACCATGTACTTCATAAAAGGCAGAAGAATGAAACAAACTGTGGTACCGGTGTTTTGTTCAGAATAGATGCGCTAGATTCTCAAATCATTGTCTTCAAGTCTCATTGTTTATACTGAAAAGTGATGTGTACAATTAATTCTTTTTTGATGTGACATGATTACTATTTTTTTGTTCTGCTTAGCAGCAGCGTAGGAGAAGCGAAGTCTATTTGAACATTTACAGAGGAGAAGGCATTAGAGAGAATGATTACGGCGGAGTGTGTTGTCCAGCTGTCCCCGTGTCTTCTCAGGTGGGTCGGAGGCGCCAGCAACTGCTGCCGGCTCCCGAGAGACGGGGCGGCGGGCCGCGGCCGCTGCACCAATATTTGCAGATGATTTGCGCACAATGAGAGCGGCGTCCGCTTCCTGAGACCGCGCGCCCTTTCATTAATTACCAGCGGGGACGTGTTTGCGGCTCGCTCAGCACTCGACAATTAGCCGCCCGTAATTATTTAGCAGGGCTCAAGCGGCGCTCAATTGCCCGCCGGTCCGTATCGTGCACGCACGTAGCACTCGTATGAAATATTAGGGATCTCGTGCCCCTGAGTCAGCTGGCGTGGGGCTTCGGATCACAAACTCTTGTTCCGCGCAGACTCGGAGACCTCGATATCAGCTAGCGATTCCATCAGACCTTCTGTCGCGCTGGTACTGTAGCTCGAATCTCCACATCCTTATTCGTTGCAACCCAACATTCTAAACACTTTGAATCACCACTACTTATAAACGAAACCTCAAGTATAGTTCAAAGAGTTTTAGAGAACAACTCCTGTACATTATATTTGTACGTGAGTTAACGGTACAAGTCATTAACTTTCAAAAACTATACCACCTGACAAAAAAAAGTGAAGTACCCAAAAGGCAAGGCCGAATTGCGATGTAGCTTCGTACACATACGAAGTACATATGGGTATGAAAACGAAATGGCTTCAAAATGGTTCAAATGGCTCTGAGCACTATGCGACTCAACTTCTGAGGTCATCAGTCGCCTAGAACTTAGAACTAATTAAACCTAACTAACCTAAGGACATCACACACATCCATGCCCGAGGCAGGATTCGAACCTGCGACCGTAGCGGTCACGCGGTTCCAGACTGAAGCGCCTTTAACCGCACGGCCACACCGGCCGGTAAAACGATTGGAGTTGCAATTCTCTGTGGCAGGTAAAACGATCACTAGAGTGCATTGCCGTTGGTCGTTTTTAGTGTTGTTACCATTGCTGGTAGCGCATGTAAGGGATGTGAGCAGCATCAGATGTTGAGTGACCACTATGAAAGACATGGAATGACGTGGACTCGAGTGCGACAGTGTTATCCCTACCTGACAGAAAGGGGACTCATTGTGGGTCTTCATTTGGCTGGCTGGTCGAATCGTGCATTATCATAATTGATGAGCTATTCGGACCTGACAATGGCCCGATGTTGTACTGCATGGAAGCGTGTAGACAGGCGAACTCGTCGTCAAAATTCCGGTCGAACATGTCCGACCACCAAAAAGGAGGATCGCCATATTGTGTACCAGACACATTGTAACGCCTTCACATTTGTTCCTACCATCCGAGTACAAGTAATAGACACTCTGCAATATTCCGTTGACATCTCGCACCACTGTTCGGAGACTAGAAGCAGCCAGACTAAGGAATTACCGTCCAATAAGTAGACTGCCGTTATCATCACAACATAAACAGCTGCGCTTGTAGCCATGATCGGGAAGCATGGACTACTGGTGAATAGTGTCGCATTGCGTTCTAGGATGAACTGTGTTACCTCACTGACCCGGATGACCAACACTGTTGACGAGTATGGCAGCGACCTGGAGATAGGTCCCGTACTCCTACTGTTTTGGAGATGCACGGCGGTGTTACTGCTGGCATCATGGTGTGGGGAACCATAGGGTATGACTTCAGTTCAAGACTGGTAGTAACTGTGGGAACTCTGACGGACGCTCTGCGTTATCATGTGATACCTCTCATCCGACAATAACGTGGTGCCATTTTTCAAGAGGTCAATACTCATCTAAACATGGTACGTGTCTTTATGAATTGTCTGCGTGATGTGTGGCACTCATGTAGCCAGCAAGATCTTTAGGTCTGTCCCCGATAGGACATGGGTGGGAACAACTCGGATGTCAACCGCGTCCCAGTGCCAGTCTCCAGGATATCAAGGAACAGTTACAACAATTTCTAGCTTCTTTGCCTCTGGAGAGGATACAGTAGCTTTATAAGACATTTCTCAACTAATTCAGTGCACGACTCTAGGTCAGACGGGACCCCAAGTCATACTAATAAGTAGGCTCATGCTCTCAAATTCTTTGTAAATGTGACTCGATTTTCTATTCAGTGCAATAACATCAGATATTCTGCCAACCCTTGAAGTTTGATTTCATTTCCTCCTCCTCTTCTGGACGTTTCACGTTTTTGGCAGTCAGTATATTTCCAAACGATTTTATCTTAAATAAAATTAAGATATATCCAATGAGAATTTGCAGAAAATAGTTTGGTTCAGCAGCTTTTCAATATTTTTCGTGTGTTTCAGATCCATATTATGTCTGAATAACGGGAGGTTTTTTTTAGGATAATGATGATCTAGTGCACTGTATTTTTAATTGCCTCCACATACAGTATTAGCCTGCCTCTGGTTTGATTAGAGGCTAGATGTCGATTGCTCATAAGTCTGAGTAATAAGCCGAATTATGGAGTGTTTCTAAATCTCTGGATAAGTTATTGAGAACAATCGCTTCCCATTCTGCGACAGCTGAGTCAGGTTTCTTATTCGGACGGCTTAAAGAGTCTCATTCACTGTGAAGCCTCGTGGCGTGCAGTCTTAATGGGTAGCTACACATCCTGAGAGTCAAATAAAATAATTACTCTGACCCTCACATCATTCCAGTTTTCTAAGTTTTCTTCGCCCACCATTAATGATGCGTTTGGATTCAGCAGGATCGGGATTTTATTTGGAGATTACTGTCTCATACTCATTTTCATGTTGTGTAAGGGCCTTATCAACGGAATTTAATTGCTTCGTGTTTCGAGTATACTATCAGCTGTACATCGACGTCATTCAATTTAACACTCCTAAAGTTCAGAAAAAATTTGCACACACACACGTTTTATCTATAACTGTAAAAATTACATATTGTACCACGTGAAGGTGCTGTACAATTTATCTCTAAGTGTACGACCAGTTTCGGTCAGAGACGACTTTCGAGCACTAATTCTTGATAACAGCAGGTGTTACACATGTATATATCATGAAAAAATTTCAAAATATAAGTTTATAAATAATGTTTCTTGTTAGGCAAAGGTGATGGATCTCCCTTTGCATAACGAAAGCTATTGTTTATAAATATGTACATCACCTTTCCATAGAAAAATAATAAGTATCAATATATATTTCGAAATTTGTTTTTATAATATTTACACGTAACGCCTGCTATTAACAGGAACTTCTACGGGGGAAAATGGTCTCCAACTGAAGCAGGCCGTACAATTAAAAATAAATTATACAGTAACTTCCCGTTCTACAGTATGTTATTTCTACGATTTACCAAAGCCGTGGAACACATCCAATAAAAACTATTTTATATATAAGGTTTCCGCCAAATTTCAGTGACAAATAGCCATGAAATAACGAGTTTACGGACAATTACTACCAGTACTCTGTACACCTTTTCCGCTTTCCTGATTGGTGACCACTCTCGACTGACTAGTTGATGACGTTGGAGTGTACACATCACTCTGGAACACATCTGAAATTCCACTCACCTTACTCGAATGCCTGTTTTACCATTCCTTTTGCTTCCTAAAACGGGCGTTTCCGATGTAGGCACAAAATGGTACACATAGGTTCACGATGCTCAAAAACCTTCGCCATTTTCACAGAAAAGTGACGCGGCTATCACTAAAGACTCCCAAACACCCCGCATTTGGATGGAAGATGATGAGAGTAATGTTTTTTTACTGATCTGCGTCCCACAATAGCAGCCCGAGCAGCTGATATACTTCGCCCAAGGTTATAACGCATTGAAACTTCCAAGAAAATGTAGTGATGAAGACTTCTAAGTCAAAGTGAAAGTAGTCCCGTACTCAGGAAATGAGTGTAGGGGAGCAGATGCAGGAATCCTGCATCGCCACTCAAGTCAAGATGCTAATAATGGTGGTTAGCCATTGTCTTCCTCTGGTGGCGCAGTGGTTAGACACTGGACTCGCATTCGGGAGGACGACGGTTCAATCCTGCATCCGGCCATCCTGATTTAGGTTTTCCGTGATTTCCCTAAATCGCTCCAGGTAAATGCCGGGATGGTTCCTCTGAAAGGGCACGGCCGACTTCCTTCCCAATCCTTTCCTAATCCGATGAGACCGATGACCACGCTGTCTGGTCTCCTTCCCCAAACCAACCAACCAACCATTGTCTTCCTCCGATCTTTTATTATGTGTCAAATGTATACAAGTGTCTTATGGATGACTGTGATGAGTACTTGTACAGCGTAGTGTTGGTTTGTATTGTTCTGGATGAAGAGAAGCGAGAGGGTGAAAACCGGTGCCGGCACATAGCCTGCCCCTTTCGAACAGCACCAAGGGGTCGCCGAGCTTATTGTTCCCATTCGACGGCTGGATCAGCATCAAAACTGTTACATGCCCTCGCTTCATGAGACAGTGAGGAGAGGTTTGTAATTTAATCTAGGACATGGGCCCAAAGACTGGTGATCAGTAACTTCACACCACCATCCTTGCCGCCGGCCGGGGTGGCCATCGGTTCTAGGCGCTGCAGTCTGGAACCGCGCGACCGCTGCGGTCGCAGGTTCGAATCCTGCCACGGGCATGGGTGTGTGTGATGCCCTTAGGTTAGTTAGGTTTAAGTAGTTCTAAGTTCTATGGGACTGATGACCTCAGAAGTTAAGTCCCATAGTGCTCAGAGCCATTTGAACCAACCATCCTTGCCGGCCAAAAAATAGCAGTGAAAATTTTCCACCATCATGATTCCAACCATCTTACCTCCGACTCGAGCGGTACCGCACAGGCGTGATTTCTCGATCGCGGCCACGAAAGAGGGTTGAAAAATTCTAAGAACGTATTATTCTTGTCTACATACTACATCCCAATACTCATTCTGGTAAAATCAAAGATTAATGCTCAGAAGAACAGGTACCGATGGTCAATTTTCGTATACATCGTTTATAGAATTAAACTGTGAGTGGGTGGAAACACATGTTGGAGGACTCTGTGTCATATAAAAGCGATGTTTTGTGGGACGAAGTAAATCTCATAGACTGAAATATAATCTTTTTCAGACTGGAGTATACTTTTGCACACTAGTAGTTCGACAGGTCATTTTCCCCTCACCACCGCTTGTTGGGCTGATACATGCGCCAAGGGAGATAACGTATTCGTAAAAGAAATGTTCTCACTTTAGGGAGTTGCGGGTTTCGAATTTCCGTCTAACGAACCATGATTTTGTGTTAACTAATTTCCCTAAATTAATTCAGGATAATACTGGCATGGTCCGTCAACAAAGCCACGAACGATTGGTTTCTCCAACTTGTCCAGTCCGAGCCGTCCGACACAATAACCTCCATATCCATGGAACCTTCAGATGTAATTCTCTCTCCATCTTCTTCTGAAAGTAAGTAATATACACTGGTAAGCCAAAACATTATGACCACTGCCCAACACGACACATGATGCTGCCTAGTAGCATTGCGGGCAAGTGACGCGGTAACAAAGGTATGTAATCCGAGCAGACACGGACGGGGGATCACTAGCGAAGATATGGGCAGCAAATGGGGAAATCCACAAAGTTAAGCGACTTTGATAAAAGGCAAATTATTATTACTCTGAACCTGTGAAAAATGCGAAACTGGTCGAGCGTTCACTTGATACTCTAGTGAGCATGCACGGAAAGAGGTAGAGGGACAGTGGAACTACCACTAGGAGTTAAATGGTTGGACGTCCACGACTCCTCACAGAAAATGGGGATCGGAAGCTTGTCTGCTCGGTAAAGTAGAATAGATGGTGATCTGTGGCATCTCTGCTGAAAGACCAACAATGCTGGTGCACGCACAAGTGTCTCGGAGCACACCGTCCATAGAACACTGCTGAGCATGGAGCTTCGCAGCCCTACGCATTCACATGTCGATTCAATAACATCGCCAATTACGATTGCAGCGGGCAAGGGACCATCGGGATTGGCCGGCTGCTGTGGCCGAGCTATTCTAGGCGCTTCAGTGCGGAACCGCACTGCTGCTACGGTCGCAGGTTCGAATCCTGCCTTGGTCATGGATGTGTGTGATGTCCTTGGGTTAGTTAGGTTTAAGTAGTTCTAAGTTCTAGGGGACTGATGACCTCAGAAGTTAAGTCCCATAGTGATTAGAGCCATTTGACCCATTAAAAACCATCGGGATTCTACCGTTGACCAATAGAAACGTGTTGAATCTTCGAGTGAATCCATTTCTGCTACACAAGGTCGATGGTCGTGTCCACAAAAGGCGATGTGAACGGCGGCTCGAATCGTGCAGCGCGCTACGGACACAGGCTGGTGAAAGCAGTATTAGGCTATGGCAGACATTTTCCTGCACCTACATGGGACCATTGGTAGTAATCGAAGACACGCTGACAGCTGCGAACCACCTGCATCCCTACATGCGTGTTGTCTTCTCGACGGCGGTGTCATTTTTCAGCAGTATGGCCGTCCGTGTCTCGGAGCCAGAAGCGTGGGTACATTGGTTTGAGGAGCATTGTTATGCTCGGGGACCAAATTTGTCTGCTGTAAATCCTATGGAACCCATCTGGGTCATTATCGGGCGCCATCAGCGCAAATCAGCTGGCCGTTACTTACGCGAATTACATGACCTGTGTGCAGGCATTTAAAGCCACATACCTCCACAAACCTACTAACAAACTGTTGGATTCTTGATACGCAAAATCAGTGATGTATTTCGTTCCAAAGGTGGACAAGCATGCTATTATGCAGGTGGTCATAATGTTTTGGCAAATGGTTCAAATGGCTCTGAGCACTATGCGACTTAACGTCTGAGGTCATCTGTCGCCTAGAACTTAAAACTAATTAAACCTAACTAACCTAAGGACAATACACACATCCATGCCCGAGGCAGGATTTGAACCTGCGACCGTAGCGGTCGCTCGGCTCCAGACTGTAGCGCCTAGAACCGCACGGCCACTCAGGCCGGCCATAATGTTTTGGTTCACCAGTGTACAAGTAACAGCATATTATAGTTAAACGTAGATTAAAAATTGCGAGAGGTACTGAAACTTTTATAAGAGCCTCCGGTAGTGCTAATAGTTTTCTCGGAAACCTGGGGTTCACATTTAAGTGTTTCAGTATGGACACTGAACGGCGAAACCATTCTAATTGTGCTTAAAACTAAATTCTTGATACTTTGTCAATCCAGTTCCGAAGATTTAGCTGCGGGCTACAAAAGAGTATGTACAATTAACAGTTTCAGTGCTCAGTGTAATGTTTTTACGTGTCTTGGTGTAGAATCACGAAAGCTAATGCTTACACCCGATTCACGTGGTCTAGCTGATGAGACACGCATCTGTTTCTTCCAGCCGGCAAAATGACACAACGGTCAGAGATGGAGACAATTTTGGTGGTGCCAGATCAACCATCCTACGCTTCGTAATTAATGAAAAAGTTGTGGTCGATGAAACAAGCTTTGCTTTGATCCTCAATACCGTATTGTATAGTCAACTCCAACAACACTGATTAGTTACATGCAGATAACTCACAAGGATATAAAATAGTAGCGAAATGCACGAAATCTGCACAGGGTCGACGCTTGGCGCACTGACTGACAGTTGACTTTCAGTAAAACAAGTGTAAGGTACTGCGCATATATAGCCAGAAAGACACAGTATTCTATGGTTACAAGATGACAGACCATTCACACTAAGAAGCCACATCCATAAATTGTTCTAGGAGTACGCGTACGGAGTGATTTAAAGTGGAACGAGCACATAAAATTAATGATAGAGGACATAGAGAAGATCGAAAGAAGAGCTGCGCCTTTCATTACAGTTTCATGTTGTAAGCACGAAAGGGTCACGGATATGTTAGGCCAATTCCAGTGGCAGACGCGACGAGAGAGAAGTTTTGCATCTCGGTGTGGTTTATGTCATAGTTCTGGTAGCTTACGTACGTAGAAGATTCCGCCAATATATTGCTTCGTACTACCAGTATCTCGCGAAAAGACCATGGGGCTAAAATTAGACACTTTCGAGCTGTTCCAGGGGCTTACCAACAATTGTTATTCTCGCGGATCTTTAGCGACTGGAGCAAAAAAGGAGGGAAGTTACAGTGGTACACACACAGTACCCTCCACCACACTCTATAGAATGACTTTCGGAGTATAGATGCAGATTAGTCCATTAGTAATTGATCACATTGGTAGACTTATGATCCAACCTCTATACCGGGAACAATACACCGTGGATAATATTCAATTAATCTAAAAATTTGTCTCTTGCAGCGTCCTCTAAATATGATAAAAACAATTTATCGATTAAGAGTTCAAAAGTGCAGAGGGTATATAGCCACGTAAAATCAAAAACATCAGTTTGCAAGTAATCAGTATGGTATATTTCACTTTAAAAAGCCTCGACAAGCTCGCTTCATTAACCAAAATTCCTCTTGCTAGTTGGTCGATTGACAATGTAACACTAAACTCTCTTCCAATGGTAACACCCGCATGGTCTGTCGTATTAGTTGCGTGAACAGTTTAGAAAGAAGCAGCACCGAACTCTTAAGGGCGTAGTGCCGTGCCTTAGTGCTATCTCACAGACTTAGTTCCCTTTGGACGCAGTGCATCTTTAATCCCACGTGATATAATTCCATTTCAAACTCCAGTTCCCACTCGCTTCGTTAATAAGACAGATACTTGTTCCTCTACGAAGCTGATGAACTTTCGGCATGATATGAGGATGATCAGAAATTCTTATGTTTCCGTTTGAATTAGCTTAAGATCCCGGGTTTGGTCCATCGTGATACTGGACAAAGGTCGTCATTCATTCCTGAAGCAGCAGCAGCAGCAGTGTCCTTAGGGCTGGTGCTTCAATAAAACTTACTGTCGTTAGCATGTAAGCGGTAGTTACCAAAATTAGGCACAGATGAAATGCCAATTATAAACAACGAGAAAACAGTGGACCAACGACGGAGCCCTGAGGGGTCCAGAGAGCACATCTCAGTGATGACTAGTCTTACCCACAGACGACTGGCTGACATCTGTTTTGATGTAGCTGTTGAACCACAGTATTGTACTGTCTGATAAATTTATCTGTTTCATTTACATAATCTATACATCAAAATTCAGACCTCTGTAAAACCAAGCAGTGTTACAGTACGGTGACTGCATGATTATACTTGACACCTGATGGCATTACATAATCCAGATTATTGTCGCCACTATCATTTTGGTCACACCTCCCCGACTTCTGGACTTTTATTCTGTACATAAGCTCCAGATAGCATCCATTTCCAAACCCAATCTGTATTATGAACATGGCTTGACATTCTCTGGTCCTATTCCTCTGACACCAAAGCTCTGAAGTAATCATCAGCTATATACCACCAAAATGTTTATTTTTGCATTTTTGAGTTACTTTACATTTCAGTTGTTGCTCCTGATGCATAAATCATCGTATTTTTTTCCAATAAAGTCCATATAAGGAATCCGAACAGATTTGAAAGAGCCCTCCCTCCTATTTACTTTGAAGAGTTGATCTACAGCTTCATTTTATAGCGTATCAGTGTCAACGTTTATCATTAGCAAGTGAGAAACTATGTCGCTTTCCTTGTCATCCATGAAAGTGACAAGTATTCCTAGAATATAAAGGATCATTTCCAGACCTATCCTGAATTTCTTAATATCTGTATAAAAATTTTAAGATATATAGGTACAAATACTCTCCTAACGTCCAAATTTCATAAAATACAGCTTCCCTGGCAATCAATATATTTGCTACCTAAACTCACTCTTTTATTAATGGCGCACTCCTTCCAGATAAGCCCTCGCATGGTATGAAAAAAATATGTGAGAGCATTCGTCTCGTAATCGCAAGTAAATAAATAATCCTAACACTGCCAACTGATACCAATGAATTGCATGTGGTCTGACTTTGTAGCTCTCTTATGCAGTTTTGTTTTTCAAATCAGCAAAATAAATTACATAACATTAAATTATGTATCGCTCCTTGCGCTTTTATAATGTCACGAGGTCACTATTTTTCTTTATTCTGCTATGAATGAACAGAGAAATGCATTTATGCATCGGAACAATGGATAAAGAATGTTCAGATCTTTCATTGCTTTGATTTAAACTGATATGGTAACACCATCATAAGCCCCTTATATAGCTAAGAACAAAGAACTTATATGTCCACTGGTGAAGAATGCGCTTTTAGTGTCTGGTACTCAGTGTAGTTAGATTAGTTTTGGCACATCTGGAATTACGAAAAACGAAATTCGTTTGCGACAGTTGTTGGTAGTGAACGAACCACTACGAAAGACGGCATTTTATCAGATGCTCCAAGGCTTCAATCACGCAGGTCAAAAATATTATCGGTCTCTCACATGATATCAGTTGGCTCTGCTCTAAGATTGCTTTTAGAGCTGGCACCATCGTCCAATCATCCAGGAAGGTTTCTTCCACCCAAGTAGGGTTGAAAATCTCTTCCTGAACACCCAAGGTTTTCTGTATCATATTAGGAAACGAGACATAATTAATTCAATTGTAACCAGATTCCGTAGCGAGTGAAATCTTATTTTTTAAGGATATTTCCGTGTCACTTTCTAAAGATAATAGGTTCAGGAGGCGCTAAAGAGACGGATTTAATGTCAGTATATTGCTAGATATAGGTCTGCCGGTACATAGAACGCAAGGTTTTTGTTTTCTTTTGTGTATTAAACATTAAAGAAATCTGATTTTTGGAATATTTCAGTTAGCTTCCTACAAAAGACCTCGAGTGCACCTTGTTATGTACTCTGAGGAAGACCTTGGTGATTGCATTTGTCTTGTAACCTATGAAATTTTCCGACGTCATGAGCGTTTTACGTAGCTCGAGGCCTCTTTTTCTCGTAGCGTCTGTTCTAAGGCATTTGTGCTTCATCACAGCACTGGACACCATCATTCGAGTGCGACATTCGAAGGCCGATTTCTGAAACACACCGCCTTTACTGTCATATGGTGCAGGGAGCACCAGAGGTTGTAATTCAAACACAATACGAAAGTCTGTGCATAGTTGTTGATGAGCAGCATCTGTTATCCTTTCAATGTGGGCTTGTGGGTAATTAAGACACTTTAACTTGTTACTACTCATGTAATATTGCCTTTGGTACCTTGAGAAAGGAGTTAATGTACTTCGCTCTTTCTTGGAAATGACGTTGTCTGAATTGCTGTATACGAAACTTGTCGGTTGGTAAATATTGTTCGGAACGATAAGTGAATATCAGATAATAAACGAAAGAAGATTATGGTTTAATGTTGTATCGAAGACGGTCATAAGACACGGGTCGCAAGCTCGTATTGGTGAGGGTGGAGGGAGAGGTGGGGGAAAAGGAGAAGATAACAGCCTGTATCCTTTATAGAGAAATTATCCTGGCACTTGTTTGTAGTGGTTCAGAAAAGAAACCACCGAAACTCAAATCCGGATGGCCGTACCTTACCATTGCACCGCTTCGCTCGGTATTACAAAGTGGGCCGTGCACGATTGTAGCACCTATGGTCAAAACATTTGGCGTGACTGTTGGTCTCCCATACTGTCTTTCTGTATTTCTAAAAAGCACATACTGGGCGCACAGTTGGTCTTATTTCAAAAAGAATTTCTTTTAAAGAGGCAAAATTTGCTCGTTTCTGGATCCTTAACGTGTGTTGGCATGTCTACAAATTTCGCCTTCACTCCATGAGCTATTCTGTTAGAGTATCGTTTCCCACCTGTATCCTCGTTGAAGCACCCGCTACTTCAAATACCTCAATTGGCGGCTTACCGTGTGGTATATGTTCATAGTAACATTCCTTCTTATGTATTGTTAGTATATTTAAAAAATTGTATATGTCCGTATTTTTCAACTGATGCTCAGTATTAAATCTATTAGGAATCTTTTGGTTAGTTATTTGTGCTTTGAAACGGTTTCTTCTATGAGGAAGAGGCTCTTTACGGAACAGTTGACATCGGAGACGCACAGAGAGATTAGTTTACCCTCTGCTATGGCGTTAAGTTGTCCAACGCATTACGTTTGTCTGAACAGAGTTTATCAGTTTTTCTTCTTGTTTACCAACTTCCCCCTGACAGCGGGTCTTGCGGCCTGGAATGTGGGGATGATCGTGTATCTTCAGGGTGTGGAGACGAAGCTGCGGCTGCACGCTTCGACTGAATCCAAATAATGTGAGATCTGAATTCGGAAATTTCATCATTGTCTCAAACGATACGTGGGTTATTGTCGTTATCACTGTAAATGATATAAGGCTTCTGTGAGACGGATGGATGATCCACGTTACGTAATGTTTAACTGTGCTGGTAGATTCCTTAACTTGTCGTTTCGTGCAATTTTTAACCAATGAAATCAAAGAATGCAGCGTTAAACAGCTTATGTAATGTTTCCTGTCTGATTATCCAAATCAAATGGCTCTGAGCACTATGGGACTTAACATCTATGGTCATCAGTCCCCTAGAACTTAGAGCTACTTAAACCTAACTAACCTAAGGACATCACACAACACCCAGCCATCACGAGGCAGAGAAAATCCCTGACCCCGCCGGGAATCGAACCCGGGATCCCGGGCGCGGGAAGCGAGAACGCTACCGCACGACCACGAGCTGCGGGCGTCTGATTATCCGCTAGAGTTGTACATGAAAAGCGCATAGATATTTTTCAGCTTCGAGGGTATTCAAACAGACGACGCTTTCCTGTACTTACAAACTCGAAGTCTTTTACGTGTCACTAACACTGCAAACAGGATTTATCAGTGGTTTTCCTGTCATATTGCACATTATAAATATGCATTACATAACCATAATATCATTCGACAAATGTTTCTTAAACAACGACATTGCAAAGTAGTATTGCACACCAATGGCTTGTGCTCATTACCCAATGGCATTCGTGAGAAAGGTGGTAATGTGGTTAAGCCAGTGGACTCGCGTTGCAGAGAAGCTGGGTTCATATTCGCGTCTGGAAATCCAAATTTAAATTTTCTGGGATTTCCTTACATTCCTCAAGTTCCTTCGTTAGTGACGTGGACGGTGTTCTTCCCTATCTCTGTCCGTTCGAGTACCTGTTTCGTTTATTTTGACCTCTTCGTCGACGGGATGTTAAAACCCTACCGTCCTTCCTACAGCGCCGCATCGAGTTCGTGCAGATTTGTTTTTCCATCAGAGTTGTTTCCTCCTCACATTTTCAGAATGGACTCTTCGGCCGTATGCTACGGTATATGCCAGGCTGGCCAGACTGCGTGTCAGTTATCGTTGAGCTGATTTGGCGTCCTGCCGGCGACGCTGCAGAGCGTCCATCCACGAGGCGTCGCCCACGGCAAGCCGCAGCACCAGCGGCGGCAGCAGCGGCAGCGCCAGCGGCGGCGTGTATACAGCTCTCACTGCCCGCGCTTCGTCTGTCGACACCGTGGCGGCTCGTGTCACCTCCCACGCCATTCCCACTCCTCGAGGACATTATACCAGAAAGAAATGAACTTCATACTTCGCTGACATTCTAGTGCAAGGCACAAACACGAGGGTAGCGGGTGGTTATAATTAGTGCAGCTACTCACAGATTTCCAATGTGGGCTGAAAATATCGTATATCGGCGAAACATAATAGATATGCTTATGCGTTAATGCGGAACCGATTTACGCTGAAAAAAAGTTCCAATTTTCGCCACCAGGAGCACATCTGGCCCTGTGAATCCAAGAAAGACGAATAGGAAGTTTTCCATGTGTAATGGAGTAGGAACGGGACGTGGGCTGAAAACGTCACACAAATGAGAAAGGCATAATGTTAGTTTTATTATTAACCGCAGCTTACACAATTTGTTCAATATGAGCACCGGAGTCGTTGACAAGATGCAGCATTCGTTAAACGACGTGATCAATAGTTGCTTGCAGCAGTTCCAGTAGAATCTGAGCGAAGTGTTTCTGTATACTGGTCTCTAAATCAGTTACAGACCGAATGTGACCCTGGAAAACGCGTTCTTTTAGAACCCATAAAGCCAAAAAGTCACATGGATTCAGACAGGTGATCTTGCAGGTCATGCATCTGGGAAACCTATGAAGATAACACATTCGTAGAAGATTGTATCAAGCAGATCTTTCACTGAGTGAGCGACATAACCTGTTGCCCCACCTAGCATGAAAACAGGAGTTTCCACACAGATGTGCTCTTCCAAAGCAGGAATCAGATGCGGTTCCTGGAGGTATCGATAACGTACACATGTCGCGGTGTACCTGACAGGCCCTCTGGGTGAATTCTCTTCTAAGAAGAACTGACCGAGAATAATGGTGGTTGTGAAGCCACACCACACAGTCACACACAGTAAGTGCAATGGCTCTTCGTGCACAACACGCGGTTGACCAGTACCCAAAATTTCGCAGTTTCGTGTATTCACTGCAACCACAAAATATTGCCCGGCCACATGTCATTAACTTCAGTATGTGCCAGAACCCAACGAGAAAATTCAGAACATTTTGCGGATCATGATGTATAAGTTGTTACATCGTGTGGATTCTGTACGGGTACCAGCGTAAAACAGATAGCAAGACTTCCCGTACTGTTGACCCTGGGATGGACAATTCCCGGGACACTGTGCGAGCAGTAGCACTACCGGGGACACCAAGCGAGGTGGCGCAGTGGTTAGCACACTGGACTCGCATTCGGGAGGACGATGGTTCAAACTCGTGTCTGACCATCCTGATTTAGGTTTTCCGTGATTTCCTTAAATTGCTTCAGGCAAATGCCATGTGATTCGTCTGAAAGGGCACAGCCGACTTCCTTCCCCATCCTTCCCTAATCCGATGGGACCAATGACTTCACTATTTCATCCCCTTCCCCGAGTAACCCAACTACCGGGGCCCGGCTGCACGGTCAGTTACAGCAACGGCAATTTCGTCAACACCGTCCACCGGGTAGGACGCCTTCCCCTTCCGGGTGCCACACCAAGCTCACCCGTGTTTCCAAATTTCATTATCATCTTTTTTAGATGATTTAATAACATCGGGTCTCTCTTAAGACCTCTCAGTTGGCGATACTCTCTCAATGTAGCACTGTAATTGCTGCCGTTCACACAAAACAGATTCACTAACGGCGCACTGTCTCTCTTCTCGACAGCCATACTGTTCACTTACTTTATGGTTTGTCAGATAACAGTGTGGACGTCATACAAACAGTGTACAGCGCCAGATTTGCACCTTGTGATCGAAAATGGAACTAATTACTTTTCCACCGTAAATCGGTTTCCCATTAACGCATTACTATCTTCCAAGTTTCGCTGACATACGATAATTACAACTCACACTGGACCTCCGTGAGTAGTTGCATTTTAATATAAAAAGCCGGCACGGCTAACGCGGTCTGCAACTAGGATGATTATTTTTAGCCATAAAGCAGCAGTTTCTCGTGGACGCAGGTTCATCCACATATAAATATGTATATTTAGGCCCTCCACATGGGAGTCAATGTTTTCATGTCATATTGTGATTACCACATACTGGTTGACACCCAGTAATATGTCATTGTCGGGCCAACCATGTGTGGTAGCCCTCTTTCGCTTCGTAGTCGGCTCGGTCAGTTTCAGTTTGTAGGGGAAGCAGGTTTTTTTGGCCTAAGAAGACAGACCGGACTCTCACTAATCCTGCTAAATGATTAGAGCCGGAATCGACTGGCCTAATTTTAAGTATTTCCGCACAATGTTTCCAGTCCGTTGCTGAAAAAGTTATTAAAATTTTGTTAGGAGGTGGTATCGTATTGTACATCTACACTACATGTACATCTTAATACATAATCCGTTAGCGAGCGTAGCGTGCGTGATGGAGGGCTCTCTGTACTGGAAATGGAAATGAAGTCCCACGCTCCTTGACAGAGCGTAGGGGAACGATGCGGGAGACCCGCATTGCCGTACTAGGCAAGGTCCCAGTGGTGATGGTTTGCCGTTGCCTTCCTCCGACGGTAATGGGGATGAATGATTATGATGAAGACGACACAACAACACCAAATCATCTCGAGGCAGGTGAAAATCCCTGACTCCGCCGGGAATCGAACCCGGGACCCCGTGCTCGGGAAGCGAGAACGCTACCGCGATACCGCGATGCCGCGAGCGGCGGACCACCCTGAACTGCTATTTGTAATTTCCTTTTGTGTTACACTTGCAAAGAGAGCGAGGGAAAAGCAACTATATAAATGCCTCCGTATGAGCCCTTATTTCTCTTGTCTTATTTTCGTGGTCCTTACGAGAAATGTACGTGGTGGCAGGAGGATCGTTCTGCAGTCAGCTTCAAATGCCGGTTCCCTATGCTTTCTCAATAGTGTCCTTCGACAAGAACGGCGCATTCCCTCCAGGAATTCCCATTTCAGTTCCCAAAGCATCTCCGTAACACTTACGTATTGTTCGACCCTATAGGTAACAAATCTAGCAGCCCGCCTTTGAATTGCTTCGTTATCATCCTTTAATCCGAATGTCCTACATGCACTCTCCTTTACAAGAGAGCAACACTTTCCTAAAATTCTCGCATTAAACCGGAATCGACCATTAACCTTCCCTACAACAATCCTTTCACGTTCGTTCCATTTCATACCGCTTTGCAACGTTACGCCTAGATATTTAAGAAATGTCACTGTGTCAAGCAGCACACTGCTAATGCACTCTTCGAACATTACGGGTTTGTTTTTCCTACTCGTCTGCATTAACTTACATTGTTCTACATTTGGAGTTATTTGCCATTCGTCACACCAACTAGAAGTTTTGTCTAAGTCATCTTCTATCCTCCCACAGTCACTCAACCACGGCACCTTCCCTTAAGATGAAAGGGCTATAAGCAGGAGCAGGAAACGACCAATGAGAATGCCTCTATTCTGCTCCTGATTCTGACTGGCTGAAAGGGCTATATGTTAAACAGTTTCGTAGTGTGGTGTTGGAGCTCACGCAGATGGCGAGTCGGCTGCCGATCCTCGTGAGGTTGAAGCGGTAAGTCACGGATCCTCTGCGAAGGAGTTTCCGTTTTGACGTAGTTATCAATTCGTAGTTAGGAAGTTATTGATTCTCCCGTGATCAAAAATATAATTTTTTTTCTGGCACGGAAAGGCTACAAAACATTCGAATGTGCGTTCCCGTGCCCGGGCGTCGAATTCTCCTTTGGCATTCACCTGCTTTGCTCAGCGAGGATTGTGAATTAGTGAGCAGGGACTTTTTCGGTAAACAGAGGCCTCTGCGATTAGCGTGAAGCGATCAGCTAGCTACGTAGTATTAGATAAAAGTTACGGACTTGGCTAGGGTTAATTCAC
This sequence comes from Schistocerca cancellata, assembly GCF_023864275.1. Classification (NCBI taxonomy): domain Eukaryota; kingdom Metazoa; phylum Arthropoda; class Insecta; order Orthoptera; family Acrididae; genus Schistocerca; species Schistocerca cancellata. Next base: position 623,456,647 of record NC_064629.1, read on the forward strand.
GTCTATAAATTACATTTGTTGGGTGCAAATTTGAGTGATGTGTATTCGAGAGACATTTAACTTTATTGACATTGAACTGGAGAGCTGTTTTGTTCCTTGGAAATTATCGCCGGAAGCTGTTAGAGTCCAGTTGGGGGTGGTGTATGAGTAGTTAGCGTTGAACATGTTCCACTCTAATGGGCGGATCTCAGAATCTCTATTGAAAGTAGTGGGATTGCTACAGGGTTTTTAATTAATGACTTTGGAGTTGTGAGTATAATAACCCTGTCTCGCGGATCAAAGCGAGGCTGATGACCGTTATTTAGATAGATACCATAGTGTAACGGAGCACAGTATTAATCCGGTTAAATCCACGGAGCAGTACATGGCGTAATGTGCCTCGTGCTTCTCACGCCGCCAAGAGTACGTGCATTGGGGCCGCGGCTGCGAATGTGATTTCGTGCGACGACACGGAACTTTCGAAGACTGACGGAAGGTATGCTTCAACCGTATTTCTTGTTAGAACAGTGAAAAATACTAAGACGCTGCTGATTTACGAAATCGTACTCGTCAATAAATGCCATTAATATGCAAGATATTACGCAAACTCTTCTCGAAACTAGCTGGGTGTTCCGAAAAATGTCCGATAGCTCCTAACGTAGGGAAATGATAAGTTGTGCATATCTACATTTACGTATATTCTTCTTAGATCAGTGAGCAGTGAATGGCGGAGATTACATTGTAACACTATCAGTTTTTATATCCTACTGCATTGGAATTTTTGGCGAGGAAAAGCTGACTTCCTTCGGACGCACCCTAATCGCTGTTATCTTGTTTCTTGTTCCCTACGAGAGATATACGGCAGTGGCACTGGAATGGTCGCACAGTCATCCCCGAGTGACGTGGCTAGTTGTGGGGCTACGCTCCATGCTCGTCTACGATGCCAGCCACCGCACAATTGTTCGGCCGTCTTCTCGGAACCATCGAAACACCACTCAACGTCATTCACGTATCTCTCCATTCCATCTTCCAGCTTTTATTTTCATTTTCAATTTCAGTCTTCGTAAGAGGCCTTTTACCTTGCCGTTGCGTGCACTTTTAACCTTCAGTTTGAACGCATAACGCCTATAACACAGTTTTAATAAATTTTTGTTTCTCATAACAAATGAGAAAATAAAAGTGCAGTCTGCCATTGTCTTCTTGTTTTTATTTCTCGCTGTGTGCTTCGTAGTTATTCCACAGCTTTACGAGGGACAGATCGCTTTTTACACTTCGCGTCTTCTACTTCATTCGAAACAGGACATGTTACTACATCGAAAATAAATCTACTACCTCTGCGCTATACCTTGCAACCACAATACAGCGTATAGTGGTGGCTGCTTCCTACCAGTATTAATAATATTCTGTCCTGCTCCATTCGCGTAATGAGAAGGGGAAAGCTGGATGTCTCTATGGCTCTTCTAATCTCTATTATTTTGTTCTAAGATTCTTATGCGAAATGCACGATATTGGTAAGATAAGTAGTACTCTTCAAATACAGATTCTCTAAATTCATCAGAAAGTGCATGGTGAGATCTATGCCTTCTGTCCTTCAATGATTCCCATTTAAATTCACTCAACATTCGTGTTACACTTTCCTATGGGCTACGTCAACCTTTTACTAACCTAGCCGCGCGTCTCTGATTCGTCCTATGTCTACTGTCGTTCTTATTTGGTGAGATCTCTCAACATTAGAACAATACTCTAGAAGTGATCACACTAGCCCCTTGTCTTAGATTTCCTCTACCGGTTCACTGCATTTTCCTCAGAACCCATCCAACAAATCTAAGCCTTTCATTCGCCTTACCTAGCACCGATTTTACGTGATTGTCGCGCTTCATATCGCTCCTTACTCTCACCCCTCAATACTTATACGATGCGATGCGTTCAGGATGTTTATTGATAAACTCTTAATCGGATACCATCGGGTTCTTCTTGCATTAGCTGACAATCATCTATGTACGAGGAGAGCTGGCATTCGTTAAACCAAGCGGAATTTTAATCCAGGTCTCTCTCCATTTCCTTACGCTCGTTCAACGACGTTACATTATTGTAGACAACAGCATCGCCAGCTAACAGTCTTATAGTCTGTGTTGATCCTGTCTGACAATTGTACACTGAGAACATTAGAATTCCATTACGGTACCTTAGGGCTCAACGGCTGCTACTTTCGTTGCTGAAGAATCTTCTTTTTCCACTACAACGTATGGGTTATGTTAGTCAAATATTTATCGAGACAAACACATATTTCAAAAAAACATCTTGTTTAATATTCAACGATGTGATGCAGTGTCGAAGGCCTTTCTGAAATCTAAGAAAATGGAATCTGTCTGTTAATCTGCATCTATTGTTTTAACGATGTATCTGAACGAAGCACGTTGTGTTTCAAACGAGTGGTTTTACGTGAATCCATGATGACTTCAAGGAAAGATTTATCCTTTCGGGAACGTCGTAATGTTTAACCCTTGAGTATGCTTTAGTAAGCTGCAATAGATGGACGCCAGTAATATTCGTTTGTAAAACTAAGCATCCGATCCTTCATCCTCGTTGTAACCAGAAGTGACATACACCCTTTTCAGTCTCGTGGGATTATTCGTTGCGCAAGCGATACTGAATGAATATAAGCTAGGAAAGGAGCTAATACAGCAGCGTAATCGGTGGGAAAACAAGCTGGAATTTCGCCGCAGTCTGGAGCTTGGTTTCTTTTAGCAGTCTTAATTATTTTTCAACACCGAGGGTGCTAATATCAGTATCTTATTTGTGAGGCGGTGTGGTGGTCAAACGTTGGTGCGGTAGTATCCTCATATTTCAGTAGCGTTTTAAATATTATATTTAATAATTCTGCTATGCCAACGGCCTTGCCTCGTTGAATACACCGGTTCTCGTCATATCACCAAAATCAAGGAAATTCAAGCGTGTCCAGTACTTGGATGGGTAGCCGTCTGGGCCCTCCACCTGTCGTTGGCTGCTTTCCCTTTGCCTTTGGTGTAAGGAACAGGAGAGATGATGACTTGAAGTCTCTGATCACCAGTTTTTGTGCTAATGTTCTAGATTAAAATCCAAATCTCTTCTAAGAGTCTCATGAAGTGAGGGTATGTGAGCCTTAACCCATACCAGAAACAGTTAAAGACTCAAATCTCATACATAGCGATGGAAAAATGCTTTTGTGCATGAATAATTGCAAATTCCTTTCCAGTTAAGAGACTGAACATGCCTGTCGGGGTCTCCCAGCAGACAATCAAATACGACTTTACTTTTTAGGGTCCCATGCCGCAATAGATAAAAACGGAACTGTTATAGTGTCAACTGGATGACCGTCAGTCCATCTCTCTGTCCGACTGTTAACACCCATTTTTCTCAGGGCTAGGTAGAGGTATCAAGTTGAAATTTATATCACATACTAAGGGATATGGTCCCTTGGAGGTGTGATGCACGGATGCACGAGTTTCTGCTAAGAGTTGTCTATCAGATTCTCTGTTCAAATGGTTCAAATGGCTCTGAGCACTATGGCACTTAACATCTATGGTCATCAGTCCCCTAGAACTTACACCTACTTAAACCTAACTAACCTAAGGACAGCACACAACTCCCAGCCATCATGAGGCAGAGAAAATCCCTGACCCCGCCGGGAATCGAACCCGGGAACCCGGGCGCGGGAAGCGAGAACGCTACCACACTACCACGAGCTGCGGACTCAGATTCTCTGTAGCCTCTTTTGAAGGGAGAGTGTGGTGATCTCTGTTTTCGCAACATTCTTCAAGTGGAACCTAGGTCATGGATGAAAGTGAGTGGTGCGTTACATTATATGCATATATATAGACACGAAACAGTGCATTATACAGTTTTTGATGCTGCAAGATAAGCAACCTACACTGGAACGTAATGGCGCGGATTCTTCATTAGCATCACCACCTCAAGGAAGTTTCGTCAGGTGGAGAAACAAAACACGAAATTTAATTTAAAATGTGAACCAGCCGTCTGAAGATGAACCTATCGGTTCGAAACTCGTAACGGCGCTGTTGAAATAAATAAATAGCATTGTAAAAAGTGGCTGGTTGCTGTAATCTTCTATGTAAAATTCAACCTATATTTTGTACACAGCCACGGGCTCAAAATGTCAGTTTTTCACAAAATAGCAGTACTAAGTGTTTCTTTAACGGTAGTTGGTTCAAACAGAATCAGATATTAGTAGTGCTGACAGCAGACTCAAAATACTTTGCTACGTCAAATATGCAAGATCCTAGATCTAATAAATACAAGAAGGGACACAGAAATTAAAAAGTGCAACCTACACGCAGTATATGAAGACGGTATTTGTTCTTTCGTCAAATACGCAAGATCCTAGATCTAATAAATACAAGAAGAGACACAGAAATTAAAAAGTGCAACCTACACACAGTATATGAAGACGGTATCTGTTCTTTCGGACATGTCCGAAAGAACAGATACCATCTTCATATAGTTAAGGCTAACCGGCCGTTGACCTCCTTCTGCGCGGATGCACACGTATTGCCCGAACTCTTACGGGACTCGGTAAGATTGTCTGCCGCGAGTAATGAGTGTAATGATCAGGGGCACTAAGAATGTAGTGTATGGACATTAAGTTGGGAATGTGGGTCTCACAGGGAGCGTGCAAGGGATAAGTCCCTGCAGTCGCACTATCCTCTGTGCCCTCGGTGGCTCAGATGGATAGAGCGTCTGCCATGTGAGCAAGAGATCCTGAGTTCGAGTCACGGTCAGGGCACACATTTTCAACTGTCCCTGTTGATGTACATCAACGCCTGTCGGCAGCGTAGGGTCTCGATTTAATTACCATTTCATACACACAGTACCTATTAACTGCTTGCTTCCAAGCAGAAACACGCCAATAAAACTGAGCTAAGCGCAATGCAAAAACTTAAGGCCCTGACAGCTGTAAGATTCTATGCAACTAGTGCTGAAACCACCGAATCTGAGGACATACGTCACGAAAGGTGAAAGTATAGTCGCCTTACACTCACTACTAGTCAGTCATGTTTTAAAATTGTCTAGGAAAAGGTATGTGATAATATAAGGTACAAGTATTACATAGGGCTAGTTTTTGGCAGAAGGAATGGTAGGACACGTTTATTGTATTGACATGTGGAACGAAGAAGTTCATGACTTAATGGAACAGCTACACTGCATCTAGCGTAACAAAAAAATCTCGATGACCACGTTGCCCACCTACCTTAACTCGCTATATTAGTTCAGAGAAGAACGATCGAGTTCCTTGGCCAAGGTGTGCATAGATAATTCACAAATATCGACCTCTGTCTCCAAGCCTCGAGCCATCACTATTCGTCAAAACTGAATGCCGTGCTGAGGTATCTGATCCATAGCGTTCACGCACTATCAAAAAAGGCGAGCCTCACTGAAAATCTAAAACACCTACGAATAGTGGTCCAGAGGAATGACAACACAAGTATCTTGGTGCCGGATTCTAGTTTATGGAACAACGTAATAAAATATACGAAAGACGGTACAGGTAAAACATGTAACGAGAGAGTGAAGTTTAAGATTAAACAAGGCTTGGAATCCATTACTCAGTTCATCAGGTCTCGTCCATCAGCTCTGGAAAACACCGTTGACGTCTGCGTTTCATGGTATAACTTCGTAGCCACAGGAATGGAAATTTGCATAAAAGGAGAGTATCGGATCCAAGGAAATGAACTCGTCTATAAATACTGTAGATGCGCGACACCAACGTTACCTACGTCACAGTCTGGTTGCAGTCCAGGCAGCGATCTCATATAACATAACTGCTGTAAGCACCCTAATAAGATGACTCGTGTAGCCGCATAAACACATTGTGTAAAATGGAGTTTGTGAGTCTATAAACCAGAAAGCATACCATCATGCATTAACTTTTTGGTAGCATAGTAGCAAACTATAGCTTTTCTAACGGACCGATTGCTAACAAAATACGTATACTACCTGTATATGATAAAGTATGTGAACTTCTAATCAGGTGGAATAAATAGACGCTTTGATATGATACAAATAAACGGTGTGCGAATCATAGGACGGTGTTTAGCGGGAGAGAAATAGCAGTGCTTTAAAGTGACATCTGGTAGGCTCTCTGAAAAGACACTCGTAATAACTCGTGAAAACGTACGTGGAAAATTATAGGAACAGCTATTCAGGCAGAAATACAGAGGTGTTATTCAACCGCTACGTATCACTCTTGTAGAGACAATGAATATTCAATCAGACTAATAACAGACCACAGAAATGCGTACAACCAACAATTCGCCCCACAGTTATGGTATGAAACTGATATATATGGTACAATAGAACTCCGTCCACGGGCCCTGGTCCATCGGTATAAACCAACTACCGCGTCATCCTCTGGCAATAGCGTTCTTGAGTGCAGTATGGAGCAGCGACAGGTCAGCACACCGTTCACCCGATTGCTGTCAGTTTTCGTGACCTGTATCCGTTACTGTTCGGTCAAATAGCTCCTCTGTTGGCATCACGAGGCTGAGTGCACCCAGTTCCAGTCCTTCCATAGAGGAAAACTCTCTGGCAGTACAGGGAATCGAACCAGTGTCCTCCGCATGGCAAGCACTTACGCTGACCTCCCAGTAACGGAGGCGGATGGTACAGTAAAAGGTATCATCTAAAACACACGTTAGTCTCATTCAAAGAATACAAAAGTGTGTGAAGTTGTATGATGATTACAAACAATTGTAACAGTGACCCATATTACACAAATGCATACATCCAACCATATTATAACAATGTATATATGTATGTATGGATGGATGGATGGATGTTCCACATGTCCTCCTAAATTACTGGATCGATTTAAACCAAACGTGGAACACCTATCAACAAATAGGTGGGGCTGACAAGAGAGTGTAGCCCATTGACGCACGAATACCCAGGCTTTATCTACCCAGCATTGAGAATCAGAGCACTTAGTAGCTTGCAACGGAATTTATACATAATTTCAAACCTTTGCGAAATTATTCTCGTTATTGTGGGATTCTGCCCAGGCGTGTAATATAGGGCGCCTAGGAAGCTGTGCCGGCCGGGGTGGCCGAGCGGTTCTATGCGCTACAGTCTGGAATCGGGCGATCGCTACGGTCGCAGGTTCGAATCCTGCCTCGGGCATGGATGTGTGTGATGTCCTTAGCTAAGTTAGGTTTAAGTAGTTCTAAGTTCTAGGGAACTGATGATCTCAGCAGCTACGTACCATAGTGCTCAGAGCCATTTGAACATTAGGAAGCTGTTTTCTCTGATAGCTAGATAACACAAAGGCAAATTATATTAATTTTATTACAATGAACTGAATTGACAATACTTAACGTGCGTTCCTAATATGAAGTGTCGCAAGCAATTGGCGACATGCAAATAATCAATGTCCTTCGATAGATACAATTTTCATACACGCTATTGATGTAGATCACAAGCCCCAGCTAAACATTTAGGCTGGCGGCTTGTCTTCTTGTGCGGCTCTTCATGTGCGGCCCTACTAGTGCCGGTCTTCTAGAGCGTCTTTTAGTGCGGCTCTTCTACTGCGTCTTCTACCGTGAGCCCAAAGCTCGCTGGAGCGGCGCTTATATTCTCTCCGGATAGACACCGCTCCTGTCGTGGTGCGGTCCTAGTCAGCGGTTACAATCCATGCCGACACGGCGGTGCTTGATGTTACGCCGGAACAGCTAACGATCCCTACAATATGATGAAAAAATTTTATCGCTAACTACATTTTTGCTGTTCTTGCAGTAAAACTGCCCCATCCGCCATGGCGTTTAAATTGATTACTTCTTTTCTACTAACTCTATTCGCAACAAATTTCACAGACAGTATCCACATAAGCCGCTGAATTATATCTGTACCGCACATAGTTCAGGACATACGGCGTCATGAACACTGAGGTGTTTGAAAACCTGCCGCATCATGCTTGACGTTTCAATTTATTACGTCTTTACTACTAACTCTCTTCCTTACGCATTTGGCAGACAGTATCAACGTATACCACTGAATGTACCTGGAAAATTGTATAACAGTACGATAACATTTTGAGGAAATATGACGTCCTAAAATCTGAGCAGCTTGAAAACGAATCGTGAAATTCGCAACAAATACAGGCAAAACATGTGTGCGTATATGTATAAAATATGTTAAAAATATGTTACATATATGTGGTATGTGCATTCTCTGGTAGTCATGGATAAAAATCTCCTGGCTCGATTTCAACGAAATCTGGTACATTAATAACCCACTTGACTTTCTTGACTTGATTTCATTCCTTTGACCCCTAAGAGGGCATAGGGCATCCAGGAGAACTCCAAATTCATATCTATCTTTGGCCATTTCTCTCGATTCCTCCCAGGTCTTGCCAACTCTTCTTGCTTCCACTTCCATTTTTCTCTTCCACGTACCTCTAGTTCAGCTTTTCATCCTTCTTCTTAGTGGATTCCATTCCAATGACTTCTTTTTGACTGCTCCATTTGGCTTTCTAAATGTGTGCCCTGGCCATCTACATTTACTCTCACATATCTGTTCTTATACAGGTGTCTGGAAAGAAATACTGTGGTGGTAAGAACCACAAGCCTGCTATTGGGGTGGTGGTGATAACTTGGTGATGAAGAATGAGAATCATAAGGAGTAGATGAAAAGAGAGGGGGAAGGAGGAGATGGACATACAAAGGGGTAAAGGAGGTGGACACAGAGAGGGAGAGGACGAAATGGACAGGGAGAAGGGCAGTAGGTGATGGGCAGCGAGTGGAGGGGAGGAGAGGGTGGACACAGGGCGAAGGACGAGATGGACTAACAGAAGACTGAAAGAAATACGTATCTGGGCAATGCTGGATACTCAACAAGTAATGTAAAAATGTATTATGTATGTATGTATGTTTCACATCGTCTTTTATACTACTGGAACAATTTCATCCAAACGTGGTGCTCATATCACTTACTGTCTGGAAAGAATCGCTATGCGGGTAATAACCAACTACCAGTCAAAGAAGTAAGGATGGGGTCGGGGTGAAAAAGACGCGTAGCCCACGACGTGTGAATATCCAAACTTTATTCATGCAGTATTTGACATGAGAGCACTTATTGCCTTTTAACAAGCTTCACCCATAATTCGAAATTTTTTCTCGCTAACAACCTCCACAAAATGATGAAAGGGAGAAAGTTTATTGCATACCTCATCTCCGCTGTTCGTGCAGGAAAACTGTAGTATCATGTATGATGTTTTAATTTGTTATTCATTACTACTAACTGTATTCATGACACACTTTGCAGACGATATTACTATATATCACTGAATATATCTGCAAAATTCTTTCATTGCACGACACATAGTTCAGGAGATATGGCGTCATAAACACGAAGATGCGTGGAAAACTGCCACATAATTGATAATGATTAAATTGATTACTTCTTCGCTACTAACAGCATTCGCAACAAATTTTGCACACGGTATCCATGTCTGCCGCTAAATATACCTATAAGATTATAATATTGTACGAGACATATAATTTAGGAGATATGAACGTCATGAATATTGAGCTGCCTGAAAACGAAACTACAGGGCGAAAATTCTCTAGAGATGCATGTGAAAATACGTGTACAAATATGTGCGAAATATGTTATATACCCATATAATTATATGGCACATGTGTATGTGGGCAAAGTCGTGGAAAAGTAACGCCTCCTGAACCCCTGAATCGAGAGTTTGTAGGCAAGAATCATCCGACGGGTGAGGGTGACAACCTGGAGACAGAACGGAGGAGATGGGCAGACAGAGAGTGACAAGAAGGAGATGACCCCAGATATGGAGGAGGAGGAGATGGACAGAGACAGTGCAGGGGAAATGGACAAAGAAAGGGAAGAGGAGGAGATGGACAGAGACAGGTGGGGTAGGAGATACAGGGGGTGAAGAGGAGATAAAGGGGCAGGAGGGGACGGACAGAGGTGGAAGAAACAGATGGATAGAAAGTGGGGAGTAGTAGATGGAACGAGATCTGGAGGAGTAGCAGATGGACAGAGGGAGGGAAAGGAGGAGATGGAAAGAGAGTCAGAGGTGGAGGAGGTGGGTAGGGACAGAGTGGAGAAGGAGATAGAAAGAGAAGGGGCGGCGGAGACAATCAGAGAGAGGGTGATAGGAAGAGATAGGCTAATAGAATTTGAATACGTATATACCTGGGCAACGTCGGGTACTCGGCTGGTTTAGTAAAATACTACTTCAGAGTTTCGACCCGCTTGGAGAGCCGCACTCATTAGCATTTCGCTTCCGGGATTAGAGGAGATGTGCCGGTCGCGGATCGAACCAGTCTAGCTCGTTAACGACGAGGGTTGGTGCGCTGGCCAACCTGGATGTGGTTTTAAGGCGGTTTCCCACATCCGATTAGTTGAATACTGGGGTGCTACAGACACAGACAGATGGGGGGTACACATATTCAGTCCAGGGGGAGGGATGGAGGTTGGCTTGGTGACAGAAAGGGCATCCGACTACCCTCTACCACTAACTTTACCAAATCCAGAATAACATGCCGACCCCGTGGAGCTGGCCGGATTGACCGAGTGGTTCTAGGCGCTTCAGTCTGGAACCGCGCGACCGCTACGGTCGCAGGTTCGAATCCTGCCTCAGGCATGGATGTGTGTGATGTCCTTAGGTTAGCTAGGTTTAAGTAGTTTTAAGTTCTAGGAGACTGATGACCTCAGAAGTTAAGTCCCATAGTACTCAGAGCCATTTGAACCATTTTTCGACCCCGTGGAAACATCGGACAAGGCCAGGGAAAAGAAGAAAAATACTGCTTAAGAGTTTCATGTCTCTGTAAATACTCCTAACTACAATATTAACTACAATTCCAGGGTGAGTACTGCATATGTCTCATACACTTCAACAAACTAGAGGAGATAATAATGGCGGAAACTCCTACTTCTCTTTGTTTTAAATAAAGACTCCCAAACTTAAATTACTAGAATAAAACAATATTGAAGCAGATAAGAACAATTTCTGAACCACTATTTCAGTACTTGGTTTGGACAATGAAGGATGCATTCTACATCTATCATCATCAAACCACCTTCCTATGAGTGCGAAGGGTTCCTCTGGTACCGTTATCATTTCAGCTCCAACAAAATGTGCTTATGTGGAAATCTAGTTCTCAGGCCGGCGAAAGGCAGGATCCCAATACATCGAATAAGACCACTCTTCGTAAAACATTTGCATATTATACTAAATTGTACTCGACTGGCACAGGTTGGCAGAGAGCTGTGTTTCGTACTCGAAAAGGATGGTTCATAAATAGTGAGAGCTACGGGAGACGTAGGAAACTACTTTGCAGACAGAATAGAAATCCCTATTTAATGCGCGACTGGAATGTGGTATGCACACCAAGTAGAAACGAGTTAAACAGGTAGAGAGTAAGACGCGAGAGGGATCAAGCAGGATGTACAATAAGTGAAGGGGAAGCTCAGGTTCCTATACTGCGTAAAAGATTGGACGTAAAGTGAAGTCCAGGGGGCTGCAGCTACGCAGAAGAGCACCTCCGACGGCGAAAGGCAAGAAATGGTTTTCCACTGAATCCTAATGTGAGCGAGGGCAACTCCACTCTAGGTCTGCTGCTTAAGGAAGCAGGAAGCGATTATTGAGACAGCTATGATGCAATTGGAGATCGGTAAATATCGAGTCTTCTGTTAGACATGCAAGGTTCTGTTTTCTGAAACGTGAAGCAAGAGAATACAGAGTTGTAGCTGCACGCCATAGTCCTGTTGCAGCTCATACAAGACGAAAATTAAAATAAGTAAAAAACAGCTGGATGTAAAATAGTCTTCGGGATTTCGATAGGCAATAAATGTAAATTTGAAAGAAAATATCGCATTGTCTATTAGCGGTACTTCTTGCTGCAACAATATCGTGCGGAAGCTCTCTTCCAGTAGTTAAGCCAACGAGCTCGGTACATTTCTCGTCATTCGCATCAATGATATGTTTCTTTTGCGAGGAATAGTTGATAAATGAAAGAACAGAGTCTATAAATGCATATAATGCCGTATAGTTGACGGAAGTGGCTGAAAAGAGAGAGAATCGAGGTACAGAGGGAAAGAGAGACGTAGAGATGGGCAGAAAGACAGGGACAAAGAAACATAAGTTTGGATTTCAAAAGTCACATGTAGCCCACGCCTTCCACAAGCACCCTCCAACTCTGCTTAACGCCCTCATTTGAGGCCACATTTCAAATGCTTAAGGAAGCTTGATATGGGCTCACTATCTGGTGTTTTCTTTTTCCTCTCGTAGTCTTCTTCTCGGTGATGAAATTCTTTCAATTTTGCGTATAGAACTTGCCAACTCAGGCTACAGAGGCTATAGAAACACTGTTCTACTAAGATTTAGTTACTTTTGCCATAGAGTCTTGGATTTTTACTCGCTGAATCCTTAGTCCTAAACGTACCAACTAGTGCCTTCTCTAGTACGCGGGTAAGTACCCTGAAGCTTCCGTATCCACGAGAGAAATCCTCTTGGAAAAACAGCATACTAATAAACCCAGAACGCACTTTTATTTAATAGCTGGTAGTAACGTAGAAACACCTGCAGCTAACGAAATGAATTTCATGCTTCCCAAAAATTAGTGTGAAGAAACCTATTAACTTTCACCTCGACTTTCATACACGTACAGGCCAAGACAAGCCTAGACTCTCATTAGTTTGCGTCACTCTTTTTTTGTACGCTAATTCCACGAAGAGCTATGTCACAGACAAATACAGGAAGAAAAATATCAAACTATTTGAACAGGAGATTTTAGCCCACTGCACAAATGACATGATGTGGAACATGCGTTTGCACAGAATATGACAACCATACTGTAACTATTATGTCTAAGATATTCAGTGATTCTACGAAATTTTCGGCAGATTTAATTAGCGTATAACTAAATTCGTTACTTGTAGCAAGTTGTAACAGCGCGCTAGGAACAAAGTAGTTAAGCCGGCCGGTGAAATCCTATGGCAGCAGCAACGACGGAAAGTTGTTCATTCATTCGCACATATTCGGCCAGGTACGTTTCGACATCTGTCCATTTATTCTTGACTGAACTTAACGGATAAAAGATTTAAAAACAGGGTACTGCCATGCGACGCCAGTGCGACCTTTCTGACAAGTATGCATGCTGTGTGATTTGGAAGATTACACTCTAGTTCAGCTAGGCTGAAACACCAAACATCCATCTTTAGGACAAAAGATTAGTGATAATATGACAGATATGAGCTAACGCAGATTTAAGACAGAAGACTCAGCGGTACTGTCAGAGACAGTCTGGTTCCACGTACAGTTTCACTGCGGAGGTACAGAGCAGGTCGCTAATGTTGGACTGTTCCATATCAATCAAACAGCTTAGAATGAAGTATGTAGAATATATAACAGGAATTTCGACCGTGTGTCACCACAGGAGAAGAAAATCATATATAAATAATAAATTTGTAAAAATATCTTAATATGTAGTGTGCAGTCTCATTTACATAGTAAACTTTATTAAACGACCGGATTGGAGTGTCAAGAATTCGTTTTCCAGTTTCGCTTAGTGATGAAGCCACCACTACGTCACAGATCTCAACAGATCTTTGTAAAGTATCTGCGACGACGTGGAGGCTTCACCGCTAACTGAAACATAAATATGGATGCTTCATAATATAAACAGATCGTTTAATGACTTTTGCTGTGGAAGTGAGCCTGTACACAACATACTTAATTCTGACCACTGACTGCTGTTCTGCGTTATCAAGGAAAATATTCTATTAATCTGCAGTAAGAATTTTGGCGTTCAAACACGTAAAATTGACACACTCTACGTCGGTTCTTTCCGAACTAATTAGCGAAACATGTCACGAATCATCTTTCTTTAACCGTGAGAGTTTTAAGCCTAAAATTCGAGAATACTGCCATTCTCGTTCACCAGTACTGCTGACGAAGTAAGCACAGCAGACAACAAATTTATCAGCCCCAGAAGACATCAGAGTGTAGCAATGGTCTCAATTCGGCTGAGAATGGACGTCATATCCAGGTCAAGCCACTTACTGATGGTTAGGTACCGTTGAGCTACCAAACTGCGTTTCACTCGCTGTTCCACATAGTTTCAGACAATTTATGTGGGATTAACATCGGAGGTTTAGTAGGCCATACGAGTTGTGATACGGTGCCTGGGTGTTCGTCATTATAGGGACGTATGCGTGCAGCCTGTGAACACGGCTGTTGTCATCTTAGAAGACGGGAGTGCATTTTCATCATTACAAAAATTTAAATGTCTTACGGCATTGCTGGTCGAGATATCCCGCCGGGTGGCTTCATCCACCTGTCGGAAAGGGTGTTCTGTCTCTGCGGACACTAGCCCCGTCTTATGTGTGTTTGTAGAGTGTGGACGTGTGTAATGGATGGGTGGACAGTGTAGTGTTATATTTGCATTTTACGATGAATGAAGGGAGACGGTGAAACACAGTGCCGGCACATAGTCTGCTCCTCTCGAATAACATCAAGGTCGCCACCAAGCCTAACGTCCCTATTCAACTGACGGAACACCATAAACAGTGTCACTTGCCCTCACACCATGAGACACTGTGGAAAGGTTTGGAATTTACTCCAGGACCCTGAAGCGAAGACTGGTGATCAGGTACTTCACGCCAGCACGTCTCTTAACATTACCGGCCAAATAAAATCATTTAAAATTTCATTCACCACCAGGATTCGATCCAGAGTACCCCAAAGTCAAGCACCACCGGGGCTTGCGTCTGCGACCTGAGATACGGAGGCTAGTTATGCTCCTAATGAAGATGTAGAAATAAGAACAACGCTAGGTTACCAATAATGTTGAAATAAAAGTCTTAGTTCATACCCGCAGGAGCCATAATGAGCGGTCGCAAGTCACCGCACGGAAAACACCTCCAAAACATCACAGAGCCATCTCAGGACTAAACCATGCCAGCTAGACACAGCACTTTAAAAGCCTCATTCGGCCGTGACGTGCTTGATGCATTGGATCATTTAAATTGAGACGACGTCGCGACTCGTCTGACGACACCACACACCTCCAGTCAACTGCTGTCCAGTTTCTGTGCAGTTTTGCCCACTGAAGACGCGCCACTGAGAGCAATGTCTTTAACGAGGTATCTGACTCAAAACGTCCATTGCATGCAATTCCTGTCGCAATGTTCGTTTGGAAAGATTAAAATTGAACTTCTTTCGCTTACAGCAACAATTCCTATAGTGCTTGAAACGACTGTCATTGACAAAGCGTGACCCTCGTCTTCGAATCCCATCGGTTTAGATTCTTTTGGTTATAAACACGGTTCTTACGCCGTGTTATACTTGTGCGAGTGGTAAAACATATCTTTCAGACACGTTGAACAGTCCGCGTTGGTACACTAATCGACCAATTCATTCACGGTGTGATCGTGGGCACATCCAAACAAAATTGTTCTTTTATGGCATTCTCTCACATGTCGAGCTATCTTAGTTTACTGCACCGATTCTATACAACCGACAGGCACTGATATTCACTGATATGAATTAGATCAGCAGTCGAGGGTCACATGACTGTCTGGCAGCAATTTGACATCATCTGCACTTAACAGCACTGCACAGTGTGCTCCTTTGAGTGGGTGAGAAATAGTTTGTCCGATGAGCTTATTCTATCCATATTACTCACTAATACATTGTAAAGCAAGCTCAACAATGAATAACTATCCAAATAAAAATAAATTTTAGTAAATACATTTTATATCGGACTAAGAAGTATAAAATAATTTATCCTAGCCCTGTGCAGATAGGTAACCATATGCAGAAAGTCCCAGAAATTTGTGCTCGTGAATTATAAGAGTTATAACAAAAAAAGTGGAGCACATACGATACATAAAAGATGAATGAATAGTTCACCTCCTAAGTATTATCTGTTGCATGCACGCCACGTTTTTGGTTACAAATCTTAAAAGTATTGTCACAGCTATTAAAAATCAACATACATAAATTATCAAGACTATCTGTATGGGGCTAGGAGAAATTATTTTAGACTTTTAAGTCTGATTAAAAAATGCTTTACATTTAAAATTTATATTTGTTTAAGTAATTATTTTATGGTTTTTAGTCTTGCACGTGTAAAATTTCTTAATGGATTTTAAAAATTTTGATGGTCTTATATTTTAATTAAATGATTACTTGTATATAGACTAGCATTTCACAGACATTTTCACTTGCGTATACGAGGGTTGGAACTTAAGTAGTGGCAACTATTTATTCATAACCGATACAAAAGAGTTACATGTTTGCACCTGTTATTGTCCTTGAAAGTAGTCACCAGCGTTGGGTAGAACCCGTTGCCAGAGATGTGGAAGGCGTAGTCTACCGTTAGCAGAGCCTGTTCTATTGATGGTGCGAATGGTGATGTCTACTGCCTGTCGAACCTTACGCCGTATCATGTTGTATACATGGAAGAAGCTTGGAGATACTGACAGGTTTCAGATAGATTATATAATGGCAAGACAGAGACTTAGGAATCAGGCTTTTAATTGTAAGACATTTCCAGGGGCAGATGTGGACTCTGACCACAATCTATTCGTTATGAACTATACATTAAAACTGAAGAAACTGCAAAAAGGTGGGAATTGAAGGAGATGGGACCTGGATAAACTGAATAAACCAGAGGTTGTACAGAGTTTCAGGGAGAGCATAAGGGAACAATTGACAGGAATGGGGGAAAGAAATACAGTAGAAGAAGAATGGGTAGCTTTGAGGGATGAAGTAGTGAAGGCATCAGAGATTCAAGTAGGTGTAAAGACGAGGGCTAGTAGAAATCCTTGAGTAACAGAAGAAATATTGAATTTAACTGATCAAAGGAGAAAACATAAAAACGAAGTAAATGAAGCAGGCAAAAAGGAATACAAACGTCTCAAAAATGAGATCGACAGGAAGTGCAAAATGGCTAAGCAGCCATGGCTAGAGGACAAATGTAAGGATGTAGAGGCTTATCTCACTAGGGGTAAGATAGATACTGCCTACAGGAAGTTTAAAGACACCTTTGGAAAAAAGAGAACCACTTGTATGAATATCAAGAGCTCAGATGGAAATCCATTTCTAAGCAAAGAAGGGAAAACGGAAAGGTGGAAGGAGTATATAGAGGGTCTATACAAGGGCGATGTACTTGAGGACAATATTATGGAAATGGAAGAGGAGGTAGATGAAGACGAAATGGGAGATATGATATTGCTTGAAGAGTTTGACAGAGCACTGAAAGACCTGAGTCGAAACAAGACCCCGGGAGTAGATAACATTCCATTACAACTACTGATGGCCTTGGGAGAGCCAGTCCTGGAAAAACTAGTAGAAGCCGACCTCGGGGGAGATCAGTTGAAATTCCGTAGAAATATTGGAACACGTGAGGCAATACTGACCCTATGACTTATCTTAGAAGCTAGATTAAGGAAAGGCAAACCTACGTTACTAGCATTTGTAGGCTTAGAGAAAGCTTTTGACAATGTTGACTTGAATACTCTCTTTCAAATTATGAAGGTGGCAGGGGTAAAATACAGGGAGCGAAAGGCTATTTACAATTTGTATAGAAACCAAATGGCAGTTATAAGAGTTGAGGGGCATGAAAGGGAAGCAGTGGTTGGGAAAGGAGTGAGACAGGGTTGTAGCCTCTCCCCGATGTTATTCAATCTGTATATTGAGCAAGCAGTGAAGGAAACAAAAGAAAAGTTCGGAGTAGGTATTAAAATCCATGGAGAAGAAATAAAAACTTTGAGGTTCGCCGATGACATTGTAATTCTGTCAGAGACAGCAAATGACTTGGAAGAACAGTTGAACGGAATGGATAGTGTCTTGAAAGGAGGATATAAGATGAACATCAACAAAAACAAAACGAGGGTAATGGGATGTGGTCGAATTAAGTCGGGTGTTACTAGGGCATTAGATTAGGAAATGAGACACTTAAAGTAGTAAAGGAGTTTTGCTATTTGGGGAGCAAAATAACTGATGATGGTCGAAGTAGAGAGAATATAAAATGTAGACTGGCAATGGCAAGGAAAGCGTATCTGAAGAAGAGAAATTTGTTAACATCGAG